>NC_083572.1:57472614-58157614 GCF_027579695.1 Neoarius graeffei
CTCCTTGCAACCCTGCCATGCACACCATTGTTGTTCAGTGTTCTCCTGATGGTGGCCTCATGAACATTAACATTAGCCAATGTGAGAGAGGCCTTCAGTTGCTTAGAAGTTACCCTGGGGTCCTTTGTGACCTCGCTGACTATTACATGCCTTGCTCTTGGAGTGATCTTTGTTGGTCGACCACTCCTGGGGAGGGTAACAATGGTCTTGAATTTCCTCCATTTGTACACAATCTGTCTGACTGTGGATTGGTGGAGTCCAAACTCTTTACAGATGGTTCTGTAACCTTTTCCAGCCTGATGAGCATCAACAACACTTTTTCTGAGGTCCTCAGAAATCTCCTTTATTCGTGCCATGATACACTTCCACAAACATGTGTTGTGAAGATCAGGCTTTGATAGATCCCTGTTCTTTAAATAAAACAGGGTGCCCACTCACACCTGATTGTCATCCCATTGATTGAAAACACCTGACTCTAATTTCACCTTCAAATTAACTGCTAATCCTAGAGGTTCACATACTTTTGCCACTCACAGATATGTAATATTGGATCATTTTCCTCAATAAATAAATGACCAAGTATGATATTTTTGTCTCATTTGTTTAACTGGGTTCTCTTTATCTACTTTTAGGACTTGTGTGAAAATCTGGTGATGTTTTAGGTCATATTTATGCAGAAATATAGAAAATTCTAAAGGGTTCACAAACTTTCAAGCACCACTGTCCATGTATTAATCTAAATGCAGGTAAACAACGTGTGTCGTTTTTGTTGTTTTGTATCCAAATAAGAGTTGGAGCTTACCCATCTGTGTTCTCGCTTCTTGAAGGCCAATCTTGTGGCCAGTTGTTTTGAAACAATCTGACTTTCAGTTGTTTGTTCAGTTCTCCATTCATTCACTTCTTCCACGTAAGGGCGAGATGGCAGCAATATCCAGCACAAAAATAAGATGGCTGCTCCACTCATTCTCCATTTTCTCCATTACTGAGTACTCCACCATTACTGCTCGGCTCAGGCAATGACTAAAATCCAGGACGGAACGGGATGTCACTGGTTTTAGCCACAACCATGGGGAGGTCACTGCCCGAGCAATATGTCCCGTCCCGTGTTTTACCAACAACCCTCGGCTCACTCCGGGAGAACTGGTGCAACTGAACTCACTTTCCTTTTTTAAATAAATAAATAAATAAATAAATACTTTCCTTTTCTTGTTTTCTTTTTCTTTAATTGTTGGTACTGCACCCTCTTTCAATACAGGCTTAGCGCCAACACTCCTCAACAGATCAGAGGTCTCATACGAGTCTTCAGTAAAATGTGCAGAGCAGAGGAGAGACCATTTCATAGGTGCTCAATGTGCCCATGAACGTCGTACAAAACGCATCCAAATCTTTGCAGTTTGAACATTCTTGGGCCATGAATGCAACATAAATCCACCTTCTGTTGTGTTGCTGCACCGGCCAGCAACAGATCTACGTGGCATGGCAATAAATTAGCTCAAAATGGAGAATCGGAGTTGCAGTCAGCTCTGTGTTTTAGTATAGCAGAAATGGCGATGAGACCGATAGACTTCCTGCTGTGGTGTTACGGACGTCAAGGTCATTCACTCGGACCACTACCTATATGAATCACTTTAATCATAAAAATTACTATATTAGATTTATTGTTGGGGCGGCACGGTGGTGTAGTGGTTAGCGCTGTCGCCTCACAGCAAGAAGGTCCTGGGTTCGAGCCCCGGGGCCGGCGAGGGCCTTTCTGTGCAGAGTTTGCATGTTCTCCCCGTGTCCGCGTGGGTTTCCTCCGGGTGCTCCGGTTTCCCCCACAGTCCAAAAGACATGCAGGTTAGGTTAACTGGTGACTCTAAATTGACCGTAGGTGTGAATGTGAGTGTGAATGGTTGTCTGTGTCTATGTGTCAGCCCTGTGATGACCTGGCGACTTGTCCAGGGTGTACCCCGCCTTTCGCCCGTAGTCAGCTGGGATAGGCTCCAGCTTGCCTGCGACCCTGTAGAAGGATAAAGCGGCTAGAGATAATGAGATGAGATGAGATTTATTGTTAATGCTTAAAACTATTCCTATGCCATTCTTGAGGTCTCAAGGCATTTATAAATGAAAGTGAGGCCATGGCTCTGCGTATATGCTTTAATCATCATCATCATCATCAAATGTTACTCATTGAGGCTTATGCCTCTGAGTCAGAGGAGTCCGTGCGCCTATAGCGCTCGCAGCTCCATCTTTTGAACCCCGAACGGTCCATCATCAGTTTAATCAACTGTCCTTTATCCATTCCTGTTTCTTTCTCGACTCTTTTCCAACCGTCTACCGGCCTTCGCCTGCCAGGTCTGGCCTCCGTCTCCATGAATAGGGTTTGTTTTTGAGGTGCCCAGTTTTCCATTCGGATGCAGTACGCAAGCCATTCTAGGTGCTGTTGTTCCTGAAAGTCCCTCAGGGATCGCCTTCCTGTTAGTTCCAAGATCTTTTTGTTCGAATAGACAAAGGCATAATCCCAATCTCCCGCTGCTCTCTCTGCTTCAGTTAATCCTGAGTCAGGGGCGTTGCGATGGCTGAAGCCACCACAAACCATTTTTCGCAAGTATCGCATCCACTCTACTTCCAGCTTGTCCATGATTGCTGTATCTAAATCCCATGTTGCCGCGTTATACGTACATGAGCCTAGATCTGATAAAGGCATTCATGTATTTTCCTCTTGTTTTAAGCCTTATACAGTGGTCTGTAAGTATCTTCCTTAGCTCTCCAAACTTCGCAACGGCAGAGCCTATACAATGGTCAACAAATTTCTTAGGCTCAAGAGAGGAGAGTATTACACCAAGGTACTTGAACTCTGTGCTGTTTACGATATTTGAGTCTCTAAGTTTTACCAGACTTTTTGCAAGTGTGTCATTAAGCATCTATTTCAGTACAGTTTTGATAATATGTAAGTGAAAAATTCAGGGAACCACAGGTGTGCTATGCATGATTTCAGAATGTGTTCTCAGACTAATAATAAAGAAGGTAAAAGAGAAACCAGAAGTCACTTGAAAAGAGTTGCAGGATGACCTGAAAGCAGCAGAAATAACAGTTCCACAGAGAACAATTAGCAGTGAACTACACCACAGTCATCTCTGTTCCTACTCATGCAAATTTCCTCTGCTAAAAACAAAAAGCAAAGAGATGTACAGTGGTGCTTGAAAGTTTGTGAACCCTTTAAAATTTTCTATATTTCTGCATAAATATAACCTAAAACATCATCAGATTTTCACACAAGTCTTAAAAGTAGATAAAGAGAACCCAGTTAAACAAATGAGACAAAAATATTATACTTGGTCATTTATTTATTGAGGAAAATGATCCAATATTACATATCTGTGAGTGGCAAAAGTATGTGAACCTTTGCTTTCAGTATCTGGTGTGACCCCCTTGTGCACCAATAACTACAACTAAATGTTTCTGGTAACTGTTGATCAATCCTGCACACTGGCTTGGAGGAATTTTAGCCCATTCTTCTGTACAGAACAGCTTCAACTCTGGGATGTTGGTGGGTTTCCTCACATGAACTGCGTGCTCCAGGGCCTTCCACAACATTTCGATTGGATTCAGGTCAGGACTTTGACTTGGCCATTCCAAAACATTAACTTTATTCTTCTTTAACCATTCTTTGGTAGAATGATTTGTGTGCTTAGGGTCGTTGTCTTGCTGCATGACCTATCTTCTCTTGAGATTCAGTTCATGGACAGATGTCCTGACATTTTCCTTTAGAATTCACTGATATAATTCAGCTGGTATAATAATTGTTCCATCAATGATGGCAAGCCGTCCTGGCCCAGATGCAGCAAAACAGGCCCAAACCATGATACTACCACCAACATGTTTCACAGATGGCATAAGGTTCTTATGCTGGAATGCAGTGTTTTCCTTTCTCCAAACATAATGCTTCTCCTTTAAACCGAAAAGTTCTGTTTTAGTCTCATCCGTCCACAAAACATTTTTCCAATAGTCTTCTGGCTTATCCACGTGATCTTTAGCAAACTGCAGACAAGCAGCAATGCTCTTTTTGGAGAGCGGTGGCTTTCTCCTTGCCACCCTACCATGCACACTACTGTTGTTCAGTGTTCTCCTGATGGTGGATTCATGAATGTTAACATTAGCCAATGTGAGAGAGGCCTTCAGTTGCTTAGAAGTTACCCTGGGGTCCTTTGTGACCTCACTGACTATTATGTGCCTTGTTCTTGGAGTGATCTTTGTTGGTCAACCACTCCTGAGGAGGGTATCAATGGTCTTGAATTTCCTCCATTTGTACACAATCTGTCTGACTGTGGGTTGGTGGAGTCCAAACTCTTTTGAGATGGTTTTGTTACCTTTTCCAGCCTGATGAGCATCAATAATGCTTTTTCTGAGGTCCTCAGAAATCTCCTTTGTTCGTGCCATGATACACTTCCACAAACATGTTGTGAAGATCAGACTTTGATAGATCCCTGTTCTTTAAATAAAACAGGGTGCCTAGTCACACCTGATTGTCATCCCATTGATTGAAAACACCTGACTCTAATTTCACCTTTAAATTAACTGTTAATCCTAGAGGTTCACATACTTTTACCACTCACAGATATGTACTATTGGATCATTTTCCTCAATAAATAAATGACCAAGTATAATATTTTATCTCTTTTGTTTAACTGGGTTCTCTTTATCTACTTTTAGGACTCGTGTGAAAATCTGATGATGTTTTGGGTCATATTTATGCAGAAATATAGAAAATTCTAAAGGGTTCACAAACTTTCAAGCACCACTGTACATCTGTAAGCATTTAGCTTAGTCAGAACTCTGTTGAATATATTCTAATTAGATGAAACAAAAAATGCAACCGCTTTATCCAGTTCTACAGGGTCGCAGGCAAGCTGGAGCCTATCCCAGCTGACTACAGGCGAAAGGCAAGGTACACCCTGGACAAGTCACCAGGTCATCACAGGGCTGACACATAGACACAGACAATCATTCACACTCACACCTACGGTCAATTTAGAGTCACCAGTTAAACTAACCTGCATGTCTTTGGACTGTGGGGGAAACCGGAGCACCCAGAGGAAACCCAAGCGGACATGGGGAGAACATGCAAACTCCGCACAGAAAGGCCCTCGCTGGGCACGGGGCTCAAACCTGGACCTTCTTGCTGTGAGGCGACAGCGTTAACCACTACATCACTGTGCCGCCCCGCTTAGCCAATCTGCTGACTTGAATATGAATATTTATGGAGAATTGTGAAATTGCAAGTCCACCAGAGGGACCCTCATTGCCCTGTTGACTCAAAGATAATTTGCCAAGAGGAATGGGCCAAAATTGAATAACAATATTGCAAAAAGCTAATTATTTTGTACTGTAAATGATTTGGAGCTTTAATTGTCTATAACGGATTTGCAGCAAAGTACTAATGTTTGTAATTTGTGGTGTGTGAATAATTTTTCCCTATCAATTTTGTTTTTTAAGCATATCTTACCTTATGCTTATGAATGCATAATTTTTCATGCATATTTAGTACACGGTTAAAGGACATTAGACAAGACAAGACATTGGAAGTGGATATAGAGTATAAGCACTGAAAATATATAAAATAAAAACAACAACAAAACATCTCTGAATACTCAAATACTGTGTCTATCCATAACAGCTTGATATGATATCAGTGAATATTACAGGTATACTAGGATAAACTAATTAGCATTTACATGTTTTCTTCTTTAGACACATAAAGAAGACATAAATAACATGTAGCATGAAAACAGAAAGGGTCACCAGTTTGATTCCCTGGACCAGCAGGAATGGCTGAAGTACCCTTGAGCAAGGTACATAACCCCCAACTGCTCCCCAGGCTGCTCTGGGTATGTTGTACATCACTCTGGATAAGCGCGTCTGCTAAATGCCATTAATGTAATGTAAATACTGTGTACACTGCCTTATTCATTACTGCACCAAGGAATCTAGATGTGTCCATATCCAGTAAACATCTCGTAAAAAATGGCAAAGAATTAATATCATTCTCTAAGCTGGGGTGTCCAAATGCAAGTCATGGATTATCTCTGAGCAGGGAAATCCCCAACTGTGTTGGACTCACCGGATCATCTGGAATGTAGCTGGACACCACTGCTTTAAGATTTGTTCAAACCAGAGTAAAATGTCAGACAAGACCTTCTATTTATGAAACAATTATAATCTAAGAAGCAACAAGAGTTATTGATCACATTACATTTATATTCATGGCACTTAGTAGATACCCTTATCCAGAACAACTTACATAATTGCTTTGAAGTCTTTATCATACATCCTTACAGTGGTGCTTGAAAGTTTGTGAACCCTTTAGAATTTTCTATATTTCTGCATAAATATGACCTAAAACATCATCAGATTTTCACACAAGTCCTAAAAGTAGATAAAGAGAACCCAGTTAAACAAAGGAGACAAAAATATTATACTTGGTCATTTATTTATTGAGGAAAATGATCCAATATTACATATCTGTGAGTGGCAAAAGTATGTGAACCTTTGCTTTCAGTATCTGGTGTGACCCCCTTGTGCAGCAATGACTGCAAGTAAACATTTCCGGTAACTGTTGATCAGTCCTGCACACCGGCTTGGAGGAATTTTAGCCCGTTCCTCCATACAGAACAGCTTCAACTCTGGGATGCTGGTGGGTTTCCTCACATGAACTGCTCGCTTCAGGTCCTTCCACAACATTTCCATTGGATTAAGGTCAGGACTTTAACTTGGCCATTCCAAAACATTAACTTTATTCTTCTTTAACCATTCTTTGGTAGAATGACTTGTGTGCTTAGGGTCGTTGTTTTGCTGCATGACCCACCTTCTCTTGAGATTCAGTTCATGGACAGATGTCCTGACATTTTCCTTTAGAATTGGCTGGTATAATTCAGAATTCATTGTTCCATCAATGATGGCAAGCCGTCCTGGCCCAGATGCAGCAAAACAGGCCCAAACCATGATACTACCACCACCATGTTTCACAGTTGAGATAAGGTTCTTATGCTGGAATGCAGTCTTTTCCTTCTCCAAACATAACGCTTCTCATTTAAACCAAAAAGTTCTATTTTGGTCTCATCCGTCCACAAAACATTTTTCCAATAGCCTTCTGGCTTGTCCACGTGATCTTTAGCAAACTGCAGCAGTGTTCTTTTTGGAGAGCAGTGGCTTTCTCCTTGCAACCCTGCCATGCACACCATTGTTGTTCAGTGTTCTCCTGATGGTAGACTCATGAACATTAACATTAGCCAATGTGAGAGAGGCCTTCAGTTGCTTAGAAGTTACCCTGGGGTCCTTAGTGACCTTGCCGACTATTACACGCCTTGCTCTTAGAGTGATCTTTGTTGGTCGACCACTCCTGAGGAGGGTAACAATGGTGTTGAATTTCCTCCATTTGTATACAATCTGTCTGACTGTGGATTGGTGGAGTCCAAACTCTTTAGAGATGGTTCTGTAACTTTTTCCAGCCTGATGAGCAACAGCAATGCCTTTTCTGAGGTCCTCGGAAATCTCCTTTGTTCGTGCCATGACACACTTCCACAAACATGTGTTGTGAAGATCAGACTTTGATAGATCCCTGTTCTTTAAATAAAACAGGGTGCCCAGTCACACCTGATTGTCATCCCATTGATTGAAAACACCTGACTCTAATTTCACCTTCAAATTAACTGCTAATCCTAGAGGTTCACATACTTTTGCCACTCACAGATATGTAATATTGGATCATTTTCCTCAATAAATAAATGACCAAATATAATATTTTTGTCTCATTTGTTTATCTGGGTTCTCTTTATCTACTTTTAGGACTTGTGTGAAAATCTGATGATGTTTTAGGTCATATTTATGCAGAAATATAGAAAATTCTAAAGGGTTCACAAACTTTCAAGCACCACTGTATGCTGGTTCACTAGGTCATGGGCTGAGAATACCATTAGTCTAAAAACTCTGTTGGGGAGAAAAGCACAAAGACAGCACAACATAATTTTTTGAACAAAAGTGCTAATTTAAGTACTTCAGGAGGAGGTAGGTCTTTAGATGTTGCTTGAAGACAGCCAGTAACTCAGCTGTTCAGACATCTAGGGGAAGTTCATTCCACCACCTAGGTACCAGAACAGAGAAGAGTTTTGGTGCATGTCTTCCTTGTAC
Source organism: Neoarius graeffei (assembly GCF_027579695.1). Lineage (NCBI taxonomy): Eukaryota > Metazoa > Chordata > Actinopteri > Siluriformes > Ariidae > Neoarius > Neoarius graeffei. Next base: position 57,480,781 of record NC_083572.1, read on the forward strand.
CTTGAGAGATGGTGGGACCAATTGAGTAGTGCCAAAGGATCGGAAGGAACATGGTGCAGTGCAGGATGTGATAAGTGCTTTGAGGTAAATGGGTGCTGGTGTATTTTTGGCTTTGTAGGGCAAGCATCAGTGTTTTAAATCTGATGTGGGCAGCTACAGGGAGCCAGTGGAAGGAGTGTAGCAATGGGGTAGTGTGGGAGAACTTAGGAAGGTTGAACACAAATCATGCAGCTGCATTCTGGATCCGTTGCAGAGGTCAAATGGCGCTCAGAGGCAGACCCGTCAGGATTGATTTGCAGTAGTCCAGTGTCAAAATGACAAGGGACTGAACAAGTATCTGAGTGGCCTGTGTGGACATGGATGAATCCTTCTGATGTTGTCAAAGAGAAATCAACACAAGTGTGACACGTTAGCAGTGCGAGAGGAAAAGAATAGATAATTGTCTATAGATACCCCAAGGTTTTGTGCAGTGACTGAAGATGACATCAGCAAGATGTCCAGGGAGATCACAAGATTCTAACATGGGGATGAATCACCTGGGATGAACAACAGTTTGGTTTTGCTGGGATTAAGTTCCAGCTGATAAGCTTCCATCCACGATTAGATGACTGCCAGACATACTGAGATGAGAGGGGAAACATGAGTGTCTGATGAAGGGAAGGAAAGGATGAGTTGAGCATTATCTGCATAGTGGTGGTATGAGAACCCATGTGAGGATATGACTTCACTAAGACATCAAGTATAGGGGAAAAAAGAATAAGACCATGTACTAAGCCTTGTGGGATGCCAGTGGAGAATATACATGGAGCACATGTGGATCCCATCCACATCACCTGTATAACCGACCTTCTAAGTAGGAAGCAAACAATTGCCATGCTGTGATACAAATTCCTAGACTCCTAAGGATGGACGAAAGAGTTTTCTGGTTGACTGTACCAAATGCTGCTGAAAGGTCAAGGAGGATGAGGACTGATGACAGTTGGCTGATCTAGCCACATGCAGCTTTTCAGTGATGGCCAAACGGTCAGACTTTATGGGATGTGCAGCTTTGAAGCCAGACTGGTTAGGATCTGGGAGGTTGTTCTGTGAGAGGTAGAAAGACAGTTGATTATAGACAGTGCATTTAAAGATTTTAGGAAAAGAGAGAAGTGATACTGATCAGTAGTTGCTGATGTCTGAGGGATCCAGAGTGGGTTTCTTCAGGATGGTAATAACCCTTGCTCTCTTCAATGTGGTTGGCACATGACCAGATGTTATGGAGCCATTGATAATAGTAGTGATGAATGGGAGGATGTCTTGTGAGATAGTCTGGAGCATTGTGGAAGGGATTGGATCCAGAGGGTAGGTGGTAGAATTGCAGGACAATATGATTTGCAGCATTTCTTCTGTTGCTAGATTAGAAAAATGTAGCAGTGGAACAGAAGAGGAATGCTGAATGTGTAGTGTAGGAGCTGGGGTAGGACTGAAGGTCTGGAAGATCTTTTCAATCTTTCCATCATAAAAGTTGTTAAGTTGATCTTTATTGTCTCTTTGCAGAGAAATTTGTCTTGCGCATACAAGAGCACTGGCGTCACACAAAGACATCAAAAGACACCAACAAAAAACATCAATAGTTACATTGAACATACAGTCCTACCTATTGCCTAATGGCAGTCTTTGCGCAGCACCCCCCCCCCCCCCCCAACACACACACACACACGCACACATACACACACACAAACAAAGGCATCTACACACACACTCCACAAAAACGTATCCTATAATAAATACACAACAATTATTACACCATTGCCCTAATATTGCACAGCGCTCTATCAGGAATTATTGCACTCTTGCCCTAATTCAAATATTGCACAACCCTCTATCAAAATATTCAAAATGTGACAAAAGGTGCCACATAAAAGGTGGCAAAGTCTTCAGCAGTCAGGGAGGATGAAGCAGGAGGAGCCAGCAAGTTAACTAGTGAAGATTTTAGAAGGAAAAGAGATTGTGGAGCTTGTGAGGATCATGTGCAGAAGTGTCCAGCTTTTCCTTGTAGAAGGCAGCCTTAACAGAAGTAGCTTCAGATGAGAATTTGGACAGGAGAGCACAGTAAGATACAAGATTGGTGTAGAGTTGTGATTTCTTCTGTTTTATCTCAGCTGTTCTTAATTCTCTCTGCTGCACAATACATCCAATAGCCAAGGAACAGGGAAATAAATCTTCCTGGGTTTAGAAGATAGAAGCAAAGAAGATCCATGGATGAGGAAAGTGAGGAGAGGAGAGTGTCTGTGGCTAACTCCAATGGTAGGGAGGAAAATGAGTCAGGATCTGGAAGGTTGCAGGAAGCTATGGATAAAGAGGCGATAGAGTGGAGATTTTGCTGAGTGGGAGAGAAATACTGATTGCTGGCTTTAGGCAATATAGGGAGGGTGAGGGTGAAGGATACCAAGCGATGATCGGGGATGTGAAGTGGGGTAGCATTGATGTCTGTAGCTGGAGAGGGGCAGCTAAAGATCAGGTCTAGGGCATTTCCTCCCTTGTGTGTGGGAGGGCAGCTGTTGAGTGTCAGGGAGAAGGAATGCAGAAGATAAGATGACAAGAGGACTGAAGCTTGTCAGAGAGGAAGGTGAAGTCTCCAAGGACCGTAAGAAGGGGTGCTGTCAGTAGGGACTAAACTAAGACTGAGGAGTGTGTCCATTTCTTTAAAAAAAGTCTCCTATGGGACCAGGAGGGCAGTAGATTACAATGATGAGAAGATTGATTGGAGAGGTAACTGTAACTGTGTGGAAATCAAAGGATGAGATGTTGAGATGAGACGGGGAGACGTGTGAAGACCATCTTTGTGACAACAGCAGGCCTGTGCCACCACCCCTGCCAGTTTCTTGTGGAGTGTGAGAGAAAGTATAAGCAGAGGATAGAGCAGCCAGTGTAGTTGAGTTCTGTGGAGATATCCAGGTCGAAGTTAGTGCCAGAAAGTCAAAAGAGTAATAGGAAGCTATACCTGAAATGAAAGCAGCTTTCTTTACAGCAGATTGGTAGTTACAGAGTCCACCTATCACTGCTGTTTGAGACTGGGATAACCGTGGAGGGTAGATGAGGTTACTGGTAGTTCAGCCTCTGGTTTGTGGATGGGAGTTTCTATGTCTGTGGGATGTGATGATAGAAATAGGTTTGAGACACATATCTGCAGCTTACTCTGCCCACAATTCACAATTTAAGGGAGGCTGAAACTCCTGTAGATTAGCTACCCAAGAGAACTAATTACCATAGACCAGCACACACTTCTAAACGCTACTACAGAATCAACAATACTAAATCGAACTGAGCCAAGTAGACAGTACACAAAAGTCAGAATTTTTCCTTGACAGTAGAGAATAAAATTTCAAAAATAGAACAGTTTAAAGCACAGAATTTAAGAGACATACACACAGGCACTAGGAACATGCTATGGGTGTTGTATATCTGAGCAAAAGTGTTCTCCAAAGAGCTGTCTTTTGCAGAACAAATTAAGTGGTGCAATTCATTCCAGCCTTGTGTAATCATTGAATCATTTGCAGCAGTTTAACAGGGCCACACTGGTCGCTCAGACAGCCTTAGAGAACAGTTTTGGGTTTGGATGAAGTTTTGTATCCTTACCAGAACAGTCTGATTTTCCGACATGATCTAATCATCTATGGCTACACCAAGATTCAGGGGAGTCCTCAGTGGTAATACTGATGACAACACAAGCTTGACAGTGAACCTGTATTGAATTGGAGTACATGTCAGAATGACAAGAAGCTGAGAAGAAGAGTTGGAGATAGTTATCCTGTATTCAATCTGTGAGATATCTTGATATTTGTACCAAGTAAGGCAAAAGAATGTACTTGTCTGACAGGTAATTGACCATGAGCTTGGGTTATGGTCTGTGTGGAGTTTCTGTTCATGTTCTATTTGTGTCCACATGGATTTCCTCCACCAAAAGACTGGTGTGGGAACAATCATGGAATTCCAAAATTATATCTACATTTTATGAATTTTGCAGCATACAGTATATGATCCATTACTGGGATATTGTAAAACATGTTGGCACTCTTTATTGAAACAAGGGAGTTTGTTGAAGATTTCACAAAATGTATCTCATGTATGCTCAAAGCATATTTTCCAGACTAAAAATTCCCGCAGTTGACCTCTCACTTGGTGGAATCTCAAATGCAAGGCACCAACAGATGATGATTGGACAGAATTAAATACCAACCTCATATGCAAAATATTTGATTTTAGAATTTAAAAAAATTGGCAGTGTATGCAATGAGAGTCTGACTGATATAAAACAATTCTAGATGTGATTATTTCTTTGGCTATAAAAGCCATTCAAGTGAAATGTCATACTGCAAATATAAATAATACTCTAATGTTTGCATTCCTAAATTATGCTTTCCAGACTTTGTAGTTATTGAAATGGCACTGGAAAGTATATGTCTAGTCCAAAGTAAAGCCATGTTTTTGTGACAACATAAAAATGAATCTAGGTGCTGAATACTTAAATATCATAGTTTGGAAATGATTGATGGTAGAATTATATCTGTATTATTTTATCACAATACATTTTCCCCAAGAGACATTTGTTTCAATTGTCTAAGCTAAATAGGATTGTATTTGTAAGTTAGCTATAAATATTTTAGTGCCACCAATTGATCTTGTCATGTCCGTCCGTCCATCCATCCATCCATCCATCCATCCATCCATCTTCTACTGCTTATCCAGATCCGGGTAGTGGGGGGTAGCAGCCTAAGCAGAGCAGCCCAGACTTCCCTCTCCCCAGCCACCTCCACCAGCTCTTCTGTGGGAATACCGAGGCATTCCCAGGCCAGCCGAGAGATGTAATCTCTCCAGCATGTCCTGGGTCTCCCCCGGGGTCTCCTCCCAGTGGGGCATGCCCAGAAAACCTCCCTTGGGAAGTGTCCAGGGGGCATCCTAACAAGGTGCCCAAACCACCTCAACTGACTCCTTTCGATGTGGAGGAGCGGTGGTTCTACTCTGAGTCTCTCCCAAATGACCAAGCTTCTCACCCTGTCTCTAAGGGAGAGCCCAGCCACCCTGTGGAGAAAACTCATTTCTACTGCTTGTATCCGCAATCTCATTCTTTCGGTCACTACCGATAGCTCGTGACCATAGGTGAGAGTGGGAACGTAGATGGACCAGTAAATTGAGAGCTTTGCCTTTTGGCTCAGCTCTCTCTTTACCACAACAGACCAGTTTAGCGTCCGCATCATTGCTGACTCTGCCCGATCCTTCTGTCCAACTCCTGCTCCCCCTTACCCTCACTCGTGAACAAAACCCTGAGATACTTAAACTCCTCCAATTTAGGTAGCAACTCCCCCCTGACCTGGAGTAGGCACTCTACCTGTGAGCACCATGGCCACAGACTTGGAGGTGCTGATCCTCATCCCAGCCACTTCGCACTCTGCTGCAAACCATCCCAGCGCATGCTGTAAGTCGCAGATTGATGAAGCCAACAGGACCACATCATCTGCAAAAAGCAGAGACGTGATCCTGATGCCACCAAACCAGATACCCTCCGCCCCTTGGCTGCGCCTAGAAATTCTGTCCATAAAAGTTATGAACAGAACCGGTGACAAAGGACAGCCTTGGCGGAGTCCAACATGCACTGGGAATGAATCCGACTTACTGCCAGCAATACGAACCAAACTCCTGCTCCGGTCATACAGGGACCAAATGGCCTGCAGTAGTGGGCCCTGAACCCCATACTCCCAAAGCACCCCCCACAGGGCACCATGAGGGACACAGTCGTAAGCCTTCTCCAGGTCCACAAAACACATGTAGACTGATTGGGCAAACTCCCATGCACCCTCCAGTAACCCTGCAAGGGTAAAGAGCTGGTCCAGTGTTTCACGACCAGGATGAAAACCACATTGTTCCTCCTGAATCCGAGGTTCGACTATCGACAACCTCACTGTAAACAGTAGGGACAGAGCACTGTTTTCCTTTCCTGAGGCACCGGATGGTTTGCCAGGATCTCTTTGAGGCCTACCGAAAGTCACTTTCCATGGCCTCTCTGAACTCCTCCCACACCTGAGTTTTTGCTTCAGTGACTGCCAGAGCCGCATTCCACTTGGCCCGTCGGTATTTGTCAGCTGTCTCTGGAGACCCACAGGCTAACCAAGCCCGATAGGACTCCTTCTTCAGCTTGATGGCTCCCCTCACCACAGGTGTCCACCAGCGAGTTCGGGGATTACTGCCACAACAGGCACAAACAACCTTGCAGCCACAGCTCTGCACGGCCGCCTCAACAATGGAGGTGCAGAACATGGTCCACTTGGACTCAATGTCCCCATCCTCCCCCGCTATGCAGTTGAAGCTCTGCCGGATGTGACAGTTGAAGATCCAACGGACAGGAGCCTCCGCCAGACGTTCCCAGCATACCCTCACTACTCGTTTGGGCCTGCCCGGTCTGTCCGGCCTCCTCCCCCACCATCTGATCCAGCTCACCACCAGGTAGTGATAAGTTGGCAGCTCTGCTCCTCTCTTCACCTGAGTGTCCAAGACATATGGTCGTAGATCAGATGAAACAACTATAAAGTCAATCACCGATCTGCGGCCTAGGGTGTCCTCGTGCCACATGCACTTATGGACACCCTTATGCTCGAACATGGTGTTCGTTATGGCCAAACCATGCATGGCACAAAAGTCCAACAACTGAACACCACTCGGGTTCAGATCAGGCAGGCCGTTCCTCCCAATCACACCCCTCCAGGTCTCACTGTCATTGTCCACGTGCGCATTGATGTCCCTCAGTAAAACAATCTTGTCATGTATTTTTTTTAAATCTGAAAATATTTTCTTTGTTGCAGGAAATAATTGTCAGTCTATGCATTATTTTTTTCTCTCCAGAATAATACAATGCTTTAACCCTAAAAGAAATTGCAGTTGATATCTCAGGTGGTGAGTAAAATTGCCATTGGCAAAAACATCTAAGACAGCAAAAGGGTTCTAGATAAAAAGGTTTACAGTACCCATACATGATTATAAAGTTTGAATGTTTTGATGTCTCCTAGTACAGCTGAATAACTGTGCAGAGTATTTAAAAACCTTTCTGGCCATGGTTATTAGAAAAAGATTCTCTCAGTTAAATTGTAGAATTATTTTACATAAGTTAACCTACTCACTCTCACTTCTCAGTTAGTTATTAGTCCCTTCTGGAATCAAATTGGGTTTGCTAATGCAGGAAGTGAGTTTGATATTGGAAACATACCTTTAACTGTAGGTTCTGACCTGATTGCTCAAACGTATTATCAGGAAAGAGGCTCCTGGCAGACTGTTGCCAGTAAACTTTTACAATGAAATCCTCATAGTATCAAGATTGATATTGACAGAAACACAATAGTTGTATTCAGTGACATGATATTTCTATCCATTTTGGTGGTGCTTAATGACTCAAAGTAAAAACAAAACAAACAAATAAAAAATGTTGTGAGAATCCTATACTTTTCTCACCTAGGAATTGACTCACATACAATATGAAGGACTTCTGCATATAGCTCTAAAGTCTGTAAAGTTATTCTACTCACATGGACAAATGAGGATGAGTATTTTCACTGATGCCAGAAAACTGCCCAATATTTGTCCAAATGAATGATGGTCTAATTGCTATCCATGTGCTTAATTGTACTTCACTTCAAGCTGTATACATTGCATCATTTACATGCCATGGACTGACACAATCATTTCTAAAGACACAATTAGATAGATAATCTGAGTTGCTTGGGCTGTTGATACAGAAGAAGGGCCATTACCAGAGGGGACTTCCTTAGAACTATGTTCAAGGATCGTGTCCTACTTCCTTTCACAAGCTACTTTCATGAGATGAACTGTGGACCTCTAGTGGCCAAACAATTTCAATTCAGTTGATGTTTGAACTATTAACCCCCAAACAATGCTGACCTTGGTAATTCACCCCATTCACTTGTGCCCTCTTGCAACCCTCTTCAATACTTCTTTATTTAAATTATCTTCCTTGTTTCCTTTCCTTGCTTCCCTTCCATCTGAAGTTGCTTGAAAAACATGCAAGGATGATATGCAAGGACAGAAGACACAATATCAAATGTATTTGCCAAACGAGACACTTATGCTCACTCATCATCATCATCATCATCATCATCATAAATTTAGCCTCAGCCAAACCACATGCCTTTTCTTCCATTTATCTCTGTCCTCTGGAATGTTCTCCAGGGCTGGATCCAGCTCTCACTAACAGGGTGGGCCAGGAAGATTGATTGATTGATTGATTGATTGATTGATTGATTGATTGATTGATTGATTGATTGATTGATTGACACTGTATATAACTCCATACTCAGATTCACCATTCCAAGACAAGCACTACAGTTTCTTTGTCAGATTTTGTGCCTGTTTCATTCTTCAATTGATTCCAGCAGTCGATCTGCCCTTTCATGAAAAATTTTGAGGACAACATTTTGGTTTCCATTGCTTTCAGGCATGCTTTCTAGCTGATTCACTTTCATATTTTCTTTTTTGCTGGCTTTTAGCTGGCAGGAGAGTGGAGTCCACCATATTTGCTCATGCTGACTTGTTTTGGTTAAAAATAGGTCAAACACACCCCACAGTTGTCACGTGATATTGTTGTTTACTTACTTCGCCAAGCTCCAGAATCATAAAATATGGGATACATTTTATCTCTGCAACACATTTACACATAGGATACATGGTGTGTGCAGCAATGCAACTTCTTAACTTCTACTCAAATCGACTTCAAATCAATGCAAAATGTCTGAAAAGTCCAACAGAAATAGAAATAAAATGTTTTTGCCCAGAATTCAACTTTGCAGTCAGAACCTTTAACTTTGAAGCAATCTTCTTTGGAAAAGGGGCCTTCATCAATGTTGAGGTTGGTAAAAATATGAGGAAAGCTTTCATCAGGGTCTTTATTTGATAAGGAGCAGCCGAGTAGATTTTTCAAGGGGTTGAATCAGGTAGAAACCCATGCTTCGGGGCTTGGTCCTAACACTTGTCCCAGTTCTTTTACTTTCCTTCCTGAGATTCTGTTTATAACTTTCCAAGCCTTGTGGTACTACCTGCTGGAGTGAGCTGACTGGATTTGGTTGATCATTTCTTGTACTTCTTCTGCTTTGATTTTATCATATGCTTCATATAAAGCTGCCTTGGCTTCCTCAAAAGTCTGCTTATCTTCCAAAGATTGAACAACTTTCAAGCAATTTATAGCATTCTCAATCTACAAAGAACTTGATGCCATCATTGCAGCAGTCCCACAGTCAGAGAAACTCTTCGTTCTCTAAGATTTCAGTGCTAGAGTGAGGTCCGATCACCAGATCTGGGGAGGGATCATAGAAAGACACGGCATTGGCAAGTGTAACAGCAATGGCTTACTACTCCTCAGAACATGCACTGCTCATGAGCTTATCATTACCAACACTCTATTTAGACTCCTTACCCATAACAAGACATCTGAAGCACAGGCAGGCAGGTAATGATGTTGGAACACAGCCCTTTTTATTTTTGAAATAGCTTTTCAGCATCACTTTCACTCTATGCACATATACACATGCTCTCTGGTCGGGAGACACCATCTCTCCACTCTCCCTCTCTTTATCAACACTCTGCCATCACTGAAACAAACAAACACACACACACAGCATCAACTGATAATAGGTAAAATCACTTTGGCACTCACCTTCCTTGGCCCCGCCCTCCATTCACAAACCGATGCTTGAGCACACCCCCAGTGCCATATACCCCCACAGCCTGATTCAGGCCAGGGAGCCATCTGGCCTGGAGCCAAACCCCCCCCAACGGGACAGGAAGTCCACTACCACCATCTGTGCCCCCAGCCTGTGGACCACCTTGAATTTGAAGGGCTGGAGGGCTAGATACCAATGGGTGATCCATGCATTGGCATCCTTCATGTGGTGGAGCCACTGGAGCAGGGCATGATCCAAACAGAAGGTGAAAGGGTGCCCCAGCAGGTACTGGAGGATGAGGACTGCCCACTTGATGGCCAGGCACTCTTTCTCGATGGTGCTGTACTTACTTTCTTACATTGAGAGCTTGCGGCTGATGTACAGCACTGGACACTCTTTGCCCTCCACCTTCTGGGACAGAACGGCCCCCAGCCCTCTGTCCAACATGTCTGTCTGTAAAATAAAAGGGAGGGAGAGAGAAGTCAGGGGAGAGTAAAAGTGGCCCCACACACAGTGCAGCTTTTCCTCTAGTGAAGGCTTGTTCACACTGCTCCATCCACTGGACCAGATCTGGTCCTCCCTTTTTAGTGAGATCAGTCAGCAGACTGGTGTCATCAGAATAGTTAGGTATAAACTTATGATAATAGCCAGCCAGCCCCAGCAACTGTCTCACCCCCTTTTTGGTCTTGGGCCTCAGGCAGGCTGCAATCAATGCGGTCTTGTCAATTTGGGGACACACCTGCCCATGACCCAAATGGAAACTCAGATACCATACTTCAACCCGCCCAATCGCACACTTTTTCAGGTTAGCCATAAGGCCCACATACCTCAGCGACGCCAGGACAGTCTTAAGGTGTTCTAGGTGGCATGGTCAATCATTGCTAAATATAATGAAGTCGTCTAAGTAGACTGTGGCATAGGCACCATGTGGGTGGAGGATTTTGTCCATGAGCCGCTGGACTGTAGTGGGAGTGCCAAATAACCCGAAAGGAAGAATGATGAATTAGTGTAAGCCAAATGGTGTGGAAAAAGCCATTTTCTCTCAGGATAGAGGGGTCAAGAGGATCTGCCAGTACCCCTTTGTCAAATGCAGTGTCGAATAAAAGCGATCCGTGCCGAATCGATCGTGTAATTCTTCAATACGAGACATTGGGTATGTGTTGAATTTTGACTTTTCTGTAGTCCACACAGAACCAGACCAACCTGTTGGTCTTGGGGACCAAGACCATCGGGCTGCTCCAATCACTGTGGGACTCCTCAATTATTCCCATTTCAATCATGGCCTTGAGTTTGTCCCAAACCACTGCTTTCTTGTGTTCATGCAAGCGGTATGGGTGGCTACGCACCATCATCCCTGGGGGCATCTCAATGTGGTGTTCTATGAGGTGAGTGCAGCCAGGGAGGGGCGAGAACATGTTGGAAAACTCCACTTGCAACCTGGCAACCTCTGTGAGTTGGGCCGGTGAGAGATGGTCTCCACAGGGGACCAGAGCAATTTGATTAGTTACTTTTGTTTTTACCTCTGGCCCCAGCTCTGTCTTCTCTGGAACTACCAACACCAATGTCACAGGGACCCCCTCATTCCAAGGTTTTAGTAGGTTGAGGTGTGTGGCAACGAGGGCATGGTCAAGCATCAGTTTGTGAATGGATGGCGGGGCCAGGAAAGGTGAGTGGCAAAGTCAGTACATCTGTTGTCGATTAATGTTGTGTCCATGTGTGTTTTGCAGTGTGGATGGAAGGTAGAAAAGGAGAGAGAGAGCAATGGGGGGGGGAGCTCTCCCTACCAGAGCACATGTCTATTGTGTGTGTGTGTGTGTGTGTGTGTGTGTGTGTGTGTGTGTGTGTGTGTGTGTGTGAGCAAAGTAGAGCTGAAAAGCTATGAAGAAAGTAAAATAAAAGTCTGTTAACATCATCTCCGGTCTGCCGTGCTTCAATATTCCACCTGTGTCAGGGACTTACTACAGTGATGCTGAAACCCAGGATACTGAAGGAAACCTCCCATGGAGTCCTCCCCACTTAAGGACCTTATCCAAGCCCTTGCTGCCACCCAACAGAGCCAGCGCCAAGCGCTGATCACCCTGATCAGGAACAGCACTTTGAAGCCTTGCTGCTGGCCCAGCATGAAGATCACCAGGCATTCTGGCACCTGCTCATGTTGGTGGGGTCCTTGACCACTACCGCAGTGGACCCTCCTCATGTCACACTCAAACGGAATTTTCTGACATGTTCTCTCCCCTTCCTGGCCATATCCACCTCATAGAACACTGCATTGAAATGCCCCCAGGGATGGTGGTGTGTAGCTGCCCATACTGCTTATCTGAACACAAAAAAAAGGTGGCTCGGGATGAACTCAAGGCCATGCTCGAAATGGGAATAATCGAGGATTCCTACAGTGACTGGAGCAGCCTGGTGGTCCTGGTTCCTAAGACAGATGAGTCAGTCCGGTTCTGTGTAGACTACAGAAAAGTCATTGCATTGTTTAAATTTGACGTGTACCCAATGCCCCGCATTGATGAGTTGCTCAATTGATTAGGCACTGCTCGCTTTTATTCGACACTGGATTTGACAAAGGGATATTGGCAGATCCCCTTGACTCCTCTGTCCCGAGATAAAATGGCCTTTTCCACACCGTTTAGATTACACCAATTTGTCATGCTTCCTTTTGGGTTATTTGGGGCTCCCACTACATTCCAGCAGCTCATGGACAAAATCCTCCAGCCCCACACTGTCTATGCTGGGGCCTACCTAGAAGACTTTATTATATATAGCAATGATTGGCCGTAGCACCTAGAACACCTTAGGGCCATCCTAGAGTCACTGAGGTGTGTGGCTCTCACAGCTAACCCAAAAAAGAGTGCGAGTGGGTGGATGGAAGTATGGTGTCTGGGTTTCCACTTGGGCCACAGGCAAGTGTACTCCCAAATTGGCAAGACTGCAGTGATTGCAGCTTGCCCAAGGCCCAAGACCAAAAAGGGGGTGAGAAAGTTCCTGGGGCTGGCTAACTACTATTGCAGGTTCATACCTAATTATTCGGACGTCACCATCCTGTTGACTGATCTCACTAAAAAGGGAGCACCAGATCCAATCTAGTGGACGGAGCAATGCCAACAGATCTTCACCAAGGTAAAAACTGCACTGTGTGGGGGGCACTTTTACACTCCCCTGACTTCTCCCTTCCTTTTTATTTTGCAGACAGATGCATCGGACAGAGGGCTGGGGGCTGTTCTGTCCCAGAAGGCGGAGGGCGAGGAACGTCCTGTGCTGTACGTCAGTCGCAAGCTCTCGATGCGTGAAAGCAAGGACAGCACCATTGAGAAAGAGTGCCTGGCCATCAAGTGGGTGGTCTTCACCCTCTGGTACTCCCTGCTGGGGCACCCTTTCACCCTTTGTTTGGACCAAGTGCCCCTCCAGTGTCTCCACCGCATGAAGGATGCCAATGCATGGATCACCTATTTGTATCTTGCTCTCCAGCCATTTAAATTCGAGGTGGTCCACAGGCCGGGGGCGCAGATGGTGGTGGTGAACTTCCTGTCCCATCAGGGGGAAGTCCACTGCAGGCCGGACAGCTCCCTGGCTTGAGCCAGATGGTGGGGGTATGTGGCAGTGGGGGTATGGCCAAGTGTCAGTTTGTGAATGGACGGCGGGGCCAGGGAAGGTGGGTGGCAAAGTCAGTCCACTTGTTGTTAATTAATGTTGTGTCTGTGTGTGTTTTGCAGTGAGGATGGAAGGTAGAAAAGGAGGGAGAGAGCGATGAGAGGGGATCTTTCCCAACCAGAGCACACATTTGTGTGGTATGTGCGTGTGTGAATGAGCAAAGTAGAGCTGAAAAGCTACAAAGAAAGTAAAATAAAGTCTGTGTTAACATCATCTCCCGCCTGCTGCACTTCAGTATTCCACCCATGTCAGAGACTTACTACAAGGTGGTATATTTGTCACGCCCCACCCCTATCCATTCGCCTCACCTCATAGTCGACATCCCTGATTTGCCATGTGACCTCAAAGGGCCCTTGCCACTTACTAATTAATTTTAACCTTGAAGTGGGCAATAATATGAGTACTTTATCTCCTGAGGTGAATCTTCTAAGGTGTGTACCCCTGTTGTACAGCCAGGCTTGATGTTCTTGCACCTGCTGTAAATTCTCCTGGGTTAAGTGACTGAGTATGTGGAACTTTGTGTACAGGTTAAAAACATACTGAATTTCATCTTTACTGTTTGTTGGTCCCTCCTCCCAATTTTCCCACAGCACATCCAAAATTCCATGAGGCTTACACCCATATAATAATTTGAATGGGGAGAATCCCATCAATGCTTGTGGGACTTCTTGTACTGCAAATAACAGGGGCTCGAGTCATTTATCCCAGTTATGTGCATCTTCATTACAAACTTCCAAATTAAATTTTTAAGGGTTTGGTTGAATCGTTCTACCAAGCCATCTGTTTGTGGGTGATACACGCTAATGTAGATGGATTTAATCCTCAATAACTCATAAAGCTCGTGAAGTGTGTGTGACATGAATGTAGTGCCTTGGTCAGTCAGGATTTCCTTGGGAATCCTGACTCAGGAGATAATTTTAAATAGTGTCTCTGCCACATTGTGTGTGGAAATGTTATGCAGCTGGACTGCTTCCGGATATCGTGTTGCATTGTCCACTTGACTAAAATAAAGTGATATCCTCATGCTAACCGATCTAATGGTCCAATGAGATCCATACCAATTCTTTTGAAGGAGGTCTCAATCAGACGGAGAGGGCACAAGGGTGCTTTTGGAGTGGCTGCTGGATTCACTAGCTGGCATTCCCAGCATGCTGCACACCACCTACGGATATCCCTGTGAATTCCTGGCCAATAGAAGCAGGCCATTATTTGGGCTAGTGTCTTATCCTGACCTAAGTGTCCGGCCATAGGGTTAAAGTGAGACACATGGAATGTGAGTTCCCTACGGCTATTTGGGATTAACAATTGGGTTATTTGCTCATGGTTTTGAATGTCCTGCATCACTCAGTATAACCTATCTTTAATAACTGCAAAATATGGGAAGGAGAGTGTTGCATTTGGCTGGAGAGTCTGACCATCGACTACTCTCACTTGGTCAAAGGCATGATGCAGAGTCTCATCTCACATTTGTTCTAAAGGGAAATCCTCAAGGGAATCTCTGAACCCTACACCGGAATCCCCCCATGACATGTTACCGCAGGACCCACCCACTACTACATGCTCCATTAAACCTTTAAACCCTGGCCAATCAGTCCCCAGAATTAGTGGGTGGGTGAGGTGCAGGCTAACTGCTGCCTCTACACTGTTTTTCATCCTGAAATAGAATGTGGATGGACACTCCTGGATGGATACTAGCGGATATCCCTTTTATTTTAGAACATCCCCATGTACACACACAACTTTCACTACTTGTGCTCCCCCAAATGCCTTACCTTGAACCAGACTTTGGTGGATTGAAATCTGATTACAGCCTGAATCCACCAATGTGTGATATGTATCCCCTTGAATACTCACTGGTATGCAATATGCTTCAGCTCAATTGAGGGCAGTCTCTGGCACGTTGGGGATCTGGACCATTGCTCCCACCTCCATCGCAGAACACTGGCTCTGGAGATGCCAGGGCTCCCCGCAGTGCCAGCATACCAGCCCAGGCTTCACCTCTGCACTGGTGTTCTGGGGATCACTCAACTGAGGGGGAGAAGACACAGACACAGAAAGGAAAGTAGGGAGGGTGGCCACACAGGCACAGCGAGCCGGCTGTGGGAGGGTCAGCCCACATTTCTGTGGTGGGGGGACAGGGTGGGGACGGGGAGAGGGAAGAGAGAGAGAGAGAGAGAGAGAGAGAGAGAAGAGGCAGGATGTCCACCTGCCATTGGAACCGCCACCAACTCGATCGCACGATCCAGCAATCCTGGGCGGTAGCGCTGGACCTTTTCTGCTGTCCCTTCCAGCAGCTGTGCGATAAACTGCTCCAG
Organism: Neoarius graeffei; assembly: GCF_027579695.1. Taxonomy (NCBI): domain Eukaryota; kingdom Metazoa; phylum Chordata; class Actinopteri; order Siluriformes; family Ariidae; genus Neoarius; species Neoarius graeffei. The sequence goes on from NC_083572.1 coordinate 57,496,451, forward strand.
TGCCACCACATCACTGATCCCTTCGGTGTTGTAGTCTTCCGCCCTCAGCCACTGCAGGCAGGCGTCCCGGAGCTGTTGGTCAAAAGCAAACAGCCGACCGACTTCCTCCAGTGTCAGCATGTGGAAGCACTGACAGTGTTGTTCCGGGGAGCAGCCGACATACTACAGGATGGCTCACTTCAAGTCGGCATAGTTGAGCCGACTATCAGCGGGGAGCTGTTGTGCAGTGAGCTAGGCTTCTCCAGACTGGAGCGGTAGCAGACAAGCCACATGTTGCTCAACCGGCCACCCCTATGCCTCTGCTGCTTGCTCAAATAGCACAATGAAGGCTTGGATCATTGTGCAGCCCCATCTTCTCTAGGGTGATGTGGGAAGGGTCCATAGCTGTAGTGGTCGAGGACCCCGCCGACCCAAGCAGGTGCCAGAATGCCTGGCGATCTTCCTGTTGAGCCAATAGCAAAGCTCCTTGCAGAGGGTGATCAGGACTTGATGCTGGTTTTGTTGGGTGGCAGTGAGGACATGGATAAGGTCTTTGAGAGGGGTGGACTCCATGGGTGGGTCCTTTCAGTATTCCCAGGTTTTGGCACCACTGTTGTATGTCCCTGAGTGGGTGTGGAATACTGAAGTGCAGGCAGGTGGGTAATGATGTTGAAACACAGGTCTTTTTATTTTGAAATAGCTTTTCAATGTCACTTTCACTGTATGCACATACACACACGATCTCTGATCGAGAGACACTACCTCTCCACTCTCCCTCTCCTTATCAACACTCCACCATCACTGAAACAAACACACACACACACACACAACATCAACTGATAATACGTGAAATCACTTTGCCACTCACCTTCCCTGGCCCCGCCCTCCATTCACAAACTGACATTTGAACATGCCCCTGCTGCCACACAAATCAATCAACTTTTTCTTCCCTGATGGTATGGGCATAAAGTTAGTGCTCAGATTGTGAAAGAGTGGTTCAGGAAGCATGAGGAATCATTTTCACACATGAATTGACCACCACAAAGTCCTGACTTTAACCCCATTGAGAATCTTTGGGATGTGTTGGAGAAGACTTTACGCAGTGGTTCAACTCTCCCATCCTCAACACAAGATCTCGGTGAAAAATTAAGACAACTCTGGACTGAAATAAATGTTGTAATGTTGCATAAGTTTATCAAACCAATGCCACAGTGAATGCATGCTGTAATCAAAGCTAAAGGTGGTCCAAACAAATAGTGTGTAACTTTTTTTTTGGCAGGGCAGTATAATATACAGTACATATAAATAGGGTGTTTACAGTTAATCATTGCTGGATGCATATTTTAGGTAGTAAAAACAGTGAAAAATGGCCTAGCTTGTGTTTTTTTACCTTTCTTTTGCAATTTCCTACAAAATTAAAGTGATAGTAATCATCTCCCTGGCCACTGAAAGTTAATGTTGGTGAGTAGTTGGGGTTGCAGAGTAAGGGTGATATAACTGTTTAAATAAATCAGGTAACTGGGTTTAGAGTAATGGGATCAGCACTTTGGAAGCTTTGGAAGTTATTTAAAGTGGCTTTTGAAATGCATTGCAGGAGGATACTAGCACAAACAGTCTTCATTTGACCTGCTGAGGACTGTATACGTGATTGTAGGTCTGTATGACATGGTTTATTTGCAATATTTCACTAGGCCATCAGAGAACAGATTATTATGCTTTTATCTAGTCTACCTCTGCTCACTGGTATGATGGCAAAATGTTGTATTGGGTACAGAACACAGCATTCTGGTTGGAAGTATACAGGCTGGGAGAATCAATGTTTGACAGATAGAAATAATGTTAATTTGCCCAATAATTCCTTTAACCAATCAAATAACCTTTCTTTAGTCTGCAGAGTCTTATTGGACATTGACCCACCAACTGGCAGTCATTTCCACATAGTGCTTAAGAGCCCTCACTGGACACAGACCTGGCTTGGCCTCATTTTCATCATTCAGTCAATAGGTATATTAGTACACCCCAACATCATAATATTTGGTAGGAATGCTGAGTTTGGCCACAGCATGACATTTTTTAAACTCTGGTCTCCAACACAGATACTGCATATGACCAATACTGCTTGCAATTCACTGATTTGTCTGACCATAGTAATTGCGAATAACCAGTAAAAAAGTTATCTTAAGTGAAAGCCCCTTTATATCCTTATCTTTTATTGTTCATTACATAAACTGCTTAGCACAAAAAAGTTATACAGCTGTAGATGTGGCCAATTTTGCACCAACATATCCTGACACAAAGTGTTTTCCTCTGGTCTGTCCATGAACCACACTAGACAGTGAGTTGTCTGTTGTTTGCATATAGATCAATTTTCACCTTAGCTAGTAGTGCATCTCAAAAAAAATTAGAATATCATAAAAAAGTTCAGTATTTTCCATCAGTAAACTAAAACAACTCATTACATGTAAACTAGAATGTTTCAAGCATTTTTCTATTTTTAATTTTGATAATCATGGCCTACAGTGCAAAAAAAAAACATGTCCCAAAATATTAGAATATTTCATTTTGAGTTTGAGTAAAACAGTATAAATACTATGTATCTCATGGTCTAGTTGAGTACACGCAACCACAATCATGGGGAAGACTGCTGACTTGACAGTTGTCCAGAAGCTGATCATCAACACCCTCCACAAGGATGGTAAGCCACAGAAGGTCATTGCTGAAGAGGCTGGCTGGAAAAGGTGCACAAGCAACAGTGATGACCACAGCCTTGAGAGGATTGTCAAGAAAAATCAATTCAAGAACTTGGGAGAGCTTCATAAAGAGTGGACTGAGGTTGGTGTCAGTGCATCAAGAGCCACCATGCTCACACATCTTCAGGAAAGGGGCTACAACTGCTGCATTCCTAATATCAAGCCAGTCCTGAACCAGAGACAATGTCAGAAGTGTCTTACCTGGGCTAAGGAGAGAAAGAACTGGACTGTTGCTCAGTGGTCCAAAGTCCTCTTTTCAGATGAAAGTAATGGAATATATTAGAATATATTAAAATTTCACTTTCTTGAATAACTGATGAAAAATATTGAACTTTTTCACAATATTCTAATTGATATATTTAGGCTTCTTAGATTCTGCCTCCTTTATGGATCATAAATTATCTTGGATGGGTGCTCAGGCCCATGCAGTATTGCTTGTTTCTGTATTAGTGACTGCTATAGGAGCCTGCTGCCTCAAAATGTCCAGTTGGTATTTCAGATTGAAGGATTTGACAATGTCATGCTCACAGGCCTGTGTGCCAAAGACCTGCTGTGTACTAACTGACCTAATGTTTTGGAAGGTATTTTCAGTCTGAGATGTCTGATGGACTACTACTACATTTAAACAGGGCGTAGCTGTGGATCACAGATTTCTGTGTAGCTTCTGGTGATGAATTGTGGGTTACAGTCTGACATAAACCACTTCTCAGGTCTATTCACTTTGACACATTCATTTATTAACTGCAGAAACTTTAGACAATTCCTGTGACCAATGAAACCTAACATGCACTGAACAGCGTGAATTCCATAAGTGAGTCTGTCAGTGAATTTTCAGCAGATTCAGCTCAGGGAAGGAAATAACTGTATTATGTTGGTTGTTACTGCAATATGACTATAAAAATCTCCTGTGGATGGTACCCTGAGTATAGTTTGACACTGATAGTCAACTGTTTACAGAAAACTTTCCATATTTTTGAAATAAATTATACCCCTCTGATACTAAGTACTCTGGGATTCATAACACACAAAGACCTCATTAAACAACATTTCAGCAGTTTCCAGTGGGACCAGAGGGGACAGTGTGGGCAATGCTAAGTTTGGGTAACCGAATGAGTATGTAGCCTTTTGAGAATTAAGCTATAATGACAAAAATAATGATTTAATCTGTAGTTGTTCAGAGATAAGATCAACAGCAATGAGGGACCATGGCCAGCATGGTATAGGCAGTGGTTCTAATTGCAGGAGGATGACCAGGAAACAAAGAACAAGCCCAGCATGCATTTCATGGGGTTTCTGTGTTTAGTGTTTCTAAAATATTTAATATATTGGAGTCAGTCAAATTGAGAAATGATGTTCTGCTTCCTCTTACCATTCTTCCAGTACCGACATGATGGCAAGTAATTCTCGAGCTTCTTGACAACTCAGGTCCCAATAACTTCTTTATCCACAGGGACTAAAGGCATGGGTTATCTGTATTTTACTGATACTGAGTTTAAATCTTGTCAATCAATACATTACCTTACCCTTAGTTCTTTCTTTTCATTCTATTTGTATATGGGCTTCCATGGCCCGTGTCTCAGAAACTGAAAGAGATATACTTTGCTATGAGGACAAGTAGCCCTATGACACAGTATCAGGGTGATGAGATGGTAACTTAGCCGCCTTCATTATCCTAAATACTTCAGAAAGGCCACTATTGACAGAGAAAATCTCTGATAGAAGTATCCATTTCAGGGACTTCGACTTGAGTAGCATTTCACTGAAGATTTAAGCAGGGCTTTGAACCGGTTCAAGGAACGAAAACGAAAACCGGGAACTTTTTCTATTTCACATGGAACAGAAACGAAACCAGAAACTTTATTATTTTTTATGTTCTGGAACAGAAACGCTTATTAAAAATAATGGTAACCGGTTAATACCGGTTTTTATTTCGTTCCTCAAAGTTTCTGTAGCCTAGTCATTCTTCTCCTGCGCAAGTTTCTATGACCCGCTGGGGTTCACTTCCTGTGTGACGTTCGCTGATTGAATGGAGAGAGCGGGAAGGTGGACTACTAGTGAGTAAGTGCATTACTGAGTGTCTGAGCAAAGAAGAGCCTGAACGATGCAACCTCCCTATTGGCTGTTTATTGGCTGTTTGTAAAAATGTATCAATTGTTGCCCTTCCCACGGGAATCATCGCGGGCTCGAGAGACGAGACCTGATGAGTTAGTTCGTTGGTAGCAGAACAAAATGTCTGGACACAAATCGGGTTTTCAGAAAAGGAAAGAAAATAAACGGAGGGTCGAAAATACAAAAAAGGAGGCAGAAAATGCAAAACGAGTTTTAAGGTAGGACAAATGGTTACTTTTCTGAGGCAGCCCGCCATGGCTGCCTGCAGGCTTATTTATTATAGCACATTTAGTTAAAATAGTTGATATAAAATGTTTATAGTTATAGTTATGTGATGGTTGTCCTGATTTAGACTGTTTTTTTTTTTTTTTTTTGGGGGGGGGGGGGGGGGGGGTTGCGCGATGTTGCACCCGGGTCCAGATTAGGGCAGAACCGGCCCTGGCTACATTTCAGCTGTAGTTTGTTATGAATGTATGTACTTGCATAGATGTGTACTTGGTCTTCCAATATGGCGCCTAACAAAATCTCGCGGCGCGGTGACGTCATGCGGTAGCCCTCTATAGGGCCTGACTAGCCTTTGGTAACACACTAAACAAATTATCTTTCATTTTTGGCACTTTTTCTGTTTGTGTAGATGGGAAGACATACTGAGAATCCAAATCACCAACATTTGAAATAATAATTGTTTTGAATTATTTCTTGTCTTATTTAATGAAGGTTGTAATAGAATTAGCCTACATCTGGCTTAAGCTGGATGAGACAGAGACATAATTTTATAGCCATTTGTTAAACAGCTGACAGGGAACGTAATTAACCGTTCCGGGAACGAAATTTTTTTGTTCTAACCGGTTCGGGAACGTCTATTTAATGGTGGAACCCAAAACCGGAAACGTTAAAATTCCGTTTCTGTTCGGAACGAACCAATAGGAAAAAAATTCCGGTTCAAAGCCCTGGATTTAAGCAATTGGAGTAACTATGAGGACTCTATGCTGTTAATTACCCCTTCACTCCACAGGAACTTGGTTTGGGCTAAATATATATAACCTAAACTATGGAGTTTCTTATAGGGTTGTCACAAGAAATTAGATATTTTCTGTTTGTGAAACCATACATTGCATCATTAACTGCATCATTGTGGTGCTAGCTTGTATCTTGTGCTATCAGTGTAGTGTCTTTCTAAGGCTGTGCTATTAATGGAAATGTTTACTTGAGTTTGCTTATATCGCTGTTATCTAGAATTTTCATTCAGTCACTCATTCATTTTCTATACCGTTTATCCATTGCGGGCCAGCTGGAGCCAATCCCACCTGACATTGGCTGAGAGGAGGGGTACACTCTGGACAGGCCACCAGTCTATCATGGGGCTAACACAGAGAAACAGACAGCCATTCACACTTACACTTCCCATGTCCACACTTTTTACTCCTATGGGCAATTTAGAGTAGCCAGTTGACCAAATCCACATGTCTTTGGACTGTAGGAGGAAACCGGAGCACCCGGAGGAAACCCATGCAGGCATGAGAAGAACATGAAAACTCCACACAGAAAGGTGCTGGTTGACTGGCAGGTTCAAACCAAGAATGTGTTTGCTATGAGGTAACAGTGCTCACCCCTGCACCATCGTGCTGCCCCATAGAAATTTCAATAACAGGTAAATAAGAAGCAATAAATTAAAGGGGGTAACAAGTAATTTTTCACCATTTCTAGGTCCATTAAGGATGGTAGAGGGATCAGAAACTTATTGAAAGACATTCTTTGGTACCCATTAGTAAAATTGATTGACATTAGATTGATGGTGAAATCATAGCTGCTGCCCATGCCACTGTTTTTACAGTGTAAAGAGTTTTCTGTGGGTCAGAAGGAAATGTTGGGTGGTGCATTGCACAGTGCATGGGTGATCCCCTATATTTACAGGGAGATGTTTCAGTAGTCACTATTTGAAGCTATTTTTGGTGGTGAAGCTCTGCTGTAGTCCTTGTGCATGAGATTGCCAAGAGACTCCTTTGAGCACTGACAATAGCTCCACAGGGACTCAATATTGTTGTAGCAACTATTTAAAAATTTATTAAATTAGCATAAAAACTCCTATGTGTGCCTTTTCACCAGACTGTTCCTGACTAATGAGACAATCTGTAGCTCAGTGTGTCACGTAAGAAACCTTTTAGTGCAGCACACTGTGAGGATTAATGGGATATAAGATTATCTGTGTGTGAGGACGCATGTGCGGGATTAGAGTAATTTAGTAGGTCTGTGGGTTAGTGTGTCAGTGTTTCAGTGAGTCACTACGTTCCTATGGATTACACACTTCTTTATATTAACTATACATATACAACCCTTATTGGTTGCATATACTTTCACATTATGCATATGGAATTTTCCTCACACAGATACACACATATACAAACCTGCACACTCATGCAAAAAAATGCATGCATACATCTTTCTCTTACAAACGAAATGTATTTTGTGTCTTAGCTTGGTCTAGTTACTACTGCTACCCCTGCTGAGGCTTCAGGGTACACCCAGCTACCAGCAGAGGTACTGACTGACCTTCTTCTCAACTTTCCACTGTTGTTAACAAGACTTTGTATATCAGCAGTGACCAGAGTTAAATAAAAACTTGCCTTTAAATTTACTGGGTAAACCTGACTTCTGCCATCTAGGACTCCAGAGCCATAATTAGTTGCCAGGTTGAGATCCTTGAAGTTGCAATGAACACCTTTGTTTGACTTTTCAGTGGAATCTCAGTGATATACAGGACTAGAACATCACCGATATAAAGTGGAAATTGTTGGTTACCTTGATGATGGGCAAGCTCATCCTTGCCATTCTGATGAGGCACATGAGGTCCTGATACCAGGAACTGATGTAGTCCTCACAGTCAGTCCATCCATGAAAGCCCTATTACTGAACTCTGACACTGCAGGCTTCACCAGTATGTCCATGGACTATGCTAAGAAAATGACAGAGATAATGTAATCAGTTATACTTCTAAGCAAGGCCACTCCAATTTTATACCTCCAAGGGTGACTCTCAGGTGGAAGCGCTCATAGTGGCTAAGGAAATGGTCCTTGATCATACTTTATGTCATCAGTTTTTGGAGGATCACACCATAGGCAATGGCCAGGACTAGCACAGCTACTAGGCCTCCTCTGTCCTGAGCCTTCCTATTGAGTTGGGTGACCAATCCCATATGTTCCAGGCAATCAGGAACATTTACAAACCCATTTCTGCACTCAGGTGTCAGTGTATTTCAATGTTCTTATACTCTATTAATTGACTGGACACAAAGGTATAGAATGTCTTGTCCTCTAGAGACTACTCAGAGCAAGTTTTCTTCCTTAGAAGTTATACCATTTGTGCATCTCAAATGGGGTGCTGCCTTGCCTCTGTGCCAGATCACCTTTAAGATCTTCCAGAAATTGATAAATCTTGGGCACTACTTAAAGTCTGATTCCTGGTGTATTAAAGGTCATAGCCAAGGGTCGGAGGTGGAACGTAGAATATCAACTTTATTTTCTAGAAAAACGAACCAAAAAGTGAATTCAATCTTCCTGGTGTCTAATTTGCACCCTAAAATTGAATAAACAGTTAAAATATACTGGTTTGCGCAAGTTCCGAAGGTTTGTTTACATATCACTTATGCGCACTTTTACCGCCAGGGGACAGTCATCGTGACGTCATTCAAGGCAAACAGACTGGGAGCAGTTCTGTGTTTACTTGCGAACTGAGCACACGTGTACGGACTTTGGTCGTGAGAGGTTGTGTAAAATGTCTGAAAGCGATAGTGATTTTGAAGTAGGAACTCTCCAAATTGAATATCGAGATGTGAAACCATATATGCATGAACCTATGGCCGTTGCGAAGCAATTGGTGAATGTGGCTCACTGGTTTGACCGTGCGGCCTCGGAATCAGACAGCGACTCGGCCGATTCTGATTACGGTGACCCCGGACCTCAACAAGACTCATACCCAAATGACTTATCCTGGTAGTTATGATAATGTTGTATCTGACTAGGTGGGTGGAGCACAGAAGCATGGCAGGCCAGAACTGAGTTCTCGAAACTCTTTTATTTTTAGAGTTACATATAGCTTTTCAGCCAACTGCACCACCAGTGCACACTCACTCTCTCTCACACACACATTTCTGGTCGGGAGAGAGACCTCTTCCTCTGCTCTCCCTCTCCTCTTTATAGGGCGCAGTCACTGGGGAAGACACACAAACACCGGTTAATTCCCATCAGGTGCAGTGATTCCACCACTTACCTTCCCTGACTCTGCCCTCCATTCACAGACCGATGCTTGGCCACGCCCCTGCTGCCACAGATAAATTCCTACTTTCATCGTAATCCTTAATAAGAGCCCTTTTGAAGAATAATTAAACCGTCCTCCATAGTGGATATAGGTAACGATTACTTGACAGTGCGCCAGTAGGCCACATTAGCCTGCCATCCGTGGCATTATACTATTTATACTTTACTTTACTTTATATTTACTTTATCCTTCTGCTTGTGCCTGGGAGGGCATCGCGGAGAGATGTAGACGTCTCTCTGCAGCCAGGTGAGTAGCCTCCTGGAGAGTCAGGCCATGTGCACGGAGGGTCTCTGCTACTCCCTCTATCCATCTGCGGCGTGGTCTCCCTCTGGCCCTGACACCTGAGTGTCTGGCGGTGTAGGCTCTTAAGGCTGGGTGTGTGGTTGGCATTCTCGTCAGGTGACCAAACCACTGTACTCTCTGCTTGGTGATGAACTGTAGGACAGGTTTGATTCCAACCATCTCTCTAACCACTTCGCTCCTCAACCTGTCTCTCCTTGTCTTTCCAGCTGCTCTTCTCAGGACCCTCATCTCACAGCTTGTGAGTTTTCTCTCCTGTGCTCTGTTCAGGGTCCAGGTTTGGCACTGGTATGTGAGTGTCGGAACAAAGATGGCATTGATCAGTCTGGCCTTGGTCTCCATAGAAATACTTGGGTGCCTTAGTAGAGGTGCTAGCTGGTAGTTGACAGAGTTTGCTTTCTTTATTCTTGTCTCTATCTCTCTGTCTAATTTCCCATCCTCTGTAAAGATGCTCCCCAGGTATTTAAACTCCGTGGTCTGTTTGAGGAGTTGTCCATTAACTGTGATCTCCAGTCTCTCTGGGCAGTGGCCAACTGACATGGATTCTGTCTTCCCAATGCTGATCTTCATCTCATGACGATCGCATGCACTGTTTAGCTCATCTGTGTGGTGCTGGAGTTCCTCCTTGCTCTCGTTCAGGATACCTTGATCGTCAGCAAAAAGCAGTTTGTTCAAGGTTGCATATGTAATATGAGTTGGTGCAAGATTGCATATGTAATAACTTTGTTAGCTGATAAGGCACGGGCTTAGGCAACAGCCATCTGGCAGAGACAGGGACCCAAGTGTTCTGATTTCAAGATGTTTACAGAGGAGATGCTTCGTGTTTTCGATCAGGTGGACATCAGCAAAGATGCAGCCAGGAAGCTCGTGTCCATCCGGCAGGGAGAAAGTGTCGCAGACTACGCCATCTTGTTCCGGACGCTCGCAGCAGTCAGTGGATGGAATGAGACTGCCCTGGTTTCAGCCTTCCACCATGGTCTGTCTGACCCCATCAAAGATGGTCTGGCCTCTATCGGATGCCCAAGTGACCTTGAAACTCTGGTCTCACATGCCATTCGTCTTGATAACAGGATTAGAGAGCGTCACCAAGTCCTGAGCTTCCCTTGCCTCACTGCCTCAACCTGGAGTCTGTCCACCTCCTCCAGTGACTGTCCAGAGCCCATGCAAGTTGGTCGTACTCATCTCTCCACATCTGAGAGGGAGCGCAGAAGGAGGGACAAGTGCTGCATCTACTGTGGCAAGCCTGGCCATTTCCGAGCGTCATGTCCCGAGCTCTTGGGGAAAAGGACCATCCCGTCCAGCCGAGGGATGGTTGTGATGGGGACTACCCTCTCTCCCGAACTTTCTGGCCAAGGAGTCTACATCCCTGTCTCCATCTCCTGGGGTGAGTCCGTCCACTCTTGCCAAGCCTTGTTAGACTCCGGGGCTGCTGGAAACTTTATGGATGTTCACTTCGCCCGAAGAATCAATGTCCCTACTGCACCTCTTGAAGTTCCGTTGTCTGTGTCTGCTCTGGATGGCCAAGCTTTAGGTGACGGAAGAGTCACCCAAGTAACTTCTCCAGTCCTTCTCCAGTCTCAAGGTCACAAAGAAGAAATATCCCTGCACCTGATTCATTCACCAGAGTTCCCAGTGATTCTAGGCCTTCCTTGGCTTACCCGCCACAACCCTCGCATAGACTGGGTAACAAGCCAGGTTGTGGAATGGGGCCCTACATGCCATGCCTCTTGTCTGCTCTCTAGTTCTCCTGTGCCTCCTGCCGAGCCCCCTGATCTCACCGAGTTATCTCAAGTTCCCACAGAGTACTGGGATCTGAAGGAGGTTTTTAACAAGAGTAGGGCTGCCGTTCTTCCTCCACACCATGCCTACGACTGTGCCATAGACTTGCTCCCTGGGGCTACCCCTCCTCGGGGCAGGCTGTTCTCCCTCTCTCAGCCAGAATGCAAGGCCATGGATGAATACATCAAGAATGCCCTGGCCTCTGGATTCATCCGACCCTCCACCTCACCTGCTGGTGCAGGCTTCTTCTTTGTCGGCAAGAAGGATGGGGGCCTGCGACCGTGTATTGACTACAGGGGCCTGAACAAGATCACAGTGCGCAACCGTTATCCCCTTCCGCTGATGTCCACAGTGTTCAACCTGCTCCAAGATGCTACAGTCTTCACCAAGTTGGATTTACGGAATGCATACCACCTCATTCGTATCCGACAGGGAGACGAGTGGAAGACTGCCTTTAACACCCCGTCTGGGCACTACGAATACCAGGTGATGCCCTTCGGACTCACCAATGCACCAGCAATCTTTCAGACCCTTATCAATGACGTCCTGAGGGATATGATCAACAAATATGCTTTTGTTTACCTCGACGACATTCTGATATTCTCCAAGACCTTGCATGAGCACCGCCACCATGTCCGTCAGGTTCTTCAGAGGCTGCTAAAGAACAATCTGTTTGCGAAGGCCCAGAAATGTGAGTTTCATGTCCCCGAGGTCTCCTTTCTGGGCTTTATTGTACGGACGGGACAGCTCCAGATGGATCCAGCCAAGACCCTGGCCGTCCGGGACTGGCCCACTCCCAAGTCCGTGAAAGAAGTTCAGCAGTTCTTAGGATTTGCTAACTTCTACCTCAAGTTTGTCAGAAACTTCAGTTCTGTAGCAGCGCCCATATCTGACCTCACCAAAAGGACAGGTGGGTCTTATGTCTGGTCTCCTCAGGCAGAGAAGGCTTTCAAGGACCTCAAGCACAGCTTCTGTACGGCACCCATTCTGGTCCTCCCTGACACATCGCAACCCTTCATTGTCGAGGTGGACGCTTCGGACAGTGGCGTCGGCGCGGTCCTCTCTCAACGCTCGGATGGAAGGTTGCACCCCTGTGCATACTTCTCCCACTGTCTGAGTCCTGCGGAGTCCTGTTATGATGTGGGGGATCGAGAACTGCTTGTGGTCAAACTGGCCCTTGAGGAGTGGAGGCACTGGCTGGAGGGAGCTCAACATCCATTCCTGGTTTGGACGGACCACAAAAACCTGGAGTACCTCCAGCAAGCCAAGAGACTTAATCCACGACAGGCTAGGTGGGCCTTGTTCTTCAGTCGGTTCAATTTCACTCTATTGTACCGCCCCGGCTCGAAGAACACCAAACCTGATGCTCTTTCCAGACAGTTCTCTCCCACCAACAGGGAGAGTGAAGTTGGGCCTATTATCCCTGTGTCCCGGATTGTGGCCCCTGTCCGCTGGGGTGTTGAGGAGGCCGTCCGACAAGCTCAACGCCAGGACCCCGGTCCTGGAATGGGGCCACCTGGTCTCTTGTACATCCCATGTCAGGCCCGGGCCAAGGTTCTCCAGTGGGGTCATTCATCCCCTCTCACTGCCCACCCGGGAGCTTGGAGGACCCTGGATTTCTTGAAAAGACACTTCTGGTGGCCAGGCATGGAGAAAGAAGTGAGGTCATTCGTCCTGTCCTGTGAAGTGTGCACCAGAAGCAAGAACCCACGGCAGCATCCCCAGGGCAGGGCTGTAGTACTCGAGTCCGGACTCGGACTCGAGTCCGTCTCGAGACGTTTTTTTGATGGACTTGGACTTGACTCGGACTCGCTTGTAATTGGACTTGGACTTGTCTCGGACTCCCCTAGTGGTCTCGCTAAATATAGCTGCAGGACTCGTCAAGTCCACCAAGGAATCCGCCAACCAATGGTAGAGTCTCACACTTGAACTTGTTACTTTAAGATTCTAAATATGTGTTTTATTATCTTCCCGCGTGACCTTCATTGTTTTCTCTCACACATAGCCTATACAGCGAAGATGTCGGCTAATTCAGGGGTAATTAAATTCACCTACACAAATCACCATGAGTTTTCAACAACAGATCAGAAAAAAGAAACACCGGGCAGACTGCAGATTCTGCAAAAAAACAATTTCAGACACGCTTGGGACGACGTCCGATTTTAACAGACACCTGCAGAGGAACCACCCAGCAAGGTAAGTGACAGTTAGAAAGTGCTTAGCTTTATCTTGTGCTAACAGTAGCGAACACTGGCCAATGGAAGATACGGATACGACGCTACAATTCCTTACGTTAGTATTTTTTTCATCAGGTAAAACGTTAGATGCTAAATGAGAATTAAGTTACAATATTAACTACGTGCAGCGCAGTTTCAGGTGATGTTTGTGGTTGTTGAATGCCATTGAAAGCCATTGAATGCAATTCATTTTGCTCCACCCTCTTGAGGTGTGTGTGTGTGTGTGTGTGTGTGTGTGTGTGTGTGTGTGTGTGTGAGAGAGAGAGAGAGAGAGAGAGAGAGAGAGAGAGTGTGTGTGTGTGAGTGAGACTGTGTGTGAGTGAGTGAGTGAGTGAGTGAGTGAGTGAGACTGTTGATTAATGTTGACAAATGATTCTATGGGGGGGGTTGTTACAGTTAATGCTCAAATAAAAATTACTTATTTCATTACACTCACGGCATGTACAGTTTTTTTTTTCAGGCAAGGCATACTCTAACCACAGGTACACACTTACAGTATAATACTGGTAATAATTTTTCACACTTACTGTATGAGTGAAGCTATATTGTACAAGCTATTGTTTGTATATATACACAAACCATAAGTACTGTGACACTGTGTTAGTAATAACCCAAAGTTATTATCTTGATGCTCCAAGTATATGACTTGTATTTGCTGTCCTGGACTCGGACTTGACTCGGACTCGAACCTCTTTGTACTCGGACTTGACTCAGACTCGAACCTCTTTGGACTCGGACTTGACTCGGACTCGAACCTCTTTGGACTCGGACTTGACTTGGACTCGACTAAGGTGGACTTGACTACAGCCCTGCCCCAGGGTCTCCTGCATCCCCTGCCCATTCCTCGGCGTCCCTGGTCTCATGTGGCGGTTGGCTTCATCACGGGCCTTCCAGATTCACAAGGTAACACTGTCATTCTAGTCATAGTCGACAGATTCTCTAAGGCCTGTCATTTCATACCGCTATGCAAGCTCCCTTCTGCCCTTGAGACGGCCAAACTAATATTTACCCATGTCTTCCAAGTCTTCGGGCTCCCACAGGACATCGTCTCTGACCGGGGACCCCAGTTCTCCTCCTGAGTGTGGCGGGGGTTTTGCAAGCTGATGGGGGCCACTGCCAGCCTCTCCTCTGGGTTCCATCCCCAGTCTAATGGCCAGACTGAGAGGCTCAACCAGGACCTGGAAACCACCCTGCGAGGCCTGGTGATGGATAACCTGACATCGTGGAGCACCTGGCTGCCATGGGCAGAGTACGCCCATAACACCCTACAGTCATCGGCCACCAGGTTGTCTCCATTCCATTGCCAATTCGGGTTCCAGCCACCTCTGTTTCCTGAACAGGAGGAGGACGCTGGGGTGCCCTTGGTCAACCAGTTCCTGAGACGGTGTCGTAAGACCTGGAACAAGGTCCGGAGGACTCTCATCCAGACTTCCAGGGCCAACCAGACTCAGGCCAACCGCCATAGACGGCCTGCCCACATTTTTCGCCCTGGGCAGCGGGTTTGGTTGTCCGCTAAAGACCTTCCTCTATGGGTGGAGAACCGCAAACTTGCCCCTCGTTATGTTGGCCCCTTCAAGGTAGTGCGCAGGGTGAACCCTGTTGCCTACCGGCTCCAGTTGCCCCGGTCTCGTAGAATCAACCCCACATTCCACGTGTCCCTGTTGCGGCCCGTACTGTCATCCCCTTATGCCCCTGCCCCTAGGAATCCCCCGCCTCCCCACATCCTCCATGGACAGACCGTGTTCACTGTGCACCGCCTGCTGGACTCCCGCCGGGTCCGTGGTGGTCTTCAGTACCTAGTGGACTGGGAGGGCTATGGCTCTGAGGAGCGCTGTTGGGTCCCCGCTCAGGACATTTTGGACAAAGAACTTTGTCGGGACTTCCATTTGGCCCATCCTGATCACCCTGGGAACGTCAGGAGACACTCCTTGGGGGGGGGGGGGGGGTCCTGTTAGGCATTGTGACTATCTCGGCCTCTAGAGGCTGCTATTGCATCTGTGATTTGTGTTTGTTTTGACAGCCATGTGCTTCTTTGTTTTTCATGTGCCTTGTGCCCCACCTGTTCTTTATTTACTGCCCCGCCTATTTTCTTTATTGCCAATTTTACCTGGTCATGTGTCCTATTAATTTGGGTATTTATACTACCCCATTTTGTGTCTCTTGTTACTGAGTCTTTGTGCTGTTCATGTCTAGTCACCTTTGTTCTGTGTACCTGGCCTGTCTACTTGTGTTTTTGGAACTCTACTCTCTTAGGACATTTGGACTGTTTCTGTTTACTTGGACCCTTGCCGTTTTTTGTATCTTCTGAGAGTTTGGATTTTTGCTTTCTTTGCCTTGGTTTGGATTTTTGGACTTTTGAACTTTTGGATGTTTTCTTGTATCTCCTGTGTGTTTGTATTTTTCTTTTTTGGATTTTTGCTTTTCACAAACTTTGGACTTTTTGGACTTCTGGGCTTTGGCGAATAAACTGTTTGAACTTTAACTTGCGTCTCACTCCTCTGTACTTGAGTCATTCCCCGGGTGGCCTAGTGGGGGTTTGCTGGGTTACTACACCAGCAACCTGGGTTTGATTCCCAGCCCAACCTAACAGCATATACTTGGAAGTAATTGGTTATGCTGTCTTTTTCCCTGATCATGATCCTCTCTGAGATGTAGACTGTGTCTGAGAGATTCTTTGCTGTGTCAGGGTGCAGGATGAACCCTACTCCATGGGTTGCCCTTTGATTTTGCTCCACTCCACTCCACACTAGGATGAAGTTGAGGTGGATTTCTTTACATCCTTTCCCCTTCCTTCTGCAGTCTGATATACCCATAACTGGGATGTTGCGCCTTTCCATAAACTCTACAATCTCTGGCTCCTTGTCCATTAGACCACATACATTCCATGTTCCTATCTTCGTCAAAGCCTGTCCGTTCCAGGTCTTTCCATTCTGGTCCGTCCGTTTACATCTCCTTTTGTTTCTACGAGCAATGTAATCCACTGCCGGCTTGCTGGGCCTGTCGCAGCTTCACCAGAGCCCTGTTAGCCAGATGGGTCGGTGTGCCGATGTTGTGGGCTGTCCAAACTCCATCTGTTACCATCTTCCATGACGAGGACGAGGGGTTGGACTTTGGGAGACTATAATATTTATAGCCTACTCTAAATGAGGAAATATCCCTTTGTCTCATTTCTTCAATGATTGTACAGGAGCCCTCAGGATACTTGACTTGTCAATTGCAAGCAAAGGTAAAAATGTTTACCTCCAATCTTCTCCTTTTTGCTTGAGCGTTGCTGGTCCGTTTCTTCTTTGACTGCTTGATTTTGTTTCACGCACACAATCCACTCACTCTGCCTCTTCTCCTCTTCCGGAAAAAGCCAACCCACTCGCTCCGCCTCTTCTCGTCTTTCGGAAAAAGCCAACCCGCTTGCTCCACCTCTTCTCCTCTTTCGGAAAAAGCCAACCCGCTTGTTCTGCCTCTTCTCCTCTTTCGGAAAAAGCCAACCATCTGGCTTCACATGCACAATCCACTCTCTCCACCTCGTCTCCTCTTCCGGAAAAAGCCAACCCACTCGCTCCACCTCTTCTCCTCTTTGGGAAAAAGCCAACCCACTCACTCCGCCTCTTCCCCTCTTTTGGAAAAAGCCAACCCACTTGCTCCGCCTCTTCTCCTCTTTTGGAAAAAGCCAACCCTCTGGCTTCATGTGCGCAATCCACTCTCTCCGCCTAGTCTCCTCTTCCGGAAAAAGCCAACCCACTCACTCCGCCTCTTCTCCTCTTTCGGAAAAAGCCAATCCACTCTCTCCGCCTTTTCTCCTTTCTCAGAAAAAGGTAAAAACTTCTTCCTGAACCGGTCCCGTTGTTACAGTTCACTGCACAACAATAAGGCATGGTTTTTCTTTGGAAATTCCTGAATGCATGTCTGCACTCAAGCCAAACAGCAATGCAAGCAAACGGAAGTGGACTCAACTCAAGCAGTTTGTTTGTCTTGAATGACGTTATGCACCAAATGGTCACGAAAATCGCCGAACAGAAATTCGTCGCGATCCCCACTAACTTATTTTAATTATTACTTTTTAACAATACTTCTTGGGACCAGAAGAAAATTACAGAGGGTTTTTTAACATATAAAGTTTCAAATGTGCATAAATTGAAAACCGTTGCCTATGATCTTTAAGTCTTAATTTTCTTTGTGCCAAACCCTCTGCTGCAAGGCTGACAGTTATTGGAGACATGGTCTGTAACTTCTCTAGCTGTTGTTTCTGTCTGCATCATTGTCAAACTTCTGCCAGAGGTCATCTTTGCAGGCTTGATGCCACTTTACACAGCAATGCTCATACATTTTGACTGGAGTGAGAACTTTGGGCACTTGAAAGCTCTTGACACTGTGGGATTGTTCCTCCTCCATCTCACTTGGGGAAACCCTTTTGCATTGAACCACTTGCTTTTTTTTAATCAGACATTTCTGATACATCTTGGCCTTATGGATCTTCAGGCCATGCACTTTTTCCCAAAGCTTTACCCATAAGCATGTAGCATTTTAACTTGATTCATTTGACAAGCAGCTATACACGGGCTGCTGCAAGGCCACACTATTAACTCCTGACAATTACTGCTTTTGGAGCTGGGGATAAGGCCACTCTCCTTTCTAAATTCTCCAGTACTCCAATAACTCATCATACGTGAGTTGATTTCATTTACTGCAGTTTGGGGCAGTAGTTATCTGGAAGAGCAAGAGGATGAAAGCAAATGCAAATACAACCTATAAACTAACAAGAAAGCATGTGTGTATAATATGGATAATGCTATTGTGTAATGCTAGTCATACAAAATTTTATTTATGCATTTTGTAGATGGTTTTATGCAAAACAAATTACATTTGAGCTTAGCCGTTATAATTACAGTGATAGCTTCACAGTGCTACAGTTTGCACTCTCAACTTTCTGATTATCACTTAACCACTGAGACAACACTGCACACACCAACAATTTTTTAATACAATTTGTCACTCTAATTCCACAGTGAGGATGTTCACTAGCAAACATTTATCTAGCATTAAACTGTTTAAACTGGTACTGTAACAACACTGAATTGTGCAAAGTTAGGAGCATATTAGCATTTCTGGGTTATTTAATATCCTGTGTGTGACTACATAAGATACCCACTTCAGTAATCACACTTTGACATTTTAATGTCAAGTTAAATAGAAATGTTCAAATAATATGTGTGTCATAGCATATTGCCCAGCACAAGCAGTGCTGCTCTCTTTTGTTTTGAGTTCATGTGCTTATGTATGGTCATGAGCATTTGTTTTGAGTCTAGGTCTTATCTTAAAGTATAGAATCAGTGTCCCACTCCTGTAATGATGTATGGGAGTGAGATGTGGACCCTATACCGTCATCATATCAAGCTTCTGAGAACCATCCAGCATTGACACCTTAGATCAGGGGTCATCAAACTACGGCCTGCGGGCCACCCCCCTTTGACCGGCCTCCCAGCCCCTCTGCCCCCCACCACTTGAACTGGCCCTATGAGGCAATCCCCAAAAGTGGTCATGGCCTATTTTTTAAAATTGCTTTTTGGCAAATAATAACATGTCTGCATCTTGTATTTTGTTGATTTTATCAATTAAAATTGATATTTAGTTATAAAATGAACTATTCATATTTTCCGAATTTTCATCATATGCTCCCGATCAAGCAGTGACAGGCAGCGCATGCGCAGAGAACTATCAGTGTTCAGGACAACAAAATGGCTAGCGCTAAGCGAAGTTGACAGAGAGTGCAGAGTTTTTAAAAAACAGTGGACCACCGATTATTTTTTCGTTCAGTGTAAGGACCGTGCAGTTTGTCTTGTATGTAAAGAAAGTGTGTCGGTTTTCAAAGAATATAATCTGCATCGTCACTACGAAACCCGCCACAAAGAGTATGCTAGTTTGCGAGGGCAAACAAGAGAAGACAGGATTCGGAGGATGAAATGCGGACTGGCTGCACAACAGAATGGATTCCTTCGCCAAACCCAGATCAACCAGGCTGCTGTCCAAGCTAGCTATAAGGTAGCTCACCTACTAGCTACCCATGGAAAGCCGTTTACTGATGGGGACTTTGTTAAAGTATGCATGCTTGCTGTGGCCGAGGAGGTGTGACAAGAAGGATGCGCTCAAAGCGGTGAGTCTCTCCGCACCTATTATGACCAGGCAAACCGAAGATTTGGGGGACAACGTGTATGACCAGCTGAATGAGAAAGCGTCAGAATGCGAGTTTTTTGCTTTGGCCATGGATGAGAGCAATGACATGCAGGACACAGCACAACTGCTGTGATCTATAGCTCATATTATTATAATTTCACTGTTTTTTAAAATGTATTTATTTTATAGGCCTATTTATTTGACCTTTATTAAGTGCTGCACACAATTATTATTAATATTATTAATAATATCAACAGGCCTACCTACAATTTATAATTTTTCACTCACCTTTGCCAGTGTCAATCACCTCAACTAGGCAGATGTTTCTTACCTTGACAGCTTTGATGTTATTTTTATTAGAAAATAAATAAATGGAATATCTGTGGTATTTTAAATTAAAACAAAGTGTGAAGACTCGATTACTACTTTTGCAAACCACTAGTAAAGATAAACAAATATGTGCCAGGAATCAAGTGTTGATATAGTAGTGTGGATATAGTAGTGGGGATGGCTGTGCCAGGCTAGTAATCTCTACTACACAATGAGGCCTGCTGGTGGTCATATTTGTCTGTGTCATACAATTCTATGTTATATAGCTGACCCGACCCCGGCCCCCATCACAGTCAGGAACGACAGTGTGGCCCCCAGAGAAAAAAGTTTGGTGACCCCTGCCTTAGATCCATTCTGAAGATCAAATGGACTCACTATGTCCAAATGATGAAGTGTTGGATTATGCTAAAGTCACAAACATTGAGATCATCCTTATCAGGAACAGCTTGTGCTGGATGGGTCATGTTGCTTGCATGCCAGATAAATGTCCAGTCAAAGCACTTCTATACAGCAAGCTGACAGAAGGCTCCAGGAAGGTTGGCTGTTCTTTTCTTCAATTCAAGGACACATTGAAAGATATCCTAAAGCATGGAGGTGCTCTTTACTTGTGGAAAGATATAATAATGGAAAGACTGACATAATGTGCATTCAATACAGATGTTTGCGGCAAAATAGACAGTGACAGGAGGACAGATACCAGGAAGAAAAGAGCCAAGTGTCACCAGAAACTAATTTTGTAATTTTTTAGTTTGCCTGTGTCGGGCCATAAGGCGTATATATAATCTCCACCCCTGTCATGACACTGGTGTGTTTCCTGATTGTGTCCTGGTGTTCGCTGAGCCTTGTTTCCTAAATTTTGTGTTCTGTTTCCTGGTTTTGCCTATTGCCTGTGTTTATCCTTTTAATATGGATTTAATAGGGATTATCCTTTTCTGATGCTACCTCGGGCGGCACGGTGGTGTAGTGGTTAGCGCTGTCGCCTCACAGCAAGAAGGTCCGGATTCGAGCCCCGTGGCCGGCGAGGGCCTTTCTGTGTGGAGTTTGCATGTTGTCCGCGTGGGTTTCCTCCGGGTGCTCTGGTTTCCCCCACAGTCCAAAGACATGCAGGTTAGGTTAACTGGTGACTCTAAATTGACCGTAGGTGTGAATGTGAGTGTGAATGGTTGTCTGTGTCTAAGTGTCAGCCCTGTGATGACCTGGCGACTTGTCCAGGGTGTACCCTGCCTTTCGCCCATAGTCAGCTGGGATAGGCTCCAGCTTGCCTGTGACCCTGTAGAACAGGATAAAGTGGCTAGAGATAATGAGATATGATGCTACCTGCTTGTGTATTTTCATGCTATGGTTTATAACCAATATTTACAGATTTTTCATAATAAACGCTATCCTACTTTTATGCACTTGCACCCTGCTTGCATCCTGCTTCATCCATGAGGGTTCTTTTGTCTGTAGCCTCCCCATGTTACAAAAGCCTGCTTGCTATGGGACACCCAAGCCAAAAGAATATGGCAGAGGTTTCCAGCCTCCTGAGAAAGGTGCTCTGCTGACCAGGGAGGAGCATCCCAAGGAATTTTTCTGGGGAGGCTACAGACAAAAGAACCCTCATGGACAGTCAGCTGAACCTATGTTACCACAGCAAGAGGATGACTAGAGACAGACGGACAATGATGGCTGCCCTACCTGAGGCTGGTGATGTCGCCTCTCTAGGTAAACTCAAAGCCAGCCTGGCTTGAAGTCTTGTGCTGAAGTCTCTCCCGCCAAGCCAGAGACTGATGATGTGGCCTTTGCAGCCAAGCTGAAGGCCTAAGACACTCTGCCTCCTGACCCCGGTGAGGATGTCATCACTCTATTTCCTGAGCCCAGTGAGGACTTCCTTCTCCACTTCCTGACCCCAGTGAAGACATTGATACTGCCTCCTGACCCCAGTGAGGACATCATCACTCCACCTCCTGACCCTGTCAGAGACATAATTGCTCCATCTTATGACTGTGGTGAGGATGGTGTTGCTCTGCCAGTTGGTGTGCCAGTTCTTCCCACCTTCACAGAGGATATTATCATTCTACTTCACTCCACCTTTGGAAAGGACATGGACATTGGTCCACCTTGCCCTGCTTCACCCTGCCTTGCCCCATCTTTGCAAAGAGTGTCTTCATTTGTTTCAAGCAATGCCAGCCTCAAGTCATACTTCCACTTGGGAATGTTCTACCAAGGGGTCCAGGACCCCCTCTGGACCATGCAGTTATGCTTTGGGAGCCACACTTTAAGATGGGGATTCTGTTATAAATTCCTCATCTCCCATGGATGCTCTCTTTTGTTCTGAATTCACATGCTTCTTTCTGGTCATGTGCAGTTGCTCTGATTCTAGTTTTGTCTCCACCCCTATCTTGTCATTGGTGTGTTTTCTGATGGTGTCTTTATATAACCTGTTGGGTCTTAGTTTGTATGGTCACCTGTGCTTCTTAATTCTGTATATGGATGACCCTTGTCCCATTCTATGGATTACAACAACAATCCAATAACTGTCCAAAGTAAACACCACACTGATTTTATGCACTTGTGTCTTGCTTCATCCATTTACTGCATGTTAAAATGTGCAGATGAACATATACCTAATCACTATAGCACATGAAGGTGTAAAGACTTTAGGTAGTGTGAGCAAAATTTGTGAACAAGTTATATAAATTCTCTTGTCACATGTTGGCACAGATTGGCATTAAATAATCAAATAATAATAAAAAAGACTTCTAAAGTACTGATAAAGCCTTAAAATATGAGGATGTTTTAATACTATCTAAATTCTTAGGAAAACGTTGTAATAGCAAAATCACAGGTAAGGCTTCAGCCAAGTGTGTTACCTGTGGGAAGTGTGCTAGTTTTATTTATTTTATTTTATTTTTATTTTAAAGGTTTAGTTATCAGGGACAATGCACATTAATAAAACATTTAAACAAATATAAATATGCCAGAATTAGCCAGAAGACTATTTTGCATCTGCTGTCCCTGGACTGATGTTAAAAGAACAAAAATTAAAATATAATCAAATAAAACATTTGCCTTCGTTGGACAGGAAGGCTCCTACTAAGCCTTAGTTCAGTAACAGGTCACTTAAGAATATCATTTGTTACCTTTGTAAGGAGACTGGACATATAAAACCTATTTGCTCTGCTTTCTAGAATGTACTGTGATTATCATGCAGTGGCCCTTGCATCAGAACCATGTGGAATGCTCAATACACTATGTATGTAAAGATTCAATATCAGTCATATGTTCTTAAAGATTTCAATAAATTTCACAGTGGGTTTAGGCCTTGAAAAAAAAAAGATACATGTTTACTTGACAAATATAGACAGTCCATAGAAAAACTAATTCAGGTGTTTGCCCAAGCAAACACACTCTTTGCCTTTGAGACACTATTGATTTTCAGTGCTCAAAATCAATAATGGAGCCTATATAGATACCAACTGGACAATTAATAATATTTTATGAAACTTTTACCATTACAAATATTGATGTGTTTTATAGTTTTTGTTTTTTTTTAACCCAAAACCAGGCATGTAGTCCATCTCCTGGACGAGTCATACTTTATCAGATTATTTTTATATAGCTGACAAAAATATGGTGTTCTGTGACATATCAGTTGTCAGGTTTTGCTATTTAAAAATAATAATAAAAAAAATAAGCCACTTACTTTAATAGGTAAAATATTTATTTCTTTGAAATAGAAAAAAATCAATAAAATTATACTATATAGTACAAGATTTTCAAAATATAATACTTTAAGAAAATAGCATATTGTTACAAAATTATATAAATTATATTAAAAATGAATGACTTTTTTGAGAACTTGCAGTATTGGCATTTCGACACAAGTTACTGTGTATTTACCAATACTAACAGAAATGGATACACAAAATAATTTACACATGTGAATCTTTGAAAAAGAACAAATAAAGCATTTCAATTACAACATATTAAATTTTGACAGATAAAGTACAGTCTCAAACCTGCAAAGCTTTCCTGGAAATCCTACGTGTTCAGTTCAAACATGCATGTTATAAAGGCAAAAGTTACATAAGCCTGTCATTACAAAGACTTTGTTCTTTTTCTGTGGCCATGATGGTGAAATCAAGAGAAGTGTAAACATGGAATATGAAGCAAATAATGATGCCATAACCCTGAAACATCCCCATGTTAATATTGTTTTGCGACAGGAAGTGCTTTAAAAATCAATTTTGCATTGGATTTTAGCATAAATTCAAAATGTTTGCAAACACACACAAAATCTACAAATCTAAACAATACCTAAACAAAAGTAACGTCTATAGAATAAGTCTTAAGTTAATATATTTGGAAAAAAAAAATCTCACACACACACACAATTGCTAATGCTTCACGCAACCAAAACAGTACCTAAAAAGCTTTGAGAACTTTAGTAAAACATATCATGTTTTGACTGGATATGCAGATTTAGACATAATGTAATTTATATCTAAGCCTTACAGTCCAACAGCAAGTAGACATCAGTGTGTCACATTTATCATCATGTCTTCTTAGACCTTCATTTCAGCATGTGGCAATAATTAAATGTTTACCCATCTCATTGAGTAACTAGGCAGAGGTCAGGCCAGTGGCCTCAGATGAAAACTGATCAAACAGTAAAGTGAAAAGACTTGGAGCCTCCCTATAATTGCAATAGAGATGTCAATTCAGCAGTATTGCATTTACTGCATACATTTATGCTATAAATAGCTTGCTTTTAAAGGGATAAAGAACAGGATGATTTACTGAAGTGGTTTGATGATAAACAATGGATTCCTTCATATAATGTTTCCCTGGGTATTTGAATATGTATTTATAATCTCAAACAGTATCTCAGAAATATTAATGCTAAAAGTGCCTTTCTGCAACATAAAAGTGATTCTAACACTCCTTATTTATTTATTTATTTATTTATTTATTTATTTATTTTTTACGTGCACCCACAGGACTCCACGATCATGTCTGGCACATCAGTCTTCACAATGCTGTGCTGCGAGTTAAAATAGACCATGGACAGTGGACGCCTCTGGATGGGAACACAGCAGGATGAGACAGCCGCGTGAATGCCATTAGCCTTCAGCTGGCTGAACACTGTGGCATGGAATGAGGAAGCGATACCTGGTGAGCCAGCCAGGTGCTGCGGGCACTGGCCCATGCAATAGTTCATGTGATAGCCTTCAGGTGCAATGATCCAGTCCTGCCACTGTATGTCCTGGAACTTGATGTAGAAGTCCTTCTTGCAGCAGACACTGGCGTCATCACCGCAGCTGAGAGATCGCTTGCTCACTGTGTGCTTGGGGTCACCATCACGGAGCTGCACTTGTGCCACCAGGTAGGACCTCTGGGATGCATCAACACCACTCTGGCTGCATAGGTTTTGGCTTCCCACTTGGCAGTGCACTTCCAGCTGCAGGCGCTGTTGCCCAGCATCCAAGAAGGCCTGTAGAGTGCGGGTGATGAGAAATGTCTGCCAGCCACCCCTTGCTATCTCAATGCTGCGCTGGAGCAGGAGGGTGCGGTTGCCACTACTTGTGTCTGACAAGTACACCTGGGCAGAAACACGGCCGGCTGGAAGGGGACTGTTGGCTGGGTGCACATACACCCACAGGGAAGACTGGAGTACCTGGATGTTTCGACCTTGCTCCTGCAGAAACTGGAAGGACAAGACGGAGCTTTTACTGCTGGAATCCACATCATCTGAAAAAAAAAAGAGATTTCTTTGAGAAAAAGTACAAGCCCAATTTCAAAAAAGCTGGGATGCTGCATAAAACATAAATAAAAACAGAATACAATAATTTGCAAATCATGGAAACCTATATTTCGTTGAAAATAGTACAAAGACAACATATCAAATGTTAAAACTGGGAAATTTTTATTGTTTTTTGAAAAATATATGCTCATTTTAAATTTGATGTCAGCAACGCGTTTCAAAAAAAGTTAGGACAGGGGCATGTTTACCACTGTGTTGCATCACCTCTACTGTTAACAACACTCTGTAAATGTTTGGGAAATGAGGAGACCAATTGCTGCAGTTTTGAAAGATAAATGTTGTCCCATTCTTGCCTGACATACAACCCCGATTACAAAAAAGTTGGGACAAAGTACAAATTGTAAATAAAAACGGAATGCAATAATTTACAAATCTCAAAAACTGATATTGTATTCACAATAGAACATAGACAACATATCAAATGTCGAAAGTAAGACATTTTGAAATTTCATAGCAAATATTGGCTCATTTGAAATTTCATGACAGCAACACATCTCAAAAAAGTTGGGACAGGGGCAATAAGAGGCTGGAAAAGTTAAAGGTACAAAAAAGGAACAGCTGGAGGACCAAATTGCAACTCATTAGGTCAATTGGCAAAAGGTCATTAACATGACTGGGTATAAAAAGAGCATCTTGGAGTGGCAGCGGCTCTCAGAAGTAAAGATGGGAAGAGGATCACCAATCCCCCTAATTCTGTGCCAACAAATAGTGGAGCAATATCAGAAAGGAGTTCGACAGTGTAAAATTGCAAAGAGTTTGAACAAATCATCATCTACAGTGCATAATATCATCAAAAGATTCAGAGAATCTGGAAGAATCTCTGTGCGTAAGGGTCAAGGCCGGAAAACCATACTTGGTGCCCATGATCTTCGGGCCCTTAGATGGCACTGCATCACATACAGGCATGCTTCTGTATTGGAAATCACAAAATGGGCTCAGGAATATTTCCAGAGAATATTATCTGTGAACACAATTCACCGTGCCATCCGCCGTTGCCAGCTAAAACTCTATAGTTCAAAGAAGAAGCCGTATCTAAACATGATCCAGAAGCGCAGACGTCTCCTCTGGGCCAAGGCTCATTTAAAATGGACTGTGGCAAAGTGGAAAACTGTTCTGTGGTCAGACGAATCAAAATTTGAAGTTCTTTATGGAAATCAGGGACGCCGTGTCATTTGGACTAAAGAGGAGAAGGACGACCTAAGTTGTTATCAGCGCTCAGTTCAGAAGCCTGCATCTCTGATGGTATGGGGTTGCATTAGTGCGTGTGGCATGGGCAGCTTACACATCTGGAAAGACACCATCAATGCTGAAAGGTATATATATTTAATTTATGTATATATGTGTGTATATATACAGAGTCTACCTGTAATGTGCAATTTTTCCGAGCCTCTCAATAAGGCAATTTTTGTGTACTTTTTCACGGTAGATAATGCAAATAGCCCTCTGTATTTAATCTTTCGTTTGTCGAATTTTTATTTCAGTTTTATTTGTTATCTGTATGACATTTTCTTGCTACTGTAACATGTGAATTTCCCCGATGTGGGATGAATAAAGTGAATCTAATCTAATCTAATCTAATCTAATCTAATCTAATCTATCCAGGTTCTAGAGCAACATATGCTCCCATCCAGACGACGTCTCTTTCAGGGAAGACCTTGCATTTTCCAACATGACAATGCCAAACCACATACTGCATCAATTACAGCATCATGGCTGCGTAGAAGAAGGGTCCGGGTACTGAACTGGCCAGCCTGCAGTCCAGATCTTTCACCCATAGAAAACATTTGGCACATCATAAAATGGAAGATATGACAAAAAAGACCTAAGACAGTTGAGCAACTAGAATCCTACATTAGACAAGAATGGGTTAACATTCCTATCCCTTAACTTGAGCAACTTGTCTCCTCAGTCCCCAGACGTTTACAGACTGTTGTAAAGAGAAAAGGGGATGTCTCACAGTGGTAAACATGGCCTTGTCCCAACTTTTTTGAGATGTGTTGTTGTCATGAAATTTAAAATCACCTAATTTTTCTCTTTAAATGATACATTTTCTCAGTTTAAACATTTGATATGTTATCTATGTTCTATTCTGAATAAAATATGGAATTTTGAAACTTCCACATCATTGCATTCCTTTTTTATTTACAATTTGTACTTTGTGCCAACTTTTTTGGAATCGCGGTTGTACAATACAGTTTGGGGTCTCCTTTGTCATATTTTGCGCTTCATAATGCGCCAAATGTTTTAAATGGGAGACAGGTCTAGACTGCAGGCAGGCCAGTTTAGCACCCAGTTTTAATATGTGCAGAAAGCGGTTTGGCATTGTATTGCTGAAAGAAGGAAGGCCTTCCCTGAAAAAGATTTTGTCTGGATGGCAACATATTGCTCTGAAACATGTATATATCATTCAGCATTAATGATGCCTTCCCAGATGTACAATCTACCCATGTCTTGTGCACTAACGCACCCTCATACCGTCACAGACGCTGGCTTTTGAACTGTGCACTGATAACAAGCTGGATGGTCCCTCTCCTCTTTAGATTGGAGGACGTGGTGTCCATGATTTCTCAAAATAATTTCTATTTTTGATTCATCAGACCTCAGGACAATTTTCCACTTCACCTCAGTTCATCGTAAAAGAGCTCAGGCCCAGATAAGGTGGCGGTGTTTCTGGATATTGCTTATATATGGTTTTAACTTGCATTTGTGGATGCAGTAGTGTTGCCACCTGTCCCGGTTTTTCCTGATTGTCCCGGATTTTCATGGTCTGTCCCGGGAAAAAAAATAAAAATCCGGGACACTGAATGTCCCGGCTTTTTGTATATGATGGGCAAAATGTGTATTTCAACTTGCGAGCCAGCTGAGAACCAGTTTGCTTTTCCGTAGCTCGCCGTGCTAAGCGGAGGCACGTCATTACGTCGCTGAATACGTCATTACATCGCTGTATACGTCACTTACGTCGCTGTAAACATCAGTTACGGTGCTACGTTTACATAAACCTTGGCGCGAATATCAAAGCAAAAACAACACGGAAGAAGCAGCAGCAACAACAACAATAATAATAATAATAATGATGGATGACTTCGCGTTTGTACAGCTGCTGCTTCTCGTTGCTTAAAAATGGCGATCTTTCGTGGTCTTGTTATTGTTGTAGGTCTTAACAACTCTGCCCCCCCGCTGATGTAAGCGGTTCTTTCCTCTGGCCCAGCAGAGAGTTGGTGCTAGCCTGGAACCGGTTTTTCTGGCCCCAGAGCCAGTTCTTTGTCAGTGGAAACAGAAAACCCGGTTCCAAACTAAGCACTGGCCTCGAACCAGCCCTGGAACTGCTTTGGTGGAAAAGGGGCAATGGAGGATGCTTGGACTGATAAAAGAAACAGACTCTCTGTTGCAATGGTGAAGGCTGAGCTTCAAGTCAGGCTAAACTTTCAGTTGTCCTCAAGACATTCATTGAAAATCAGCCAGGACTCATAGCAGCAGCAAAGAAAAACACCAAATATAAATGGAAGATTAGGTAAGGTTTTGGTGAATTAAATGAAATCCAAATAGTCTTATCTGCCTACTCCTGTATGTACTGTATGTGCCCAGTTATATCAGTTACATGTCCTCCTATGTATTTGTTTAGCCAAGAGCAGCAAGCAGCAGAGGCACAGGCAAGCACAAGCAAAGCACACACCACACTCTAAGCAATCAGGTAAGCTGTTTGACACTACACCTTACATTGTTACATTCAGGTATTCTTAGACACAATGAAAAATTAGATTATTTATTTTTATTCCACATAAGCAAATAAACAGAACTTAATTATGTATTCCCCTTTTACCTGTGCCCACTACTGCCCCCAGGTGTCCACAACCAAAAACTGTTGGAAATAAACCAAAATAATGAAGACCTGCTATATTATGTAAAGCAATTAACTAAACAAATAACTAGCAAAAGCGTCATTTTTACTAATTAGAGCAATACAATTTCAGCGTAGAAGGGCGATTTTTGTCTTGGGTTAGATGTGCGAAGGGCGCCGTTGCTTACAAGCAAAAAGGTCGATTGGATGGTCGAAATGTCCAGGATTTTTGTCAGACACAGGTGGCAACCCTAGGATGCAGTAATGAACTGTTTTCACAGATGATGGTTTTCTGAAGTGTTCCTGAGCCCATACAGTGATTTCCACTACAGACACATGTCTGCTTTTAATGCAGTGTCACCTAAGTGCCTGAAGATCACAGGCATCCAATGTCAGTTTTCAGCCTTGTCTCTTGCATACAGAGATTTCTCCAGATTCTCAGAATCTTTTAATGATATTACGGTATGTACCGTAGATGATGTGATCCCCAAATTCTTTGCAGTTTTACATTGACAAACGTTATTCTTAAATTGTTGTACTGTTTGCCCACACAGTCTTTCACAGAGTGGTGAACCCTTCCCAATCTTTACTTCTGAGAGACTCAACCTCTCTGGGATGCTCTTTTTATATCCAATCATGTTACTGATCTGTTGCCAATTGACCAAATGAGGGTTTTTTTTAGCATTAGACAACTTTTTCAGTCTTTTGTTGCCCCGTCCCAATTTTTCTGAAATGTGTTGCTGACGTCAAATTCAAAATGAGCGTATATTTTTCAAAAAAATAAAATAAAATTTCTCAGTTTTAACATTTGATATGTTGTCTTTGTACTATTTTCAGTGAAATATAGGGTTTCCACCTGGCGACTTGTCCAGGGTGTACCCCGCCTTTCGCCCGTTGTCAGCTGGGATAGGCTCCAGCTTGCCTACGACCCTGTAGAACAGGATAAAGCGGCTAGAGATAATGAGATGAGATGAGATATAGGGTTTCCATGATTTGCAAATCTTCACATTCTGTTTTTATTTATGTTTTACAGTGTCCCAACTTTTTTGGAATTGGGGTTGTAAGAGAAACAGATACAAGAGTAAAAGGGCAAGAAATGGATGGACCTTTAATAGAAATGTGGAAGGGAGAAAGTGTAAAAGCTTTGAGTTGAATAAGAGAAATAGGCAGTAATGGCTATGTTTATTTTGTTTATATATTATTTTTGACACAACTACAGAAGGAAATCACCAGCATGAATATTTACAGCATTTTTTTTCTCCTTCAAAACTAGGTTACATGAACACCACACATTTAAGCAGAAGGCAATTCAACACTAGAGATGTTGCTCTTTAGTGTAGACTTGTCTGTTATTTTTCACACATGTAACCTGTTTTCATTAACCTACACCTTAAGTTATCTTAAAAGTCACAATTAGGAATTTATCAAGTAAGTTGTGCAATGTAAATGTAGTATCACATTCATGGTACTATGTGGATCACAGTTGATAATTGTTAAAGCTGACACGTAAATAGCAGGTGCTTAGAGTCCATCATTGTACACTCTTAAAAACAAAGGCTGTCCCTCTGGAGTAAATCTTAAATGGGCTTAGAGGGTTTGTGTGGAAACCTACAGCTGAGGGTTTCTCTAAATAGGAATTCTTAACTATCTGTATTAAGAAAAGGTATCAAATGTCAGACGATTCCACCTCCATGAGCTAATACATCCACAATCTATAAGCCTAATATTATTAGGAGACAATGTCAAAACATAGACTTCCTTTACTGATAATAAGCTATATGTAATTATATCCCTCATCAAAAAAATTCCTGTGCAAGGATTGGCCAAGGATAGCTTGCGTGACATAAAATAGTTCCACCATTGATTAAACAATGTATCTCGTGATGTTAAAAAAAAATGAATATGGTGTGAGTCAGTCATGGTATATCCTGGATATACCATGAACACAATTCATAGTCACAATTTCAAGCTTTATGGCCAACTCGAGTCACAGCTGTGGCTCTGAGAGCATTTCTGTGTGTGTAGATCTACATATCATCAGGCCTGGCGCCATGGGGGGGCGAAAGGGGGCGTCGCCCCCTCGTGGCTACAGCCCCGCCCCCTCAACGGAGACTCAGATCACTTAATTGTTTTCTTATGAAAATATAATGTATTATAGACCTATTAATAATTTGCATTTTCAAATACGAAATATTAAGTGGTTGCGCATTGCACAAAAATACATTTCACATAAATCACTACTAAAACTGGCACGGTAGAACAAATCTGATTGGTTGTTATGATTCTTACGTTGCAATCGTAGAATTCAACTGTATTAAGGTAGGACTATTTCAAAAAGCCTGAATTTAATATTAACCCTGTTTTAGACATATGTATCAATCCTAACTACTGGGGACTAGTTATTGTGGGTGTACTGTGTGTGAAATGCTGCCGTGCACACACAGACCTGTGATAAGGACAAGGGGAGGGGTCGCGCGGGCGGGGGTTTTACATGTAGTCTACACTTACAAGTGCACTGTCTCTGCAATATCCTGTAATATGCAGTCAGTTTACGGGAGTAGTCTTTCCCCCTCCGAATTAAACGAATTCAATCACAATATTGTGAATCCATTTTCTTTCTATAGGCTAAGTTTATCTCCGTTTATGTTGGTGTATGTGTTCATATATGGTCCGCTTTGTGCGCAAATAGCGTAAGAATATGTGTCGTTGACGTCACCCCCCATGCAGAGGGGGTGAAAATTCATCACTTCAGAGTGTTTAGTCCCCTACACGCCTAAACTGGGATCGTGGATTAAGTGGTTAGCGTTGACTCAGTGTGAGTCAGGAAGGCTATTACTGGTGCAGCCGCAGGGTCTGTTGATTTTTTTAAATTATGATTTTGGCCGCCGAGCCAAGCACCTTAGACTTGCATTGACGTTTTGTTTTCATGCCGCGGAGCTATTTGTATGTATTTTAAATGTAAAGGACTTGCCTGTAGGTTTGTGTGTGTTGTTTTATGTTTGGCATCTTTCCGGTTGTACCGCGTGTCTGTGAGAAAATCGGAGGGGAGGGTTAACAGGTGGGCACGGGTGCTTATAAAGCGCAACTGCCCTGGTAATATGCCACATGATTTTCCCGTAAGCAACCTTCGGGGCCGTGGTTTTGTGGTTGGCGCAGTTAATTGTTTGAAACACGTTGTCAGACCGCCATCACTACTACACACTATATGGAAAATATTTGCCCCCTTGCGATTTCTAATTGCCCCCTTAGTAAACTGTTCCTGGCGCCGGGCCTGCATATCATAATCATGCCTAGCGAGGCAGAGTTGGACCTCTAATATTATTTTTTCAGATTTATTTCTAATACTTTGTAGTTAACACTTCTAGTTTGGAATTTTTTGATGAAGGATATAAATCTAATATACCATGCACCGAGTCAAGTTAAAGTCCCTCTCATGCCAGAATCTGGTCTTCCCAGGCAGTCTCCTGTCCCAGTACTAACCAACTCTTAAAGGCATACGGGTGCGGCACCGATTTCCGTTTCGATAGCCCTCAGCCTCTCACCTATACAGCTAGGGTTACAGTAGGGGGCTAGTCCTCTGGTAACCACGAGAGTTTGACTTCCCCACTCACATCTGTATTGCAGTGTGCCTTGCCAGATGGCAGTAGTTACCATTTTTATGATGGTCTTTGGGTATGACCCGACTGCGAGTAGAACTCACACTCTTCCAGTCGAGAGGCAGACACGCTAACCACTAGGCCAAGCTGCAGTACCATGCACTGAGAGGCACCAGTAATTATGGATTCTCTTCGGTGACTGGCATAGGACTGTTTTCTTCAGGGTTGCGCCCCTCACAAAATAGTACTATGCCAGTCACCTCAGAGAATTCATAATTTCAACCAGAGCCTCTCAGTGCATGGTATATTTGATTAATGTTATGCCAACTACCCTATACACATTTGTGCACTCATTTATCTATTTTTAGGAACTATACAAAAGGGTGGCATGGTGGTGTAGTGGTTAGCATTGTTGCCTCACAGCAAGAAGGTCCTGAGTTCTAACCCAGTGGCCAGCGAGGGCCTTTCGGTATGGAGTTTGCATGTTTTCCCCGTGTCTGCATGGGTGTGCTCCGGTTTCCCCTACAGTCCAAAGACATGCAGGTTGGGCTAATTGGTGGCTCTAAATTGACCGTGAGTATGAATGGTTGTTTGTCTCTGTGTGAGCCCTGAGATAATCTAGTGACTTGTCCAGGGTGTACCCCGCCTCTTGCCCATAGTCAGCTGGGATAGGTTCCAGCTTGCCTGTGACCCTGCAGAACAGGATAAGCAGCTAAAGATAATAGATAGATGGATGGATGGATGGATGGATGGATGGATGGAACTATACAAAAAAAGCAACAAGGGCTCGTGGAAGCATGTTTATGGGTTAATTTTGTGAAACTTATAGCTCCTTTAAGAAAAACAAAAGTGTCTAGCTGCGTCTGAAAGCACATACTGATGCACTAAATACACTGTAAAAAGTGCTGCATGCAGTTGTTCATTCAATCTATTAACTACCATTGAACACATTGTAAAGTTATTGATTTGATTGTGAAACTCTTTCTTTTTGCATTTTGAGCACGGGCGATTGCTCTAAGACAACGAGGGAGGCTCAGCCTCCTCTAAAAATAACGAACATCAAATCATAGAAATATATGTGCTCAACCCAACTACAGTGCGAAATCATTCCGTTATAACTTTCCCCAGTTCGCCTAATGTGTGCGTGAGTTTTTCCCCCTCGTGACAGCGCGATGCAGCCCAGACTCAGTGCACTTCAATGGCATTGGGAGCTATGCGCTTTCAATCTCAAAATGCAAGACGATTATTGGACAAATACTGCGAAAATGCCCGCCCACGGAGTCTCACGGACTCCCAGCCTCAGTGGACTTCAATGGCATTTGGGAGCTATGCGCTTTTCAATATCAAAATGCAAGACGGTTATTGGACAAATACTGCGAAAACGCCCGCCCACGGACTCCCAGCCTCACATGGGAGGGATATGGCAAAGCTTTCTGCGAGGAGACTGGTGATTGGTGAAAGCGGCCGGATATTTTCTTTGATTGACAGCTCGTTTCAACTATAGACAGGCAGCGGTGAATCTCAGTTCAGTCCCATGCGGAATTGGAAGTGCTGTGGTGTATTGTAGGAGATCAGCTTACATTTCGATTTCATTCATTACATACGGTTTCTACCAGCTTTTTTAGTTTGTATATATTTTCATTGTAAATAAAGTGTAAATATAGTGTTGTCAAGTTTGTTATCTTGGTTCCAGAAATGTCGTTTATTTGAGTGACTGAACTTGAACTTGAGGGGGCTAGTCAGCTAGCAAGAAAGCTGCGCATGGATGCCAAGCATTGCTGATTTGATTTTGGCGAAGCCATTTGCCAGTCTTCCTTTCGAGGAAAAAATTAAAATTAAAGAGCAGGGTAGACCAACGCCTCAAATTGACTTGGTGAAAAAGGTAGGGAATAATACTCGTTCCTTTCAGCTCTCCCGGTATGCGAAAGTGAATTGGCTAACAGCAAGTGACCCACATCAACAACAGTAAATAGGCTACTTTAGTAATATGTCATGGATGGACCAAAAATATAGAATCTATTTAAAATGTTTATGCTGAGTATATTATATTGGGGCGGCACGGTGGTGTAGTGGTTAGCGCTGTCGCCTCACAGCAAGAAGGTCCTGGGTTCGAGCCCCGGGGCCGGCGAGGGCCCTTCTGTGCGGAGTTTGCATGTTTTCCCCGTGTCCGCGTGGGTTTCCTCCGGGTGCTCCGGTTTCCCCCACAGTCCAAAGACATGCAGGTTAGGTTAACTGGTGACTCTAAATTGACCGTAGGTGTGAATGTGAGTGTGAATGGTTGTCTGTGTCTATGTGTCAGCCCTGTGATGACCTGGCGACTTGTCCAGGGTGTACCCCGCCTCTCGCCCGTAGTCAGCTGGGATAGGCTCCAGCTTGCCTGCGACCCTGTAGAAGGATAAAGCGGCTAGAGATAATGAGATGAGATGAGATATTATATTGGAATATATATTTATCTGGATATGAATTAAACACAGCTACAATTTTGAAAACATTTTTAAACAAAAACACAGCCGAGAACATTTCACACTACAGACCTGGATTAAAAGTGAATGGTTATCAAAATTGTCAATAAAACATTTCTCAGTCAAAATAAGTAAAATATAGGGAAAGTGTCACTGAATGCTGAGGTTCCTGACAAAGAGCTGCTTTCAATAATGATCACTTTTTAAACAACATGCCACAATTTTAAAATATAAAATGTTAAAATATGCCCCCCCCCAACACCACCATCATGTATATTGGACAGTAGGCTAATGGGCCAAAAGAACCTGTTATTTCACAGTTTGTGACCCTGCCAACAATCAGCCAGATCAGAGGCAAGAGTATGGGCAAAATTGATGTGTTCTTTCTTTTAAAATCTGGAAATATCATAACCGACCAGCCTCCCCTGTTTGAAAGACTACCAGCCGCCACTGATTTTGAGGTATCAATTTTGATTTATACGGAACTAAATATACTAACAAAGGACACAGAACAAAGTTTTTGGTTCCTCTCAAAACATACTGTTAAAAAAAAAGATCAGCATGTAATATTTTTATTTTGAGTCAAACGTGAGTTGCACATGCGCACTGCACAAGTGCACGTGAAGAAGTGGAGAGTATCAGAGCTCCGTTTCAGCGGGAAGGAGGAACGATTAGCATCGTACTTGGATTGCATCGAAGAATAAATGTAAGTAAGAAAGCAGATGCAGGTATTTCTTAATATATAATTTTATAAATAGTAAAGAATAGCCTAATTTCAGCTGGCTAACAAGCCACTGCCAAAGCTAGAGCCTTATTGGAACTGGTGGTCTACCGCCTCGGCTAAGTTTCTGTACAAACCACTCTTGTTTGTATTCCAATTTTCGTCGTGTTAAATGTGGTGTAATTTCTGAACTTCGAGATATTTTATGAGAGATGCAATTCTGTGCACATTGTGGGGGATGTGGGTGGAATTACTCAAGGTAATAAGAAGTGTATTCATGTTTCCCTGGGTTACATCCTGAACTTGACTAGCTCATCACGTTTTATACACTCCATTAGCAATTTCTTCATTCTGTGTGTTTATCTAATTATGCTTGTGAAATCCCAGTTTGTTTTACATGTATTACAAATTTAGAATGTTTTGTTCATGCACTCTATTCGTATGGGTGCGATTGGTTTCCGAGTGTTCGCTGTGCTGGCTTGTACGTTGCAGTCACGTTTCTCTCCTGTTTTAAAGTAAAGATACCGCAGCATGAAAGCCTTATGTTGTCTCCTTGCTTCCTGAGAACCGTTATATGTAGGCTATATGACTGGTGTTCACTTTGGGTTCGCGCTCTCACGACAGAGACTGCCAATGGCCTCTGACAGAGCCATACTGGATACAGTTTTTACTTTGTCACTATGCTTTCAATTAATCTGTGCCATGGATTCAATCTTGACCTGATGCACATTGTAAAAGCACTGTTTGTGGCAGAGCTGGGAATTGAGAAGCTAGACTAGCCTACACATTGCATAGTAACCCTTTTGACTGTCCCTGCAGGATGCTGATGTCAGAAGAGAGTGTGTCCTCAAAGCTCTCATCATCTACGTGGGAGAACGTGTTGAGGACCTAATAAAAGAATACATGGTATGTCCAGATCTATTCTGTTTCAATGATGAGATGCAACTTGATTAATCCTGGGGGAACAGGACAGCTCTGCCATTGAATGTAGGGATTAATCAGGTGTGCCAGACTGCAGTTGCTCGCTTACACATTTTGTATATTTTACCTCAGGTGTCCCAGAAAGATCAAGCCAAGCAAGAGCTGAAGAGTACCATCATGGCGGTCTTCATCTTCAGAGAGAACTCAAGCCTTCTACAACAGCCCCAAGACATCGGGATCATCATTGATGGTGTGGAGGTCCTCAATGAGTTGCCTTCTGTCACAGTTGGAGTTGTAATGCTCTTTGGACTTTGCTATGCTCTTAACATGGAATATCCACAGGGATTCAGGTTCACCTTTGAGGCCCTTCAGAAGATCCTGATGGAGCTTGGTTCAAACAAGATGACCTCCAAGATTCGTAAACTCAATGGAGAACTCAACACTGCACAGTAGTGTATATTGGCATGCATGCATTTGTGTGAGCGCGGCATGCATGTACAGGTGCATGCAGGTGTGTGACCTTGTGTATGTACATTGAGGTAGTCTGTAGTTGCCGCAGCCTTCTATCCAGCATTTAAGAAGTAGACAACCTCAGCGGCACTTTGTTGCACCTAGTCATGGGGTGCTGTCGCCATTTAAGGCTGTTATGTTGGGTTTTGAGTGTTTTGAATATGATCTTTAGAGGGACAACACTGCTTCAAGAAAGAAATGTTTCATTTAATTACAGTTCAGATGAGATAAGCCTGTGACCATGGGCGCCGCCAGGGGGGGAAAGGTTAGAACAATTCTAGGGGCCCAGCACTGCCATGGGGCCCTTTAAAGGGCTGATAATATGCTTTTAATGATTTTAATAAGACTTTTGAAATAACAACAATGCAATATTCCATCTGGTAAAATGAGCTAATTGAACAAGGTTGTCTATTTCTTGAGTTCTTCAACATATTGTCATTTAACCCTCCCCCTTTTGCGAAATGGTACGGTCCAGTTCTGGTAGAAGCGCGATGCGTTAAATCTGTGTGCTGATCAGTGCAACGCTACTTGCTGCTGTGTCGCGGTGCAGCAGCCAGCCAGCCAGCAGTGGAGTGCGTACAGTCTATGATCGCTAAATATGAAGAGTGGCTGTCAAAAACGTAAAGAAAGGCAGCTGAAAGCTGAGAGGGACCGGAGAGGCAGGCAACTGGTCACTCAGTTTTTCCCAAAGAAAGGTAGCTATCGCTCACATGTGTGTTCAAAACATTAGTGAATGGTAAATGAACAGTATGAACGTGGTTGGATTAGCCTATCAAGAGAACACTTTTACAGTTTGTACAGTGACATTTTTTCCATTTTAATAACTGAACTGACTTGTGTGATAAACAAGATGAAATATTACGTTATGCTGGTGCTAATAACTAGTGCTAATAACCAGTTTCATAACTAATGGGGTGCCCTAAATATGCACAGATTCAGCCTCAGGGGGGCCTCCGCCCTACCAAACCACTGAACCCCCCTTTGGAGAAGGAGGTAAGCAGCAATACAACCCATAAATGCTTTAGGATTGAAGTTTTTAATGAGCGAGCGCCATATACAGTTTGCTAGATTAAAGCGTTGCTAATAGTTTGCTAGATTAAAGTGTTGCTTAGCAGTCACATCACACATTTCACTACCAATTGTCCTAGCACAAGAAGGCATGTGGCAAAATCTTGAATTTTCATTTGTGATTGTAAATGCACCAGAATTAGTCACTGACCAGTTTTCATCTAGTCCCTGGTAGGTTAATACATAAAATGTAATAACAAAGTCACAAACTCAAGGTCCATGGGCTATCAAAAGTCAAATAATGACAATAGTGCAATTGTGACGAGGGTGGGCAAAGTTGGGGGGCCCAAAATTCTAATCTTTCATGGGGCCCAAAATTTCTGGCGGCACCCCTGCCTGTGACCCTTTACCTTGTGTGTTTGTCCTAGTTCATTTGCTTGGTAGGCCATCTCTTTTCTATTTGTCTTACATCTCTCGCAAGCGGCAACACACTGACATGTTTCATTTCAGTCTGTCTGAACACGCTGCTACGTTATGTTCCTTTTTCACTCTGAGGAATAAAGGAGTTTAAAAAAAAAAAACTGTTGGCCAAGTGTCTTGTCTAGTGTTTTGTTGAGTTTAAGATGGGAATTGCAAATTATTTTTGATGTAAAATCAAATGAAATGTAAAAAATGTGATTTGACTATATGTAAATGCAAATGTCAATGCAAACATATTAATTAATGTTAATTTGGTGCAATGTGAAAACATTAGATTGGTTCAATGTCAATATATTAGTTTGGTTCAGCAACTGAAATGCAAAGAAATTCATTTGGCTCAAGGAGAACAATTAAGTTTGGGTCAAGTGCAGTCATATCGTTTACGTCAACGTAAAAGAATCAGGTCGTAACAAGTGACTCAATTTAGATTCTGTGAAGTCAAATATTTTAGATGTGACAAATGGACATTTTTTTTTTTAAATTTGAGTAAGGGTATACTTTTTACAGTGTAGTATTGGTTTTCGTATTAGTAGCTTCTAATATTATGCTGGTTTCTAAAGTAGGCTTTGATCCTAAACTAAGCTGCTTACCCATGTTTGCAAAGCTGACGATCTCGTACGCCTGGTCTGTGTGCTGTGCGCTCGCCAGGTTGCTGTCCAGCTCCACGGTGCCATCCGCTCGGACGCGTCCCGCATGCAGTTTGCGCAGAGCAGTGGAGAGCGCGGCGCGCGGCAGCGGCTGCGTCATGTTGGGTCTCTCCCGCAGGTGAAGTTTGCTCAGAATCTGCTTTTTGGCCAGTTCTATGAGGAACTGCTCCTCCGAGCCTTTGTCCATGTGCTGAACGCCGCATGTCGTGCAGCCAGTCACCGCTCCTAAGCCTTTGGGCACCAGTGCGCTCAGGAGCAAGAGCCAAGTGAGAACAACGCCGCGCCATCCATCACCACACAGGCATGCCCACACAGCGGGGTGGCACAAGGAGATCGGTTCTGAAGCTGAGCACATTTTAGAGTCTTTTTGTCTTCAGGTCCTTCAGCAGTCACAAGGATGGGGCTTGTTGCGCTGATGCTGAGAGGTGATGTGATGCGCGCTTTGTGCCAGAGGCAGAACAAAAACTGGGGTAATCCACCAAAAGTTATGACACATCCGGTGAGCGCACCAATGGATGAGTTGGGACGCTCTAATGTGCGCGCAGGCGGGGGGGGGCACGAACAAAAGTTACTAAACTGTCTATGAGTACAAGAGCGCAAAGAGAAAGGATACAGAAGGTGCCATATAGCCACACTCGAAAGGCCAAAGGCTGGGCTTTAGCACATCACACACACACACACAGAGAGATAAGTCCAGAGCTCATGATCTTTGTCCCAGTGACCTCCATCCTGCAACACATCCAAACCAAACAGTCAGCTTCAGGAAAGCATGCGGAAGCACGTGTTGTAAATATCATGCAATCGGCTGTTCACCTCCATGGGAAGAAATAGACCTAATCTAACTGTTTTCAGGGTCGGGGAATGGAAGCAACTCTTTTTTCATATGGATTGTTTGGTGCTGAAACTGTGACTTGAACACTATCAATGAAAAGCACTATCCACCTTATAATAAACCTGGAGCGAGAATAAAGTGCTGCACGGTTATAGTAGAGGAAGTATATCGTGTTGTTCTGTCTGAAAAGGTTCAATAAACGGATGGGCACTTTCAAATCTACAGTAATATTTGTCTGATTTTGCAGAAAGGTGAGTCGCCGCCTAGCAGTGGGACCTTGGAGGTGCAACAAATCCAGGACACCAGAGCCACCAGCTGCAGTCAGGGGTTTTTACCTTTGTACGTTCTAAAAATCCAATTCGATGGATATCCAGAATAAACTCAGTCACGATATCTCAATAGTCAATCAATAAAATACACGAGACATTTTAGATGTTACACTGAAGCTGATCAGAGAGACAGAGTAACACATTCATGTCAATAGATTGGTTGTACCTCCATCCCCACCCCAAAATAATCCAGACTAAAACATTGTAACGGTTTACGTACAACGAACCAAAAGCCTTTGTGTACCTGCAGGATGTTATGAGATGAAGCAAACAAACATTTTTTTCAAGAAAAGTGCACAAAAATACATCAAGGACCTCTGTTGTACAAACCCCACACTTTGCTTCATCAGAACTCCATAGTTGTAAGAATTTTAACCTTAGAGACCATATCTCATCTCATCTCATTATCTCTAGCCGCTTTATCCTGTTCTACAGGGTCGCAGGCAAGCTGGAGCCTATCCCAGCTGACTACGGGCGAAAGGCGGGGTACACCCTGGACAAGTCGCCAGGTCATCACAGGGCTGACACATAGACACAGACAACCATTCACACTCACATTCACACCTACGGTCAATTTAGAGTCACCAGTTAACCTAACCTGCATGTCTTTGGACTGTGGGGGAAACCGGAGCACCCGGAGGAAACCCACGCGGACACGGGGAGAACATGCAAACTCCACACAGAAAGGCCCTCGCCGGCCACGAGGCTCGAACCTGGACCTTCTTGCTGTGAGGCGACAGCGCTAACCACTACACCACCGTGCCGCCCTTCATTTTATATTTATGTACCTTAAATTGTTATATCCACATTTCCCAGTGAAAAATACATATTAAAGGTGCAAAAGATAAAAATATCACCTCATTGTCATGGAAAGCTACAGTTTAATCGTATTTTTTTTTCTGAGAGTGTACATTCTCCTAGTAGTCTATTTTTTGAACTTTACACAAACATTTGAATCATGCAGTCATGCAACAGTGAGTTAATCTGTACCTTGGACAGAACAAGAGCAGATCTGGATTTTACAGGTGGCCTCATATGCATGCTGTTGACTGTGGAGCAAAGGTCACAAGAACCTTCCAACTAAAAGTACTATTAGCCTTTAAATATATCTGTGGACGTTAATCATCTGGATGATGTCTAGGTTATGATGTCACTTTAATTACAGTTTATTCATGTGAACAAGTGATTGTACTGTTAATGCTATCACAGTGTACTTACAGTAGATATGAGCGAAATTGGATCAGCTGATTATACTTTCCATTATTTTACTTTTGAAGGATATGTATGGGCTTATGATAAGGTACTGATAATGATATAAAATTTGACTTAAAAAAAAGGTATAATCAATCAAATTAAATCAAGTATATTTTTCTGATAGCTTGGTATTGAGTAGACTACTCACAACCCTATTAATATGTTGAAGACTCACTACTGTTTACTTTTTGTTGTGAAACAGAGTTGAACTTACGAAGAGCTCCTTTAGTAGGCGATAGAGTGAATTAGGTGTGAAAACAATGCAAAATCATGGGAAACTATGAAGTCTAAGAAGGCCTTCCAAGGTAGAAGTTTGTGAACTCTAGAGAAGAGCAACCAGATGGTGTCAACAAGATGCCTCTGCATCTGCCTTATGGAATACACTGCAAGTTCAGTTCTGAAGTACAAGCATCAAAACCTTGACAATATTGTATGTTTTTGGGGGGAAGAATCTACAGAAAGATGATATTATTATAAACACAATACTGAGACAAAGGATATATGCCATGTTCTCATCTCATCTCATTATCTGTAGCTGCTTTATCCTGTTCTACAGGGTCGCAGGCAAGCTGGAGCCTATCCCAGCTGACTACGGGCGAAAGGCGGGGTACACCCTGGACAAGTCACCAGGTCATCACAGTATATGCCATGTTTCTCTGTATAAAACAAGTTAATTATATTTATTTAAAAAAATAAATTAAAAAACAAACAGAAGAATTGAACATATCCAAGCATTCACCACAGACGATGTATATATAGGAAAATATCTTGTAGTCCACTAACAGTTTTACAATGTCTGTAAAAACCTGATACACCACAAGATGGAGCTACACAAAAGCACAGAGAGGTTAAGGTCAAAATTAAATCAACAATACACAGAAAACAAAGCCCTTTAGAGTGCTTTTACACCTATTAGTCAATTTTCAGAGAGCAAATCAGAGTAAAATCAGTACTTTTGGTTCAGTTTGACATTGCATACTATTAACATATAATGTACATCCATCCATCCATCCATCTATTATCTGTAGCCGCTTTCCTGTTCTACCGGGTTGCAGCTGACTATGGGTGAGAGGCGGGGTACACCCTGGACAAGTCACCAGGTTATTGCAGGGCTGACAAACAACCATTCACACTCACATTCACACCTACGGTCAATTTAGAGCCACCAATTAACCTAACTGCGTGTCTTTGGACTGTGGGGGAAACCGGAGCACCCAAAGAAAACCCACGCGGACACGGGGAGAACATGCAAACTCCACACAGAAAGGCCTTCGCTGGCCGCTGGGCTCGAATCCAAGACCTTCTTGCTGTGAGGCGACAGCGCAAACCACTACACCACCGTGCCGCCCCTATAATAGACTTATAAGATGGTATTTTATGTCACCTTCTGTGGGGTTTTGAACAGTGTTTGAGATTTAGCAACTAAAATGACTTAGTCAAGTGTTTCATGAGCATGAGTGTGCTCCAGGAAACCAAGAAAGACACAAACATATGAAACAAAGGTTCAACATGGCCTCACTCTCAGTTTAGTGAATGTGAATTTTTGGGCGCTGTATTAACTTCAACTCCCTCCCATGCTATCATTTAACTCTATCTGGCATAGGACAGGACACAT
The DNA here is from genome assembly GCF_027579695.1 of Neoarius graeffei. Taxonomy (NCBI): domain Eukaryota; kingdom Metazoa; phylum Chordata; class Actinopteri; order Siluriformes; family Ariidae; genus Neoarius; species Neoarius graeffei. The sequence goes on from NC_083572.1 coordinate 57,540,433, forward strand.
ATAATAATGGGATTTGTTGTTCTTTACAGTTTTGATGTTTGTCTTTAATGAGTTATTAGTACTTCATCTCATCTCATTCATCTCATTATCTCTAGCCGCTTTATCCTGTTCTACAGGGTCGCAGGCAAGCTGGAGCCTATCCCAGCTGACTACGGGTGAAAGGCGGGGTACACCCTGGACAAGTCACCAGGTCATCATAGGGCTGACACATAGACACAGACAACCATTCACACTCACATTCACACCTACGGTCAATTTAGAGTCACCGGTTAACCCAACCTGCATGTCTTTGGACTGTGGGGGAAACCGGAGCACCCGGAGGAAACCCACACGGACACGGGGAGAACATGCAAACTCCACACAGAAAGGCCCTAGCCAGCCATGGGGCTCGAACCCGGACCTTCTTGCTGTGAGGTAACAGCGCTAACCACTACACCACAGTGCCGCCTTACATTAATATAGTATTCGAAATAAAACACTAACAACACACATCATAATTTACTGCCAATTGTGGGATAAAAAGAATAATTTCCATATTTTTGATCCAAAAACAAAGAAACTAATGACTAAAGCCACTCCAGCAAGGTTTTTTTTTTGGTCACACTACACTTTCCAGCTGTGTCTATGAAACTGAAATAGATTGCATCACCTCAGCTCTCTCCATAACTCTATGGAACATCTAGTGACTGGATGAGAGTTCTGGTTGTCTAAAATTATTTTAGCCAATACAGCACTGTAATCTAGTTAAAATAAAAACCAAGACAGAACAATAAACTGTGATCTCATTTTCAGCTGTCATGGCAAAGGTTTATTATAGTTATCCTGCTAAAATCACTGTCATATTATCCTTCAAAACATAGCCAAATAATCTCCAGCTAAAGGTCATAACATTTGGATTGGCTTTTGATCAAAGGTATAACGTTTATCATAATTCTTTGTCAATTGGCACAATACAGTAGATATTGCTACTGCTACTCTGAATACTTAATAAGGTGTATAAAAAAAGTAAGACATTATTAAGAGTCCATCATACTTCTTTATTCATCATACAGTTCATGCTAAATGGGCTGTTTCACAATCAAGGTATCCTTTTAGGGTCCACAAAAGTTAAAAAAAATCAAACATCAGATTTTTGTTTCTCTGCTACTAAAAATTACCCTTTGAGATGGAAAGTAACTGCGCAGAATTTCAGAGCTACAGGTCATATACGGTACTGGGCATGTTACATGTGGTGAAAAGACAGCATATAGTGTATTTCTAAAATTGGCCCACTTTATTATAGTCCACAACAGTAAAGTATACAAAGTGGAAAACTGTTGAAATGTATGTGATTTAAAGTACAAATTTTCAAGTACTGTGTAGCAATGTTTGCACATGGTGGTAACTGTAATAACAACTAAAGTGGTGATGATCCTTGCGGTTTTCCGGAGAGGACATTTTTTGATGGACACACATTTCAACCACATGTGAAGCTCTGCTGCAAATGTGTCTCACATCTGTTTCAAGTCCTGTTTGTTATTATGCAACAACAGAGTATTCTACTTCAAAAGAGACAAATATTTTCTTAAAAAATCATTTACAACCTCAACATACGGTGAGCCTTTTCCAGAGAGGGTATTTGTGATGGACAAAGAAAACTGTCGGAAGCACTTAGTTTGCAAAAAAAAAAGTAACTTCCATTTAAATATCTTTCTATTGTGAGTTAAAGTATACATCCCAAAGTTTAGTCCTGGGTATGACTTTAAACTGCAACCGATGGTGAGTCTCAGGTCCGGGAAGACTTGAGTATTGGGGAAAATGGAGTTACCCCATAATCACCATTGCTCCCAGGTCCGCTCTGACCCGGAGTGGTAGCACCTGCCTGGGTTCCAGCTATGGGTGAAATAGTACATCACCAATAAGGTGCTGGCAGCAGGATGCTTTTCGGTGCAATGTGGCAGATGAACCCAACAGGGTCAGTGGCACACCACCAGATGGCATGCGGAAGAGCCACTCAAATGGCCAACGGATGGCATCACTCTACAAGTTAGTTGTCACTACGGGGCAGCTTCCATACCCATCAGGTCTGTGGCACCTTTGTGCACCACTTGGCATCAGGTCTGGAGGTCCAGAGAGACAACAACAAGGAGAGGAGAATAGTGTATGGGAGCTTGCAAGGTCAGGCATTCCAGGTCGGCTTGGCTGGGCCATTTGTGCTGCCACTGCAGACAGGTCTGTTTCTGCGCATCCTAATGAAGCAGTCATCATCGCTAGCAATGGACAGCCGACGACATCCCAAAGTAAAACCTAGTTAGTGCTAAAAAATGAAATTCTGAATTTAACCAGTAAAATCTAAGTGCAAGAATTAAATGAAATAGCCACAAGGTTAAAACAGAGCCTGCATTTGACTCTTACAAATATATTGATAAAAACTTATAAGAGACATTACTGCTGTAGATAAGGCTGGTGTGTCCCTGTAAAATAAGGTATAAAAAAATAAAATAAAATAATAATAATAATAATAAAAACTCCAGCATATATATGCTGGACCTAGTTGCAGGAGTTGGTTGGTGTTATTCAAAAAGATAACCATGATTGTGAAACAGCCCAAATAAATGAATACATGATTGAAGCTATTATATACACTTACAGATCAAGAGCTTCAGTTAATTATGTTCACATCAAACTTTAGAAAGTGTAAATACTGTGATCTCAGGATTTTGACCATTGCATGGTTACTGGTGTCAGAGTTGCTGGTTTAAGTATTTCAGAAACTGCTGACGACAGCCTTTAGAGTTTACACAGGCTTCTTCTTTCAGCTGCTGCTGTTAGGGGTCACCACAGCAGATCATCATGATCCACATATTTGATTCGGCATAGGTTTTTACACTGTCTGCTCTTCCTGACACAACCAGGAATCTATCCGGGCTTGGGACCGGCACTAAGTATGCACTGGCTTGCCCAACCCCAGTTGTTGGGTATTTTACCTATTCTGTATGTCTTTGAACTGTGGGAGGAAACCAGAACACCCAGAGGAAACCCGGGCAGACATAGGGAGAACATGCAAACTCCACACAGAAAGGCCCCAGTTGGCCATGAGGTTAGAACCTGGAACCTTCTTGCTGTGAGGCAACAGTGCTAACCACTACAACACCGTGCCACACTTGAGTTTACACAGAATGGTGTGAAAAACAAAATAACAATAACAGGAAAAAAAAATCCCAGCAACAGTCATGTGTGCAGAGACTCCTTAGTAATGTCAGAAGTCAGAGCAGAATGGCCAGACAGGAAGGCTATGCTAACTCAAATTACCATTCGTTATAACCATGGTGAGCAGAAAAGCATTTCAGAATGCACAACACATCAAACCCTGAAGTGGATGGGCGACAACAACAGAAGGCCACATCAGATTCCACTCCTCTCTGCCATGACCAAGAATCTAAGGATATCATAGGCACAGGCTCACCAAAACTGGACAGTTGAAGACTGGAAAAGAACCAGGTGATATTTTCCCCCTAATCTTCAACTGTTTCAATGAACCTGCCAATGATAGCCTCAGATTTTGTTCTTGGCTGACAGGAGTGGAACCCAACGTGGTCTTCTGCTGTTTTTGCTCATCCACCTCGAGCTTCAATGTTTTGTACATGTTGAGATGCTTTTCTGCTCACCAAAGTGAAGAATGAATTTATAAGTTACTCTGTCCTTCCTTGCAGCTTGAACCAATCTGGCCATTTTCCTCTGACCTCTCTTATCAACAAGACTCAATGTCTTTTTTCGCATCATTTTGTGTAAACTCTAGAGACTGGTGCATGCGTGTGTGTGTGTGTGTGTGTGTGTGTGTATATGTGTTTGAAAATACTCAAACCAGCCCATCTGGCACCAAGACCATGACATAGTTAAAGTCATAGAGATCACATTTTCCCCATTCTGATGTTTGATGTCAATGTTCAAGACTTTTATTTGCCATTTGCCCAGACACAGATGCACAGGGCATTGGTATTTTTGTGCAGATCTCTCAGTCAAGTAATAAAAATAAAGATAACAACAACAACAGCAGCAAAAATAACAGTGATCAAAAGATGTAATACAAGAGTAAGAAAGAAATAAAAAAGTATATTGGTATTTACAAAAGTAAAGTAATAATAAATCATGAATTATAAAGTGAGTGCATGCATGAGGGTGAGGTGCTGTCAGTCTACTGTTGCAATGCAAGAGGAGTTTTGGTCACGTACAGGGTATTTCACTCCAGCCTGAATGTCTTTTGTGAGCAATTTGATAGCTGTGACATGAACTGAAGCTCTTGACCTGTATCTGCATGATTTTATGCACTGTGCTACGACCACATGATTGAATGATGGATAAGTGCATAAATGAGCAGGCCTGGTGTTCCTTTTAAAATGAACGGTGAGTAGCCTATATATACATAAAAGAGCAACAGATACACAATATGGCTCACAATGTGGACAGATGGCCTATATATCTGACACCCATACAGTGATGCTTGAAAGTTTGTGAACCCTTTAGAATTTTATATATTTCTGCATAAATATGACCTAAAACATCATCAGATTTTCACACGAGTCCTAAAAGTAGATAAGGAGAACCCAGTTAAACAAATGAGACAAAAATATTATACTTGGTAATTTATTTATTGTGGAAAATGATCCAATATAGGGCGGCACGGTGGTGTAGTGGTTAGCGCTGTCGCCTCACAGCAAGAAGGTCCTGGGTTCGAGCCCCGGGGCCGGCGAGGGCCTTTCTGTGTGGAGTTTGCATGTTCTCCCCGTGTCCGCGTGGGTTTCCTCTGGGTGCTCCGGTTTCCCCCACAGTCCAAAGACATGCAGGTTAGGTTAACTGGTGACTCTAAATTGACCGTAGGTGTGAGTGTGAATGGTTGTCTGTGTCTATGTGTCAGCCCTGTGATGACCTGGCGACTTGTCCAGGGTGTACCCCGCCTTTCACCCGTAGTCAGCTGGGATAGGCTCCAGCTTGCCTGCGACCCTGTAGAAGGATAAACCGGCTAGAGATAATGAGATGAGATGATCCAATATTACATATCTGTGAGTGGCAAAAGTATGTGAACCTCTAGGATTAGCAGTTAATTAGAAGGTGAAATTAGAGTCAAGTGTTTTCAATCAATGGGATGGCAATCAGGTGTGAGTGGGCACCCTGTTTTATTTAAAGAACAGGGATCTGTCAAAGTCTGATCTTCACAACACGTTTGTGGAAGTGTATCATGGCACACGCAAAGGAGATTTCTGAGGACCTCAGGAAAAGCGTTGTTGATGCTCATCAGGCTGGAAAAGGTTACAAGACCATCTCTAAAGAGTTTGGACTCCACCAATCCACAGTCAGACAGATTGTGTCCAAATGGAGGAAATTCAAGACCATTGTTACCCTCCCCGGGGGTGGTCGACCAACAAAGATCACTCCAAGACCAAGGTGTGTAATGGTCGGCGAGGTCACAAAGGACCCTAGGGTAACTTCTAAGCAACTGAAGGCCTCTCTCACATTGGCTAATGTTAATGTTCATGAGTCCACCATCAGGAGAACACTGAACAACAATGGTGTGCATGGCAGGGTTGCAAGGAGAAAGCCACTGCTCTCCAAAAAGAACATGGCTGCTTGTCTGCAGTTTGCTAAAGACTGCATGGACAAACCAGAGGCTATTGGAAAAATGTTTTATGGATGGATGAGACCAAAATTGAACTTTTTGGTTTAAATGAGCAGCGTTATGTTTGGAGAAAGGAAAACTCTGCATTCCAGCATAAGAACCTTATCCCATCTGTGAAACATGGTTTGGACCTATTTTGCTGCATCTGGGCCAGGATGGCTTGCCATCATTGATGGAACAATGAATTCTGAACTATACCAGCGAATTCTAAAGGAAAATGTCAGGACATCTGTCCATGAACTGAATCTCAAGAGAAAGTGGGTCATGCAGCAAGACAACGACCCTAAGCACACAAGTCGTTCTACCAAAGAATGGTTAAAGAAGAATAAAGTTAATGCTTTGGAATGGCCAAGTCAAGGTCCTGACCTTAATCCAATTGAAATGTTGTGGAAGGACCTGAAGCGAGCAGTTCATGTGAGGAAACCCACCAACTTCCCAGAGTTGAAGCTGTTCTGTACGGAGGAATGGGCTAAAATTCCTCCAAGCCGGTGTGCAGGACTGATCAACAGTTACTGGAAACGTTTAGTTGCAGTTATTGCTGCACAAGAGGGTCACACCAGATACTGAAAGCAAAGGTTCACATACTTTTGCCACTCACAGATATGTAATATTAGATAATTTTCCTCAATAAATAAATGACCAAGTATAATATTTTTGTCTCATTTGTTTAACTGGGTTCTCTTTATCTACTTTTAGGACTTGTGTGAAAATCTGATGATGTTTTAGGTCATATTTATGCAGAAATATATAAAATTCTAAAGGGTTCGCAAACTTTCAAGCACCACTGTATATGCTTTCTGAACATCCCATTCCAGATTTAGTCCTCCTTTGCCATTATAATAACCTACACTCATCTGGGAAGGCTTTCCATTAGGTTTTGCAATGTGGCTGTGGGTTCAGCCACAAGAGAATTAGTGAGGTCAGGCAGTGATGTTGGATGAGGAGTCGGTGTTCCAATTCATCCCAAAGGTGTTAAGTGGGATTAAGGCCAGGGCTCCACTCCAGTTCAGCAAACTATGTCTTCATGGATCTCACTTTGTGCACATGGGAATTGTCATGCTAGTGACTAGTCATGCTAGTTTCGTTAGGGAAATCACAATATTACATTACATTACAGGCATTTAGTGACCACAAGCCGGCCTAGTTGTTAGCGTGTCCGCCTCTTGACCAGGAGATATGTGTTCTACTCACAATCGAGTCATACCAAAGGCCATTTTTATGATAGTATGCAAGGCACTCTGCAATACAGATGTGAGTAGGGAATCAAACTCTCTCAGTAAACCTCTCAGCGAGAGGCCGAGGCTATAGAAATGGAGATCGGTGCTGGTTAGTACTAGGACTGGAGACTGCCTGTGAAGCCCAAATGGGAGGGACAGGCATTTAGCAGACGCTCTTATACAGAGCAACGTACAACATACTTAGAGCAGCCTGGGGAGCAGTTGGGTGTTAGGTGCACTTAATTATTAGTGAATTACATAGCGAGATATATACATTATGTACATACATTATGGCTGGGAAACCACTACAGCTTGTGCCAATTACAGTGGCTTCGTTGTATTTAATCTGCATGTCTTTTGAACTGTGGGGGAAACTGGAGCACCCAGAGGAAACCCATGGGGAGAAAGGCCCTTGTCAGCCTCTGGGCTCGAACCCAGAACCTTCTTGCTGTGAGGCGACAGTGCTAACCACTACATCACCATGCCACCCTATTCAGTCATTCCTGCTGAGTCCAGGGAATTGAACCAATTGGTCCCACAGCTGTTTCTCTAACCATTAAGCCATGGCTTCCCATGTATGCTGTAATGCTACAGCTTACAAAGGTATTCTATACAAATGTGTGCTTCCAACTTTGGGGCAACTGTTTGGGGAAGAACCACATACGAGTGTGATGGTCTGGTGTCCACAAACTTTTAGCTAAATAAGGTATTGCGATAGCTAGCTAGATATATACATTATGGCTGGGAAACCACTACAGCAGCCTCATTGTATTTAATCTGCATGTCTTTTGAACTGTGGGGGAAACTGGAGCACCCAGAGGAAACCCATGGGGAGAAAGGCCCTTGTCAGTGTCTGGGCTCAAACCCAGAACCTTCTTGCTGTGAGGCGACAGTGCTAACCGCTACGCCACCTGATTCAGTCATTCCTGCTGCGTCCATGGAATTGAACCAGCAACCTTTTGGTCCCAAAGCTGCTTCTCTAACCATTAGGCCAGGGCTTCCCATGTATGCTGTAATGTATACTATAATCCAAAGTCCAAAGAAATGCGGTTAGGTTAATATGGGACGGCCTTGGGCTGAGGCGCCCTTGAGTGAGGCACTTGGCTCCCAACTGCTCCCCGGACACCATACATTATGGCTGGGAAACCACTACAGCTTGCACCAATTACAGTGGCCTCGTTGTATTTAATATGCATGTCTTTTGAACTGTGGGGGAAACTGGAGCACCCAGAGGAAACCCATGGGGAGAAAGGCCCTTGTCAGTGTCTGGGCTCGAACCCAGAACTTTCTTGCTGTGAGGCGACAGTGCTAACTGCTACGCCACCTGATTCAGCCATTCAGATTTCATTTTTACTTTGTGAAGGTCCCTCCTCCCAATTTTCCCGCAGCGCAGCTAGAATGCCGCGCGGCTTACGCCCGTATAACAATTCAAACGGGGAGAACCCCGTGGAGGCTTGTGGGACCTCTCGCACTGAAAACAACAAGGGTTCGAGCCACTTATCCCAGTTACGTGCGTCCTCACTTATGAATTTTTTAATTATATTTTTGAGGGTGCGATTGAACCGTTCAACTAAACCGTCCGTTTGTGGGTGATACACGCTGGTGCGGATCGGCTTAATACCCAACAACCTATACAGTTCCTTTAGTATACGTGACATAAACGCGGCGCCTTGATCAGTCAGAATCTCTTTCAGGATTCCAACTCGGGAGATAATGCGGAACAGCGCCTCCGCAATACTGCGTGCTGAGATATTGCGAAGCGGCACTGCTTCCAGGTATCGCGTTGCATAGTCCACCAGAACTAATATAAAGCGGTACCCTCGTGCTGACCGATCTAATGGCCCGACGAGATCCATCCTCATTCTTTCGAACGGGGTCTCGATTAATGGTAGAGGGCGCAAAGGCGCTTTTGGAATGGCCGCTGGATCTACTAACTGGCATTTGCGGCATGCCATACACCACCTACGGACATCGCCGTGAATCCCTGGCCAATAGAACCGGGCCATTATTCGGGCTAGTGTTTTATCCTGCCCTAAGTGTCCAGCCATGGGATTAAAGTGAGCCGCCTGGAATACCAATTCCCAGCAGCTTTTCGGAATCAAAAGCTGTATGACTTGCTCTTTAGTTTGAGTGTCCTGCGTCACTCGGTATAATCTATCCTTCATAATCGCGAAGTAGGGGAAGGACGGGGTGGCATTTGGCTGGAGCATTTGACCATCGATTACTCTCACTTGGTCAAATGCATGCCGCAGAGTCTCGTCTCGCGACTGCTCTAACGGGAAATCCGCGAGGAATTCCCCGAGAGAGACAGGAGGGGCCGGCGGCTCCTCACTCTGACGTGGAGCTGACATAGACGGCTCTGTGACAGCTGCTCCCGCCAACGCGACACCGGGACCTCCCCCTGTTAAACTATGGCAGGACCCACTCTTCACTAAATGACTCATTAATTCCCGAAATCCCAGCCAATCAGTCCCCAAAATTATAGAGTGGGTGAGGCGAGGATTAACCGCCACCTTTACTATAAATTTCTCCTCTCGAAACAGAATGTGAACTGACACTAAAGGGTAGCTGTGAACATCCCGTGCACACACAACACCTTCACCAATTGTGCTCCCCCCAATGCCTCATCTTGCACCAGGCTTTGGTGGACTGAGGTCTGATTACAACCAGAATCCACCAACGCCTGATACGTATCCCCTTGGATACTCACTGGTATGCGATACGCTCCGGCCCGATCGAGGGCGGCTCCTGGCGCGTCGGGGATCCGAACCACCGCGCCCACCTCCATTACCGAGCACTGCTGTTGGAGGTGGCCCAGCTCCCTTCAGTGCCAGCAAACCAGCCCAGGCTCCCTCTCTGCACTGGTGCTCTGGGGCTCACTCACCTGAGGGGGGGGAGAGACAGACACAGATGGGAGGAACGGGAGGGCACCGCAGGTGTGGCGGGCCGGCTGGGGTGGGGCCAGCCCCCACCTCCGCGGTGGGGGAACGGGGTGAGGACGAGACACAGGAGGAGAGGGGGAGAGAGAGAGAGGAGAGGGGAGAAGAGGTTGTTTGCTGTCCTGCCGTCGGGACAGCCGCCAAATGGTCCTCCGCCAGCTCGATTGCCTGATCCAGCGACGCCGGGTGGTGGCACTGGACCCACTCTGCAGCTCCGGCTGGTAGACGCGCGATGAACTGCTCCAGCGCCACCTGGTCGATGATCCCCTCGGCATCGCGGTTGTCGGCCCTCAACCACTGCCCGCAGGCGTCCTGGAGTTGCTGGCCAAACGCAAACGGCCGGCCGACTTCCTCCAAGCGCAACGCGCGGAAGCGCTGCCGTTGTTACTCGGGGGTGCACCCCACATGCTGGAGGACGGCCCGGCGAAGGTCCGCGTAGGCCAGCCGGCGGTTGGCGGGGAGCTGTAGCACGGCCAACTGCGCCTCTTCCGTTAGCAGGGGGAGGAGGCGCGCCGTGCGCTGTTCCATCGGCCACCCCAAGGTCTCTGCAACCTGTTCAAAGAGTGTGAGGAAGGCCTCGGGGTCGTCCTGCGGGCCTATTTTCGTCAGGGTGAAGGGGGCCAGTCCCGCGGCGGTGGACCCCGCCGACGCGAGGAGGTGCCGGAACGCCTGTCGCTCGTCCTGCTGAGCCAGCATCAGGGCCTCGAACCGCTGTTCCTGTTCCCTCCGGAGGGCGACTAGTGCCTGGTGCTGGCTTTGCTGGGCCGTGGCGAGGGCGTGGACCAGCTCGGCGAAAGGGGAGGACTCCATGGGGCTGTTTTCTCCTGCGCTCCGTCCCAGGTTTCAGCACCACTGTAGCAACTCGGATGGGTGGGTGGAGCACAGAAGGACGGCAGGCCAGAACTGAGTTCACAAACATGTTTATTAAAGCTTTTCAGCCTTAACTATACTTTGATCAACATATACACACACGCCACACACACACATGTTCTGGTCGGGAGAGAGCCCGCTCTGCTCTCGCTCTCTTCCTTAAATAGGGTGCGGCTCCTGGGAAGACACACAAACACAGGTTAATTCACATCAGGTGTAGTGATTCTGCCACTTAGCTTCCCTGACTCTGCCCTCCGGTCACAGACTGATGCTTGACCACGCCCCCACTGCCACAGTATACTATAATCCAAAGTCCAAAGAAATGCGGTTAGGTTAATATGGGACGGCCTTGGGCTGAGGCGCCCTTGAGCGAGGCAGTTGACTCCCAACTGCTCCCCGGGTGCCATACATTATGGCTGGGAAACCACTACAGCTTGCACCAATTACAGTGGCCTTGTTGTATTTAATCTGCATGTCTTTTGAACTGTGGGGGAAACTGGAGCACCCAGAGGAAACCTGTGGGGAGAAAGGCCCTTGTCAGTGTCTGGGTTTGACCCCAGAACTTTCTTGCTGTGATGCGACAGTGCTAACCATTATGCCACCTGATTCAGCCATTCCTGCTGTGTCCATGGAATTGAACCAGCAACTTTTTGGTCCCAAAGCTGCTTCTCTAACCATTAGGCCAGGGCTTCCCATGTATGCTGTAATGTATACTATAATCCAAAGTCCAAAGAAATGCGGCTAGGTTAATATGGGACGGCCTTGGGCTGAGGTGCCCTTGAGCGAGGCACTTGACTCCCAACTGCTCCCCAGGCACCATACATTATGGCTGGGAAACCACTACAGCTTGCACCAATTACAGCGGCCTCGTTGTATTTAATCTGCATGTCTTTTGAACTGTGGGGGAAACTGGAGCACCCAGAGGAAACCCATGGGGAGAAAGGCCCTTTGTCAACGTCTGGGCTCGACCCCAGAACCTTCTTGCTGTGAGGCGACAGTGCTAACCACTACGCCACCTGATTCAGCCATTCCTGCTGCGTCCATGGAATTGAACCAGCAACCTTTTGGTCCCAAAGCTGCTTCTCTAACCCAGGGTTAGACCACGTACAGTATACAAACATGTGCTTCTAACTTTGTGGCAACTGTTTGGGGAAGAACCACATACGAGTGTGATGGTCAGGTGTCCACAAACTTTTAGCTAAATAAGATAGCACGATAGCTAGCTCGATATCTCAGGGGTGGAAGTTTGAATTAGTCTCAATTAGATTGCGGTTGATTTCAGTTTAATAGCGTAAATACAAAGGTGAAATAAAACACACATCACGTTTTATCTTTGCAAGTTTTCTCTTTCCCCCCTTTTATTGCACTTATGCGACATCCGAACATTCGTTTCTGACATGTATATATTTATAGTTAAAGTCCGCTCTTTCAGAGCCATAACTCGAGCTAAGCTAAATGAAGCTAAGCTAAGCTAAGCTAGCTGGTGGATGGCGGCTCTAACAGCATTAACTACCCGCTGTGGACTAGCGTGTTTAGCTAACGGGCTTTAGGCAGCGACAGGCGGCCAGTCAGTGCTGGTTTGCAGGAGCTGCAGTTCCACAGCGCAGGCTCTTACTGCAGGCACACAAGTACTGAAGACATTTAGCTCACTGAATGCAACAATCTGCACGCCGGCATTTTACTGTATGAGTGGGGTTTCTATCGCGCTGTGGTTAATAAGTTAATGATAAGTTAGTGGTTCAGGGTTAGAGCGCTAACCCGAGCCAAACTAGACGGACAAATCACACAGCGCTTCGCTGACATTTTAATCAACCGGTGTCGTGCTGACTCTCAGTCGGTAACAGTGGAGTTGGCGGTTTCCTGCATTGAACGCACGGTAAGTTGAAACAAGTTTATGTCCGGTGATGCTCGTGTATCCTATCGACACTTAGCCAGTGTTAGTAATGTAACTTAGCTAGCTAGCGCTAACTAGCTAAACCCGTAGCTTGCTTCAAAGTTCGGGATGGCTACAGCTAGCTGGCTAGTTAACTAGCAGGCGTCCTGACCTGCTTATTGAACACGGAAAAAGGCTAATTAGTTTAGCTTAGCAGCCTGGATAGCGCGACACGGTGTAGCTGAAAGACATGTTTACCTGTTTAACCATGTTAAAGATTATATGTAAATTTTTTTTTTTGCCTTTTGTCACTTATAAATAGTATCATTAGGATAATAGGTATTCACTGGTGAGTAGCTTTTCATTCAGACTAGCTAAGGAGGCTAACCGACTAATCTCAGCTCTCATAACTGTCTTTGCAGAAGGATGGATTTGTCGCATCCATGACAGAGAGAGAGAAATGATTTTATTAAATCTCGTTGCCTCACTGATACCCAGTGCAACATATGCACTGCACCCCCGATTAATAATTTACAGGATGTGTAATGTATCGGCTCAGTCGCACTTACAAATATGAACCTTTTTTTTTTTTTGCATAATTTTATTAAATGCTGACTGAACTTGTACAGCAAAATAAAGCAACAACTCCAATTCATCCTCACTGACCATAGGACAGCTCCAGTGAAATTATTAAAAGAAAAAAAATGAATAAAAACCAAATTATTTTTTATACGTAGGGCGACGGCTACAGTTATCGACACCTTAACGATGATTTGGCCGTTGCAAAAGCAGAAAAGACCTTTTCAGTACGTAAATTGTGCATGAATAATTACTCAAACTTCCACTGGGAAAAAATGAGTTGATTCCTGATTACTTAGTGTATCAGATCATGTGACACCGTTCGACGATTACCGACACGCTTGTCCACGGTTATCAACACTGTTCCACGATTATCGATACGCTTGTCCACGGTTATCAACACCATTCCACGGTTATCGACATGCTTGTCCACAGTTATTAACACTGTTCCATGATCGACACCGTTCCACAGTTATTGACACCGTTCGACGATTATCAACACCGTTCCACGGTTATCGACACGCTTGTCCACGGTTATCGACACGGTTCGACGGTTATCGACGCGCTTGTCCACGGTTATCGACACGGTTCGACGGTTATCGACGCGCTTGTCCACGGTTATCGACACGGTTCGACGGTTATCGACGCGCTTGTCCACGGTTTTCGACACGGTTCGACGGTTATCGACGCGCTTGTCCACGGTTTTCGACACGGTTCGACGATTATCGACGCGCTTGTCCACGGTTTTCGACACGGTTCGACGATTATCGACGCGCTTGTCCACAGTTTTCGACACGGTTCGACGATTATCGACGCGCTTGTCCACAGTTATCGACACGGTTCGACGATTATCGACACGCTTGTCCACGGTTATCGACACGGTTCGACGATTATCGACACGCTTGTCCACGGTTATCGACATGCGTGTCCACAGTTATTGACACCGTTCCATGATCGACACCGTTCCACAGTTATCGACACTGTTTGACGACTATCGACACTGACGATTATCGACACCGTTCCACAGTTATCGACACGCTTGTCCACAGTTATCGACACACTTGTCCACGGTTATCGACATGGTTCGACGGTTATCGACGCGCTTGTCCACGGTTATCGACGCGCTTGTCCACGGTTATCGACGCGCTTGTCCACGGTTATCGACACGGTTCGACGATTATCGACGCGCTTGTCCACAGTTATCGACACGGTTCGACGATTATCGACGCGCTTGTCCACGGTTATCGACACGGTTCGACGATTATCGACGCGCTTGTCCACGGTTATCGACACGGTTCGACGCGCTTGTCCACGGTTATCGACACGGTTCGACGATTATCGACGCGCTTGTCCACAGTTATCGACACACTTGTCCACGGTTATCGACATGGTTTGACGGTTATCGACGCGCTTGTCCACGGTTATCGACGCGCTTGTCCACGGTTATCGACGCGCTTGTCCACGGTTATCGACGCGCTTGTCCACGGTTATCGACGCGCTTGTCCACGGTTATCGACACGGTTCGACGATTATCGACGCGCTTGTCCACGGTTATCGACACGGTTCGACGATTATCGACGCGCTTGTCCACGGTCATCGACACGGTTCGACCATTATCGACGCGCTTGTCCACGGTCATCGACACGGTTCGACGATTATTGACGCGCTTGTCCACGGTTATCGACATGCGTGTCCACAGTTATTGACACCGTTCCATGATCGACACCGTTCCACAGTTATCGACACTGACGATTATCGACACCGTTCCGCAGTTATCGACACGCTTGTCCACAGTTATCGACACACTTGTCCACGGTTATCGACATGGTTTGACGATTATCGACGCGCTTGTCCACGGTTATCGACGCGCTTGTCCACGGTTATCGACGCGCTCGTCCACGGTTATCGACACGGTTCGACGATTATCGACGCGCTCGTCCACGGTTATCGACACGGTTCGACGATTATCGACGCGCTCGTCCACGGTTATCGACACGGTTCGACGATTATCGACGCGCTCGTCCACGGTTATCGACACGGTTCGACGATTATCGACGCGCTCGTCCACGGTTATCGACACGGTTCGACGATTATCGACGCGCTCGTCCACGGTTATCGACACGGTTCGACGATTATCGACGCGCTCGTCCACGGTTATCGACACGGTTCGACGATTATCGACGCGCTCGTCCACGGTTATCGACACGGTTCGACGATTATCGACGCGCTCGTCCACGGTTATCGACACGGTTCGACGATTATCGACGCGCTCGTCCACGGTTATCGACACGGTTCGACGATTATCGACGCGCTCGTCCACGGTTATCGACACGGTTCGACGATTATCGACGCGCTCGTCCACGGTTATCGACACGGTTCGACGATTATTTCTAAAAATAATAGGTACAGTATATGGTATTAAGTTAAGAAAACATATAGTTTTTATTTAAAATTTGTTGTACATAAACTTATATTTATTACAAAATATCTTTTCTATAAATATGTCGGTGCTTATGTAAATGAGGAAGTAATTCTAATGTTTGTAAACAAATGAACTGATAATGTTTAACCTGTCAGAAAATCTTTTTGTTCCACTTTCTAAGTATTTTCGTAGATCATATTTTGTTAATCATTCGTTGTTTGTATTAATTTCCAGTTTTGTAGTTTACCAGTAAATGTCAACAGGCAATTGAAATTGTCGCCACATGAAAATCCAGGTCAAAGGTCGCATGTCATTCCTTGAACCAAAATATTACAATATCAGTAGACATTTTATGTGTGGTAGATATTTACAGCAAACTGCAAAAAAAAAAAAAAATTCTGAATGGAATAGAAAAATCTGAATATTTCAAGCATGTAATTTTTTTTTATATGCTAGGGATTTAATTCTGGTCTAATTATATTTATTGCAATAGGATTCCAAATACTCTATAAACATTCCATTCTGTTATGAATCAGAAAAAAAATTGCAGCGCTTTATTATTTTTTTTAAAGTACTTCAGCAATGTTACACAAAGATCAATCCATAACAGTTGTAAATGTCACTTAATTCCACAGGGTGTCGATAATGGTGGACACCGGTGAAAGTGATCACTATTATCGACACCTCACGTGATTCTCAAACGTGCGTTTAGCTACAAAATGGCGACTGTCAAATGAAAGAGTAAGAAACAAAGTAGGTTTTGACAAGGAGATCATGAAATATCGGTGAATTTGATCAGTAAAAATATGTCCATGATCTTTCTACCATGCTTACCTGCGATGATAACGTCCGGGTTTTCCTCAAATTGCTGATTGCGCTAAAAAAATTCCATCTTGGATAAAGAGTTGTCATCAGATGACAAGATCGAAGGGCGAGGCGAGTCTTCCGGTTGATTAATTAACCAATAATAACTGTTGTAACTGAAACTCACCTTTGTAAAATTGTTTTTTATTGGTAAATCTGAAAAGGTGTCTAATTGTAGACTGTCTAATTGTAGCCACCGCTCTAGTACAGTTATGTCTTAATTTCTTCATGTTTAAGTTTAGACAGCTAGAATTTGTAAAAGTACAGCTCCATAATAGTCATTGTTTTGGAAATGTCTGGTAAAGTGACTGACTAACATGACAAGAATGTCGACTGAAGTTATCTTTTAAAGTGCATATCACGGGTAAATTCAGGAGCGAGATCAATGTAATTCTCTTATTTTATATTAAACTTTGGTCAAATATCTGTCACATTTTGTGCAATTTTTTTTTTACCTTGCGCAATACCAGAAAACTTCAGTTGAAATCAAGCCATGTGAGGTGAATTGGTCCGCCTCTGAAAAAACTCGGCATTTGAATTCCCCGGCAAACAGTGATTTTCGTGACGTCGCGTGCGGGACGCCTCCCTCTGAATCCTACGCCAGCGCTGGTTTGTTTATGAGAAAACGACCTGGTGGTTTTCTGCAAATTTCTTCAACGTTCTCGCGTAATTATTACAATGGTTAACAGATGTATCTTAGGAGGGTGTAGCAACACCAATCGTGATGGGATTAGTGCTCATCGTTTCCCAAAAGACCGGACAATGAGAGAGAAATGGGAGCGCTTGGTCTACACAGGCTGTGCACTGAAACCGTGCAAAGCTCGCGCAGCCTGCTGGCGCTTCCGCAGGTGACGTCACGATTCTGGCTCCAGACTCCCTTGGGATTTTTCCAGATGTGTTTTGTTATTTTATTTTTTTCTGCTGTAGACAGATGGCCTTGCGCAAAATTACCCTTCTGGATGAGTGTGTAAAGGGACATACTTTCATATAAAAAAAACACGAAATTGGTCCAGAATATGCACTTTTTTTAATGTTTAACCATTTTAGTAATAGCTTGTTTTTTGGCTATAAATAAGTTGTGGTTTTTTTTTTTTTTTTTTTTGGTAGTAGCACCCCACGTTATGAATTTGACTAAAGCCAAATTTTGAAAGAGATGTTTCGAATTAGGGCTGTCCCAAATGATTATTCTTTAAACGATTAATCTAGCAATTATTTTTTTCGATTATTCGACTAATCTAACGACTTATATTTTGATTAACCTAATAATTTTATTGCAATTATTGTCCAGTTAGTTTTTTAAATTAATTAACTGGAAAATAATTTTAGCCCTCTGAAATTTTAACATTTCAATATTTATTAAAATATTTCTTAAACACCACACTGAGCATTATTCTTTAACAAAACACTTTCCAAACTCAAAAAGCAAGACCTTTTGGTGAGATTTTGGATGTGACATTTTTGAGGGCAGCTTTCACTTTCTCTCTGATGGCCAAATACTACTTTCTCTATTAAATCCATGAAGTGATGTCTGGAGGGAAGTGCATACCCTGGGTGAAATGTTTTTATCATGTCACGGAAGCCTTCATTTTCCACAGTGGAGACGGGTCTCATGTCTTTTACAATCATCTGTAAAATGCTGTCAGTAAGGTCTGCAGCCATCTGGGGATCGCAGGGATTTGAGGTCCTTTTCTGAAAAAAATCCCCCACACTGCTTTGTCTGCTCCTAAAAAGATTAACATATACCCTGTCCACAGTAGGGATTTTGTACCGATACGATACTCCTTTCGTACCGCAACATCTGTCCACACTAGCAACTATACCGGTACTGTAGCGGTATAACTGTATCGGTACGAAACCCACAAATGTATGGGTTTCGTACCGGTACAGTATCGGTACTGTAGCGCTTCACTGTAGCGTGGACAGATGAAGCGGTTCTGTATCGATACAAATATAATGCGCATGCGCAATAAACCATTCCTACTTCTTCCAGGTGTAGAAGAAGAAAAAGTGAAGAACGGAGATTCGTTTTCTTTGTTTCTTTCTCAACTGCCTCACACGTTTTATACAATTCGACTGAATAAATGACCACCAGAAATACAGACTGTACATTGACAACAAAAAGCACACACGCGTTGTTTCATCCGCCATATTCATGGAAGGAAGTTACTCGGTAACCACGGAAACATTTCGCGCACGCGCATTTCAACTACCGTGAAAGAAAACCGCAAACATTTCTTGCTAGTGTGGACAGATGCACTAAACTGTACTGGTATACTTCGTATCGATACAGTTATACCACTTTCATACCGGTATATATGTGAACACAGCAATAATGCACATGAAGAATGACAATAGCAAATTTGAAACCTGATATTATAATTTCTAAACTATTGCTGTGTTATGTCATGCACCTATTCAGAGATATTGGTCCTCAGATCCAATAGGATTTCTATCTCTTGGATTAAGTTAATCACTGCAATATTTTTTACTTAATAAATTGCTTCAGTAGGCCTATAGCTGCTAAAAGATGGAATGATTTCAAAACTAGAGAAACATTTTTATCATCACCACTGGCAAAGGTAGCTCATAGTTAGGCTTACAGTTGTGCTCAAAATAATAGCAGTGTCTTTAAAAAGGCGAGTAAATGTCAAAATTCTTCAAATAAATTGTACTTTAATGAACACAAATGCATTGGGCATACTGCACATTCTATTTCAAAGCAAGCAAATTGGAAAAAGTAATTACATTTCATAATATTTCACAGAAAGTCAAGAAATGTAATGTTCAAAAAATAGCAGTGTTGACACCTTTCTTTGGAAACTCAAAAATGTACCATACAAACTAAGAAATCCTTGAAAATTCAACTTTGCTGAGTATCCTAAACTAATATTTTGTTGCATAACCATGGTTTCTGATAACTGCTTCGCATCTGTGGTGCATGGAGTCGACCAACTTCTGGCAACGGTCAACAGGTATTGCAGCCCAGGTCAATTGTACTACGTTCCACAATTCCTCTGCATTTCTTGCTTTTGCCTCATGAACAGCATTTTTTATGTCAGCCCACAAGTTTTCTATGGGATTGAGGTCCGGGGATTGTGCTGGCCCCTCCATTAGTTGGATGCTGTTTGTCTGGAACCATGATTTTGCTCGCTTGCTGGTGTGTTTGGGGTCATTGTCTTGTTGAAACACCCACTTCAAAGGCATTTCCTCTTCAGCATATGGCAACATGACTTCTTCCAGTATCCTGATGTACTCAAACTGATCCATGATCCCTGGTATGCGGTAAATAGGACCAACACTGGGCGGCACGGTGGTGTAGTGGTTAGTGCTGTCGCCTCACAACAAGAAGGTCCTGGGTTCGAGCCCCGGGGCCGGCGAGGGCCTTTCTGTGGGGAGTTTGCATGTTCTCCCCGTGTCCGCGTGGGTTTCCTCCGGGTGCTCCGGTTTCCCCCACAGTCCAAAGACATGCAGGTTAGGTTAACTGGTGACTCTAAATTGACCGTAGGTGTGAATGTGTGTGTGAATGGTTGTCTGTGTCAGCCCTGTGATGACCTGGCGACTTGTCCAGGGTGTACCCCGCCTTTCGCCCGTAGTAGTCAGCTGGGATAGGCTCCAGCTTGCCTGCGACCCTGTAGAACAGGATAAAGCGGCTAGAGATAATGAGAGAGATGAGAGGACCAACACTGTAGTATGAAAAACATCCCCATATCATGATGCTTGCACCACCATGCTTGACAGTCTTCACTGTGTACTGTGGCTTGAATTCTGTGTTTGCAGGACGTCTGACAAACTGTCTGTGACCCTTAGACCCAAAAAGAACAATCTTACTTTCATCTGTCCACAAAATATGACGCCATTTCTTTTCAGGCCAGTCAGTGTGTTCTTTGGCAAATTGTAGCCGCTTCAGCACATGTCTTTTCTTTAACAATGGGACTTTGCAGGGGCTTCTTGCTGGTAGATTGGCTTCACATAGACGTCGTCTGATTGTACCAGTACTCGCAGGCAAGTTTAGATCTTCTTTCATCCTCCTGGAGCTGATCATTGGCTGAGCCTTTGCCAGTTTGGTTATTCTCCGATCCATTCGAGAAGTTGTTTTTCTTTTTCTTCCTCGTCTTTCTGGTTTTGGCTGCCATTTTAAAGCGTTTGATATCATTTTAGCTGAACAGCCTATAAGTTTCTGCACTTCTTTGTAGGTTTTCCCCTCTTTTATCCATTTCTTGATTAAAAGCCGCTCTTCATCAGAACAGTGTCTTGAACGACCCATTTTACTTGGTTTTTCAGGACCAATGCAGGACAGCCAGCATACGCAATGTCAGTTGCCTTGATCCTTAAATAAGGACCACCTGTTAACACCTTTTTTTTTTCACAAAATCAATGCCCTCCTTAATTGAACTCGCCACTGCTATTTTTTTTGAACACACCCCTTTCAGCTAATCATTCAATTTCACAGAATCAGTAGCATGCACGGCAGGCCTGTTGGGTCTGTTGGTTTTCTATAGACCCTTTTCAGTCACGTGACCTTCGTAAACGCGACCACCATTTTGGACATGTAGCGGACTTCGGCTCGAATCAGTTTGAATGCGAGGAAGGCGACAAACAGAGAACATACAAGAAAAAGGAGTGAGATGCAGAAAACACCTTCAGTATCCAGCGACGTAGGGCATTTACAGGGCGAGCAGAGGGAGAGGTATTTGCAAAAATTGAGGTTAGCAGGCTTAGAGAACGACGTTTACCTGCTTCCACCAGGATTGTTCACTGACGTACGGAAGTACACGAAGCCCTCGTCTTTACCTGACTTCGGCCCACATGATCTGTGTACCTATGTCGTTAAAAACCCATCGCCATACACATACACGCCAACGTCCGAGGTTCCGGAGCGCGCTCCGGCTTGCTCCCGGAGTGCTCCGGCCGAGGTTCCCCTCAAATTAAGCAGCGCGCGCCGGCTTGCTCCCGGAGTGCTCCGGCCGAGGTTCCCTTCAAATTAAGCAGCGCACGCCGGCTTGCTCCCGGAGTGCTCCGGCCGGAGCAAGCCGGAGCGCGCTGCTTAATTTGAGGGGAACTTCGGCCGGAGTGTGCTCCGGAACCTCGTCCGGAGCACTCCGGGAGCAAGCCGGCGCGCGCTGCTTAATTTGAGGGAGAGCAAGCCGAAGCGCGCTCCAGAACCTCGGACGTTGGCTCCGGCAGCTATTTATACTGGATCCGGTGTAAATAGCTGCCGGATCATAATTACAGTAAACTAGTAAATACAGTAAAGGAAAAACTTGAGACTGAAAGGTTAACAGTCATCCAAATGACTGAACGTAAACATTGCTACAGTAACATACCAGCTACTTGTTGACATTAGCTAGTCAACAATCGCTACTACAGAAGAACAAAGAGGTTACAATGGGTTACTTTAGCCTATTTGGTTACACACTCGCCGCCACAGAATGTTAACAGCAATGTAATGCCTTTTCTGGCTAATTTTATTCGTCTTACCTCCAACAAAGTGGTCACTACACAAGC
The DNA here is from genome assembly GCF_027579695.1 of Neoarius graeffei. Taxonomy (NCBI): domain Eukaryota; kingdom Metazoa; phylum Chordata; class Actinopteri; order Siluriformes; family Ariidae; genus Neoarius; species Neoarius graeffei. The sequence continues at coordinate 57,562,355 of NC_083572.1, forward strand.
GTTGGTATGCCGCTATCCATCTTCTCCGTCGGTCAGCATCTACCGGGATCCGATAAAATGATAACCCTTGCCTTGTTTGTTGATGGTTACTACATCCAGGTGCACAACAATATAGTGGCATGATGGAAGTCTTGCTGAAAGTAAAAACTTTCTTTGCTGCCGTTCCTCAATGTTGGCTGTGGTAAACTACTGGTAGTACACGTCCAAAATGGCGGCCGCGTTTGTCGTGACGTCACGTGAAAAGGGTCCATACCTTTACTATACCCTCCAGAAACTTGCTTGCGGTGTAAAGGTTGAAATTTTAACAAAAACAGTGATTTATCTTGCTACTGTTGAGGGACTGCTATTATTTTGAACATAACTGTACATCCGTAGCTTCCTTGCTCACTTTCTGTGAAAATAGTTGTAAACGATAATTTGGCTCACTCACTCGTGGAATAAGTAAACCGAAAGAACCTAAAACAGCGTTATTAACGTCTGCTACATTAGCGGTGTAGAATTTAGTATGATATAAAAAATTACACAAATCAGTGGATTGACTGCGGTAATGTTTCCAGGCTTGGGTGGAGAAGAGGCGAAGAAAGTAAACAGAACTTGGGGAGTTTTGCTGCTATCTTGACTCACTGCACCAGGGGGTTTCCTCTTCATGTGCTCGTGCATGACTGTCGTGCTAGAGTGATATGCCAGATGCACTTTGCAGAGTCTGCAGACGACCCCACTGTTGGTGTCAAGATTAAAGTATTTCCAAAACTTTGGATGACCGTGTGCGAGCCTTTTTTGCCATGTGTCGCTCCACACGCTCCGTTGTACTGCTGGTAGACGCAGCCATGTTGCTCAAGTAGATTACACAGATGCAAATTATTCACGTAATCAATTATGTCAACGCGTCGTCCCAGCCCTTGCTCTGCGTCTGTATCCGGTTAAACCAAAGACGATTGATATAAGCGGTCCTATTTGAAAGTTCCGGTTTTGTTCTATGAACATTTACCCTGTGTGGTTTCACACAACGTGTCGACACTAAAATTCCACGTCGGCTAATTTTTATAATCGACAATGTCGATCACGTCGGATAATCGTCCCAGCCCTATTTCGAATGCATCTCGAGTGAGTGGATAACAAGCGGAAACAACCACAGAGACGGATTCATTCAAACCACGCGCTGAGGTAGTCTGGGACGCGTTTGACCACGTATCTTTTGCAGTGTAAATGCTAATGTGTCCTGTTGTGACAAGGATGTCCGTTTCTGCACCGCAGTCCACCAGTTAATCACTCCTGGCAGGTATCTCTCCCAGAAAAAAGTTTTGAGTGGACTTTGAATTTAAGTGCTTCAATGTCATTATGAGGCTTCCAACATCACGAGGCTTATTCAAAGCTGTAAAACAGCTGTAAAGACGTGTCCCTGTGCTCATTTATATGGCGCTATATAGTGAGATAACAGCAAATATGAAGTGTTTTGCTATGCATGTCAGCAGTGAGAGGTACAGTGGTGGAAATTAGAAGCCAGAAGTAATTTGTCTACCAGTAGAGACTTGGACAGACCTTTTCTGCTGTAGAGATTGGGTACTGCAAACATCTACAGTGGTGCTTGAAAGTTTGTGAACCCTTTAGAATTTTCTATGTTTCTGCATAAATATGACCTAAAACAACATCAGCTTTTCACACAAGTCCTAAAAGTAGATAAAGAGAACCCAGTTAAACAAATGAGACAAAAATATGATACTTGGTCATTTATTTATAGAGGAAAATGATCCAATATTACATATCTGTAAGTGGCAAAAGTATGTGAACCTTTGCTTTCAGTATCTGGTGTGACCCCCTTGTGCAGCAATAACTGCAACTAAACGTTTGCGGTAACTGTTGATCAGTCCTGCACACCGGCTTGGAGGAATTTTAGCCCGTTCCTCCGTACAGAACAGCTTCAACTCTGGGATGTTGGCGGGTTTCCTCACATGAACTGCTCGCTTCAGGTCCTTCCACAACATTTCCATTGGATTAAGGTCAGGACATTGACTTGGCCATTTCAAAACATTAACTTTATTCTTCTTTAACCATTCTTTGGTAGAACTACTTGTGTGCTTAGGGTCGTTGTCTTGCTGCATGACCCACCTTCTCTTGAGATTCAGTTCATGGACAGATGTCCTGACATTTTCCTTTAGAATTCGCTGGTATAATTCAGAATTCATTGTTCCATCAATGATGGCAAACCATCCTGGCCCAGATGCAGCAAAACAGGCCCAAACCATGATGCTACCACCACCATGTTTCACAGATGGGATAAAGTTCTTATGCTGGAATGCAGTGTTTTTTCTTTCTCCAAACATAACGCTTCTCATTTCAACCCAAAAGTTTCTATTTTGGTCTCATCCATCCACAAAACATTTTTCCAATAGCCTTCTGGCTTGTCCATGTGATCTTTAGCAAACTGCAGATGAGCAGCAATGTTCTTTTTGGAGAGCAGTGGCTTTCTCCTTGCAGCTCTGCCACGCACACCATTTGTTGTTCAGTGTTCTCCTGATGGTGGACTCATGAACATTGGCTAATGTGAGAGAGGCCTTCAGTTGCTTAGAAGTTACCCTGGGGTCCTTTGTGATCTCGCCGACTATTGCACGCTTTGCTCTTGGAGTGATCTTTGTTGGTCGACCACTCCTGGGGAGGGTAGCAATGGTCTTGAATTTCCTCCATTTGTACACAATCTGTCTGACTGTGGATTGGTGGAGTCCAAACTCTTTAGAGATGGTTTTGTAACCTTTTCCAGCCTGATGAGCATCAACAACGCTTTTTCTGAGGTCCTCAGAAATCTCCTTTGCGTGTGCCATGATACACTTCCACAAGCATGTGTTGTGAAGATCAGACTTTGATAGATCCCTGTTCTTTAAATAAAACAGGGTGCCCACTCACACCTGATTGTCATCCCCTTGATTAAAAACACCTGACTCTAATTAACTGCTCATCCTAGAGGTTCACATACTTTTGCCACTCACAGATATGTAATATTGGATCATTTTCCTCAATAAATAAATGACCAAGTATAATTTTTGTCTCATCTGTTTAACTGGGTTCTCTTTATCTACTTTTAGGACTTGTGTGAAAATCTGATGATGTTTTAGGTCATATTTATGCAGAAATATAGAAAATTCTAAAGGGTTCACAAGCTTTCAAGCACCACTGTACAGAGTACATGTGTCTGTCTGTCCAAGTGTGTAAATTCAGCCGTAGCATCGAAGAGAATAAAGTACACTGTAGTTCTGTGGCATTCCAAGGGCCTTGATCCCAATTACATTTCACTACTCAAATGTTCTTATCAATATCTATTACCATCATTTTTTTTGGCTTTTTTCACCTTTATTGGATAGGACAGTGTAGAGACAGGACAGGAAATGAGTGGGAGAGAGAGACGGGGAGGGATCGGGAAATGACCTCGGGTCGGAATCGAACCCGGGTCCCCGGATTTTTACGCCTTAGCCACCTGAGCCACGACGCCCCAATATCTATTACCATCTTACCAATACCAGAATTCCGGGCAGCACGGTGGTGTAGTAGTTAGCACTGTCGCCTCATAGCAAGAAGGTTCTGGATTCAAGCCCAATGGCTGATGGGGGCCTTTCTGTGTGGAGTTTGCATGTTCTCCCCGTGTCTGCATGGGTTTCCTCCGGGTGCTCTGGTTTCCCCCACAGTCCAAAGACATGCAGGTTAGGTAAAATACCCAACCACTGGGGTTGCACAAGCCAGTGCATACTTGGTGCTGGTCCCAAGCCCGGATAGATTTGAAGGCCCAGTGTGAGATTAGCATGCGCCAAACTGGTTATTTACCTTCTGAAATAAAATCTTTATCTGTTTTTACTATAAATATGCAGGTGATTAATAGAAAATCGTGCGTGCTGATTTGTCGAGAAATTCGGACTATTTCTCAATAATCGCCTCAAGTGACTCAGCAAAATGGCGGCCGATTGGTTTGTCACCATAAGTGAGGAAGAATTACAAATTATGAAGGAAAACACTGTTCCTAAAAGCCCTAAAGATGCTACAAAGTTTGGTCTAAAACTATTCAAAGGGAAGGTGGAATTGTTATTTTAATTTATCTGCTTCAAAACAAAGTATTTTATGTGAGTCGGCATTGATAAGTGACCCAAGACCTTTATTACATTGTGCATGCTGTTTTTGAAGTTTGAAATAAATAATAACCATCTGCGTATGTATACTAAAGCAATTATCCACCTCAGGCTCCGTGAATATCGGTCAGTCATAACCTTGTCTTTATCTCTATTGTTATTTAAATAATTTTGGGTGGCATTGAGTGATATATCAGATATATTCCATTCAGCTAGCATGATTATTTAACAAGTTGAAGACACTTACACAGTGTGCGTCAAGTTAAAGTCTCTCTCACGCCAGAATCTGGTCTTCCCAGCCAGTCTCCTGTCCCAGTACTAACCACCTCTCTAAGGTGTATGGGTGTGACGCCAGTCTCCGTTTCAGTAGCCCTCGGCCTCTCGCCTAAACAGCTAGGGGTACAGTGGGGGGCTAGTCCTCTGATAACCACGAGAGTTTGACTTCCCTACTCGCATCTGTATTTCAGCGTGCCTTGCCAGACGGTAGCAGGTACCATTTTATAAAAGTAGTCTTTGGTACGACCCGACCGCGAGTAGAACTCGCGATCTCCTGGTTGATTGGCGGTCAGTATACAGTGTACGGTATTGCCTTACTGCCCAGCCATTTTTTCATCTTGCACATCAATTGCAGTTTGACGTTTTCTTCAGTATGAATGTTCTGCTATTTTTCAAGACAATAAAACAAGCCTAACCTACACTGAAAAGCCATTTGCTTTCAATCTGCAAGAGCATGCCTTACAAAAGCAAAGACCTTTACAAATGCCAGTAAAAGCAGTGCGTTTGTGAAAGGGTGCTGATCTGGACACACAACCAGCATCTACGTCGTTGTTGTTACCTGTGTGTGTGTGTGTGTGTGTGTGTGTGTGTGTGTGTGTGTGTGTGTGTGTTTTTTTTTTTTTTTTAATTTTCAACCCCCCCCCCCCCCCCCTTTTTTTTTTTAACCTTTCAGTTGTGAAAGTGATCGTTCTTTAAACCTGATGCAACATGTTGTGTTTCCAGTATGGATCCAGTAGGTACAGCTGTCGTGAAATGTGACTCTCCTGATTAGCACCATATCACCCCTTATGCTCAGTGGAGGAAAACGTTCGTACCTCTCGCCCAGATAAATTGATAAAGCGGATAATTACAACGTGCTGTAAGTACAAGCAGCACCATCGTGAATAATTTAGATTGAATTGATTTTCTCATATTTCTTCTTGTTTGCTAAATCGGCGAGTCCCAGTCTCATTGTGGTCAGTTTCTAAAAGTGTTGTTTAATGTATGAACCTGCACAATAGAATACAGTATGATTTCAGTGAGATAAGCTTGACTTTGATTTGATATTAGTTTGCATGATCACATCATCCGTGACTTGTTTAAAGCTGCTTTTATATATATATGTGTGTGTGTATATGTGATTGTGGTAACACGTAGGGTTTAATGAACTATGAATTTGATTCACATTTGGCCTGGCCATCGCTTTCGTTCCTCATGTCATCATGGACAAATAGATAAAAAAAAAAAAAAAATACAGCTTCTTTCCAAAAGCCATAACCGCCCTGAACTCAGATATGCTCTGACTTTATAGTCCATCTTATTTTACTATTTTACTAATTTATAATGTGCAGTACTTTATAAGGTGACTCTCTATGCCGGGGGGGGGCAATTATTTTTTCCATAGGGCCACATGAGAAACAGAAAATTTTGTGGCGGGCCGGACCATAAGGCTGAACTAAATTCTGCATAGTATTAATTGTATTTCTTTATATAAAGCAATAAATATCATTGTTTTTACAAGCTGCTAAGACTGGTAAGAGTATGGAAAAAAACGAGGTTGCCTTACAAAAAATGTCATTTATTCAATCAAATTTCCCAAAACAATGGTTAACAAAATGGAACGTTTGTGCCTTTTTTTTTTTCAGTCACATTCACCCCAAAACACAATGAAGACATCACAATATTGTCTTTCTACTCCAAATATCAAACAAGATACGTCATATTATAATAATGATGCCCACATTTGTAGTCTAATCACCTCATTTGGTGTTTTTTATTTGTTCAGTGAGAGAAATCTAGTCTCTGTTGGTCTTTAACGAGTACATCAGAGTCAGGTTGAATGTCTGAGGTGGAGATGCAAAGCACAGCCGACAGATGATCATCAGTCGATTCGGTGTAGGGATCAGATTGGCTCAGGCGCCTGCTGGTGACGTCACACTATGTGATTGGCTGGACCGTTTGAAGGATGACGTACAAGTTTGTGGTTGGTCTGGACAAATTACGGAAGTAGTTATCGCGGGATTAGGTTTCGTGGGATTTCATGTCATGTTCATGTCGCGCGCGTTGCGTTTTTGTTGAACACAACTTCAAAATAAAAGCGATGCACATTCAGTCCATGCATGAGGTAAAATTAGAAAATGCGTTTGTTTTGTAATTTCTAATTAACCTTACGCGGGCCGGTCAGAATGAACCAAAGGGCCGGATGCGGCCTGCGGGCCGGAAAATGCCCAGGTCTGCTCTATGCAGTACTTTTATAATGTGCAATACCACACTCCAAAATGTGAAACGCAACACATGCACCTCAGGACTGTGCACCTTGCACACAGCACATGCACCTCAAGTCTGTGCACCTTCCCTTCCCTTGCAATACTTCATAATGTGTAATATTTTATCTTATGTGACTCTCTCGTGCAGTAATTTACAATGTGACTGTCACTGTGCAATACCTCACTCCATAATGTGTAACACAACACATACACCTCAGACTGTGCACCTTACCCCCCTTTTTTTTTTCTCTTCCCCCCCCCCCCCCCCTCTCTCTCCCCCTCTCTACACGCTGTTTGCACGGTTATTGGAGATGCTTTAATCTCATTGTACATGTGTATAGTGACAATAAAGGCATTCTGTTCTATTCTCAAGAAGCAGAACAGTGATGCGTATTTTGTGCTCACGCTAACGAGAGATAACATGAGCGAGCGTTCATGTTCTATGTATGTGCGCAACACAGAGCTGCAATTTCAGCGAAAAGTGACGAGCTGTAACACACTCGGTTCTCTCCAGCCAGAGAAACTCACCCCATTTTCTCCCCCCCGTCTGTTCTCATTTTATTGGTAATATTTGTCTGCATGAAATGTTTTGCCTTGTAACGTGTCTGCTTTCTTCTTCTGATCTATTTGCATTTCATGCAACATGCATGTGCAAAATAGGAGGTATATGCACAAATGCCTCCATGCGCTATTTAATAACGTATTTGGTGTGATTGTCTGACTTGCTGGTTGGGACAGTTACAAAGACTAGACATATTTAACTAGTTGCTTCTCACATGCCAAGAGCTTTTTCCCCAAATGTACAAAGCAGCTTTTAAAGCACATGTAGTAATAATAATAATCTCTCAAATAGGTTTAACTACACCAGAAGCAGTCTTTCTCCCGTTTGAAGGCACACTGCTATTTTCTCTTATATTTGGCCATGAGAGCTTGGTGTCAGCTATAACAATGTGCAGCTTTATTTGGTGCGGTCCTCCCACATACAGCACTGAGTCATAGATGCCGGTGATTCTGGCTCATGTTTAACAGGAAGTACTGCTCAGATATCGATGAGGGAGAATCCACAGTGTTACGTCTTAATGCAGTTTGCACATCACGGACCGCATTGCTCAATCATTTATTAAAGTTAAACATAAGTTGCTTTTGACGCCAAAGCAAGCTAAAAATTTCCACGAGGTTTTGGTAACTCCGATTTTCTTCTTGCGCACATGTTGAGAAATGCCACGTGCCTGTGGATGCACATAGACACATCTTTTATAAAGGGCTTAACATGATTGAAATGGAAATAAATAAGCTGTTTAAACCATATGTGTATGTAAAATTGCCTGGTGTATAATTTGAAGATGATCACGGCTTTATTTGTCACATGCATGCTCAAGCACAGTGAAATTTGTCCTCTGCGTTTAACCCATCTGAAGCAGTGAGCGCACACGCACCCCCAGGGCAGTGGGCAGCTATGCTACAGTGCCCAGGGAGCAGTTGGGGGTTAGGGGACTTGCTCGAGGGCACTTCAGCCCATGGCTGCCTCACGTTAATCTAACTGCATGTCTTTGGACTGTGGAGGAAACCCACACAGACACGGAGAGAACATGCAAACTCCACACAGAAAGGCCCCCGTCGGCCACTGGGCTCGAACCCAGAACCTTCTTGCTGTGAGACAACAGTACTAATGATGACGCCACCGTGCCGCCAATCAATTTATATTGGTGAGTCACCCCCAGAGCAGTGGGCAGCTATGCTACAGTGCCCAGGGAGCAGTTGGGGGTTCGGTGACTTGCTCGAGGGCACTTCAGCCCATGGCTGCCTCACGTTAATCTAACAGCATGTCTTTGGACTGTGGAGGAAACCCACACAGACACGGGGAGAACATGCAAACTCCACACACACCCCTTTTCCACCAAATCAGTGTCAGGGCTGGTGCTGGTTCACAACTTGTTCAACTTGCGAGCCAGCTGAGAACCAGTTTGCTTTTCTATAGTTCGCGGTGCTAAGCGGAGCCACGTCATTACGTCGCTGTATATGTCAGTTACGTCGCTGCGTTTGCATAAACCTTGGCGCAAATATCAAAGCAAAAACAACACGGAAGAAGCAGCAGCAGCAACAATAATAATAATAATAATAATGTCTGACTTTGCGTTTGTACAGCTGCTGCTTCTCGTTGCTTAAAAATGGCGATCTTTCGCGGTCTTGTTATTGTTGTTGGTCTTAACAACTCCGCCCCCCGCTGACGTAAGCGGTTCTTTCCTCTGGCCCAGCAGAGAGTTGGTGCTAGCCTGGAACCGGTTTTTCTGGCCCCAGAGCCAGTTCTTTGTCAGTGGAAACAGAAAACCCAGTTCCAAACTAAGCACCGGCCCCGAACCAGCCCTGGAACTGCTTTGGTGGAAAAGGGGCAACAGAAAGGCCCCCGTCGGCCACTGGGCTCGAACCCAGAACCTTCTTGCTGTGAGACAACAGTACTAACGCCGCCGCCACCGTGCCGCCAATCAATTCATATTGGTGAGTCTCATTATAAATATATTTATACAGGCGATTTAGTGTCACACGTTTTTTCCAAGCTAACAGGATTTACATGAATACACGTGTTTTTGTGTATCAAACGATTTGTATATAAATTTGTTTGCTTTATAAATGGGTCACTGCATCTCTAAACTGTTACTGTAACATCATAAGAGAAACATGCATGCAAATGGAGACGTACAGTATTCGTGCACATTCTCTTGCCTGCTTTCGTATGGTTGGTTTACAGCAGAAGCAGAATAGGGTTTTTTTTTTCTTCTTCTTCTTCAGAGATTGGAAGTGCTATTTATAGACATCTACTGGAGCACCAAGTGTGTGGTGCTGCTGCATCTCCCTCCCTCTCTCTGTCACGCTCACCTACAAGCTTTCCCACTCCCCCCCCATATTTACCATGCTGTTTAATTTCTGTATTTGCACCTCTCACAACTTCTCATTTTATCGAATTCCTGTCTATTTCTATTTTGGTTCTTTTCGCCTTTTGTCTTCTACATCCTGCTTTTTTTTTTCTTCTTTCTTCACGCTCATTTTCTGATCTTTCCATGCTCTCATTTTCTGCTGTTGCCTCTTTCTCTCCTCCATGCTCCTTTTCCTTCTGCACCCCATCTCTCTCTCTCTCTGTCTGAATTGTTGAATGTTAATTATTGATGGTTACTGGAGGGTGGGGAATGCTGTTTTAGCAAGTCAGGAGTCTGGTTTCTGACTGGACATGCAAGCCTTTTCCGGAAGTCGCACTTCTTCTAAAAAGAAAGGTGGCCAAACTTAAAAGATCATCTATCTTACTTCAGAATCACTGAAAATGATTTTGCAGATGTCTGTGACCGAACAATGTACAGGCAAGCCTACTGAAATACATCTCCAGTTCTAGTTAATCTCCACTAAACAGTGGTGCGGTGTTAGTGCTACAGCGGTTGGCGCGACTGGAACTGACTGTTCTTGTGACAGAACATGAAGCTTTCCAAACAAAGCAATTTACTTCACAATTACTTGTATTCATAGTCGCAGGCAGACATGGGTGTAGATTTGGGTAATGATGGCAGGTACATGTACCTTCCAAGTTTCACAGTAGCTGAGCTATCTCTACCTCATATCTCTTTCAGACTGAATAGTAATAGCTGTTAGTTTTGTGTGGGCCATACCTTTTCATAGGTCTCTACCAAATTTCAAGACAAACCTATGGACCCTTTTCACGTGACGTCGCGACAAACGCGGCCGCCATTTTGGACATGTACTACCAGTAGTTTACCACAGCCAGCATTGAGGAACGGCAGCAAAGAAAGTTTTTACTTTCAGCAAGACTTCCATCATGCCACTATATTGTTGTGCACCTGGATGTAGTAACCATCAACAAACAAGGCAAGGGTTATCATTTTATCGGATCCCGACGGAGAAGATGGATAGCGGCCATTAACAGGAAAGATTGGCAGCCCTCGGCATACCAGCGCTTGTGTAGTGACCACTTTGATGGAGGTAAGACAAATAAAATTAGCCAGAAAAGGCATTACATTGCTGTTAACATTCTGTGGCGGCGAGTGTGTAACCAAATAGGCTAAAATAACCCATTGTAACCTCTTTGTTCTTCTGTAGTAGCTATTGTTGACTAGCTAATGTCAACAACATAGTAGCTAGTATGTTACTGTAACAATGTTTACGTTCAGTCATTTGGATGACTGTTAAAACCTTTCAGTCTCAAGTTTTTCCTTTACTGTATTTACTAGTTTACTGTAATTATGATCCGGCAGCTATTTACACCGGATCCAGTGTAAATAGCTGCCGGAGCCAACGTCCGAGGTTCCGGAGCGCGCTCCGGCTTGCTCCCCCTCAAATTAAGCAGCGCGCTCCGGCTTGCTCCCGGAGTGCTCCGGCCGAGGTTCCGGAGCACGTTCCGGCTTGCTCCCCCTCAAATTAAGCAGCGCGCTCCGGTTTGCTCCCCCTCAAATTAAGCAGCGCGCTCCGGCTTGCTCCCGGAGTGCTCCGGCCGAGGTTCCGGAGCGGGCTCCGGCTTGCTCCCCTTCAAATTAAGCAGCGCGCTCCGGCTTGCTTCCGGAGTGCTCCGGCCGAGGTTCCGGAGCGGGCTCCGGCTTGCTCCCCTTCAAATTAAGCAGCGCGCTCCGGCTTGCTCCCGGAGTGCTCCGGCCGAGGTTCCGGAGCGGGCTCCGGCTTGCTCCCCTTCAAATTAAGCAGCGCGCTCCGGCTTACTCCCGGAGTGCTCCGGCCGAGGTTCCGGAGCGCGCTCCGGCTTGCTCCCCCTCAAATTAAGCAGCGCGCTCCGGAAGCCGGAGCGCGCTGCTTAATTTGAGGGGGAGCAAGCCAGAGCGCGCTGCTTAATTTGAGGGGGAGCAAGCCGGAGCGTACGTCAGTGAACAATCCTGGTGGAAGCAGGTAAACGTCGTTCTCTAAGCCTGCTAACCTCAATTTTTGCAAATACCTCTCCCTCTGCTCGCCCTGTAAATGCCCTACGTCGCTGGATACTGAAGGTGTTTTCTGCATCTCGCTCCTTTTTCTTTTATGTTTTTCGTTTGTCGCCTTCCTCGCATTCAAACTGATTCGAGCCGAAGTCCACTACATGTCCAAAATGGTGGTCGCGTTTATGAAGGTCACGTGACTGGAAAGGGTCTATACCAGGTCGTGAACAGAAAAGCACTCACGCTGACGTCGGGAGATCTCAAAATTCAAATCCTAGCACTGCTACTGTCTTCCAGAGTGGCCGTGGTCTCTGGGAGGGAGGGATGGCATGCTCATTTCTGTCAATCACAGCGACGCTAGGCAGCCGTGAACGAATCATCTAGGTGGAAGAGGGTAGATGATTGGTGTTTTCCTCTGAGTGTGTTACTCTGCCCTGTGCAGCAGCAGTTTGAAAATAAGAGGTTTCATGTGTCTTGTAGGAAAAACATTTGCTTGAACATCCCCGGTTGGGGCGGCACGGTGGTGTAGTGGTTAGCGCTGTCGCCTCACAGCAAGAAGGTCTGGGTTCGAGCCCCGGGGCCGGCGAGGGCCTTTCTGTGTGGAGTTTGCATGTTCTCCCCGTGTCCGCGTGGGTTTCCTCCGGGTGCTCCGGTTTCCCCCACAGTCCAAAGACATGCAGGTTAGGTTAACTGGTGACTCTAAATTGACCGTAGGTGTGAATGTGAGTGTGAATGGTTGTCTGTGTCTATGGTGGGGTTTACATTAGACCGTATCAGCGGATCATCAGATTAACGTTTTTAAAACGATTAGTGTGCACACAGCAACGCCAATACACGATTCGCGTGCACACAGCAACGCCAATACACGGATACGCTCGGCTCCGCAGGCATCCTGCGCTCCAAATCATTCCGCCCTGAACAGCGAGTGCCCTCTGGAGGGTGCGCACTCCGGCCCTGCGCAGCTCACAGAGCGCGCGAGTGAAGTGCACAAGCTGTGATTCGGGACTGAGCCGCTGTGTGTGTGATCCCAGCGCATATCACCACTTGCAAGTGGAAGGATGGCAAGCCTAAAGACAATCATAACTACACAATGGGCAGTATTTGCATCAGTATTTGCAGTATTTTCATACTTTTATACTCTTTAATGAAAGGTGATACAAGGCGGAAGTCCGCGCCGTTTTTCAGCAGTCGCGTCACATGACCAACGCCAGCGAATCAGGAAGGTGGATGTCACGGTGACGTTGTCCAATGACGACGCCAGCTAGAGCTCGGCACAGCGTATCCGCGTATTCTCAATGTTTACACAGCACCGGACCAGACACGATCTGGATTGAATACGTGGACCCTGGCGGATTCCCGTTTCCCGGCGTTTCCAGGCGTTTTAATGTAAACGGACAGTGCATCCGCGAAGAAAACGAGACAAATACGGTCTAATGTAAACTTGGCCTATGTGTCAGCCCTGTGATGACCTGGCGACTTGTCCAGGGTGTACCCCGCCTTTCACCCGTAGTCAGCTGGGATAGGCTCCAGCTTGCCTGCGACCCTGTAGAACAGGATAAAGCGGCTAGAATTAATGAGATGAGATGAGATCCCTGGTTGGTAGCTGTTGTGTTTTTTGAGCTGATTTTCTTCAATTCAAACCAGTGATCCTTGGGTAAAACTACTCAAATCTAAATGGTTGCTTGATTACAGAATGACTGACTGACTGACTGACTGACTGACTTTTTTGTAACCTCGCAATCCAAAGTTCTTTTATTTTCCCATTTATTGTGTAGAAATGGAAGACCCAGCGCTCCAGCATGGTGCTGATGCTAAACTCGTTAAAGTGCTAGTCTAAGGAAAATTGCATCATAAAATCCCAGGTTTTCTGTGTGATATGCTCAAAAAGGTTGTAAAGTTCACTGATTTAAATAAAAAAAAAAATTGGTTCGAAAAATAAAATTTTTTGCATTTGGATTCTATTCCAAAAATCACTAAAAGCTTGTCTGCCATTATTAGATTGCAGCGATCTACAGGTCCGCAGCGCTGCGTGATGTCATATGCGCCACTGCCTGCTTTTGTGTCCACACAGACTCTATACTATTCTCTGCAATGGTATGCGTTCTTGATACTGATTCTTTTGAAAAAGATGAGACAGCTCTTCAAATTCGTCCACAATCTTTGGTTGGTTGTCTGAGGACGATTTAGAACCTACAGCCACGGAGAAAGAGGCGGCCGAATACACAAGCCAAGTCGCTCATGAAAAAGAAGAGCAACAACTGCTCCAGCGGTTTTCTGGAACCCAGGAAGTTAATACATGGAACAAATCATAGTTTGCTTATTCATTTTAAAACACCTTTTTTTTTTTTTTTTTTTAAGTCTGTCTCTGTTTGTTTATTTTTACTGCTGATTTGGTGTTCAACTTTTCACAATTATGATAAAGCAGTGTCTTTGTAACCTCACTTGGCAGGCACAAGGCTACATAATGGCAGTAATTAGGCACTTACTTTCAGTGCTGGGCAGGAGCGGGTGGTGCGTTGTGCCGTATGCATTGTGCGCAGCGAGCGTGCAGCAGCCAGGGATTTGTTAGGGTTCACCTCCAAAACTAAGTTGTTCATAAAACTACAACCTTTTTCTGTTTCTAACAGTACCAGTTAGGGCCATGTAGACCCTTTCTGTTTTGTGCTATAATGTTAAGTAGTGTGTGTGTGTGTGTGGTGGGGGGGGGTCAGCGTGCAATTACCATTTTATTTATTTATTTTTGTACTAAAATCACCATATCTCTGCAACCTCATCTCATTATCTGTAGCCGCTTTATCCTGTTCTACAGGGTCGCAGGCAAGCTGGAGCCTATCCCAGCTGACTACAGGCGAGAGGCGGGGTACACCCTGGACAAGTCGCCAGGTCATCACAGGGCTGACACATAGGCTACATTCACACTGCAGGCTGAAGTGACTCAAATCCGATCTTTTCACCCATATGTGACCTGTATCCGATCTTTTATTGACAATATGAACGACACAGATCCGATTTTTTCAAATCCGACCCAGGCCGTTTGGATATGTGGTCCTAATTCCGATTCCTATCCGCTCTTTTCATATGCGACTTCAGTCTGAACCGCCAGGTCGCATTCATCCGACTTACACGTCATCAACAAGCCACAAACGTCACTATTCTGCACTGAAGTAGGCGGCGGGTCTCTCAAAAAAAGTTACAACAACATGGCGCATAATCACGGGCACAGATAGAGGGTGGGACGGGTGGGATTCGTCCCACCCAGATTTAAATTCACTTCGTTCGGTCCCCCCCACTTATAGGGAGGAAAAAACGTCTATGCTGTCTTTCTTTGCATAAGGCAAACCTCACGGAAAAATCAAAAGACTAATTACCATTCGGTTTATTGAGGTGCACAGCAGTGTATACATAGTTGCAACAACTCACATAAAACAAAGACTGATATTCGGTTGGTTGAGCTGCGCAGACTGCACAGGTTGCGAGCTCGAGCTTGGTTGCTATGGTAACCCACAACAAGTTTGACAGGCATATCGAGGTTGGGGTTGGTTTGCTGGCAGCTTTGTCCCCCCCAGTTCAAAAAACGTATCTGCGCCCCTGCATCAATGCGAGGGACGCTTCAGGCTGTGAAGGTTCTGAATCTTCTCAATGGAAGGACGCAGAGGTTAGGGAGCTGATTTCCATTTGGGGGGATACAGCTATTCAAGCTAGATTGGATGGGTCATACCGCAACCGGGCGGTTTTACTTCCGTAAACACTGGCCATGCTCACTGTGTGTGACGTCGTCGTATCCTGCAATGCGCATGCGGAACACTTTTAGGTCGCTTTTCGTTCATACTGAGGATCACATACAAGTTGCATATATTTGTTAATGTGAACGACCTCATAGACACAGACAACCATTCACACTCGCATTCACACCTACGGTCAATTTAGAGTCACCAGTTAACCTAACCTGCATGTCTTTGGACTGTGGGGGAAACCGGAGCACCCGGAGGAAACCCATGCGGACACGGGGAGAACATGCAAACTCCGCACAGAAAGGCCCTCGCCGGGCATGGGGCTCGAACCCAGGACCTTCTTGCTGTGAGGCGACGGCGCTAACCACTACACCACTGTGCCGCCATCTCTGCAACCATAAAATATATATATTTTTTTAAAATTCCAAAACCTATGATCTTACATTTTGCTCATGTTGTGAATCTCTTTCAGAGCCTATAAATACAAAAAAAAAACCCTGATGAGTTAGTTGAGAGAAATAACAGGATGGTGTGTCCATTGATTTGATATTGAAATAATGTTTTTAGAAACAATATAACGTCACACGTGTTTCAGTGGACAAAAAGGCAACGGTAACAGGGTAGTCACACTAGAGGCAGAATGCTGTTGGAATGAAAATTCTTCGTATATTCCGGGATATTCGAAGTGCATTTCTAAAAATTCTGACTGTATTCTGAGTACGTTCCAAACATTCGGGCCCATTCTTGTGGTCGGCCCAAATGTTTTGCTCATGCTCAAAACATTCGAGGTGCATTCGAAGAGGAGAAATATCGAACGGCATTCGAAGTGTATTCTAACTGCATTCTAAATATTCTTACGGCATTCGAAACTTTCTGATCACGTTTGAGGGGAAAAATCGAAATGGCAAGCCACTTCAAATCCTGCCAGAATGTCCCGAATGTGCATCGAATGAGCCGGAATGCACCTCGAGTGCATCTCGGTTGCTGCCGGAATCTATTTTGATATTAAAATAGTTCAGCCGGAATGCACTTCGAATACCATCTGAATATCTTGATTGCCGCTCGAATACATCTCGAATGCAGTCGGAACGTCCCGATTGGCCCTCGAATGAGTCCGGACGTGATTCAGAACACCACCGAATCGCATAAAAATGTGGCTAGCTGCCGCTGGAACTTCAGTCTGCATTGAGGAGTCGCCTGCTCAACATCAACCTTTTGTCCATTGGTTTAAAAAGTTTAAAAAGTTTCCCAAGTTTCTCACGTCATGCCGCCAAGGAAGAAGGGAGCCAAGGTCAAGAACTCCACCACTGGCCGTGGCCAAGGTCGGGTCTGATACCTTCTGGGTTTTCTCCTCCTAATGTTTCTTCTCCTAGCCTCCTCCACATCTCTTTCAAGCAGGTCTTGCTGGAGGACAGCAATCTGGATCAAAGCAACATGGTCCAGGGGGTCCATACTCTATGGTGTCTGGGCTGAGACTGATGAAAAATGCTAGATTCGGCAGCATTTTATACCCTATTGGGGACCATTCTGGTGGTACACTTGGGACATTCGTGTTACATTCTAAGCACATTTGAAGTACATTCTAAGTATTCGAGCTGCATTCTCTTTGAATTCTTAGACGTTCGAAACGTATTCGGCAGCTATTCCGGGAGCGTTCTGACTGTATTTGAGGTGAATTCGTACAGCATTCGAGGCACCTTCCAACCCGACTTCGGGTGGTATTCGGGCAGCAATCGAGCTGCACTCGTACAGCATTTGAAGTGCATTCTTAATATTCTTACTGCATTCTAACAGCATTCTAGGTATTCCTACTGTGTTCCAACTACATTTGAACTGCATTCGAAAGCTAATACGCCTGAAATGCGGAAGAATCATTCGAGGCGGGTTCGAAATGCATTCTAAGTATTCAAATGGCATTCTTACAAAGCTGTAAGAATGTTGATCAGTTTGAAATTCCCGCCTGAATGTGGCATGAATTTTGAAAAATTTTTCATTCCGGCTGGTTCTGCTTGATTTCCTGCTAATTCCGAATAAGTGTGATGGGGGCTTAAGATTCAGAAATACACAGGGAAGTTTATCAGAGTGATTTTCTAAATTAATCTTTCAGTGGCCTTTTCCTTCACTCCATTTCCATGATTGTTGTAGAGACTTTACCTTAAAACTTTAAACACCTTCAATTCACAAATCAGCTCTCTGTCAAGGGAACACCGTAAGTGTCAGGGAAGTGTTGGAGATGGATGTATGTGCAGAAGACGGTTTTATTTATAAAGGTGACAACAGGCAAGCAATCCAAATTGGCGAGAAGAAATCAAAAATGGTAAACGAGCAAAAGGTTGGGTGAGGCACAAACAGGTGCGCAGGTAAAGGCGGAAGCCAAAATAAAAGGAATCAGGAAAACGGGAGAGAAGTCTCAGTAATGTGTATGAAACATAATGCAATACTTCGCAGTAAGTGTGTGTTTTCAGAGTCTTTATATAGGTGCACTGATTGCGCCTTCATTTTGTGCAGGTGCGCATAGTTAACAGCGAGAGTCCGCTAGGCACATGCGTGGCCTGGAGCGCGCCTGAGAGTCTGACTGATGCACGCAGATGTGACAGGAAGAAGATCGTAGGTTTTGAAATTTTGAAAAAATCTTTTATGGTTGCAGAGATATGGTGACTTTTTAGTGTAAAAAAAAACCCCAAACATTGCGGTAATTGCACGGTCACACACAACTCTACTTAACATTGTAGTACAAAATAGAAAGGGTCGACATGGCCCAAACTGGTACTGTTAGAACCAGAAAAGGTTGTAGTTTTATGAGCAACTTTAGTTTTGGAAGTGAACCCTAACAAATCCCTGGCTGCTGCGCACAATGCATATGGCACAACGCACCACCCGCTTCTGCCCAGCACTGAAAATGAAGGTGCCTGATTACTGCCATTATTTAGCCTTGTATAAAACTTCAGAACTGCTATCAGTTGCCCCTTTTCCACCAAAGCAGTTCCAGGGCTGGTTCGGGGCCAGTGCTTAGTTTGGAACCGGGTTTTCTGTTTCCACTGACAAAGAACTGGCTCTGGGGCCAGAAAAACCGGTTCCAGGCTAGCACCAGCTCTCTGCTGGGCCAGAGGAAAGAACCGCTTACGTCAGCGGGGGCGGAGTTGTTAAGACCAACAATAACAACAAGACCGCGAAAGATCGCCATTTTTAAGCGACGAGAAGCAGCAGCTGTACGAACGCGAAGTCATCTATTATTATTATTATTATTATTATTATTATTGTTGCTGCTGCTTCTTCCATGTTGTTTTTGCTTCGATATTCGCGCCAAGGTTTATGCAAACGTAACTGGCGTATACAGCGACGTAATGACGTGGCTTCCCTTAGCACCGCGAGCTATGGAAAAGCAAACTGGTTTTCAGCTGGCTCGCAAGTTGAACAAGTTGTGAACCAGCACCAGCCCCGAACCAGCCCTGGAACTGATTTGGTGGAAAAGGGGTAAGTGAAAAGGATAAAATACAAATTAGACAGTAAACTATTTTATAATGTCTAGTTTTATAAGGTATAATTTCCAGGGGTGATGTCATTTTTTGTAAGACTAGCACTTTTAAACACATCACAGCCAAGTCAATGCGGCATCTACAAATGGTACCAGCCAAACGTTTGGCCACGCCTACCCATTCAGAGGTTTTTCTGTATTTTGACTATTTTCTACATTGTAGAACAATACTGAAGACATCAAAACTATGAAATAGCATCTGAGATGTATATGGAGTTACGTGGTAAAGAAACAAAATGTTTTGTATTTGAGATTCTTCAAAGTAGCCAGCGTTTGCCTTGATGACGCTTTGTACACTATCTGCGTTATCTTAACCAGCTTCATGACGTAGTCACCTGGAATACTTTTCAATTAACAGGTGCCTCGTCAAAAGTTAATTACTGCAATTTCTTGTCTCTTTAATGTGTTTGAGATCAAATATTAAATAATAATAATAATAATACAGTAAATAGCCCTGTTCCACAACTGTAGTAATCCATATGATGTCAAGAACTGATCAGCGAAGTAAAGAGAAACGACATCCATTGTTACTTTAAGACATGAAGTGTCTTTTTTTTTTTTTTTTTTTTTTTATTTATTTTTTATTTTTTTTAAATTAATAAAAAAAAAAACCTTTCAATTAGAAGGTGTGTCCAAACTTTTGACTGGTAGTGTATGTATTTGTGTCTATGCTCACACCAATGATCAGAGCATTCTATACATATGATAGACCTTGAAATGTGTCCAATTAAAGGATTTCACCGTTACAGCACAACTTTGTTTGCTTTTGTATAAAGACGTTTATTTGTCTGATTTTGTAGCTCTGCCTTCATCAGCTCTGTCTCTTGGCTGCGGAGTATCGTGTACTAGTTAAACTGATTTCCTGATTTACTTTTTCACCAGCAAGTTTTACTAAATCCTGGCCTGGCAGTTCGAAGGAAAATCTGTAGGTGTTTTGAGTTTGCAAAGACAAAGGTATAATATTAACTACTTATTAACTGAGCATGAGGTCTTTACAGGAAAATATCAGCTTGAGGTCTCGACAGTACAGACTGAGCTGTAGGCGAGGTCTGTACGAAAAGACCGAGGTCTGATATTTTCCCATAAAGACTGAACAAGCGATGTTAATAAGGAGTTTATTATATGTCGTCTTTTATTTCTAATATGAAAATAGACGGTCGTTATAATGAGGTGTGACACTGCTTTCAGTCACGTCATATTTGTAACTTAGTTGAGTCGCACATGCAGAATAAATGGCTAGCGGTTTCAAAATTGAATTTGTTAGCGGTTAGCAGTCTCTGAATGCTCTACGTTGCTTATTTCTTGAATAACTCTTTGCCTTTTTATTTATTTATTTATTTATTTAGGGCAGCACGGTGGTGTAGTGGTTAGCGCTGTCGCCTCACAGCAAGAAGGTCCGGGTTCGAGCCCCGTGGCCGGCGAGGGCCTTTCTGTGTGGAGTTTGCATGTTCTCCCCGTGTCTGCGTGGGTTTCCTCCGGGTGCTCCAGTTTCCCCCACAGTCCAAAGACATGCAGGTTAGGTTAACTGGTGACTCTAAATTGACCGTAGGTGTGAATGTGAGTGTGAATGGTCGTCTGTGTCTATGTGTCAGCCCTGTGATGACCTGGCGACTTGTCCAGGGTGTACCCCGCCTTTCGCCCGTAGTCAGCTGGGATAGGCTCCAGCTTGCCTGCGACCCTGTAGGACAGGATAAAGTGGCTACAGATAATGAGATGATATTTATTTATTTATTTATTTATTTATTTATTTTAGTGCTGTCAAAAATGTCGCGTTATTAACGCGTTAACTTGACTCAATTTTAACGCCGATCATTTTTTTATCGCGAGATTAACGCTCTGTGACATGATGTAGGTTTTTCATAAGCTTTTGAAACTGCCAGGAACTTGGAACAGAGACTTTGCTTAGAAAACCGATAGCAGCTAGACTGTAATGCCCTGCACAGCCAGAGTCCTCTGCCCTCCTCCCCCAAAGAACCAGCGCGGGCAGGGCGCGCTAGTAGAAATGGGATTTATGGCTCTTTGATGGGATCCGCATCTTTGTGGTCCGTTCTTTGAAAAGAGCCGTTCAAAAGACTGGCTCATTTGGCTCTTTTTAAATATTTATTCAGTTTTAAGAAGACAGCGTCTAAAGAAGCCAGATCCCTCTGAACTGTAAACTCAATGCTATCCCAGAGATCCTTCCTGTAATATGCAAATTTGGCCGCCTCTGATTGGACAGCGCGATGCATCAACAGGCAGAAAGTGTAAAAGTACAAAATGTGTTAAGTGAGCTGAAACAGTAAAGATCAGACTCAATGCAATATTTATCAACGAACAACTTAAAGTTAATATAATAGTGTACTTTATATTATAATCAAGCATGTCAAGCCTACCGTCACTGTGTAACCTGTCTCTCTGATTAGAGCTGTAGACTAACTCAAACAGTAGATCATTTCACTCATGGTTCTCTTGCTAGCCCCGCGCCGGTGCTCGGCTTAGGTTTCACTTTGCAGTGGTTGTGTCAAGACGTGTTATGCTTTGCCATAAAAAAAACCATTGGTACAAAGCAAGCCCATTCACTTTTTTATGCTGATAAGAGAATTACAATGGTTTTTTATGTGACAAAAATGTGTGATTAAATTGCGATTAATCGCGAGTTAAATATGACTGTCGCGACATTAATCGCGATTAAATATTTTAATCGCTTGACAGCACTAATTTATTTATTTATTTATTTTTGCAGGGCTTGACATTAACTACTGCCCGATTGCCCAGGGCAAGTGAAATATTTGATTCGGGCATGTGGGATATGTCCCTGACATGCCCGACTGTGCAAGTTGGAATGAGCATATATTATGAAGTAGCACCACAAAACTTAGGCTTTTTGATCTTTTAGATCCGTTCCTAAAAGCGTCCCTCACTACGTATCCGCCATTTATGTCTTGGCTGTTTTCTTAGTCTCAGTTTCATTTACTGCTTTGCAAGTTATTTTATATAACCCCGCTGTTGTGGTATGGTACGCATACTGTTTATAGACCCCTTGTGCATGACGTCACGCATCACGTAATAATTACAGGTGGGGTCAGACAGAAACTGTCTTACATGCAAGCAAGGCTTAATCTGTCTTCAGTATAGTTAATTTTTGTGCTGTTTTCGCTTGTTCAAACAGAGAAATAGATAAAAGGCATTACTGTCTGCCTGCTATCAAGAAAATTGTTAACAAATAGAAGCAAATGATTCAAGAACAACGGGGAAATGAGTGGTTAAAGAATACGACGAGAGGAGCTCAGCCTGAAAACTCCAGAGAAATTCACGATTGTATTTAAAATGTATTTAACAAAAACAAAAATTGGGAAGTGAGGATGGAAGAGTTTGCTTAAGAATCTCGTTTTATTTTTTTCTCCTCGCATTTGAGTTAGCTCCTTCATGAAAGTGTTTGATTTTCTTAAAGGTGAAGCCGCTTCCTTATTCAACACAGAAAACCCAGATTGGTTTCAAACAACGTGGGCATAAAAAACTCAAAGAGCAAAATGTGCGATAAATCCGAAATGAACAGAACAGATTAAGAACAGAGAGAGCTGGAGCTTTGTTTCTGTTATCAGAGGAACACAGTCCTGGGCAAAATATTTATATACAGGTTTTTTTAAATATCCTCCACCTCTAGGTTTATTAAAAAAAAAACCCGTGCTGTGTGATGACAGAACGGCTGCACTGATTCAGTTACGGGTTGCCAGGTCTGTATAAAAGACCCACAACCTACATACTGAACAATAATTTTAAACTCCAAACATTATCCTGTCTGCCATGATGCAGCGTTGTTTTTTTTTTTTTTTTTAAACAAAAAAAAAAAACCTAGTGGATGATATCACAAAAAGCCCGATTATATAAATATTCTCAAACACAGGACTGTTCAAAAGTCTTGGCACCCTATTTTCTTCATACAAACTTTGTTATAGATTTCTACTTTATGATTTCTACATTATCGAGTAATGAACCTACAGTCTGAGAGAGTTCTACACAAGCACACTGAACTTTACAGCAGCTGCATGCATGTGAAATGGAAATAAATCGACTAAAGCAGGAAAAACTATTTTGGATAAAATTGTTATTGTCCGTTACAAGTAAAAAGTAACCAATAACCAAACTTCAACTCAATGTGTGATCTTCATTTTATGTTGCAATTCACAACTATTCTATGGTTTTTCTAAAATAAAAAGTCGTACTCGCAAAATGGGGGGCAAGTGGAAATTTACCCCCACTTGCCCCCCAGGGCAAGTGGGTTTAAAAGTTAATGTCGAGCCCTGTTTTGTCTTTTGTGTTTTGGCTGTTTTTAATTCCGTTTTGATTTCCAATTAAACTTTTTTATTATTTAATTTTTTTTTTTTTTTGCAATAAAGCTGGCACCTTGGAAAGAAAGTCCATTGTTGCTCATGGGCATTATGGGAAAATACTGCCTGCCAAGGAACCAATTGGAGCACACCATTTTCCCAGAAGTAGCTCGTGCCATATAATATAGATATACAGGCACTGCCTAAAAGCGGAGCTCCTGATGAGTGTATGAGCAAAATATTTGCAAGGGCACAAAATCAACCTGAATAGAATAATAATATAGCATATGAACCATCGAATTGCGTATTTCCTGTCAGGAAATTGTTGCATTGTCTTGTGACAGTGATGCCAATAATGAGACGCATCACAGTGAGGAAGACAGATTTATTCTTTTCTTTGACATCTCCTGCCATGCGCTAGAAACGCCACCACGACATTTATTAAGATGTGACTCTGCTGGGTGCCTGGTGGACAGTAGTGAACCAGCGCTTTCACTTTACATCATTTACTGTATAGTTACCATTCAGTATCAAACTTGATGTGACCGGACAACTGACATATCAGTCACGTCCACATGCGCTGGAGCTCGGTGCGCACGGCTGCAGATCGTAAAGCGTACACATGCCGTTAGGACTAATTAGTATGCACCTGTTCCTGATTAGAGCTCAATCACAGCGCATACATAAAAGGACCATCAGTGGCACAAAGACTTTGCGAAATCCATGTATTTTGTACTGTATAAGTTTTCTGGTTTTGGACTGCGAGTATTGTATTACCTCTAATATTGCCTCACTTGACCACTGCCTGTTATTCGACTCTGCCTTCCTTTCCATTTTGGATCTGTTTGCTAGCGTGTTTTCAATAAAACTCTATCACTCTTTTCTATGAAACTGTTGAATATATTCTGTAAAATGTGTTAGTAAATAATCCCACATTACTTAAACAAAAGTAAATTAAAAATAAGCACCAGATTAAAAAATCCATCTATTTTATGTACATAAATATGGAAATTTCATTGTCCAGTGGTCAAGAGTTTGAGAGCTACGTTGCTTTGCACTTGTGGTCAGGTTCCCTGTGGTGGTACACATGCATCGTTTGTTGTTCATAAGCACAGACACTGTACGGTCAAAGCCACCAAATATCAGGTCAATGCATTACCGTATTCTCTTAAAGCTAGACGGCCTTTCGATTTCATAAAATCGGTGAAATTTACAATGGTGCTTAGAAGTTTGTGAACCCTTTCGAATTTTCTATATTTCTGCATAAATATGGCCTAAAACATCAGCAGATTTTCACACAAGTCCTAAAAGTAGATAAAGAGAACCCAGTTAAACAAATGAGACAAAAATATTTGACTTGGTCATTTATTTATTGAGGAAAATGATCCAATATTACATATCTGTGAGTGGCAAAAGTATGTGAACCTCTAGGATTAGCGGTTAATTACAACCCCGATTCCAAAAAAGTTGGGACAAAGTACAAATTTGTAAATAAAAACGGAATGCAATGATGTGGAAGTTTCAAAATTCCATTTTTTATTCAGAATAGAACATAGAGGACATATCAAATGTTTTTAAACTGAGAAAATGTATCATTTAAAGAGAAAAATTAGGTGATTTATTTATTTATTTATTTTCTTAAATTTCATGACAACAACACATCTGAGTTGGGACAAGGCTGTGTTTACCACTGTGAGACATCCCCTTTTCTCTTTACAACAGTCTGTAAACGTCTAGGGACTGAGGAGACAAGTTGCTCAAGTTTAGGGATAGGAATGTTAACCCATTCTTGTCTAATGTAGGATTCTGGTTGCTCAACTGTCTTAGGTCTTTTTTGTTGTATCTTCTGTTTTATGATGCGCCAAATGTTTTCTATGGGTGAAAGATCTGGACTGCAGGCTGGCCAGTTCAGTACCCGGACCCTTCTTCTACGCAGCCATGATGCTGTAATTGATGCAGTATGTGGTTTGGCATTGTCATGTTGGAAAATGCAAGGTCTTCCCTGAAAGAGACGTCGTCTGGATGGGAGCATATGTTGCTCTAGAACCTGGATATCCCTTTCAGCATTGATGGTGTCTTTCCAGATGTGTAAGCTGCCCATGCCACATGCACTAATGCAACCCCATACCATCAGAGATGCAGGCTTCTGAACTGAGCACTGATAACAACTTGGGTCGTCCTTCTCCTCTTTAGTCCGAATGACACGGCGTCCCTGATTTCCATAAAGAACTCCAAATTTTGATTCGTCTGACCACAGAACAGTTTTCCACTTTGCCACAGTCCATTTTAAATGAGCCTTGGCCCAGAGAAGACGTCTGCGCTTCTGGATCATGTTTAGATACGGCTTCTTCTTTGAACTATAGAGTTTTAGCTGGCAACGGCGGATGGCACGGTGAATTGTGTTCACAGATAATGTTCTCTGGAAATATTCCTGAGCCCATTTTGTGATTTCCAATACAGAAGCATGCCTGCATGTGATGCAGTGCCGTCTAAGGGCCCGAAGATCACGGGCACCCAGTATGGTTTTCCGGCCTTGACCCTTACGCACAGAGATTCTTCCAGAGTCTCTGAATCTTTTGATGATATTATGCACTGTAGATGATGATATGTTCAAACTCTTTGGAATTTTACAGTGTCGAACTCCTTTCTGATATTGCTCCACTATTTGTCGGCGCAGAATTAGGGGGATTGGTGATCCTCTTCCCATCTTTACTTCTGAGAGCTGCTGCCACTCCAAGATGCTCTTTTTATACCCAGTCATGTTAATGACTGTGGCAGCGGGGGCGTGGTCAAGCGCCGGTCTGTGACAGGAGGGCGGAGCCAGGGAAGGTGAGTGGCAGAATCGCTACACCTGATGGTGATTAACCTGTGTTTTGTGTGTTTTCCCAGTAACCGCTCCCTATTTAAGGAGGCAGAGGGAGAGCAGAGGGAGCGCAACCCGGGACCAGAACGCAGTGTGTGTGTGTGCTTACGCCGCATAATAGAAACTGGCGATTGAAACTGAAAAGTTGTTTAATAAAAAGCCTTCTCTGCCTCTAAAGCGTTGTCCTGCTGTCCTCTGTGCTCCACCCACACGTTGTAAGCGCTACAATGACCTATTGCCAATTGACCTAATGAGTTGCAATTTGGTCCTCCAGCTGTTCCTTTTTTGTACCTTTAACTTTTCCAGCCTCTTATTGCCCCTGTCCCAACTTTTTTGAGATGTGTTGCTGTCATGAAATTTCAAATGAGTCAATATTTGGCATGAAATTTCAAAATGTCTCACTTTCAACGACTTTCACTTTATGTTGTCTATGTTCTATTGTGAATACAATATCAGTTTTTGAGATTTGTAAATTATTGCATTCCGTTTTTATTTACAATTTGTACTTTGTCCCAACTTTTTTGGAATCTGGGTTGTAGAAGGTAAAATTAGAGTCAGGTGTTTTCAATTAATGGGATGACAATCAGGTGTGAGTGGGCACCCTGTTTTATTTAAAGAACAGGGATCTATCAAAGTCTGATCTTCACAACACATGTTTGTGGAAGTGTATCATGGCATGAACAAAGGAGATTTCTGAGGACCTCAGAAAAAGCATTGTTGATGCTAATCAGGCTGGAAAAGGTTACAAAACCATCTCTGAAGAGTTTGGACTCCACCAATCCACAGTCAGACAGATTGTGTCCAAATGGAGGAAATTCAAGACCATTGTTACCCTCCCCAGGAGTGGTCGACCAACAAAGATCACTCCAAGAGCAAGGCGTGTAATAGTCGTCGAGATCACAAAGGACCCCAGGGTAACTTCTAAGGAACTGAAGGCCTCTCTCTCACATTGGCTAATGTTAATGAGTCCACCATCAGGAGAACACTGAACAACAATGGTGTGCATGGCAGGGTTGCAAGGAGAAAGCCACTGATCTCCAAAAAGAACATTTCTACTCGTCTGCAGTTTGCTAAAGATCACGTGGACAAGCCAGAAGGCTATTGGAAAAATGTTTTATGGATGGATGAGACCAAAATAGAACTTTTTGGTTTAAATGAGAAGCGTTATGTTTGGAGAAAGGAAAACACTGCATTCCAGCATAAGAACCTTATCCCATCTGTGAAACATGGTGGTGGTAGAATCATGGTTTGGGC
The DNA here is from genome assembly GCF_027579695.1 of Neoarius graeffei. Lineage (NCBI taxonomy): Eukaryota > Metazoa > Chordata > Actinopteri > Siluriformes > Ariidae > Neoarius > Neoarius graeffei. The sequence goes on from NC_083572.1 coordinate 57,589,595, forward strand.
CTGTTTTGCTGCATCTGGGCCAGGACGGCTTGCCATCATTGATGGAACAATGAATTCTGAATTATACCAGCGAATTCTAAAGGAAAATGTCAGGACATCTGTCCATGAACTGAATCTCAAGAGAAGGTGGGTCATGCAGCAAGACAACGACCCTAAGCACCCAAGTTGTTCTACCAAAGAATGGTTAAAGAAGAATAAAGTTAATGTTTTGGAATGGCCAAGTCAAAGTCCTGACCTTAATCCAATCGAAATGTTGTGGAAGGACCTGAAGTGAACAGTTCATGTGAGGAAACCCACCAACATCCCAGAGTTGAAGCTGTTCTGTACGGAGGAACGGGCTAAAATTCCTCCAAGCCGGTGTGCAGGACTGATCAACAGTTACCGCAAACGTTTAGTTGCAGTTATTGCTGCACAAGGGGGTCACACCAGATACTGAAAGCAAAGGTTCATATACTTTTGCCACTCACAGATATGTAATATTGGACCATTTTCCTCAATAAATAAATGACCAAGTATAATATTTTTGTCTCATTTGTTTAACTGGGTTCTCTTTATCTACTTTTAGGACTTGTGTGAAAATCTGATGATGTTTTTGGTCATATTTATGCAGAAATATAGAAAATTCTAAAGGGTTCACAAACTTTCAAGCACCACTGTAGGTCCCTGTGAAATTTGGTCATTGTGATATGTTTATTTCTGTAATATCTCACAAAATATCAGGCCGTTCTGTGGCTGGTAAGTAATTTAATTTGAGAGGATTCCCGAGCAAATAACGTGCATGAACTCGCTTCATGCAGACAGAGGAAGTCCGTGTGCACATGCACAGGTTTACCTTCTTCTTCTGGGTTTTACAGCAGCTGGCATCCACACTGTGGCATTACTGCCATCTACAGGTTTACCTTTGACCGTGCACTGACAGTTACATCATTCTGCCACTAAACGAACAGCTGATCACACCGAGGTGCTCGCTGACTGTAGATATTTATTAGTTTGGTCCTGTTTTTCCTTTCCCTCGCAGCTTAAAGTCTTTTCTTCTTGCTTTCAGTTACTGTAGTTGGTCTTCTGTGTTTCATTTGCACACTCACATCCTCCATTTTTCTCTCCTGTTTCAAATTTTATCCCACAATGCTTTGCGTGAACGCAGAAAGCCCACCATGTGATGCGTGACGTTGTATTGGGTCATGGTGAAGCTGGAAAAAAAACGGAGGAGAATTTCGGGCCACGTAGCCCTAAATTCATTGTTCTGTTAAAAAAAAAGGATATAATTGGAAGTCTGTGATTCAAATTCAGTAGCTTTCGGTCCACTAAACAAAAATGATTGGGTGTCGGGGGGTGGTTCTTCTCATGACCTACACTTGAAAAATCTGAAAGTCAGTCTACCTTTATTTATGGGACTCTGGTCTGCTATAAAAAGCAGATTCTGTGATTTCTTCAGCCTCGCTAACAGAACAGTGGGCTTTTATTTCTATGGTGCAGGACTTGATACATGATATCACTGTCTTTTGACATGTGTGAGTGAACGTGGGTGAAGCCAACATTTTATATTTGACACGTTTACATGCACGCGCACATCCCTCTTTTAGCCTCTGTGGTATTGGGTATTATTAGTACAGGCTCTCTTTCTTAGTCATGTGAAGTGTATCTGGTCTAGCCTGTCCTAAAACACACGTGCTTACACACCTGATCACAGTGGTGGTGAAATACAGATTTCTAATGTTTGTCTATCAAAATGAATGAAAAACCGGTTTAGTTGAATATGCAGACCAGGCAATATCAGAAAAATACACACATATGGATATTTTTAACATTATTTTTATATTTGGTTTTTTTTTTCTGTTTTCCAAAAAATGCAGTGTGATGTACAACCCCGATTCCAAAAAAGTTGGGACAAAGTACAAATTGTAAATAAAAACGGAATGCAATAATTTACAAATCTCAAAAACTGATATTGTATTCACAATAGAACATAGACAACATATCAAATGTCGAAAGTGAGACATTTTGAAATTTCATGCCAAATATTGGCTCATTTGAAATTTCATGACAGGAACACATCTCAAAAAAGTTGGAACGGGGCAATAAGAGGCTGGAAAAGTTAAAGGTACAAAAAAGGAACAGCTGGAGGACCAAATTGCAACTCATTAGGTCAATTGGCAATAGGTCATTAACATGACTGGGTATAAAAAGAGCATCTTGGAGTGGCAGCGGCTCTCAGAAGTAAAGATGGGAAGAGGATCACCAATCCCCCTAATTCTGCGCCAACAAATAGTGGAGCAATATCAGAAAGGAGTTCGACAGTGTAAAATTGCAAAGAGTTTGAACATATCATCATCTACAGTGCATAATATCATCAAAAGATTCAGAGAATCTGGAAGAATCTCTGTGCGTAAGGGTCAAGGCCGGAAAACCATACCGGGTGCCCGTGATCTTCGGGCCCTTAGACGGCACTGCATCACATACAGGCATGCTTCTGTATTGGAAATCACAAAATGGGCTCAGGAATATTTCCAGAGAACATTATCTGTGAACACAATTCACCGTGCCATCCGCCGTTGCCAGCTAAAACTCTATAGTTCAAAGAAGAAGCCGTATCTAAACACGATCCAGAAGCGCAGACGTCTTCTCTGGGCCAAGGCTCATTTAAAATGGACTGTGACAAAGTGGAAAACTGTTCTGTGGTCAGACGAATCAAAATTTGAAGTTCTTTATGGAAATCAGGGACGCCGTGTCATTCAGACCAAAGAGGAGAAGGACGAGCCAAGTTGTTCTCAGCGCTCAGTTCAGAAGCCTGCATCTCTGATGGTATGGGGTTGCATTAGTGCGTGTGGCATGGACAGCTTACACATCTGGAAAGACACCATCAATGCTGAAAGGTATATCCAGGTTCTAGAGCAACATATGCTCCCATCCAGACGACGTCTCTTTCAGGGAAGACCTTGCATTTTCCAACATGACAATGCCAAACCACATACTGTATCAATTACAGCATCATGGCTGCGTAGAAGAAGGGTCTGGGTACTGAACTGGCCAGCCTGCAGTCCAGATCTTTCACCCATAGAAAACATTTGGCGCATCATAAAACGGAAGATACGACAAAAAAGACCTAAGACAGTTGAGCAACTAGAATCCTACATTAGACAAGAATGGGTTAACATTCCTCTCCCTAAACTTGAGCAACTTGTCTCCTCAGTCCCCAGACGTTTACAGACTGTTGTAAAGAGAAAAGGGGATGGCTCACAGTGGTAAACATGGCCTTATCCCAACTTTTTTGTGATGTGCTGTTGTCATGAAATTTAAAATCACCTAATTTTTCTCTTTAACCCATTGATGCCGGATGCTGCATCGCACAACGTTGCCCCTAGTGCCGGTTGTTGCATAACGCAACATTGCCCCAAATGCTGGTTGCTGCATAACGCAGCATTGTTGATTTGTCATTATTTTTAAGACGCATGCCAGATTTATTTTTTTTTAATAAAAATGTTAGTGTTGATGCTGAATGAGCATGATCCAATAAAAGCAGAGAATTTTATCTTTTGAATGCAACTTATTTCATGTCTTTATGTGCTTCAGAGGCTGAGATATTGAATTTTTCATAGGCGTTTTCAATTAATTTTATTTCAGAAAACCCTCAGGCAGATGGGGACCTTCTCTAAAAACTGGCTTAGGCATTTGCAGACGTTTTTTTGCAGGCGTTTCAGGCGTCAGTGGGTTAAATGATATACATTTTCTCAGTTTAAACATTTGATATGTCCTCTATGTTCTATTCTGAATAAAATATGGAATTTTGAAACTTCCACATCATTTCATTCCGTTTTTATTTACAATTTGTACTTTGTCCCAACTTTTTTGGAATCGGGGTTGTATTTTAGTCTGCTGACTTGAGTGAATTATTTAACAAATCTAATATCCAGAGAGATCTGAGCTGGTGAGATTTATTCCCTGCTCTCTCCTCCAGTCCTATAGTCAAATCGTCCAGATGCTTCAAACCTGTTGAGACTCTCCGGGAATGTGATCATACTGAAAAGTGCTTTTTCAGATCTAGATTTTAACATTAGGGGTCAGGCTTGACACCTTTACTTGTCTGGAACAGAATATGAATGTGCATGTGTAGCAGGATTCATGTGCTTAAAAACGCCATGCCGTGTTTACGGATACAAAACATCACATGCAAGAAGTGATGATTGATTGATTGATTATTTTAAGCTCAAGCACATAAGAACGTTGTAAATAATTCTTTGAACAGATTTTTTTTTTTTTTTTTAAATTCTCTGCTAGCTGAAAGGCCTGGGAGGGATTATGTCGTGGCGATTTCCATCCGTCTGTCCCAGGAAGGGTAATCATCTTCTGAAATCAACTCCTCACACAATCTTTGGAGGAATTTCACAAAACTTGGCAAAAGGCATTGTTATATGTCAGTAGTACGCAGAATGTAATTTCATTCAATTCGGTCGCATTCTACCAGAGTTACAGCCCTTGATTAACAAAATTATACTTTGACAACTTCACGAGAGTGTGTTTTCCTTCTGAAATCAACTCCTCTCATAATTTGTGGAGGAATTTCACGAAACTTGACGAGGCATTGTTATATGTCGGTAGTACGCATATTATTTTGGTCAATTCGGTCGCATTTTACCAGAGTTGTGGCCCTTGATTAACAATCTTGTACTTTCACAATTTCATGAAGGTGTGCTCGCCTTCTGACATCAACTCCTCTCACGATTTTTGGACGAATTTCTCGAAGCTTGGCAAAAGGCCTTGTTATATGATGCTAATGCGCATGTTGTGATTTAATTTCATTTGTGAAAATTTTCCCAGAGTTTTGACCCTTGATTAAATCTCATTATCTGTAGCTGCTTTATCCTGTCCTACAGGGTCGCAGGCAAGCTGGAGCCTATCCCAGCTGCCTACGGGTGAAAGGCGGGGTACACCCTGGACAAGTCGCCAGGTCATCACAGGGCTGACACATAGACAACCATTCACACTCACATTCACACCTACGGTCAATTTAGAGTCACCAGTTAACCTAACCTGCATGTCTTTGGACTGTGGGGGAAACCCACGCGGACACGGGGAGAACATGCAAACTCCACACAGAAAGGCCCTCGCCGGCCACGGGGCTCGAACCCGGACCTTCTTGCTGTGAGGCGACAGTGCTAACCACTACACCGCCGTGCTGCCACTTGGACAATTTAATGAGGGTGTATGTACGTTCTTCTGGAATCAGCTCCTCTCACAGTGTATGGAGGAATTTTACCAAACTTGGCAGAAGGCTTTGTGTTATGACAGTTATATGCATATTGAAATTTAGTTTAATTTGGGCAGATTTTACCCGAGTTATGCCCTTGATTATTAACAAACTTGTACTTTGGTAATTTCATCAAGGTGTGCTCGCTTTCTGAAATCAACTCCTCTCACAATTTTTGAAGGAATTTCACCAAACTTGGTAGGATTCTTTGTTATATGTCAGTAATGTGCATACTGCAATTTCATTCAATTCAGTCAAATTTTACCAGAGTTATGGCCTAGTTGCCAGTGGGGGATACTGTGCTGTCAGAGCGCACTCCTTTTTTGTTTTTTTTAAGTAGTGCAAAATGGTTTATTGCTACCCATACAGTTAATCTTTTGTGATGCCTGTTCTGGAGAGAGTAACAGCACCGAGTCTCTTCCTGTAGTGCATCACAAAACATTAACTGTGTGTGTACCAATAAACCATTTTGCACTACTTTAAAAAAAAAAAAAATCTATTCGGGCGGCACGGTGGTGTAGTGGTTAGCGCTGTCGCCTCACAGCAAGAAGGTCCGGGTTCGAGCCCCGTGGCTGGCGAGAGCCTTTCTGTGCGGAGTTTGCATGTTCTCCCCGTGTCCGCGTGGGTTTCCTCCGGGCGCTCCGGTTTCCCCCACAGTCCAAAGACATGCAGGTTAGGTTAACTGGTGACTCTAAATTGACCGTAGGTGTGAACGTGAGTGTGAATGGTTGTCTGTGTCAGCCCTGTGATGACCTGGCGACTTGTCCAGGGTGTACCCCGCCTTTCGCCCGTAGTCAGCTGGGATAGGCTCCAGCTTGCCTGCGACCCTGTAGAACAGGATAAAGCGGCTAGAGACAATGAGATGAGATTAAAAAAAAATCTATTCAAAGAATTATTTCTAATGTTCCTGTGGGCTTGAGCTTAAAATTAATTATCACTTCTTGCATGTGATGTTTTTGCATATTGTAGAGGGATTTTGGTCCACTTTTCATGCAGACCATTTTAAGCTCCTTTATACAGTCACGGATAAAAGAAAGTACACCCTACCTTCCTTCAATTCTATGTTTTTATTTATCAAGGCCTAAATAACAATTGTTTTTTCCTCACTAACTTCTGATAACGATAAAAAAAAAACACAACAGGTTTCAAGATGTCATTTTTCTTCCAAACATCAAACCAACATTCAGAAACCAGGTGGGGGGAAATCAGCACACCCTATATTTTGGTAACCTGTCAAGCCAACTTGAGTGGTTGGCACCGTCGCCTCACAGCAAGAAGGTGCCAAGTTTGAGTCCAGTGGCTGACGGGCCTTTCTGTGTGGAGTTTGCATGTTCTTGTGTCTGCGTGGGTTTCCTCCGGGTGCCCCGGTTTCCCCCACAGTTCAAAGACATGCGGTTAGATTTAACATGGGGCGGCCATGGTCTGAGGTTGGGTTGAAGTGCCCTTGAACAAGGCACCTAACCCCTGGGCACTGTAGCATAGCTGTCCACTGCTCCGGGTATGTGTGCGCGCTCATTGCTCACTTTTGTGCACTGCTTCAGGTGGGTTAAATGGAGAGGAAACATTTCACTGTGCTCAAGTCTGTGCTCGAGTCTCGTCTCGTCTTCTTCCGCTTATCCAGGACCGGGTCGCGGAGGCAGCAGTCTAAGCATGGAAGCCCAAACTTCCCTTTCCCCAGACACCTTGGCCAGCTCCTCGGGAAGAACACTGAGGCGTTCCCAGGCCAGCCGAGAGACATAGTCCCTCCAGCGTGTCCTGGGTCTTCCCCGGGGCCTCCTCCCGGGGGGACATGCCTGGAACACCTCCCCAGGGAGGCGTCCAGGAGGCATCCGAAAAAGATGCCCGAGCCACCTCAGCTGGTTCCTCTCGATGTGGAGGAGCAGCGGCTCTACTCCGAGCTCCTCCCGAGTGACTGTGCTTCTCACCCTATCTCTAAGGGAGCGCCCAGCCACCCTGCGAAGGAAACTCATTTCGGCCGCTTGTATCCGCGATCTTGTTCTTTCTGTCATTACCCAAAGCTCATGACCATAGGTGAGAGTCGGAACGTAGATCGACCGGTAAATTGAGAGCTTCGCCTTTTGGCTCAGCTCCTTCTTCACCACGACGGACCGGTAAAGCGACCGCATCACTGCGGAGGCTGCACCGATCCGCCTGTCGATCTCACGCTCCATCCTTCCCTCACTCGTGAACAAGATCCCGAGATACTTAAACTCCTCCACTTGAGGCAGGACTTCTCCACCAACCTGGAGAGGGCAAGCCACCCTTTTCCGTTCGAGAACCATGGCCTCGGACTTGGAGGTGCTGATTCTCATCCCAGCCGCTTCACACTCGACTGCAAACCGCCCCAGTGCATGCTGAAGGTCCTGGTTTGAAGAAGCCAACAGGACAACATCATCCGCAAAAAGCAGAGATGAAATCCTGTGGTTCCCAAACAGGATTCCTTCCGGCCCCTGGCTGCGCCTAGAAATTCTGTCCATAAAAATTATGAACAGAACCGGTGACAAAGGGCAGCCCTGACGGAGTCCAACATGCACTGGGAACAGGTCTGACTTACTGCCGGCAATGCGAACCAGACTCCTGCTCCGTTCGTACAGGGACCGGACAGCCCTTAGCAAAGAGCCCCGAACCCCATACTCCCGAAGCACCCCCCACAGAATACCACGGGGGACACGGTCGAATGCCTTCTCCAGATCCACAAAGCACATGTGGACTGGTTGGGCAAACTCCCATGAACCCTCGAGCACCCTATGAAGGGTATAGAGCTGGTCCAGTGTTCCGCGACCAGGACGAAAACCGCATTGTTCCTCCTGGATCCGAGGTTCGACTATTGGTCGAATTCTCCTCTCCAGTACCCTGGAGTAAACTTTCCCTGGGAGGCTGAGAAGTGTGATTCCCCTATAATTGGAGCACACTCTCCGGTCCCCTTTCTTAAAAAGAGGGACCACCACCCCAGTCTGCCACTCCAGAGGCACTGTCCCCGACCGCCACGCGATGTTGCAGAGGCGTGTCAACCAAGACAGCCCCACAACATCCAAAGACTTGAGATACTCAGGGCGGATCTCATCCACCCCCGGTGCCTTGCCACCGAGGAGCTTGCAAACCACCTCAGTGACTTCGGCTTGGGTAATGGACGAGTCCACCTCTGAGTCATCAGCCTCAGTCTCCTCAGTGGAAGACATGACGGTGGGATTGAGGAGATCCTCAAAGTATTCCTTCCACCGCCCGACAATGTCCCCAGTCGAGGTCAACAGCTCCCCACCCGCACTGTAAACAGTGTTGGCAGAGTACTGCTTCCCCCTCCTGAGGCGCCGGACGGTTTGCCAGAATTTCTTCGAGGCCGACCGATAGTCCTTCTCCATGGCCTCCCCGAACTCCTCCCAGTTCTGAGTTTTTGCCTCTGCAGCTGCCCGAGCTGCAGCACGCCTGGCCTGCCGATACCCGTCGGCTGCCTCAGGAGTCCCGGAGGTCAACATGGCCCGATAGGACTCCTTCTTCAGCTTGACGGCATCCCTTACTTCCGGTGTCCACCACCGGGTTCGGGGATTGCCGCCACGACAGGCACTGGAGACCTTGCGGCCACAGCTCCGAACAGCTGCGTCCACAATGGAGGTAGAGAACATGGTCCACTCAGACTCAATGTCCCCCGCCTCCCTCGGAAGCTGGGAAAAGCTCTCCCGGAGGTGGGAGTTAAAGACCTCCCCAACAGAGTGCTCGGCCAGACGTTCCCAGCAGACCCTCACCATACGTTTGGGCCTGCCAGGTCTGTCCAGCTTCCTCCTCCGCCAGCGGATCCAACTCACCACCAGGTGGTGATCAGTTGACAACTCGGCCCCTCTCTTCACCCGAGTGTCCAAGACATAGGGTCGGAGATCAGATGACACGACTACAAAGTCGATCATCGACCTCCGACCTAAGGTGTCCTGGTGCCACGTGCACTTATGGACACCCCTATGCTCGAACATGGTGTTCGTTATGGACAAACTGTGACTAGCACAGAAGTCCAATAACAAAACACCACTCGGGTTCAGATCGGGGAGGCCGTTCCTCCCAACCACGCCCCTCCAGGTGTCACTGTCATCGCCCACGTGAGCATTGAAGTCCCCCAGTAGCACAATGGAGTCCCCAGTCTGAGCACCCCTCAGTACCTCTCCCAGGGACTCCAAGAAGGCCGGATACTCTATACTGCTATTTGGCCCGTAGGCACAAACAACAGCAACAGCTGTGCTCGAGTGTATGTGTGATTTAAATAAAGGCTTCTTGTCTTGTCCTGGCAGAGACAGTGATGTGATCAGTCTTCACAAAAGCCCCTGAACCGCCATAGAACAGCACGAGGTATCAGCAGTGTTCTCCACTTTTCAAAAATAAAAGGTGGTGGCGGGGGTTTGGGGGCCGCCTAGCTGACGGACTTTGGGCTTTTTTGACAGTGAAACTGGCCAATAAATGGATAGGAGATGCTAAATTATTGATAAAATCATTTTATAAAAATTAACGCATTGTTACTGTATACATCTTTTGTCAACGTGAGACTCATTTGACATTTCAGTTGAGATTGATGCGCCTGCTGCGCATCTCTGAATTAATAATAATTTTTTTGTGTGTGGAAATGAATGAACTTCCATGCATAAACAAAATACCCAATTACAATAAATGCATACATTTTTACATAATGTTAATTGGGTGAAACCACTCCAATCAATGCACGAGCTGGTGCGCGTGCCCGAGACTGGCACTACAAAGAAGAAGAAGAAACCTTTTTATTTGTCACATGCACAGTGAAATTCATCCTCTGTATTTAACCCATCTGAAGCAGTGAACACGCGCGCACACACCCAGAGCAGTGGGCAGCCACACTACAGCGCCCGGGGAGCAGTCGGGGTTGGGTGCCTTGATCAAGGGCACCTCAGCCCAAGGCCGCCCCACGTTAACCTAACCTGCATGTCTTTGGACTGTGGGGAAACCGGAGCACCCGGAGGAAACCCACGCGGACACGGGGAGAACATGCAAACTCCACACAGAAAGGCCCTCGCCGACCGATGGGTTCGAACCCAGAACCTTCTTGCTGCGAGGCGACAGTGCTAACCACTACACCACCGTGCCACCTGTTCAAAGCCACCCTGGACTCTGTAGTTCAGGTCCTTTGACCCGGGAACCTGGAAGTCCTGCAGTAAACAACCACCGGGAAGCAACGGGAAAATGCAGCTCTCGCCTACACAATCACAGACACGTAAAATAAAAGACCTGTACTTAACTTTAGAGTGTGTGTGCGCGCGCTGTTCTATGATTACTGTAACTGTGTACGGTCAGAAAAGACGATAGATAACTGTTACACAATGCTACAAACACCCGCAAAGCTAGCTGCTGGCTAACTGCAGCTTGTAGCTTCCAGCGTTACTGTGTGTCAGTATCGTGTAATGTAGTGCGGTGTAGTGTAACGCAGGGATAGACCTCAATCTGCACAGCTGTGTCACAATCTGTATGCAGCCAGCCGGATGGCTTTCTATTGCAATCGCGTGGCCACTTCAGGTAGCCCCGTATGCATTCGTTTAATGGTCTAATGCATGTTAAATAGTTACAAAATTATAATAAAGCAAATACTTTTACGATTTATTTGGTGTATACTGATGAAGTTTGTCACATGGGTTCTATGACAAAATGACGACACAGCCAAGGAGTGCAACTTCGGTGCAGAAAAAGGTGTTTATTTTCATTCCGTTTTCCCCCAAAGTGAACAAAAATAAAATACGAATGGGGAAAAATAGTGTTCAAACTTTTAAACAAAATAAAATAGGCCTATGAATTTCACAAAATAAACAAACAAAAAAAAAGTGTATTTACAAGAAAAGCAGAAAAATAATTCCAGTCTTACCCCTTTTCCACCAAATCAGTTCCAGGGCTGGTTCGGGTCCAGTGCTGGTGCTGGTTCACAACTCGTTCAACTTGCGAGCCAGCTGAGAACCAGTTTGCTTTTCCATAGCTCACGGTGCTAAGGGAAGCCACGTCATTACGTCGCTGTATACGTCAGTTACGTCGCTACGTTTGCATAAACCTTGGCGCAAACATCGAAGCAAAAACAACACGGAAGCAGCAGCAGCAACAACAACAATAATAATAATAATAATGGATGACTTCGCGTTTGTACAGCTGCTGCTTCTCGTTGCTTAAAAATGGCGATCTTTCGCGGTCTTGTTATTGTTGTTGGTCTTAACAACTCCGCCCCCCGCTGACATAAGCGGTTCTTTCCTCTGGCCCAGCAGAGAGTTGGTGCTAGCCTGGAACCGGTTTTTCTGGCCCCAGAGCCAGTTCTTTGTCAGTGGAAACAGAAAACCCAGTTCCAAACTAAGCACTGGCCCCGAACCAGCCCTGGAACTGCTTTGGTGGAAAAGGGGCAACAGACAAAAACCCCATTTACCACCATTTACATACAATGTCAGGTTTCACAAACTACAAATGTTACATAATTATCGTCCAACACCTCCGTTCCCAATACAACAACATTATGTGTTCACAACAATTCATTTTTCCGTTAATTGATGGTAATTGGAGGAACCCATTAGACCATCAGCACAAGCTTGTGGTCATTGACGAGACTGGCACTACAAAGCCAGCCCGGTCTCCAATGTTCGGGTCCTTTGCAACCAGGAAATACTGCAGGACGGAACAGAGAGACAACAACGCAAGGCTCCGACTCCCCACGCTAAAATAAGTAACTAAAAAATGTTAAATGCATTCCTGTGTGTATGTTGTCATTTACAATAGCTACGAGAGAGTTTCCTGTAACAAAAGTATCACTACAAATAACTTGTGTGCGCACCCACAAAGTTAGATGGCTGAAATTAGCGATAGCAACATGAAATGTATCAGTACGTATGTGTGTAGTGCATTTTATAGCGTCTCACGCTGGTGCATCAAGAGCTCCGTGTGACAGTTCTTTTTTTTTTTTTCTTTCTGGCCAAGGAAAGGGCGGTGGGCCAGAATTATAACGTGGTGGTGCGCCACTTTAAAAGCGCCCGTGGAGAACACGATCAGTGATGCATCATACTTCATAGGGCAACAACAGGGTTCTTGGGAATGAGAGCAAATGAAAATACATTTTTCAAGAACGATAATTTAGTTGCATTTATCGTAGCTCATTTGTGATGCACTGTTATTGAGAAGAGTTGAAATGCATTTTTTTTTCTTCTCCTTGGAACAAAAAATTTCTCATTGAGTAGATAATTGCATGTTTTTATGCGTAACGTTTATTATATAATCCGTTCTCATTTGTACAAAGTGTCCTGATGATTCTGAAGGGTACTGTGTAGTAGGAAGATTTCGACCGAGAGCTGCAGACGTATTTAATATGCAACGTAACGTCTTGTTTTCTGACGATTTACTCCGAGAAGGAATTGGATGAAGTTCCTTGAACTGTCCGTCTGTGACCCCGCACGTTAGCGAACGTATACTCGAGTTCAGATATGCTGCACTGGAAAAAGTGTTTTCAATGAGAGCAGGTTTAGTGGAGAGAATGAATGAGCGCATGCTCGTAAGTTGGGATGAGAGAGCGCGAGAGAGAGAGAGAGGGAGGGAGGGAGAGCGAGCGAGCGAACGAACGAGTGTGTGTGAGTGAGTGCAGTTCAGTTCTTCTTGCGCTTCATTCAGAAAAAGAAAGGGGGCATCAGAACCGAAGCATCCTCCGTTCACGCTAAGCACAGAGGAGGAGAGAGGGAAGAGCTGACCGTAAGAGAAGGGGGGAAAAAAAGAAGGTGAAGATTTGTCTCTTTCTGCAGGTGAGTGTCTGAGTGAGGTTCTACAGCTGCAGGTTTACGATCGGTCACTGTGCACTTAGCTGTCAGTTGACGCTTCAGGCACGTAGCACTGATCGGGATCCCTGAGAATACGACGCTGACGACAGTAAGGTGTGCGCGCGGGCGCATGCAGCCTGAAGGTAATTGAAGTGTTTAAGGAACTCTTAGTGATGTTTTGTACAGTATTGCATCTCATTCATCGTTTGTTTGAATCTCGGTCTTCTCCTGCTGTCTCCATTTACTGTTTCTTAGTGGAGTTTCTGGTTTCCTCTTCGCTCAAGAAAGAATGATTTTTATTTATTTATTTTTTTAAACAAACCAGGAATATGCTAAGGCTAATGTAGTGTAACCGAGTGCCTTGCATGAAGCAGAGTGTGGATCGCATCTGGATCATATAGTGATGTAACTAACTCACGGGTGAATTGGAGTATTTGTGTGTGTGAGCGAGCACGTGTGGATTTTGAACTCGGCGTGGGTGATTTTGGTGAATATCTGCCTCTACAGTACAGTCCTTGCACTATTATGCTTATGAAGCATCTTCAGTATGATGTACTGCCTGCTCTCGTTCGCCTCGCTTGTAAACTGCGCTGCGTGTTTGTTAGTAAGCTGCTGTGCCATTCACATCTTGTGTGTATGTGGCATTGAGAAAGGTCCCTGTGTAGCCACCCACTTGAGGCGAGAAAGAGTGGAGGAGGGATGGATGGAGGCAGGGCCATTTTCTGAGGTAATGAGGAATTCCCTTTTACTGAGTCCTTGCACACCACGCGCCGGTGGTGGACGTGGAGGTGGAGAGTCGGTGGGAAACTTGCCATGCTCCCGTTATTCACACCGTCACGCACAGTTCAAGGAGCGCGTAACCGTGTGGGAGGTGAAGGTGGAGGATGGCTAGATTAAAGTGCCATTCCACCATTGGATGTATTCTTTGGCATAAAATACAATATATTTTGACAACATATATAAACGGTATCACTAGATAGAGAAATCTTTTAGCTTCAAAATGATATATCAAACATAATTTTTTGACAACGACAAGTATATTAATTTTGCGACCAAAGTCACCTACCCTTTTAATTTCCGTGCGTGATGTCATCGGCAGGTTCCCCTTCTTGTGTACCGTGTGACGTGGCACATATTATCAGCAATGGCGGACAGAACGCGATAAAAATAATACCAATAAATCTAGCTAATACCAATAAATCTAGCTAACTGAAAGATTAACTCAAAATTTTTCGCAATTTTTTTGGCCCCCATATACGAGGAGAAATGACTCTCTCACTTTGGGGGTTTCCTGGTCTAAAAATAGACAGACACGTGGTACACAAGAAGGGGAACCTGCCGATGACATCACGTTTCACTACCGCGCGGAAATTAAAAGGGTAGGTGACTTTGGTCGCAAAATTAATATACTTGCCGTTGTCAAAAAATGATGTTTGATATATCATTTTGAAGCTAAAAGATTTCTCTGTCTAGTCATGTTGTCATAAAATATATTGTATTTTATGCCAAAGAATACATCCAATGGTGGAATGGCACTTTAAGAGGAGGTGGTTAAAAGAACCCATAAGAGAAATTTTCAGACTTGGTTCATACGGATGCTTACCTTTACGCCCACACGGTGGGGTGGGGTGGGGTGGGGCAGAAAGGAAAAAAAAAATCCCCCACCCCAGTGTTCTTCTGTTTCTTCATCTTTCTCTGTTCTTTCTCACTTTGTCTCACTGAGTACATCTCTGCCCCTGCCATCAACAGCCCTGTCTGCACCTCAACCTGAGCCTTGTGCACACACGCGCGCGCACACGGGTTATTTTTGAACATTGTTGGAACAAAGTCGGAGAAAGGATTAAGTAGAAATGGAGAGTAAGAATTGGAAATGGGGATGTAGGAGAGAGAGAGCGAGCAAGGACACACAGAAGCATTGCCTGAATTAAAAAAAAAAAAAAAAAAAATCTGGTACTATAAATAGAAGATAGTCCTCATGGCTTCGGCGCTCTGTGTGCTTTTTTTTTTTTTTCCTTCCTCGCTCAAGCCTAGTTCCTGTCTTCCCTGCCTCTGAACATGTCGGGTCATCAACTTGTTTTAAATGGCTGTGTTGTAGTGTAATTTTCTACAGCGGGTCCAGCTCTTATTCAAGGTTTTAAAAAATGCACGAGATCTATTTATTAGAGGAAAAAAAAATAAAGCCTGCAAGCGCACTTTCACCTGAAAGTGATGATTTATGCACTCACTGGAAGTTGTGTAATTGGTTTTTAAAGTCGGCGAGTTCACACTCCTCTCACCGGAAATCACAGCATCAGAGGCTGCATGCATGCATCAATCACAGTCATTACAGAAACAAGGCTCCGCATGATGATTGTGTTAAAACCCAGCAAATGCATCAAGTAAAAGCTTCCCCCAAATTAGCTGATATTTTTGAGGAAGGCGCTTTTTTTTTTCCTCCCTTTTCTGCCATTTTAAGTGCGAAAAGCACTCACGCAAATGTCAGATAAGTAATTACTAAAAGAAGCACTGGACAAGGTTCTTCTGATCATACTCGATCTACATACCGTACATCTTTGCATTTAGGACTGATCTGCGTTCCCGTCATACGGGCCTCGTGTTCTTTTTGTATCCACAGACCTCCTTCTTCGGTTGCGGATTTATAGATAGATGGGTAAAACGGTTTTAGTCCATCGTCATTATTTGAGATTTGGCTGCCTAGTCTGCTACAAAGCCCAGGAAAAATAAAACCTTGCTCAGATGTCTGTCAAAGAACTGAATTTGCACCTGCAAACTAAATGCTATTGCAATTTTTCCATAGAATACTAACTTTTTTTGTTGGATCGGAATGAAGCAGAGGTGCCAAAATAATGGGATGGGACTTGTTCAGGGCCTGGTCTTGCTCTTATTCACTGAGACTCTTCACTAAAGCTGAAGTGTCCTCTACCTGCACCGATCCTCCACTTTCAGACTTTGCATAGTTAGTTAGTAATTTGAGTTGCGAATTGGGTTTAATGCCAATTAAACTAGTCATGAAAGTGTTCCGGATTTTCCCGGAATTCCGGGTTTTTAGATTTTACCCCGGATTTTTTCCACTAATGACCCGGAAATCCGGATATTTGACAAAACTCTTCAAAATCTCCTGTTTTCCGAGTGGAGAAATTTATTTTTCACGTTCCTAGACGCGGCGTGATACTTCACATCGTCCTTGCATGGGCGCGGTCCTTAAACAGCCCAAACACAGTGCATTGATTAAAGACAGGTGTTCTTTGTTAACGGCGCGCATGCCGGAGCTCGTTAGGCGCGCGCGCCTTCAGGTGCATGTGCTAAAGCGCGCAGGACTGTTCTACGCAAGCGCAACACAATCGCACTAGAAAGCGTGTTCAAGCTGCCAGTGTAGCTGCAGTCTTTTTAGTTGCGAATTATGAGTATTTTCTCTCGTTAATAATTCGCCATGTCAAAACAAGCAAAACTTTCCTCCTTCTTTTGACGTGAAGAGAGGTAAGCAATTTATTTTACAACCCCGATTCCAAAAAAGTTGGGACAAAGTACAAATTGTAAATAAAAACGGAATGCAATGATGTGGAAGTTTCAGAATTCCATATTTTATTCAGAATAGAACATAGATGACATATCAAATGTTTAAACTGAGAAAATGTATCATTTAAAGAGAAAAATTACGTGATTTTAAATTTCACGACAACACCACATCTCAAAAAAGTTGGGACAAGGCCATGTTTACCACTGTGAGACATCCCCTTTTCTCTTTACAACAGTCTGTAAACGTCTGGGGACTGAGGAGACAAGTTGCTCAAGTTTAGGGATAGGAATGTTAACCCATTCTTGTCTAATGTAGGATTCTAGTTGCTCAACTGTCTTAGGTCTTTTTTGTCGTATCTTCCGTTTTACGATGCGCCAAATGTTTTCTATGGGTGAAAGATCTGGACTGCAGGCTGGCCAGTTCAGTACCCGGACCCTTCTTCTACGCAGCCATGATGCTGTAATTGATGCAGTATGTGGTTTGGCATTGTCATGTTGGAAAATGCAAGGTCTTCCCTGAAAGAGACGTCGTCTGGATGGGAGCATATGTTGCTCTAGAACCTGGATATCCCTTTCAGCATTGATGGTGTCTTTCCAGATGTGTAAGCTGCCCATGCCACACGCACTAATGCAACCCCATACCATCAGAGATGCAGGCTTCTGAACTGAGCGCTGATGATAACTTGGGTCGTCCTTCTCTTTAGTCCGAATGACACGGCGTCCCTGATTTCCATAAAGAATTTCAAATTTTGATTCGTCTGACCACAAAACAGTTTTCCACTTTGCCACAGTCCATTTTAAATGAGCCTTGGCCCAGAGAAGACGTCTGCGCTTCTGGATCATGTTTAGATACGGCTTCTTCTTTGAACTATAGAGTTTTAGCTGGCAACGGCGGATGGCACGGTGAATTGTGTTCACAGATAATGTTCTCTGGAAATATTCCTGAGCCCATTTTGTGATTTCCAATACAGAAGCATGCCTGTATGTGATGCAGTGCCGTCTAAGGGCCTGAAGATCACGGGCACCCAGTATGGTTTTCCGGCCTTGACCCTTACGCACAGAGATTCTTCCAGATTCTCTGAATCTTTTGATATTATGCACTGTAGATGATGATATGTTCAAACTCCTTTGCAATTTTACACTGTTGAACTCCTTTCTGATATTGCTCCACTATTTGTCGGCGCAGAATTAGGGGGATTGGTGATCCTCTTCCCATCTTTACTTCTGAGCAGGCTTTTAGATAGAGGGGCGTCTGGGCGTCTTTTCGACGCCCTGTACTGAAAAAAACAAGAAATTGGACGCCCTACTTTTTAGTACGACGCCCTAAAGACGCCCTAATATTTCCGCCCGTGTTATGTCCGGTAACTTAGCTGAATATGTTAAAAAATCGCCGAGTCTGAGCTTTCCGAGGATCTACAAGCTTTGTTGACACCGCCATTTTGGAAATTTCAGAAGTCTCGCTTTGACAGCTGTCTTTCCCGAAGACGCCCAGGGTTACCATAGCAACAGCACGAGCCCAGAGTACAAAATATAGGCACCCGCCGCAGAGCTACAGAAACACGCGTTTCTATGGCTGCACTAATTTCAAAGTTGTGAGAGCCCTCGTTATAAATAAATGGGTTATTAAATAAATTTGGTGTACAAAGCACTTGTAATATGCGTTCCCAGAGCAGAGGGGGAAAAGATGTATGCCTAGGAGACACTGGCATAAATATCCAGACAATATAGCCGTAGACTATATTGCCGCAGCTAAATGTGGAATGTAGTCTATAGAAAACCGGCCTTACCTGACATGTTATTTATCCCGAATAAATCCTTTTAACAGTAAATAACACATTTTCATGCAGATTTTCCCAACATTACAGGCTACGTAGTGGAGAGTGTGGTAGTCGAGCCGGCGGGTAGTATTTCTAGTAGGCTAAACAATAATCAAATACGACACGTTCTAAAGGATGCTGGGATTCCAAAGAACACACGTGAAAAGGACGAACACGTGGGATATTTGGTAAGGAAGATAGAAGATAGATTTTTCTGAGTTTTTTGGGCATGACAGGAAGAAAATGAAGAAAAGAGGAAGGCAAACAACGATTTCCAACTTCTTTCAGAAGAGAACTCATGTAAGTTTTTTTTTTTTTCTTCTGTAACTGTTGATAGGCTTGGAATGTCAAAAAACTATCACAATCCCAGCCGCCAGAAAGTTGTACCTCAAGGCCCCCAGGCGGTTGTAAACATATTGTTGCCAGTGGACTGTTGCAGTGAAACCATTTTGTTTACATTAAGACATTAAAGAAAGTTGTTTTACCTAAAATGAATCTGGCTTGAATTTTTCCATGCACACATGCCTCCCCCCAGTCCAGCCTTACTATTGATACAAGAATGTTGTAACAAAGGCAAAAACACTTGGCTGTATTGCTCAAAATTTGCTGTCAAAATGAAGGAAATAGCATTTGAGAGCATTAGAAATTTCAAAATTTTCCGGGGGAGTACCCCCGGAACCCCCTAAAACACTCGTGCCAGCGGCGCTCAACGCGCCGCTACACCTCGCCACATACAGTGACACCTGCAAAAAAGTTAGACTCCCTAAAAAAAAATCCTGCCTAAAAGCCTGCTTCTGAGAGCCGCTGCCACTCCAAGATGCTCTTTTTATACCCAGTCATGTTAATGACCTATTGCCAATTGACCTAATGAGTTGCAATTTGGTCCTCCAGCTGTTCCTTTTTTGTACCTTTTAACTTTTCCAGCCTCTTATTGCCCCGTTCCAACTTTTTTGAGATGTGTTGCTGTCATGAAATTTCAAATGAGCCAATATTTGGCATGAAATTTCAAAATGTCTCACTTTCGACATGTGATATGTTGTCTATGTTCTATTGTGAATAGAATATCAGTTTTTGAGATTTGTAAATTATTGCATTCCGTTTTTATTTACAATTTGTACTTTGTCCCAACTTTTTTGGAATCGGGGTTGTATATCAAAGTTGCATTTTGTGGCTTTGAAGCTAAGTTTTAGTGCCGTTTCTAGAACACATCAAGAAAACGTGGAAGAAACAGCAGTAATGGAAGAGCCGGTTTCTAAGCTGCCTAAAACTAGCAATGGTAATTATTTTTTGTTACATAATGCACTCAGGCTGCCAGTCAGTGAGTGCGTTTACATGCACATAGAGAAAATCGAATTTCTGCCGTAGCTCGACTGAAATCGAAGTTCTAAATGCCATGGAAACACCTTAGCTCGGCTGAAATCGAACCGAACTGGATTTCTCGTAATCGAGCTACGCGACCTAGATTATGCGATTGTAGCCGAGCTACTAAGTGCATGTAAACCCTGTCGAGCTACGGAGTCGAGCTACTTACTTCAGCACTGCCCCTTCCGGAAGTGACGAGTGACGAGACCACAAGCGGGAAACACAACAGCCTCGGTCGGCATGACAACAGAGTAGCGAGCAGCAGAAGAGGTCAGGAGGAACAAGGAGACCAAAAACAAAAACAGTTGAACCTTTTGTGTGTTTATTAAGACATAAGTTAAATTGTAAGCAAAAAATGGACTTTAGAAAAATATACAATTGTGCAAAATAAGGTGTCTTACAAAACAGTGGTCTGTGCAGGACCGTTTGTGGCCAACAGGTGGCAATGACATGTGGTGTGAATGTAAAGTGGAAATCACTCCTCTTCTTCATGACGACAACCGGAAGTGTAGCAACACGATGGGGCGTGTAGCGCCACCTGTGGCTCGGGTGCACAATGTACCTCACACAATAGCTCGATTTCCTTGTGTGCATGTAGGATTGGATTTCTCTGGCACCCCTGCTGGGACCCTTAGCTCGATTACCGACAATAGCTTGATTTGGATGTGCATGTAAACACACTGTGTGTGTGACACACGCACGCACGCACGCACACACACACACACACACACACACACACCCTACACCCCTGATTTATATGAGAAATTTGGTATTCATTGGTGTGTTTAAATTTACAGACAATATGAACTAATGTAAACAATTGGCTTCAACTCGCATAAATCTGAATTGGAAATGTTTAGTTCACTTTAGCTTCTGCAAACGCACAACTCTACTAAAGGGGTGTTCACATGGCACATATTTGCATCGATGCTGCACCGATGTATTTTGTTGCGATATATCTTACACCCGTGTAAATTTTGTGGAGCGTTCACACGTCACAACCCTGCTTACTAGAGAGAAGTGTGTTCGCACCGGTGCAGCCCCACTTGCGTTCACACGGCAGTTTTTGCGACCGTGCTATACGATAGTAATAATGCGGAAATGAAATATGCGCATGCGTGAAAATGTACTTCTTTTTCCCGGTTGTCATGGCATCACCAAGCGCTGGCAAAACACCGTGGATGAAGACACCAGTGTTGCCAGATACTGCTGACATTTTCCAACCCAAAATATGTTCAAATCCGCCAAAATGAACTTAAAACCGCCCAATCTGGCAACACTGGAAGACACGCAGTTCTGTTGTTGTTGAAATTCGCCATTTTGGAAGCGCAAAATACCAGGATGCAAATTATGCAGTGCCCGTATGTAATCAACTCTCCTCGCGCGTAGTGAGTCTACCCCTGTAGCGTTCAGACGTCCCATTTTATATCGGTGCTGCCCCGCAAACTAGCATTTACTCCGGAGTAAATTTCTTAAACCACCTCCCGAGCAGGGTTAGATTTGCACCGGTTTAAGCAGCTTTCAGGGGCTACACCGGTATAACTTTGTACCGTGTGAACGCTCTACCGGGGCAGCCCCGGTGCTACACCGGAGTAAAAGTTGCCGTGTGAACACCCCTTAAAAGATTGATAAACGAGGCTCAGCGTCCCCAACGTTGAAACCTGAAAGCTTGAGAAACTCTAACAGGCCTTTACTTTTTAACAGGACTATTTTGGGATTTTGCTGAGTTTACCTTCAACTGTCTGATATTTTTTCAAACTAATGAACTGTGTAGCAGGAAAATCACCGCGTTTTCTAAATGCACGCCTGAAAATTACTCATTAACTAGGGGAATTAAATTTGATATTTTTGACATGTTAATCATTAATGTACATGAAAGTAAAAGGCTTAAAAGTTATAACTTGTTTTAGTGAAAATAAGTACTAAAATGCACTAGAATGCAGGGTTTTGCGTGTTATTAAAATATTTTCGGGGGACGTTGCCCCCCCATTTCAGTTTTTTTTTTCTTTGCTCCACGTTCATCTCTATTAAACATGCAAGACGTTACTGTAATAAAACATAATATATTTACTGTTTTCCCCACTCGTAATAATTTCCATAGCAAGTTGTATAAAATTGCCAATGCAGCATTTTGGTAAAGACTCAGTTTTGATATTGAGTACTCGCACTGTCGAAATTGGCCAAAAAATGATTGATTATTCCTTCTTAAACATGCGTGCACACACAGGTTTGAACCATTTGAATATCTGTTTTTGTGCATCATGTCTATAAGAGGGCAAAGCAATACAACGAGAAACGTGTGTGTCTTTTTAAAAGACCAACATACCTACTCATTACAAAATAAACCAAGAAAATAATTAAGTTATGGTATCTAGAATGAACATTTAACCATCGGAGTGTGCTGTGATGACCCTAACCAATTGGGTAACACTTTCATCAGGAATATTAATGAGCGTTCCCCGGCCACCCTGCAAAAAAAACCAACCCAAAAAACCTACAGGCAATCAAATATTAATTTCAGTTAGAATCAGGTTTGTCATTTCTAAATGCATCTTGGCATGTGTAGAAGCAAAATGTCGTTCTCCTCAAGCAGGGCCGGCTCTAGGTCTTTGGTAGCCTGGCTAACGCGACAAAGCTCTCCGAGCTATTGGTCTGGCCAAGATATTAAGCCCAACCGTTTCCCAGAGCCCGTGGTTGACCCGCCTCCCTGAAATGCCTCAGTTTGCTACTGGTCGAAGCCAGAAAAGGCTGTGACGAAGCTTAAACCAATCACATCACTCTTTCCTCTGACGTATGCGACGCGACGGGGCTAACTGGTAGATTAAACTCTTACCGAAGCCGGTCGGGAGCAAGGCGAAAACGTCCTTCCTTTCAATAAATACCTCCAGGGCTGCTCTTTGGTCCGTTTTCAATCAGAACTTCCCGTTGAATGCTTTCAATACAGCATCTATGCGTAATAGATGCGGAAGCGTGAATGAAGCGCTTCTGGCATAGATTCTGTAAACAATCTATGGCTTCCGGTCGCAGTTTTACTACGTCAGTGCCTTGAACACGCCTCTACCCAGGGCCGTTGGAGATGCTCAAAGTTGATTGGTTCCCGATTTTTCGGGAGCTTGGAAGAGCTGTAGATAGCCTGCCTGGCCAGACTAAGCTTGCAACAGGCCCTCGTGTTGCGTCACGCTTAGGATGGGCGGGCCCAGGCTAGGTCTTTGGCTGCCCTAGGCGAGATTGAGTTTTGCCCCCCCCCCCCCCCCCCCCCCCCCCCCCAAGGAAAAAAACCCCTCTCCAAGGAAAACCCCCCCTCTAATAACATCTAAATAACACTTTAATCTAATCACTCTATTCAGTTACCATTAAACAGTGTACGGTGCATGGACAATAAACAAGAAGTCATTTTTATCTTTTTCATTATTGTTATCATTATTCACATAAAGTGTCACAAAGTAAAATGACCACACAAATTCAATACATATCTCCATATAATGGGCAAAAACTCTTCCGCACCCTGTTCAAAGTGTAGTGCATGGACAATAAACAAGAAATTATTATTAGTTTCTTTTTTGCTATTAAAAGTTAAGTCATCTCTGAAGAATTAACAAATTAAAAAATTCTACAATTCTAAATTGTGCAAACTTAAGCACCCTGTTAGGACATCAATGGGCTGTATTTTCAAACAAAAGTGCTATTATGGGTACTTTGTTATTGCTGTTTGCAATAACAAAGTTATGGGTTAATAATAACTTAGTACCCATAATAAAGTTATTATGGGTACTAAGTCTGTTGCTGTTTGCATCTAGTTAGCTAGGCAGACATTGATTCAGGCGTCTAAAATATTAATTTGCCACTATAATGGTTGATATGAGAGATTAGATCAGACTTGCCTCTATACTTGGCTCTATTTGTTTCTTCCTGTAGCCTTCGTTTGCACCCTTGCGCACCCGAGAGTTTGGATTTCTTCATTTAAGCACTTGTCTGGGCTACTTTTTGCAGTGGATAGCCATTCTCATTCCCCGATGAGCACCGCTCCCCCCGCCCCCCTTATAACCTATCATTGCGCATTTTTAGTAGGCATAAGGAAATCACCGACCACTACTGCGTAGGCTACACTTGTTTTTCAACCTTTTTGAGCCAGGGCACACTTTTTTCAATGAAAAAATCTCAAGGCACATCACCAATAGAAAATGTTGACTGAAACTAAAACGCTGTTGCCAATATTTACAATATACAGTCATTCTATAATTTTCCACGGTACACTTGGTGATCTCTCACGGCACACTAGTGGTCCGCGGTACTAGAGTTCGGCAGCACAGTGGTTGAAAACACTGTACACCACTGATGCACTTGGTAACATCTCCATTCAATAACTCCACCCCTCCTTTTTGGTGGGGTTTTGGTCGCCCTTGGCGCCCCTGGGGCGCACTTTGCGCTCTAGGCAATTGCCTAGGTCGCCTATCGCAATCGCCGGCTATGATTACATGGCCAAAACAGAGAATAGCCGCGGATGCGCACTTGCGCGCCCGAAGACACACTATAGACAGGGCGAACCACTGTTGAGCACTTATTGTTTCATGATTAACAACCACCACCACACCCCACCCCACCCCGCTTTTTTTGACAAATTGCACCCTGACTACATGCTTTGCTGTACAATTAAATTAGACTAAGACATTATAATGCTGACTCGTTTTCAGAATAGTGGAAGTCATAATTTTTCTCCCCCCGTTTCTGCGCCCCTGGATGGACGCAGCGCCCTTAGCATTTGCCTATATTGCCTATGCCATGGGCCGGCTCTGTCCTCAAGTCAGAGTAAAATAAATCGCATTTAAAAACATGCACTCACGTTATCTAAAAGTTAACATTTCTAAAAACAAATGAAAAATGAAAGTGCTGGTGGTATTTGTGCAATGAATTTGCGAGGCTATAATACTGGAACTGATGAGTACATGAAGTGCATTTCAGCACACAATTTTGAATTTTTGCAATCTTTTTTTTTAGCAATTTGATTATATAATCAAATTTAGAATATTTGTTGACGGCAGTATTGGGTGCTGCTGCAAAATGTTTAGGCATGTGATCAGGTCCTTGAGTTACAGTGGTGCTTGAAAGTTTGTGAACCCTTTAGAATGTTCTATATTTCTGCAAAAATCTGACCTAAAACATCAGACTTTCACACAAGTCCTAAAAGTAGATAAAGAGAACCCAGTTAAACAAATGAGACAAAAATATTATACTTGGTCATTTATTTATTGAGGAAAATGATCCAATATTACATATCTGTGAGTGGCAAAAGTGATTTTGATTTGATTTATTAGCTTTGCCATAGCAAGATCTATACAAGTACGTATATTACGGCTGGGGAAACCACTACAGCTTGCGCCAATTACAGTGGCCCTGTTGTACCGAAGCTGCATGTCTTTGAACTGTGGGGGAAACCGGAGCACCCGGAGGAAACCCACGCAGACACGGGGAGAACATGCAAGTATGTGAACCTCTAGAATTAGCAAATAATTTGTAAACTTTTTGGTTTAAATGAGAAGCGCTATGTTTGGAGAAAGGAAAACACTGCATTCCAGCATAAGAACCTTATCCCATCTGTGAAACATGGTGGTGGTAGTATCATGGTTTGGGCCTGTTTTGCTGCATCTGGGCCAGGACGGTTTGCCATCGTTGATGGAACAATGAATTCTGAATTATACCAGCGAATTCTAAAGGAAAATGTCAGGACATCTGTCCATGAACTGAATCTCAAGAGAAGGTGGGTCATGCAGCAAGACAACGACCCTAAGCTCACAAGTCGTTCTACCAAAGAATGGTTAAAGAAGAATAAAGCTAATATTTTGGAATGGCCAAGTCAAAGTCCTGACCTTAATCCAATCGAAATGTTGTGGAAGGACCTGAAGCGAGCAGTTCATGTGAGGAAACCCACCAACATCCCAGAGTTGAAGCTGTTCTGTACGGAGGAATGGGCTAAAATTCCTCCAAGCCGGTGTGCAGGACTGATCAACAGTTACCGCAAACGTTTAGTTGCAGTTATTGCTGCACAAGGGGGTCACACCAGATACTGAAAGCAAAGGTTCACATACTCTTGCCACTCACAGATATGTAATATTGGATCATTTTCCTCAATAAATAAATGAGCAAGTATTATAATTTTGTCTTATTTGTTTAACTGGGTTCTCTTTATCTACTTTTAGGACTTGTATGAAAATCTGATGTTGTTTTAGGTCATATTTATGCAGAAATATAGAAAATTCTAAAGGGTTTGCAAACTTTCAAGCACCACTGTATTTCCCCCTTCACAGTAGTTCACTAATGCTTTGTACCTCACTGGCTCAGAGTACAATATGGATGAGACACTATACATGAAAAGCACATACAAAGTTTTAGGGAATTGCTGAAAAATAAAATGAATCAGTTTACCGAATTATGACACGAAATGGCACTGGCTACATCATGAGTGATTGTAGTTACAAAATAGGAAATTTTAATTTCCCTGAGGGAACCCTCCCAAAGGAATCAATAAAGTTTTATCTTATCTAATCTAATCTAGTCAACACGTTGTAGAAGATTTTATAAAGCTAACTCACCTTAAAGGAACAGTCCACCGTACTTCCATAATGAAATGTGCTCTTATCTGAATTGAGACGAGCTGCTCCGTACCTCTCCGAGCTTTGCGCGACCTCCCAGTCAGTCAGACGCAGTCAGACGCGCTGTCACTCCTGTTAGCAATGTAGCTAGGCTCAGTATGGCCAATGATATTTTTTGGGGCTGTAGTTAGATGCGACCAAACTCTTCCGCGTTTTTCCTGTTTACATAGGTTTATATGACCAGTGATATGAAACAAGTTCAGTTACACACATTGAAACGTAGCGATTTTCTATGCTATGGAAAGTCTGCACTATAATGACAGGCGTACTAACACCTTCTGCGCGCTTCGGCAGCGCATTGATACGGAGCTCAGATATCAATGCGCTGCCGAAGCGCGCAGAAGGTGTTAGTACGCCTGTCATTATAGTGCGGACTTTCCATAGCATAGAAAATCGCTACGTTTCAATTTGTGTAACTGAACTTGTTTCATATCACTGGTCATATAAACCTATGTAAACAGGAAAAACACGGAAGAGTTTGGTCGCATCTAACTACAGCCCCAAAAAATACCATTGGCCATACTGAGCCTAGCTACATTGCTAACAGGAGTGACAGCGCGTCTGACTGCGTCTGACTGACTGGGAGGTCGCGCAAAGCTCGGAGAGGTACGGAGCAGCTCGTCTCAATTCAGATAAGAGCATATTTCATTATGGAAGTACGGTGGACTGTTCCTTTAAAGGATGACATTTTTGGCAGCAGGCTAACTGACTAGCTGATTGTTCAGCTTCTGCTAGCTCTAAGACCAAATAAATATCATGCACAATAGTGTAAAAATATTGTACCTTTCTTGAGTTGTTTCCTGAGATTTTTTTTGTTTTGTTTTCACTTCAGAAAAAATGCAATTTTAATACGGACATCATTCTGTACTGTGCTAACTTCACATACCAGTGAATGAAATGATATTGATTGCTGGGATTTAGCGCAACCATGATTTACAACCAGGAAAGGCTGCACCCTGAACAGTTAGATTTTTAAACTAACTCAGTCTTTTTAAACTGGTCACACTTGTGCAGTAATTTATCAAATGTATTGAACGTTAAGCATGTTATCAAACTACAACCCTATTTCCAGTTGGGACACTGTGTAAAATGTCAATAAAAAACAGAATGTGATGATTTTCCAGTCATGGAAACCCTGTATTTCTTTGAAAATGGTCCGAAGACGACATGTCAAATGTTGAAACTGAGAAATCTTATTATTTAAAAAAAAATGCTGATTTTGAATTTAATACCAGCAATATGTTTCAAATATCCTGGGAAATATGACCGGGGCAACAAAAGACTTGGAAAAAAAATTATATAACGTTTAAAAAAACCAAACAACCCGCCCCCCAAATTAACCTAATTTGGTTAATTGGCAACAGGTCAGTAACACAATTAAGTATTGCTGGGTTTCACGTGACGTCACATCCGCCTCATTAGTTATTCAAAACTTTAGCTGGTGCTCTACTAAAGCTCAGTTGACAAAGCGTTTGTACGGAGAAGGCTCACATGAAAAATGCCTTACGCTTGCGTTGTTTTAGGTTGTTCGAATCGATCAAACCATGAAACTGATAAGTTTCTTCAGGGTTCCCTGTGAACTAATAAAAAAGGGTGAACGAACACAGGGTTTCACAAAAAGACGTCGAGAAAGGTGGCTTTTGAACCTCTCGCTGAAATCGAAGGGAGCCGAGTCGAAGCATGCTCGAGTTTGCAGTGATCACTTGGTGAAAGGTTTGTATCTCCCTCTCAGCTATGGCGTTAGTGTTTTCCAAGTATTTTTCTTGCGATGTGTCGTTATTTTATGAGACTTTTTTTTTTTTTTGTCATGAAGCGCTAAAGTCCCCAGCTGTTTCTTTGTTTCCTCCTCACAAAGTCCATATGCATGAAGGTTGTGACAGAATTCTTCCCAAGCTGTATGGTTACAATGCGCCGTGATCACTTCTCCGTCTCGTTTAACTAAGATCCAGGTCTTTAAAGGGGTTTCTGATGATCTTTGTGAATGATTTACCTGAGAGATAAGAGCCAACACAAGTGAGAATCAAGCAAACTGTTTTGTTTACACTTCAACTTGCAGCGCTTCATTGTAAAGATGCCAACGAAAAGCTTAAAAAAACCATACTTGCACGGGCAAAACCAATACAGGATTCATTCGGCAGCGACTTGATACCGAGGTCCTTTACCCAGCCACATACAAAAAAGTTGTAAGGCTCCATACTCTTCCACACTTTCATCTGTTTTGCGGTGTAGAAGGACGTCTGCAACACCAGATAGTTCGAGATGTCGGGGAACTCGACTGAAGGGTAGTTTTCGAGATCGTATGACAAATCCTTCTTTCCCAGACTGTAGGGGTCGATTCCATTGCACACAGCAATCTTCTGAATATATCTAAAGTGAGCAGTGGCTTCTAGATTACTCTGATAACTTATCACTAGTTGTTTGCACTACGGCAGCCTTTAGACCACCAGCTATTTCACTTCCGGTAAAACCGCTAAGAAAAGTCAGGTGATTTGAAACCCAGCAATAAAAAAAAAAAAGCATCCCAGAGAGGCAGAGTCTCTCAGAAGTAAAGATGGGGAGGGGTTCACCGCTCTGTGAAAGATTGAGTAGGCAAACAGTGCAACAATTTAAGAATAACATCCCTCAATGTAAAATTGCAAAGAATTTGAGGATCACATGATCTGTGGTACATAATATCATTAAAAGATTCAGAGAATCTGGAGGAATCTCTGTATGCAAGAGACAAGGCTAAAAACTAACATTGGATACCTGTGATCTTCAGGCCCTCAGGTGACGCTGAATTAAAAATGGATTCATGATTCGGTCATAGAAGTTACTGCATGGGCTCAGGAACGCTTAAAGTAATTGTCTGTCTGTGAAAACAGTTCTTTACTGTATCCACAAATGCAAGTTAAAACCAGATATATAAACAATATCCAGAAACACTGTTGCCATCTCTGGGCCCGAGTTCAATGAACTGGGGCAAATTGGAAAACTGTCCTGTGGTCTGATGAATTGAAATTTGAAATTCTTTTTGGAAATCATGGACACCGTGTCCTCCAGGCTAAAAAGGAGAGGGACCATCCGGCTTATCCGCATACAGTTTGAAAGCCAGCATCTGTGACGGTATGGGGGTACATCTGTGAAGGCACCGTTAATACTGAACAATATTTACAGGTTTTGAAGCAACATGTTGGCATCCAGAGGACATCTTTTTCAGGGAAGACCTTGCTTATTTCTATAAGACCATGCCAAAACGCATTCTGCACGTATTACAACTGCATGGCTCTGGAGTAAAAGAGTCCAGGTGCTAAACTGGCCTGCCTGCAGGTCCAGACCTGTCTCCCATTGAAAGCGTATGAAGTGTAAAATGTGACAAAGGAGACCCTGAACTGTTGAGCAACGAAAATTGTATATCGGCAAGAATGGGACATTTTTACTTTCAAAACTACAGCAATCGATCTCTTCAGTTCCCAAACATTTAGTGTTGTTAAAAGTAGAGGCGGTGCAACATGGTGGTAAACATGTCCCTTTCCCAACTTTTTTGAAATGTGTTGCTGGCAAATTCAAAATGAGCATATATTTTTCAAAAAACAATAAAATTTCTCAGTTTCAACATTTTGATATGTTGTCTTTGTACTATTTTCAATTAAATATAAAGTTTCCATGATTTGCAAATCATCACATTGTTTGTTTTATATAGTGTCCCTACATTTTTGGAATTGGGGTTGTATTATGATTTACTTTGTGCTGTTGTATTTGTCTTACTGTAACGGAGCTGCCCTGCTACATGCAGGCATTGGTAGGAATGATGTGCCACAGCAGTTTAAGGGTTGCCAGGTCTTTTTTTTGGTTGAGGTAATTAAAAAAAGCTCCAATCTAACAACAGTAAAGAAATCAGGCAGCATCTTTTTAACCACTATGAACTTGTTTGTAAAGGGTTGTGGATAACTGACCATCACATCCATATATACGATGGAATGTTGGGGTCATTGGTAATATTCTGAGAAACACTTGGAATTTCCAAGGTTTACGAGAAAAGTATCGGATGTTTTCCAAGATTATAAAGTCATAAATTTGCTCGAAAAAAACCCGTCAATTTATTTGTATCAGGCTTTTAACAATAGACGTTGTCGCAAAGCAGCTTTACAGAAAAATAAAGATTGTAAGCATGTGATCTATAAATGCAGAGATTAAAAAGTTGGAAATTACACGATTACAAAGCGACACATTTATGAGAAAAAAAACCTCAGCAAAATAGCGTTTTTGTGAAGGAACCAGATGGCTTCACTGTGCAAGGTTGGCTCAACCTCATCACACCACAAACAGCACAGCTGAGCAG
Source organism: Neoarius graeffei (assembly GCF_027579695.1). NCBI lineage: Eukaryota > Metazoa > Chordata > Actinopteri > Siluriformes > Ariidae > Neoarius > Neoarius graeffei. The sequence continues at coordinate 57,620,284 of NC_083572.1, forward strand.
AGAGTTAGAGGAAATGCAGTCTTTCCTCTTCTATTGTTGCAATATAAAAGAATAAATCCCTAAAAGAATTTCAGCAGCATTTCCCAGAATGCATTGCAGTTGGGAAGTTAGGAAGCACATGACTGTTGCGCTTCCTGAACGCAGCGGGAAATTAATGTAAAAACCTCACGGCTTTATGTCTGTCTTCTTTTGCTTTTGTCTTTTGCTGTTTATGAATGTATAATTATTGTGCGTCTCATTTGCTGAAGTCTGTTACTTTGAAATGGCTGAGCAGAGAGTTCTAGGAAATGTAGTCTTTCTTCCGACAGATTTTCTCCTATTGCTGGGTTTCAGTCACGTGACTTTCCTTAGCGGTTTTACAGGAAGTGAAATAGCTGGTGGTCTAAAGGATGCTGTAGTGCAAACAACTAGCGCTAAGTTATCAGAGTATGCTCGTAATCTAGAAGCCACTGCTCGCTTTAGATATATTCAGAAGATTATGCGCAATGGAATCGACCCCTACAGTCTGGGAAAGAAGGATTTGTCCTATGATCTCGAAAACTACCCTTCAGTCGAGTTCCCCGACATCTGGAACTATCTGGTGTTGCAGACGTCCTTCTACACCGCAAAACAGATGAAAGCGTGGAAGAGTATGGAGGCTTACAGCTTTTTTTGTACAACCCCGATTCCAAAAAAGTTGGGACAAAGTACAAATTGTAAATAAAAACGGAATGCAATAATTTACAAATCTCAAAAACTGATATTGTATTCACAATAGAACATAGACAACATATCAAATGTCGAAAGTGAGACATTTTGAAATTTCATGACAAATATTGGCTCATTTGAAATTTCATGACAGCAACACATCTCAAAAAAGTTGGGACAGGGGCAATAAGAGGCTGGAAAAGTTAAAGGTACAAAAAAGGAACAGCTGGAGGACCAAATTGCAACTCATTAGGTCAACTGGCAATAAGTCATTAACATGACTGGGTATAAAAAGAGCATCTTGGAGTGGCAGCGGCTCTCAGAAGTAAAGATGGGAAGAGGATCACCAATCCCCCTAATTCTGCGCCGACAAATAGTGGAGCAATATCAGAAAGGAGTTCGACAGTGTAAAATTGCAAAGAGTTTGAACATATCATCATCTACAGTGCATAATATCATCAAAAGATTCAGAGAATCTGGAAGAATCTCTGTGCGTAAGGGTCAAGGCCGGAAAACCATACTGGGTGCCTGTGATCTTCGGGCCCTTAAGGCCAATTTATGCTGACAACGCAGTCCTCGCAGATGGTGTCGCAGATGGCGTCTGCGTAGCCCTCCCCTTCGCAGACGCTCTGCACGCACCTCCCAAAAATTGTGACCACCGCAGAAGCCTCGCAGACAGCGTCGCAGACAAGAGGGCTCTGATTGGTCCACTCTACATCTGCTGTACACGCACTTCCGCTTCCCTACTTTCCCGGTTTGGTTTGTTTTCACTACCGCCATTTTTAAAAACGCGAGCAAAGATGGAGCAGCACGAAGAGCGGTTGATCGAGGAAGTGAGGAAGTACGGACATCTATACGACTCCAGTTCTAGTCATTATAAGTAACCGGAGGATAAACACTCCACTAACCACATCCACCAACTACTCCTAGCGATTTCGCGACTTCGCGCCCCCTTGCGTTGTGGCGGTGAATAACATCGCGCACGCCTATTACTCCCCGCTCAACGATAAATTACAACTGTCTGCGAAAAGCTATCTGCGAAAGCCTTGTCGCAAGAGCATGCAGAGGCCCTTAGACGGCACTGCATCACATACAGGCATGCTTCTGTATTGGAAATCACAATGTGCTCAGGAATATTTCCGGAGAACATTATCTGTGAACACAATTCACCGTGCCATCCGCCGTTGCCAGCTAAAACTCTATAGTTCAAAGAAGAAGCCGTATCTAAACATGATCCAGAAGCGCAGATGTCTTCTCTGGGCCAAGGCTCATTTAAAATGGACTGTGGCAAAGTGGAAAACTGTTCTGTGGTCAGACGAATCAAAATTTGAAGTTCTTTATGGAAATCAGGGACGCCGTATCATTCGGACTAAAGAGGAGAAGGACGACCCAAGTTGTTATCAGCGCTCAGTTCAGAAGCCTGCATCTCTGATGGTATGGGGTTGCATTAGTGCGTGTGGCATGGGCAGCTTACACATCTGGAAAGACACCATCAATGCTGAAAGGTATATCCAGGTTCTAGAGCGGCAGACATAATGCACGCAAAGCGTGCATATATATATATATATATATATATATATATATATATATATATATATATATATATATATATATATATATATATGAGAGAGAGAGATATGCAAGTACGAATTTTTCATGGGGCGGGATGGTTTGGAACAGGCCATCTAAAATTGGGATAACATTTACCCGGGACGGGTATTTGAGGCGGGTCGTCTAGCTTAAGCTTGATTAGAGTTGTTACGCATGCCAGTGTTTCCCACAGAAATTTTGGAGACTATGGGGGAGGCGCGGGGGTTGTTTAAAATTGAGTGATATGTTAAATATTAAGTTATTACTGAAAAACTATTGATTAAAAAAACAGACACTGAGAAATGGTCCTATAAACAACTTGACCAATATAAAAGATTACCAGGACTACAAAAATGCAGAAAAATAGGCTTTACTTATCCAAATGCACCTGTTGGTTCAAAAGTTAAAGTGCAGAGAACCTCACAGCACAACATGAAGTTACCTTAAAATATAATATAAATGCCTCAGCTTTCATGTAAGAAAAAAAAAAACTATTAATACTAGTACTGTGTGCAGGCAGTCTCTCCTGAAGACTAAATTAAACAATAATTATAAACTAATAAAATAAATGGCTCAGGCTTCATAGAAGAAAAAAACAATTTGAACAGAATCTCACAGTATGATGCTGAAGCTGCCTAAACAATGGAAAATAAAATACCATTTTGGCAAAAACGTTGGCATCCATTAATTTCTTGTATTAAGTAAAAAAAAATATGTTGCCAGATACTGCTGATGTTTTACAGCCCAAAATATGTTCAAAACCTGCCAAAATGCACTTAAAACAGCCCAAATTGGGCGGGAAAACGCGCGATCTGGCAACACAGGTGGCAGTAATGGCTGCACTCGTGTCGAGGATGTAAACACAGTTGACGCGGCAACGGACATACATGACATAGTGGATGTAATTTACGTTCACAACTTTTTTTGAAGTCAGAAATATTTAATATTAAATTTTGTGACTCGACTGACAATAGCCGGCGGCATAAGCCATAGCCGGCGATTTGCCGCCGGTGACCGGCTACTTTTGAGACCGCTGGACAATGCCAAACCACATACTGCATCAATTACAGCATCATGGCTGTGTAGAAGAAGGGTCCGGGTACTGAACTGGCCAGCCTGCAGTCCAGATCTTTCACCCATAGAAAACATTTGGCGTATCATAAAACGGAAGATACGACAAAAAAGACCCAAGACAGTTGAGCAACTAGAATCCTACATTAGACAAGAATGGGTTAACATTCCTCTCCCTAAACTTGAGCAACTTGTCTCCTCAGTCCCCAGACGTTTACAGACTGTTGTAAAGAGAAAAGGGGATGTCTCACAGTGGTAAACATGGCCTTGTCCCAACTTTTTTGACATGTTGTTATGAAATTTAAAATCACCTAATTTTTCTCTTTAAATGATATATTTCCTCAGTTTAAACATTTGATGTGTCATCTATGTTCTATTCTGAATAAAATATGGAATTTTGAAACTTCCACATCATTGCATTCCGTTTTTATTTACAATTTGTACTTTCTCCCAACTTTTTTGGAATTGGGGTTGTATGTGGCTGGGTAAAGGACCTCGGTATCAAGTCGCTGCTGAATGAATCCTGTATTGGTTTTGTCCGTGTGAGGTTTTTTTTTTTTTTTAAGCTTTTTGTTTGCATCTTTACAACGAAGCGCTGCAAGTTGAAGTGTAAACCAACAGTTCGCTTGATTCTCACTTGCGCTCGCTCTTATCTCTCAGGTAAATCATTCACAAAGATCATCAGAAACCCCTTTAAAGACCTGGAGCTTAGTTAAACAAGACGGAGAAGTGATCACTGTACGGCTGGGGAAGAATTTTGTCGCAGTCTTCATGCATATGGACTTTGTGAGGAGGAAACAAAGAAACAGCTGGGGACTTTAGCGATTCGTGACTTAAAAAAAAAAAGTACCGTAAAACAACGACACAGCAAGAAAAGTACTTGGAAAACACTAACGCCATAGCTGAGAGGGAGATACAAACCATTCACACTGCAAAAAACGATATCTTAGCAAGTGAAAATATCTTGAAAATAGTTGAAACGATCTAGCATTTCCTATTAGAAGGATACAAGACACTAATTCTGAGATTATTAAACCTAGTTCTAGATCGCAACCAACTTATTCCAAGATGTCTTATCAAGTAAAGTTATCTGTCCATGCAGCAAGATCATTTCACTAGCATAAAGTAATTTTCTCCTCAAATTCAGTTTTCAATTTTTTGCAGCGCACGAAGTGATCACTGCAAACTCGAGCATGCTTCGACTCGGCTCCCTTCGATTTCAGCGAGAGGTTCAAAAGCCACCTTTCTCGACGTCTTTTTGTGAAACCCTGTGTTCGTTCACCCTTTTTTATTAGTTCACAGGGAACCCTGAAGAAACTTTCATCAGATTCATGGTTTGATCAATTCAAACAACCTCAACGCAAGCGTAAGGCATTTTTCATGCGAGCAATGCACCTTCTCCGTACAAACGCTTTGTCAACTGAACTTTGGTAGAGCACCAGCTAAAGTTTTGAATAACTCATGAGGCGGATGTGACGTCACGTGAAACCCAGCAGTATTTCCCCAGAAGGTATTGCAGCTAGTAAGCTGGGAAATTTTTTTTTTTTTTTAATATATACACAATTTTTTTTTTTTTTTGTAAAAGTGTCACTTAATCTCTGAATTTGAGTTTAAGGTAAGCGTACCCATTAAGCCCACCAAAATCTAAATTTCTTTATTTTTCATCCATATTCACACAATGTTTTAGTGAAATGATTTGCTAAATAGTAAGATTTACCTCTCATCTCAATGCTTATTGATGAGTTGATGTGAATTTCAAAATACACGATTAAGATATTTTAGTAAAAAAGTCAAAAGTCTGGCTGGGCTTAAAGGGTACCATCGGTACCCTTTTAAGCCCACTTGTGTTCCTAATAAGCCCACTTCAACATCTTTCATAGAATAATGTTGTTTAATGAAATATAAATATATCAATAGATGAAATAACAATGAAAGTGTGCTGTAAACATTCTTTTTCATAAATATGATCAACTGACAAACATGACAAAACAACACAGAACAATGAATCATTTCATCTAATTTTGTTTCATTTCAGGCAAGCGGATCAGCGAGCGGATTTGATCATCTTACCGTATTTTCTGGACTATAAGCCGCTACTTTTTTCCTAGGTTTTGAACCATGCGGCTTATACAAAGGTGCGGCTATTCTGTGGATTTTTCTTCCACCGCTAGGGGCGCTCTAACCGGAAGTAGAATCAAAAATAAGACAGACGAAAAATCAATGCAAAGAAGAATTAGCAGATCTTTAGCAGATAGAACACGCACGACAAATTACTAACTGGTAATTATTTTCAAATCCAGCGAAGATGATTAAAGTGACTTGTGGTTTCAAACACAGGAGAAATGAAGGTAAATAAATACCGGTTATTTTCTCTTGGCTCTGTTCCGTTTTAATCAGCAAAGTTGCTGCCGTGTTAAAAGGCACTGTTCGGAAAGAATCTGTTCAGGTACATACATGTACATTTACAGTACAAAATCGTTCTGTACATGCAGTAAATATCTAATTTTTCAACATAGATATCTGCGGCTTATAGCCCGGTGCGGCTTGTATATCTTTTTAAAAATTTTTTTTTTTTAAATAGAGCGGATGCGGCTTATATACAGGTGCGCTCTATAGTCCAGAAAATACGGTAAGTTTTTGTTTGTATACATTTTCCACCTCAGTGTAGTTGCTGAGGTAGAATGGGCCAGCTCCCACTAGGTTTGCCTTGCACAGTATGAACTTTTTTTCCACATCTTCAACCTTCTTCCTTGAAGGGAGATGGTGCGTGTTGTTTGGGCCCCGGTCAAGAAATTTCATGACGTAAGACGTCTCACCCTCTGGTGGCGTGGACTCATTGAGGACTCGCGCTATATAATATTTTGCAGGCTTGGTAAAAAGCACTGCGTAGCGGTGATTAGATAACAATAGTTCGCTATTATTATGTTAATAGCGCTATTTTGCGCTGCCGTCGGGGGCAGTGCTTCAAAATGATGCTGCTTGTAGCACTGCCCCTTTTGCCTAGCATTTGCTAGCTGTAGTTTGCATACATTTCAATGGGTGGTACCATTTAAGCCCACCTGTACAAAAGGCTAATTTATGTAAACACAACTAAACAGGGCCTTTTATGATACATATATTTAAATATCAATGTTAAACAAATCATAAAATGGTCACTATTTCTATCTAACAACTTTAACTGTTCTGCTGGAGAAGGATTAGCAACACTAGCGTTGTTGTTTTTTTTTGAGAGGTTAGCTACTTTCGCAAGCTCACAAAACTCATCTTTTCATTAAAAGAGAAAATATATATAATTTAAGAAAACACATCGTTTTTTTCAATAAAAATCAGCACATTTGCCTCTTATTTGACATAATATCAATATACTTACCAAAGATGTAGCTGAAAAGTGTTGAAAATTGGGGATTTCTAACAGGTTGCAAAAGTGCAAAGTTTTTCTGTGTCTTCTCGTCAGTTGTCCTGGGACTGTATACACATGGGCGGGGCTAATTCAACCATACAAAATGTTATTGGTATGCAATAAAAAACACTTCGTAAAGAACAAATTATTTAATTGAATGAAGTAACTTTTGGCAAAAAAAAAAAATGTTTTCCTTTTTTGTAATTTGACCTCAAAGTTGAAAGTGGGCTTAAATGGTACATGCGCTTATTGGGTACGCTCGCCTTATTTATTTATTTTTAAACTCTAATGGCCCTACTACCCTGACATGGATGTTTGTTCAACATCCCATTCAAGATTTACTCCCCTTTTGTAGTTCTAATAAGCCGCACTTTTCAGGGAATGCTTCTCACTGGATTTCGAACCGTGGCTGTGGGAATGTGCTCGCTCAGCCGCTAGAGCATTAGTGAGGTCAGACACTGATGTTGGTTGAGAAGACCTGGTGTGCGGTCAGCGTTTAAAATTGATCCCAAAGGCGTTCAATGGGGTTGAGGTCAGGACTTCAGTTATTCCACTCCATCCATCCATTCCATCCGTTATCTGTAGCCGCTTATCCTGTTCTACAGGGTCGCAGGCAAGCTGGAGCCTATCCCAGCTGACTACGGGCGAAAGGCGGGGTACACCCTGGACAAGTCGCCAGGTCATCACAGGGTTGACACATAGACACAGACAACCATTCACACTCACATTCACACCTACGCTCAATTTAGAGTCACCAGTTAACCTAACCTGCATAAATCATGTCTTCATGGAGCACGCTCGGTGCACAGCGGCATTATCAAGCTAGAACAGGTTTAAGGCCTCTTATGCTGTGTTCACACTTATACCGGTACGATAGTGGTATAACTGTATCGATACAAAGTATACCGGTACAGTTTAGTGCATCTGTCCACACTAGCGAGAAATGTTTGTGGTTTTCTTTCACGGTAGTTGAAATGCGCGTGTGCGAAATGTTTCCGTGGTTACAGAGTAACTTCCTTCTGAGAATATGGCGGATGAAACAACGTGTGTGTGCTTTTTGTTGTCAGTGTACAGTCTGTATTTCTGGTGGTCATTTATTCAGTCGAATCGTATAAAACGCGCGAGGCAGTTCCCCCCCCCCCACTTTCTCCCTCTTCCCTTCTCTTCCCCTCCCTTTCTCCCCCCTTTCTTTGCTCCATGTAGCTCCACGGTCGTTTTGAGCCATTTTGACGTTTTATTTACAGCTGGAAAGCACAGGAGTATTGTATTGTATGAATAACCCGGAAGAAGTAGGAATGGATTATTGCGCATGCGCATTATATTTGTATCGATACAGAACCGCTTCATCTGTCCACACTACAGCGAAGCACTACAGTACCGATACTGTACCGGTACGAAACCCATACATTTGTGGGTTTCGTACCGATACGGTTATACCGCTACACTACCGGTATAGTTGCTAGTGTGGACAGGTGTTGCGATACCAAAGTAGTATCGTATTGGTACAAAATCCCTAGTGTGGACAGGGTATATGTTCCAGTGAAGGGAAACTGTAATGCTACACCATACAAAGGCATTCTACACAGTTGTTCTTCCAACTTTGGGGAAGGGTGTGATGGTCAGGTGTCCACATCCATTTGGTGACCGTGTACATTTGTACTCTTCAGGACAAAATAATGCATGCCTATTTGGCTCCTGGCATATTCAGCTGATCAGCTACTTTATATTCTATTGTGAACTGGTGAGCAGCAAGCTAACAACAAAACTGACTCAGTTCAGGAGCACAGAATGTAATTCATCTTGCGCAACGTGTATAGTAACCCATTGTTTCTTTTGTCGAATGTACTGGTACGTGCTGTATTGGTGACTGCGCTTAAAGATCTGATGACACATTTTTGACATCTTTGGCGATGTTTTATAACATAAAAAGTAATTCCTGATGATCCATATGTTAATTCATGAAGGCGCCTATTTTACAAGTGATGATAAAAAACGCGGCTATTTGGGCAAATTTGACGGGGCTGCAGCACCCAGGAGACGAAAGAGGAGGAGGAGCTATATGACGTCAACGAAAGAACCTTCCTCCTCACTTACCAGTTTGTTGTTGATGCGGCAGGTGTTCAGTTTGTCATTATTAGTATTATTATTATACATTTTATATATATATATATATATATATATATATATATATATATATATATTAGGGTTGGGCGGTATTACGGTAAGAAGGTATCCCGAGGTATCCAAAAGTACCAACGGTATCGGTCTCATTACCGTCATTTTAAAAAAATATATAATATCTAAATAAATATGGAGTACATGAGGTCATAATATAAAATAATAAATTGAAGATCATCCCGAATAACTGTGTGATCGTATTTTCACTAATTCTATCAATTTCCTAAAGAAGTTCTCATCGCGTGCAGGGTTGTTTATGTCGTTACCATGGCAACCCTGCGTGACATTTGGAGTCTGACAGAAAGCTTCGCAAGAGACTGAGACCACGGTTGAAAGATGGCAAGTCAAGATAACGAGTTAGTGGCAAAAAAAAAAAACCATCGGCAGTGTGGCAGTATTTTGGTTTCAAACCAAACGAAAAGGGAGAGCCAGCAAACACAGATGAAGCTGTGTGTAAAGTATGTAAGAAGACGGTCACGGCGCGAGAGGGGAACACCTCCAATCTGAGTGTTTTGAGTAGGTTACATGAGTAACAACAAGGTAAAATAATATAACGTATGACATTTGGGATGTGGGTAATAAACGTTTGAAATGTCATCTACTGAAGAAACGGAAGAAAACATCGTAGCGTAAACCGTTAGGTTTCTGGTGGGAATTAGCAATGCGCTTGCTGTCTTTGTTGGGTGTGTTAAACCGTATGGATTTAAGTGGAATAATTGTAAGGAGTTATGTGATCAAGACAACGTTTTAAGCAAGGTAAGGCCATTTGATTATTAATTTCCCCGCCATGGCATGACGTGGGCCCATATGATTTTGCCTTGTGCAGCTATCACGCATTTGAATTAGGTTCGCCTCATTTGCGCTGAAGAATATGGTTTATCGCGCAGTCTAAACGGGATGTTGGTTGATTCTTTTTCTTTTCTTTTTTTTTTTATTTCCCATGCTTGAAAGGGTATGATCCTGCTCATCGTGTAGTTTTTTTTGATGGAGTAGGTGAAATAGTGCTGCAAATGGCGTTTCAACGCAGACGTGTAAACGACAGTTGAATGCTATTTTCAAGATGAAGGAAGAGTTGCGTGATGCTTTGAAATATCTCTTAATCCATTCATCAATGCACAAAATTCGCTTTGCTGCTTAATCCATACCACAATGCACACAATTCGCTATGCTGCTTTTAAATAGTACATTTGAGGCATAGGCGCAGGTCTGGACAAGGTCCGCCGGTATAGGCGCACGTTACACAGTAGGCCGAAACAAAATATTATTTTTTTCTCGGTAATACCGTATACCCCGGGAAAACACAGAGACAGTTTAAAGGTATCAAAATTTGGATACCGCCCAACCTTAATATATATATATATATATATATATATATATATATATATATATTAGTGCTGTCAAGTGATTAAAATATTTAATCGCGATTAATGGTGCGACTGTCATAGTTAACTCGCGATTAATCGCACATTTTTGTCACATGAAAAACCATTGTAATTCTCTTATCAGCATAAAAACGTGAATGGGGTTGCTTTGTATTGCAAAGCATAACACGTCTTGACACAGCCACTGCAAAGTGAAACCTAAGCCGAACACCGGGGCTGGCAAAAGAACCATGAGTGAAGTAATCTACTGTTTGAGTTAGTCTACAACTCAGAGAGACAGGTTACACAGTGACGGTAGGCTTGACATGCTTGATTATAATATAAAGTACACTATTATATTAACTTTAAGTTGTTCGTTGATAAATATTGCGTTGAATCTGATCTTTACTGTTTCAGCTCACTTAACACATTTTGTACTTTTACACTTTCTGCCTGTTGATGCGTCGCGCTGTCCAATCAGAGGCGGCCAAATTTGCACATTACAGGAAGGATTTCTGGGATAGCATTGAGTTTACAGTTCAGAGGGATCTGGCTTCTTTAGACGCTGTCTTCTTAAAACTGAATAAATATTTAAAAAGAGCCAAATGAGCCAGTCTTTTGAACGGCTCTTTTCAAAGAACGGATCACAAAGATGCGGATCCCATCAAAGAGCCATAAATCCCATCTCTACTAGTGCGCCCTGCCCGCGCTGGTTCTTTGGGGGAGGAGGGACTCCTGGCTGTGCGGGGCGTGGCATTACAGTCTAGCTGCTATCGGTTTTCTAAGCAAAGTCTCTGTTGCAAGTTCCTGGCAGTTTCAAAAGCTTATGAAAAACCTACATCATGTCACAGAGCGTTAATTTCTCGATAAAAAAATTATCGCCGTTAAAATTGACGCGTTAATAACGCGACAAAAGTATATATATATATATATATATATATATATATATATATATATATATATAAAAATAAATATAAATAAGTTATGCCTTCACGTTGTGTTGCCGACTTTTGCTCCAAAACCCACAAGGATGGGGTAAGTTTATTCAAGTTTCCCAGAGATCCCGAGCTGCATGCGAAGTGGGTGAAGCAAGTCAGGTGCACTCGTGACAAGTGGGAGCCCTCACCAACATCCGTCCTGTGCTCTGAACACTTCGATTTGGATTGTTTTGACACCCTTCCCAGCTTAAAAGAATCTCTTGGGTGTTCAGTTCAGCACAAACGTGTGTTCCTACCATCAGCAGTGCCTACAGTATTCCGGAGGGGGTCTACTAGTAGCTATGCCGGATCCAGCAGTCGCCTGGGACAAGGCGACTCCTCCAAAGACAGTCCAACTGTCAGAACATGTGTTGTGAAACGACATAAGATAAAGGTACGTAGAGCTATAGAGTGCTCCGACATGATGCTAAAAATAGTAACCATGCAGTCTGCATGGCCATCTTGGACGTCACTCGCTCCAGAGCGCTCGTAGAGTACACATTCATGATAATCATAAATGTAATCATAAAGTCGGCGTGATATCAGTCATGTACTTGCTTGTGAAAGCTTGCGGCTTTCATGTAACTGCCGCCTAGCAACAAGAGGCAAATGTGAAAATATTGATTCCGTAACATTTTGAACAAATACGGGTTGACCTACCAATCCTTGTTATCCAACCTTGTGGTGTTCGTCAATGCTGGGCTGTCTGCCTGTCCGCTGTCCATCTCGGGGTCGGAGTCGCTCTCAGATTGCACAGTAACAGGTTCAAACCTGTACGGTTGGATGCACCCGTGTTCGTCATCACTAGATTCTTCCGATCTATCCCACTCGCAACACAATTCTAGACTCCCAGAAGAGGAAGAGCTAGCACTAGAGAGTTCACCGGCGTTTTCATGCGCCATTTCCATTGAGTAGAACCAGAGTAGAACAGCCAGTGAACCGCAGCGTGTTCTCCCGCTGACGTCACAGCATGGCCGCGAGCCACGGACCCAGTTTTCTTGCGCTGTGCAATTAAAAGTTGGATATTCGCGTAACAGCTTCTTTTCACGTAATTATAACAGAAAGCTAACATGTTTGCCATGTTGTATAGTTTATTTAAGAAATTGCATAGAGTCATGTTCGTGGCATCAGATCTTTAACTGTTGGCAAGCCGCTTATTCGGATATCTGTCGAAGACATTATTCAGTCGAAGACCATTTGTAAGCTGCTGTTAAAGTGTTAAGGCCAATTTATGCTGACAACCCAGTCCTCGCAGACGGTGTCGCAGATAGCATCTGCGTAGCCCCCCCCACCTTCGCAGACGCTCTGCGCGCACCTCCCAAAAATTGTGACCACCGCAGAAGCCTCGCAGACAGCGTCGCAGACGAGAGGGCTCTGATTGGTCCACTCTACATCCGCTGTACACGCGCTTCCGCTTCCCTACTTTCCCGGTTTGGTTTGTTTTCACTACCGCCATTTTTAAAAACACGAGCGAAGATGGAGCAGCACGAAGAGCGGTTGATTGAGGAAGTGAGGAAGTACGTACATCTATACGACTCCAGTTCTAGTCATTATAAGTAACCGGAGGATAAACACTCCACTAACCACACCCACCAACTACTCCTAGCGATTTCACGACTTCGCGCTCCCTTGCGTTGTGGCGGTGAATAACATCGCGCACGCCTATTACTCCCCGCTCAACGATAAATTACAACTGTCTGCGAAAAGCTGTCTGCGAAAGCCTTGTCGCAAGAGCATGCAGAGGCCTTTAGTGTTATGTGAATAAGGCATTGGAGCTCGTGTGTGTTTTTTTTTTTTTTTGCATTGTGATGTTTTTTAATGCATCCCTTCATGCTTGCTAACAAAACAGATGGAAGTGTGCTATGACCTCACACCTAGAAGGCGCCGAACTGCAGCTCACAAATTGGCCATGTGTGCAAATTCGGAGAAGGTTTTTAACCCCGTGGAAGACGAGTGCTAATGAGTGATGCGTGTTTCAGCCCTTATATGTAGTCACTCCTCTCACCATGTGTGCGCTTTTTCATTTTGCAGTTCATAAGATTCATACGAGATCTATCAGACTTTGTTTCAGTGTAAGCTACAGTTGAAGCCACAGGAGGCCTGGATGAAAATAGAAATATTTTTGTGCAGAGGCGTGAGGGAGAGGTAACATTCGGAGAAAGAGAATAATCGAAGGGACTGTTGGGGAAGGGTACAATGAGTATTCTGTGCCATCCTATTTGGAAAAGTGTGGCACCTGAGCAGATGGCATGGCTCAGTGTGATATGGGCAGTGGCAGCGCTCATAGGTTACTTGCGTCACCCAGAAGACTCCAGCTCTACATTACTGAAATGCTCGTGAGCTACCCGTGTGCAAACGAGACCGCTAGAAGCCCAGGATTACAACCCCAGTAAGTAGGGAAAGTGGTAAAAACACTTTTAGTATCCTTTCTGCTGTTTATGATCAGAAAAAATATCTGAAGAGTAATCTTCATCTATAAACTCTACCAGATTTCTTCAGTGAGTAAATTAATCTCAAATAAAACTTGAATTCAGTACGTTCAGTCATAAATGGCAAAAAGCAGGGCTTTGAAGCAGAATTTTTTTCCTATTGGTTCGTTCCGAACAGAAACGGAATTTTAACGTTTCCGGTTTTGGGTTCCACCATTAAATAGACGTTCCCGAACCGGTTAGAACAAAAAAAATTTCGTTCCCGGAACGGTTAATTACGTTCCCTGTCAGCTGTTTAACAAATGGCTATAAAATGATGTCTCTGTCTCATCCAGCTTAAGCCAAATGTAGGCTAATTCTATTACAACCTTCATTAAATAAGACAAGAAATTATTCAAAACAATTATTATTTCAAATGTTGGCGATTTGGATTCTCAGTATGTCTTCCCATCTACACAAACAGAAAAAGTGCCAAAAATGAAAGATAATTCGTTTAGTGTGTTACCAAAGGCTAGTCAGGCCCTATGCATTGATAGGCTAACAGAGGTTAACGTCATTTAATGTTCGCGAGCCTCTCATTAACGTGGACAAATATATTGATATTGTGTTTGAAATTGACGTTTTTGAATAACGATAGACTGCAATATTTACCTCTTATTTAAGATGTGGAGACGTGATAGTAGTCCACCCTCCCGCTCTCTCCATTCAGTCAGCGAACGTCACACAGGAAGTGAACCCCAGCGGGTCATAGAAACTTGCGCAGGAGAACAATGACTTTTTTATTTGTAGGCTACAGAAACTTTGAGGAACGAAATAAAAACCGGTATTAACCGGTTACCATTATTTTTAATAAGCATTTCTGTTCCGGAACATAAAAAATAATAAAGTTTCTGGTTTCGTTTCTGTTCCATGTGAAATAGAAAAAGTTCCCGGTTTTCGTTCCTTGAACCGGTTCAAAGCCCTGGCAAAAAGAAACATATTCTATATTTGATGAATGAGACAATTTAAAATTTGTGTTGGACACAAAAGTCACACATCTGAAAAAGACACGGTGTCTCGTTTTAATTTTTTACAGTTTATAATCTCATCTCATTATCTGTAGCCGCTTTATCCTGTTCTACAGTGTCGCAGGCAAGCTGGAGCCTATCCCAGCTGACTACGGGCGAAAGGCGGGGTACACCCTGGACAAGTCGCCAGGTCATCACAGGGCCGATACGTAGACACAGACAACCATTCACACTCACATTCACACCTACGCTCAATTTAGAGTCACCAGTTAACCTAACCTGCATGCCTTTGGACTGTGGGGGAAACCGGAGCACCCGGAGGAAACCCACGCGGACAACATGCAAACTCCGCACAGAAAGGCCCTCGTCGGCCACGGGGCTCGAACCCGGACCTTCTTGCTGCGAGGCGACAGCGCTAACCGCTACACCACCGTGCTGCCCACAGTTTATAATTTCCTGGAAACTACAAGATTTTAAATAATTCGTCCTGTACATCCATATTTTGGGCAATTTCACCCAGTCTGCCAATTGGCAGGTGTTGCTGTGATTGACGGGGGAAAGAAACGGTAGGCCCTCCTTCCCACCCAGAGATCACAGCCAGTTTTCCGCTCATAGATGGCGGTCACGTCACTGCGATTTTAACTCGTGATCTCCGGATGATGGAGTGAGCGTTTTTCTGTGCTGCCACTCGGGAGCCCAATTCATCCAATTTGTGTCGACTCAAATGAGAGCATGCGTCCCACTCCTGGAAACAAAATGCTGTGTACTAATCTGAAGAGAAGTGGTTGGAGACATCTGCTGTAGGAAACTGACCACAAGTCACAATGGGGGGAAAAATGGCAGTGTAAAATCTTGCACAGCTGAAAATGAGCTCTTTTTAAATTGTAGGTTGCATTATTTAGCCACTTTGCTAAGCCACTGTTGAGTCTATTTCGAATTGAGAGGTGGTGTGGTGAGACACGGGGCAACATTTTGGGTGATATTGCCGGCAACGGGCAACCAGGTGAGACACAGGGCAACTAATTAGAGCAACAGTCAATCGGACAAGACCAACTTGTGCAAAAAAAAAAAAAATCATGACTTGCCTATACAGGCTTGTAGTACTCGAGTCCGACTCGTGCCCTGATTTTAAGGACTTGTGACTCGGACTCGTGCGTTAACTGCATTCGGACTCGTAAATTGGAGACGAGGACTCGGATTTTTTCTTTATTTTTTGGAACATGCCATAATAATTTGGCATAAGATATTTATAGCTACATTAATTTTGTACTAATTTCGTGCAAGAGTGTCACACCTGTGCGCTTTGCTGTGTGCATTAGATAGATTCTCGGGCATGCTCCAGACAGCGTACGCCAAGCGGACTCTCGCACGCGCACCGTAAACGACTCACACCTGCACACGATTAAGGTGCAATCAACGTGCCTGTATAAAAACTGTGAAAACACGCTTACTTTGCGAAGTATTTATTTAGTTGATTTGCTGACACATTACCGAGCCTTATTTCCTGGTTTGGTTTCCTGATCCCTGATTTCCTGTTTCTCATCTTTTGATTCTGCCGAGTCTCTGATGGCCTGTTTGCGCCTCGCTCGACCTGTTGCCCGTTTCACCGTTTTACGATTTTGCCTGCCATTCTGGATTGTTTACCTGTCTACACTTGCATTAATAAACACGGCTTCTGCATTTATATTCGTCTCCCAACCGTCTCTGACAGAATACTTCACACTCCCTGATAAAGAGACTGCATATTCACCTGTTCATACTAGGGATGTTAACCGATGACCGTTTGACCGGTGGTTGACCGAATCAGCGTCAACCGGTTAATTTTTTTTTTGGTTGTCGGTTAAAAAAAAAAAAAAAATCAATCGTTTTGAAGCTGCCGATTTTGGAGCGGAGGACTTGGAATTCTGTATTGTAAATGCTTGGGGCGTGCCATGCGGTGTAAGGACGACAGCTGACGAATCAGAAACACCCATTCAGTCATGTCCCGCCCTCCCACCCCAGTTAAAGACAGCTAACAAATCAGAAACACCCATTCAGTTATGTCCCGCCCCAGTTGAACACAGCTGCCACTCGGCGAAAGAAAAAAGTGTAGACACAGGCTTTTTAGCTTACAAATTACTATTCTGTTTTTTTTTTTTAATTATTATTAGAAGGCACATGGAGTTTAGTCCTGCCTTGGCCAGTGAATTCTGAAAGTATGTTTCGGTCTGTAGCCAACAATGCATGTTATTGCAGATCATATCTCTCCACACAAACTAAAGGCGCAGATGCCGACTTTTTCACGGCTGAATCGTGCAGATCTGATTGCTTTCCTTTGAGCATACAGAATTTACTCTGATGAAATTATTCAGACACTCCGACACCCCCCCCCCCCCCCCCCCCCCCAAAAAAAAAAATGGGATCTGCATGATTCAGCCGCGAAAAAGGCGGCATCCGCTAAAAGGCATGCCGTTTGCATCCCTGTTTAAACTCATAGGTTAACCAACTTTAACCGGCTAATGAGGCTCGGTGGTCGGTCAAGATTTTTTTTAGTTTTCGCCATCCCTAGTTCATGCGTCATGTTCAGGAACAAACTAATGTTAATGGGGCTAAAACAGCCGCCGTCAAATGGTGCAGTTTGGAGTCTTGTTCTTGGACTTGACTCGGGTTTTTATTTTTTATTTTATTTTATTTTTTTTAAATGACTTTGACTTGACTCGGACTCGGTTTAGTGACTCGACTACAACACTGGTTGCCCATCACTTTTAACTTGACGTAAGAGAGCTAACATTATCCCAACATGCAGTGTCTTGCAAAAGTATTCATTCCCCTTGGTCTTTGTCCTGTTTTGTTGCATTACAAGCTAGAATTAAAGTGGATTTTTTTTGGGGGGGGATTGGCACCATTTACACATGCCTACAACTTTTTAAAGGTGCAAATTGTTTATTTATTTTTATTGTGACCCAATAATTAAGATGAAAAAAGCAGAAATCTGGAGTGTGCATAGGTATTCACCCCCTTTCATAAGCAACCCCGAAATAAGAGCTGGTCCAACCAATTCACTTCATAAGTCACATAATTAGTTGATTAAGATCCACTTGTGTGCAATCAAAGTGTCACATGATCTGTCACATGATGTCTGTATAAATCAACCTGTTCTGGAAGGACCCTGACTCTGCTAGCCTGGGAAATCCCATGCTGCTTTGCACAATCGTTCCGATCTGAAAAGACAGCATGGAAACTATGGTCTAAAGGCTCGCCTGAGTTAGGGAGCCAATCAGAGAGTGGGGAGGGGTGGAAAGACGGTGACGCGTACTACTTGACAAACGGAAGCTTGTAGTTTATTTGGGACTGGTTACGGATCACATTTAACATGGCGGCGAGCGATACGAACCAAACCAGCTTCTCTCATATTTGTCTTGCACAAACGGCAGTAATCGTTCGGTGCCATTGTTTTCCTATTTTTGTTTTGCCTTCTCTTTCTCTTTCCTTCTCTTCTTCGCCGCTCTAACTACGTCACCGGGTACAACTGCCATGATTGGCCATGGGCTACGTATACGCCAAATGATAGACATTCGCAACGTCCAATAAACGGCCGATGACAATCGTAAACCACACCTCCCCTACGAGAAATTCAATAGGCGGATTCCAGACCATATTTCACTTGTGATATGGTCTGGTGTTAACCAGGCTATGACTCTGCTACACTACTAAGCAAGCAACATGAAAACCAAGGAGCCTCCAAACAGGTCAGAGACAAAGTTGTGGAGAAGTACAGATCAGGGCTGGGTTATTTTATTTAAATTTTTTTAAGACTTAGGACGAGATGTTGATCGTCCTTTGTATGATTGTCCCAAACTTTGAATATCCCAGGGAGCACCATTAAATCAATTACAGATAGTCGTCGACTTATGACCCATGCGACTTGCGACCGATCGACTTTACGACCGTCTGGTTACGACTGGCGAGTGAAGCCTTGCTTAATTTATCACTCGCAAAACCTGCGGGCGTTCAGGAATGTAAACAAGCACACTTTTTGCCAGTCTACTTTCATTCTAACCATAAAGCATAGATGACACAGGCACTGTTCGAAGACTGGTTTATGAAATTTATGAGGAGAAAAAGAAACAAACAATTCAGACGAGGCTTACCATGTTTATGAAACGAGCAACTCCTCCCGCCAGCCTGAGCGCTGCAACAGCTGATGATGACGTAGACGACCCACAGCCAAGCACCAGTCATGCCAGCGGTCACCAAGTTTTGTATTTTGCTATGTTTTACATTTGTATTCTGGTATGTTTCAAACTAAAATGTTTTCTATTTTTCACACCTGTATTTCGTATTTTTTGTTTTGCACATAATAAACGAATTGTACTGTACGCAGTGTAGTATGCAGTGTTTGACTTAAACCAAATAATGAGCCAAGGTAATGAAATAAGAAAATGTTGATAAAATAAGACTTGAAGATGATTACAATATCATTACACATCACACGTTCATTTAACATAGGCCGACTTACGACCAGATCGGTTTATGACCGGTCAGTCGTAACCAAACGCAGTCGTAAGTCGACGCATAATTGTATAGCAAAATGGAAAGAATATGGCACCACTACAAATCTGACAAGAGACGGCCGCCCACCAGACTGGGCAAGGAGGGCATTAATCAGAGATGCAACAAAGACACAAAAGATAACACTGAAAGAGCTGCAAAGATCCACAGCGGACATGGAATTATCTGTCTATAGACCCCTTCGCATGTTTGTAAACAAACCGACCGTTGCCAGGATGCGCGCGCAGCCTGGACTCAGAAACAATGGCGCTGCCCATAGACCGGCATTATGAGCTGTCAGATTATGCCAAACGATTGTCGTTACAAGATCGAGAATGCTACATAAATAAGTTAACTCTAACAAGTGGACATCGCCTACCGGATCCGCATTTAATTAAAGAGTGGACGGACGATGTTAGTAAGTTCCCTGGTATACAATGGCCCAGGCCCGGCGCCAGGAACAGTTTACTAAGGGGGCAATTAGAAATCGCAAGGGGGCAAATATTTTTCATATTGTGTGTAGTAGTGATGGCGGTCTGACAACGTGTTTCAAACAATTAACTGCGCCAACCACAAAACCACCACGGCCCCGAAGGTTGCTTTAGTCCGGGAAAATCATGTGACATATTACCAGGGCAGTTGCGCTTTCTCAGCCCCCGTGCCCACCTGTTAACCCTCCCCTCCGATTTTCTCACAGACACGCGGTACAACCGGAAAGATGCCAAACATAAAACAACACACGCAAACCTACAGGCAAGTCCTTTACATTTAAAATACATACAAATAGCTCCGCGGCATGAAAACAAAACGTCAATGCAAGTCTAAGGTACTTGGCTCGGCGGCCAAAATCATAATTTAAAAAAATCAACAGACCCCGCGGCTGCACCAGTAATAGCCTTCCTGACTCGCACCGAGTCAACGCTAACCACTTAATCCGCGATCCCAGTTTAGGCGTGTAGGGGACTAAACACTCTGAAGTGATGAATTTTCACCCCCGCTGCATGGGGGGTGACGTCAACGACACATATTCTTACGCTATTTGCGCACAAAGCGGACCATATATGAACACATACACCAACATAAACGGAGATAAACTTAGCCTATAGAAAGAAAATGGATTCACAATATTGTGATTGAATTCGTTTAATTCGGTGGGGGAAAGACTACTCCCGTAAACTGACTGCATATTACAGGATATTGCAGAGACAGTGCACTTGTAAGTGTAGACTACATGTAAAACCCCCGCCCGCCCGCGCGACCCCTCCCCTTGTCCTTATCACAGGTCTGTGTGTGCGCGGCTGTGTCAGCATTTCACACACAGTACACCCACAATAACAATTAAGAAAACAATTAAGTGATCCGAGTCTCCGTTGAGGGGGCGGGGCTGTAGCCATGAGGGGGCGACGCCCCCTTTCGCCCCTCCACGGCGCCAGGCCTGCAATGGCCAGATATATACTCGTACCTTATTGACAAGACTTCAGTGTACACCCACGAAAAACTTCGTGCCTACAAGTCTTTAGACGCATATGATTATGTTATGTGCGGGCATGTACAACTTGATTAACAATGGGACATTCATATTCATTTTATTTTAATCAAATTATGCCAGTGATGTGATGGCAATGTGGCTTTAGCTACAACAGCAAATACCAACACTAAACAGCAATTTGCAGGAGGGAATGGCATGAAAGGAATGATAGTGTAAAGAGTGCAGCTAAGAGAAATCAGAGCTGCGTAAAAAGCGAGAGGCAGAGAGCGGAAATGAAACTGAACGGGGCGGGAGCTAGGTTAGAGCAGTCAGCGTAAGTTGGCATTTAGAGTGAGGGCACACAATTTTACCTTTCCATCCTTGCTTTAAAATTGTGATTTTCGGCATACACAAATGATGACGGCACAAAATCTGGACTGCTTGAGTCAAGCGAGAGCTCTCCTACAAACAAAACTGCATGCAAAGCTAAGTTAACATGCTAACAATATTCATTACATTGTGGAACTATGACCCAGCTAATCAGACAAACGTTACCAAAGTATTTTGCTACATCAATAAACGAAGACTAGAAAGAATAAAAAAGAAAGATTTAATAAATAGCCTGATCTTACCTGTGATGAAGTGGGCGCTGCAAACCCGCGCATTTTTGATAGTGCTTTCATCCCACTCTACACGTTTGATGGCTTGTAGCCATAGACGTCGGCGATTTTTTTGGAATGGGTGAGATCCTGCTGGAATTCTGTACATTTTAACCCCATCACTGCTACGATTCTGACACCCGACAACACAACAACTAGGCATTTCTGAGTCTTTTTTGAGTCCAGGCTGCGCGCGCAATTTCCGCTTACGTATGAATGACGTACTGCGAAGGGATCTATAGGACCACTTTAAGCCATACACTCCACAGAGTGGGGCTTTATGGAAGAGTGGCCAGAAAAAAGCCATTGCTTAAAGGGGAGGAAAAAAAAAACGTTTGGAGTTTGCACAACAGCATGTGGCAGACTCTCCAAACACATGGAAGATTCTCTGGTCAAATGAGATTAAAATTGAATTTTTTGGCCATCATGGGAAACACCACGTGTGGTGCAAACCCAACACTTCCCATCACCATGAGAACACCATTCCTACAGTGAAGCATGGTGGCGGCAGCATCAAACTGTGGGGATGTTTTTCATCTGCAGGGACAGGAAAGCTGGTCAGCACTGAAGGAAAGATGGATGGCACTAAATACAGGGGAATTCTGGAGGAAAACCTGTTTGAGACTGGGACGAAGGTTCAGGTTCCAGCAGGACAATGACCCTAATCATACTGTTAAAGTGCCATTCCACCATTGGATGTATTTTTTTGGCATAAAAATACAATATATTTTATGACAACATGACTAGACAGAGAAATCTTTTAGCTTCAAAATGATATATCAAACCTAATTTTTTGACAACGACAAGTATATTAATTTTGCGACCAAAGTCACCTACCCTTTTAATTTCCGCACGGTAGTGAAACGTGATGTCATCGGCAGGTTCCCCTTCTTGTGTGACGTGGCACAGATTATCAGCAATGGATAGAACGCGATTGTCAGCTTCGGAAAAGAAGCGAAGGAAAATAGCAAGTGATGCCCAAAGGAGACGGTCGATGGTGAATATCGGCACAGCAATCGACAAGTGGAAATCGCGTTCTATCCGCCATTGCTGATAATCTGTGCCACGTCACACAAGAAGGGGAACCTGCCGATGACATCACGTTTCACTACCGCACGGAAATTAAAAGGGTAGGTGACTTTGGTCGCAAAATTAATATACTTGTCATTGTCTCAAAATTATGTTTGATATATCATTCTGAAGCTAAAAGATTTCTCTGTCTAGTCATGTTGTCATAAAATATATTGTATTTTATGCCAAAGAATACATCCAATGGTGGAATGGCACTTTAAAGCTACACTGGAGTGGCTTAAAGGGAAACATTTTAAATGTCTTGGAATGGCCTCATCAAAGCCCAGATCTCAATCCAATTGAGAATCTGTGGCATAACTTGAAGATTGCTGTACACCAACGCAACCCATCTATGTAACTTGAAGGAATTGGAGCAGTTTTGCCTTGAGGAATGGGCAAAAATACCAGTGGCTAGAAGTGCTAAGCTAATAGAGACATACCACAAGAGACTTGCAGCTGTAATTGCAGCAAAAGGTGGCTCTACAAAGTATTGACTTGGGGGAGTGAATACCTTTGCACACTCCAGATTTCTGTTTTTTTCATCTTAATTATTGTTTGCATCATAATTTTAAAAATTGTGACGCAAAATCCATTTTCATTCCAGCTTGTAATGCGACAAAACGGGACAAACACCAAGGGGAATGAATACTTTTGCAAGACACTGTAGCTAGAGATAACTTTCAGCTAACTATGTTAGCAAAAACCACTGCTAGTTAGCTAAATTCCATTCAAACTCTGGTGCGGTGGTTAGCTAACGGCAGTTTACGCTTTGATTTTTTTTCAGCTATGTTTTAATTACAACCTGAGCACATAAAAGTACAGTAGATGTCTGTTGGTTTTCTAAGCATTTGATGAGGTGAAGTCACCACTTGCGTTTACATGTTACTTATCGGCATAAAAAGATAAGTTGTCTGTCTTTTTCTTCGCTCCATTGCTGTTACGATGCCGCCATCTTTGTTGAAAATTTCAGTTCTCAGGTGGTCATGTGTTTTGTTGCTAGTGCTCTGATTGATTGATTGATTGGATGATCTTAAAAAGTTGCCCAGAATGATCAAAATCGTTCGGTTAGAAATTATGTTGCTCAATCTCAGTGGGAAAGTGTTGACGCGCAGTTGCCCAGCAACATTGCCCAAAAAGTTGCCCCATGCATCATCACCTTCAGAGCGTTGGCTGTTGTGAAATCAGTGAAACCCATTCAACATGCTGTCTCTTGTCCTTGAAAATGAAATTCTGCTAAGTTTTCCAGAACTAAGAAAATAATGGAAAACTGTTTAGGTCTCACCTTATAATGGTGTAAGTCTAAGGGCAGGTGTTGGAGCAGTCAGTGCTTATATGAAGTTTTTGTACAAGGACTCTGACTCCGCTCGAACTCCGAGTTTTTTATTCAGTGGTAGTTTAGTCAGTGATGTAAATTAAATGATCTAATTTTTATAACTTCTGACCTTTTAACCCTCTGGGGTCGAGAACTTCGCCGGTGAAGCTCGACAGGTTTAGAATAGGTCATGTATTTGGATAAATATCTTCACGAGTTTTTCATCATACAAGCAACATATTGACAGAAACTTTACACTTTCCTATGTGCCCACTGCCAAACAATATTAGTTTTAAATTGCCTAAGGCCCTGTCCACACGGCAACGGATTCAGGTGAATCTGATAAAATTGTTTATCGTTTCGGCCTGGCGTCCACACGGCACCGGCGTTTTGGGTGCCCCAAAACGAAATCTTTTGAGAACGGGTTCCAGAGTGGAAAAATCTGGCAACGGCGCCGTTGTGAAGTCGTCTGGATGAGTAGAACGGATTTGTTTACGATGACATCACAACCACATGACTAGAACAAGCAGCACTCTCGCTGTTTTGTATGAACCACTGCATTGCATTCACTTTTGTATACAGCTTTTCTTTTAAATAAACAAGTAACTGAACCATTTCTTGAATTTATTTTTTCTTATTGGATAAGACTGCTTTTCAAAATGTTCATACACAATATAAAAAGTTCTATAAATTATATAAAAATGCTTTTCAAAATGTTCACACACAATAAGAAAATTAAGTTATATAAAACTATGCACACTAATAAAACTAATTTGTACACACAGAAGGCACGATTTCCTCGCGTAGTCGCAGCCATCTTCTTCTTGTTGTGCGTTTGTTCCTGACAGTGCTTCACACCAGGTAGAAGAAGGGGTTTATGCGCATGCGTTTACTTCTTCTATTGTTCTGGTGTCTCCGATGGGACCGTCTTACAGCGCCCCTAGAGGTGTGGCATGTGTATTGCATCGTTTTCAGCAAGCGTTGCGTTGCCATATGGACCTGATATTTTACTGATCCGTTGCCCATGTGGACGCGATATATTATTATTTTTTTTAATAATGTCTCGTTGCCGTTGTCGTGTGGATGTAGCCTAAGGCTACATCCACACGACAACGGCAACGAGATGTTATTTAAAAATATATCGCATCCAAATGGGCAACAATCAGTAAAATATCAGGTCCATATGGCAACGCAACGCTTGCTGAAAACGATGCAATACACATGCCACACCTCTAGGGGCGCTGTAAGACGGTCCCTTCGGAGACACCAGAACAATAGAAGAAGTAAGGACGCATGCGCATAAACTATTATGCGCGAGACTTCATATTAGCCACAAAGTCAGGAAAATCTGTTTGTAAAATTACATTATAATGACCAAATACAATGAAAAGTATTTTTCCAGTCTCACCTGTGAAAGGTAATCCCATGTGATCTCGTTTGGACGGCAAACCTGTTGGTACAGTTAAACGCAGCTAATCTTTATTCTCCGCTTTGACCTATCCAATATGGCGGCGAGGATGACGTATGATTCTACGCGGAAGGCGGCGTCTTTAATGGTCCGGAATAAATTGAATGCTACACGTTGATGGATTAATTTGTTGTTTCTCACCTGTGAAAGGTAATCCCATGTGATCTCGTTTGGACGGTAAACCTGTTGGTACAGTTAAACGCAGCACATGAATCTTTATTCTCCGCTTTGACCTATCCAATATGGCGGCGAGGATGACGTATGATTCTACGCGGAAGGCGGCGTCTTTAATGGTCCGGAATAAATTGAATGCTACACGTTGATGGATTAATTTGTTGTTTCTCACCTGTGAAAGGTAATCCCATGTGATCTCGTTTGGACGGTAAACCTGTTGGTACAGTTAAACGCAGCACATGAATCTTTATTCTCCGCTTTGACCCATCCAATATGGCGGCGAGGATGACGTATGATTCTACGCGGAAGGCGGCGTCTTTAATGGTCCGGAATAAATTGAATGCTACACGTTGATGGATTAATTTGCTCCTCTACGCCCTTTTTGAGGAATGTATTGTAGGACTTAAACCCACATCTGAAGAGGTAAGATCGCTCCTTTTTTTTTTCCCTATTTTTGCTGGCGGGATTGACTCTGCCCTAAGGGCTATTCTCTCTCTCTCTCTCACTTTGCACCATTGCACAATAAATATTCACAGTGAAAATATTTTGTAAGCGCGTTTCATGAACCAAGTTATAGGATTTGTTGACAACTCGCATCGAGTTCGTTACACTTCTACCCGGCGTGAAGCACTCACAGTCATGTGGTTGTGACGTCATCGTAAACAAATCCGTTCTACTCATCCAGACGACTTCACAACGGCAACGTTGCCAGATCTTTCCACTCTGGAACCCGTTCTCAAAAAGATTGCGTTTTGGGCACCCAAAACGCCGGTGCCGTGTGGACGCCAGGCCTAAACGATAAGCAATTGTATCGGAGTCACCTGAATCCGTTGCCGTGTGGACAGGGCCAAAATTAGATGAAACATAAAACTTGTCACCTTCCTCAATCACACCGGAGTCAGAGCGCTGAGCGCCCACTTACACATTCACAAAAGACTATTCACATGGTAACGGCATGATAATCACCTTCACTCTTTTGGTTTCAGTTGGTTTTTCTCTCACGGTGGGAATGCCTACTGTAAACAGGATAAAATCTGTCAGCCGTAGTTTAGGCTATTTGGAGGTAAAATTTGTATTCAGGTAACATGTTTTAAAATGGGCCTCATTAACGAATGAGATCAAATTTTTTTTTTTCTTAAACACCCCCCCCCAAGATATTTACATGGAAATTGGCAGGCACATAGGCTACGTTTACACTAGACCGTATCTGTCTCGTTTTCTTCGCGGATGCACTGTCCGTTTACATTAAAACGCCGGGAAACGGGAATCCGCCAGCGTCCACGTATTCAATCCAGATCGTGTCAGCTCCGGTGCTGTGTAAACATTCAGAACACGCGGATACGCTGTGCTGAGCTCTAGCTGGCGTCTCATTGGACAACGTCACTGTGACATCCACCTTCCTGATTCGCTGGCGTTGGTCATGTGACGCGACTGCTGAAAAACGGCGCGGACTTCCGCCTTGTATCACCTTTCATTAAAGAGTATAAAAGTATGAAAATACTGCAAATACTGATGCAAATACTGCCCATTGTGTAGTTATGATTGTCTTTAGGCTTGCCATCCTTCCACTTGCAAGTGGTAAGTGATATGCGCTGGAATCACACACACAGCGGCTCAGTCCCGAATCACTGCTTGTTCACTTCACTCGCGCACTCTGTGAGCTGCGCAGGGCCGGAGTGCGCACCCTCCAGAGGGCACTCGCTGTT
This sequence comes from Neoarius graeffei, assembly GCF_027579695.1. Taxonomy (NCBI): domain Eukaryota; kingdom Metazoa; phylum Chordata; class Actinopteri; order Siluriformes; family Ariidae; genus Neoarius; species Neoarius graeffei. The sequence goes on from NC_083572.1 coordinate 57,647,372, forward strand.
CAGGGCGGAGTGATTTGAAGCGCAGGATGCCTGCGGAGCCGAGCGTATCCGTGTATTGGTGTTGCTGTGTGCACACTAATCGTGTACTGGTGTTGCTGTGTGCACACTAATCGTTTTAAAAACGTTAATCTGATGATCCGCTGATACGGTCTAATGTAAACATGGGCATAGATTGTATACTGAATACAAAATTTAAAAAATGAGTAAAAACCATTGATGCAAATCAGTATTTAATTACTATTAATTATGCTAATTAGGTAAACACATTAAATCAGTACACTCTCCTTCTTCAAAGTTTCACCAAATGGCTTTATTTATGCAATATAAAGCTGATCTCAACTCTCATTTATACATCACAAAGAAGGAGAAATCAGTGTTAATTACAAAATATGCATAAATAAACACAATGTCATTCACATCTACCATTCTCTATCAAAATTTAAAAAAAAAAAGAATATTTCTAATACCCTGTTTGTGCTCTGTAGGCCTTTGTATTTCTCAAAAGTAGGGCCTACTGGTGTTTACTTCAATTAAGATTCACAGCTTTCAAGGCGAACCTCGAAAAAACTCTGTGAGCCACATCCAATAAATAATTCCAGTTAATAGAACTGAAATTAACACTTGCGTTTCTGGCTTCCGGTTTTTTTGAAATGTCATTCCGACCACTAAGATCTCGATATTTTTCATAAAAACTACAGCCGTATTCTATTTATTTACATGAATCAGTTTGATTTGAAAAAAAAAATTAGTAGGTAAAGCTATGAAAACTCACTTCAAAGCCTCTTGTGACTCATAACATCAAAACTAGCTGGCGGAAAAATTTTTCTGAATACTTCATCAGAAACGGTGAGAACTAGAGAACATCCCTGTAGAGGTTATCCAGTGTTTTCCCCAGAAAAAAATTAAAGCCCTAAATTCTGGCATGATGATACACAGACAATTGAGCGCTAACGGCGCGAAGTGAAACTAGGGGGGTGCGGGGGCATGCCCCCCCGGAAAATTTTTTGAAAATAGATGCTCTCAGGTGCATTTTCAGGATCTCTGAGAGGTTTTAGATGCATGATTAGCTATAGGATGGATTTTAACAGTGCTTCAATGATTTCTGACCTAATAGTATTAACGCAGGGTTCTCGCCAGCGCTTTATATGGTTGCGGCCCGCTACGCTAAAATTTCAGACCGCAACGGTAATTTCCCCCCGCTACGCTAAATTTTTAATATAGCGTAACGGTTGTTTTCAGTTGTTCATCACCATCGCCAAAAGTTTTTTTTTTCCTGCGCACTTGAGCAGTTTTCAAGGTGTCAAAATCAGCCTACGTTTGTTAGGAAACCCATGCCTGGAAATCAGTTCCGAGAGAGAGAGAGAGAGAGAGAGAGAGAGATCCTGGCGATAACTTTCTCTTGAGCTGGACTTCGGTGAATGACAATGGATGACGGACCCCCTCGCAAAAAAAGAGACATTCGCTCTTTCTTCACAGTTAGAAATGTAAGTGCACCACTTCTACAGGTTTTCCATCACGCTTGAAAACTTAACCCAAAGCCCTTTGATGAATGAAAACGTCTACTTTGTAAGCAGGTTTAGCAATATGACAGGGTGCACGTATCGGATGATTAGCGCTAATTTACTAGATCCCACTGTGGCTAACATTAACACACTGGTAATCTGCCTGCATGCCATCCATCGTTATATTTCTATAAGGAGACAGGCACAAGAGAGGTTGGAGGAGATGAAGGAAAGGACATAGGAGGCAGAGGAAAGGAGGTTTATAGATTATAATAGATTATATATTAATTATTTATTAAGGGGGCTGGGTGTATGTTATGCCTGAATGAAAATGCAATTTGTTTTTTTTTTATTTTTATGTGCTCAGGCATTTCTTAATTTCTTAATACAATAAAACATTCATTATCTCTTTGGTTGTGTCTGAGTTTACATATCTTTTGACAACACCCTTTGTAGTTCAGTGAAATACAACAGTAGGTAACACATTGCCAAGATCCAAAGATGTAACAATTTTCCATCAAGGATATACAACATAAAAAATGCAATTTATCCCCTCCAGGAACGTCAAATATGGCCAATTTTGGGCATGATTTTTCAAAATCTCCGCACCATCCCCCCGCTCGGTCGCTACGCTCCCTCGCCATAACCCATTACGCTAAAAAAAAATCCTGGTGAGAACCCTGATTAACGTAAACACATTTGAAATTTCACCTTAAAGTTCAACATGCAAGTTAAACTGTTTTGTTATAGATTACTGAGGTCTACGATCGATTTGAAAATCTACGGGGATGCCTTGCACTTAATTATCTATGATCAAGTAGTGCTGTAACAAAAATGTGCATGACCAGTGGTTTGCTCCATCTTATGCAATCCAATGAAGAGAATCGATCATCATGACCTCCTGTTGATCACAAAGGGATCTGAACCTAAGAACTGCCACCTTAAAATAAGTCGCTGTATTACTATAACTGTAATGATTTAGAATGTTTCAATTACCGTAATATATGTATAACTAAGATGCACTGAAAAGAAAAGTAAGGCAACTGCATATTATAAAGTTTAAATTTTGGCACTTTATTAAATAGACTAGATTAAGATTAAAACATTTAAAGGAAAAGAAAACTTAATTCGTACATTTAAGTTTGCAGAAAGATTATGTATTTATAAACACGTTCATGAATGATAATAGACGAGGTCAAACTTTTGTGATTTAGGGCCCGTTTACACGAGGACGCTGTCGGGTAAAAACGACTAAATATTTTATCGGAGGTGCCTTTCGTCTACACGGGGACGGCGTTTCCGAGGCTGAAAAACGGAAAAAATTGAAAATGCCTTCCAGAGTGGAGAAGTTAAAAACAGCCCCCGTTGCATATCCGTCTAAACTACCCAATACGCGAAACTCTGCTCGGATCTGCTCACGTCGGGTACGCGTTTACGTCATACACATGTCATATACTGTACATGCCAGCCCGGGAAGTAAGAAAGTAAGTAAAAAAGTAAGAGCATGTCTGATTACATCGATCCAACGGACCTTCAAGCTGCTCTGGCAGCTTTAATAAACGTCCAGGAGTCCTTCGAACATCTATACCGAATCTGCACATATACCGTTAATGAACAGAGGCGGGTATAGCACGCTCTTACTTTTTTACTTACTTTCTTACTTGCCATAGCCAGAGTAGTCAAAGTTTTCGCGGCGCAGATGTGCAGATCAGACAAGACGGAAGACGTTGCGCATGCGTGCAGACATAGCGGAGGTCTTTCACAGCACCACCTAGCCGCCTGGCATGCACATCCAATTGAATTCCACACATTTATGCGTCACCGTATAGACGCAGATTTCCTCCTTGAAAACGGTCGTGTTGACGCGGAAAAAAGTGAGAACGAAAACGGACTTTTACGTTTTTGTTTCAGACCGTCCCCGTGTAAAGTGGGCCTTAAAGTCAGTCGGCTTTGTCCGTCTGGTGGGGGACAACATCGGCAGCCAATGAGATCACTTATAATGAATCGGAAACTTCCGGGATGTTTGACGTTTTCTTTCGATATTTTTATTGGACGGTTTGAACATGTGATCTTGACACAGCCAATAGATTAGTTTGTTTACATCATACCATGCGGACATATTACTTTGACAGAATCAACACAAACATTGGAAAAAAAGAGCGCTTGTTTAAGACAAAAATCAATCAGTATGTAAATGGATCTGTGATGATCTGGCGACTTATCCAGGGTGTACCCCGCCTTTCGCCCGTAGTCAGCTGGGATAGGCTCCAGCTTGCCTGCGACCCTGTAGAACAGGATAAAGCGGCTAGAGATAATGAGATGAGAGGAGATATGCACTTTAATACTGAAATAAAGGTTGCTATATGGCTAGTTAACTTGCGTGATTTTCCGATGAAAGGTTTGATGTTCCAAACAGTTTTAATAGAAATTGCTAACAGTTTGTGTTGGCGCATGCGTCCAGTAAAGTTCAAATAAGTAGATATGAGATGAAGTTAGAAAAGTTAAAATAAATGAATATCAGTACTGTACAAAAGTCTTAGGCACCCTATTTTTTCATGCAAACTTTGTTGTAGATTTCTATTTTATGACTTCTACATTATCGAGTCAGTACAAAAACATTTTAGAGTTCCAAACGTTTGTTTTTCAGCACAAAATTAAATGTTGGAGGGAAAAAAATTTGTTTGTATCTGAGCAGCATATTACATAAGAGACCACTTTACAGATTAAAAAAAAGAAAACGTTATGAAGGCTACTGGGTTTTGCTGCAAAATTAAGAAGCAAGTGAGACAAAGTGTCCAGAAGAACTGGGGCTGGTTTTGCAAGATGCTCAGTAAAACCTACAGCTCACTTCCTTATGAAACTGCACTCACTGTACCGGAGACTACAGAGTTCTTTATTTTAAAGTAAAGAGTCGTCTCACACCAAATTTTGGTTGCTTCATTTATTATGGCTTGCTGCTGTTTTATAGTTGTTTTTTTTTTTTTTTAAAGTGTTGAAACATTTTTCATTATTTTTAAGACATTTTTGGTCTCCAGCATTTCTTTACATGTGCCCAAGATTGTTGCGCAGTACTTTGTCTCAATATGGATTGCGATTCATTGAACTTTGATTTTAATTTCTAGTCAAAATAATTCAAACTGACCCGAGGATCGCATTGCTGTTTTTCATATTGAATTGCCAGTTGCAAAATTTATTTACAAATTGCATGACCAACTTGTGCAATTGAATGAGCCCCCCCCCCCCCCCCCCCCCCCCCCAAAAAAAAAAAAAACCACCCTTTAATTGAAAGTTGTGTTCCTCTAACCATACCATCTGCATCTTTTGGGCTTATTTCAGCTCCATAGAGCGAGTGCTTTTATACACACTGCTGACACACTGCAGTACTACTGCACTACATTTTACCACGCAGATCTCTCACAGAGATGGCATACTTGTTCTTGCAGGAATGCTGAAAGGGAGAGCATATTGCCAGAGGAGTCATGGGACGGCCAGCTGGGGTTGCTGCCTTTATACAGCAGGGTACCATACAATGTGCAGGATGTCAGAAGAAGGATTCGGTAATATATTGAGGAAGTACCACTGAGAAACATGCTCTGCTATTCACCTAGGTGTCTGGAAGTGTTTAATATTTGAAGGCTAAAAAGTTTCGCTCCTGGCAGGGGGACTCATTGGAGTGACTGCCTGACACGTGCAAATTGGCCCTACTAGCAAACAGACCTCAGATAGGAAGGGGCAGGTTTTCAAAGCCAGCATGGCCAAATGGGCCGTCTGTGTAGAGCCTTTAGTATGCCGCACCCCATTCTGTGTCGTGAGCCCACCTGCCTCACACTACCTTTCAGCAGGGGGACCACGCTCTGAAACGATTATACCCCTTTTCCACCAAATCAGTTCCAGGGCTGGTTCGGGGCCAGTGCTGGTGCTGGTTCACAACTCGTTCAACTTGCGAGCCAGCTGAGAATCAGTTTGCTTTTCCATAGCTCACGGTGCTAAGGGGAACCACGTCAGTTACGTCGCTGTATACGTCAGTTACGTCGCTACGTTTGCATAAACCTTGGCGCGAACATCGAAGCAAAAACAACATGGAAGAAGCAGCAGCAGCAACAACAACAACAACAATAATAATGGATGACTTCGCGTTTGTACAGCTGCTGCTTCTCGTTGCTTAAAAATGGCGATCTTTCGCGGTCTTGTTATTGTTGTTGGTTTTAACAACTCCGCCCCCCCTGCTGACGTAAGCGGTTCTTTCCTCTGGCCCAGCAGAGAGCTGGTGCTAGCCTGGAACTGGTTTTTCTGGCCCCAGAGCCAGTTCTTTGTCAGTGGAAACAGAAAACCCGGTTCCAAACTAAGCACCAGCCCCGAACCAGCCCTGGAACTGCTTTGGTGGAAAAGGGGCAACAGTAGACTTGTGAGTGCGCCACATCTACAGCGTGGGATGGGCAGCCCACGAGCTGTGGACCAAAACATTGCTGTATTCAGAATGCAAGTACGATACACCAACGCTAATACCACAAATGGCTAAAAGTTTGTGGACATCGGATCATCACACCCATATGTGCTTGTTGAACATCCCAGTGTTTCCCCTACCATTTGATATGATAATTTCTTTTGTCTGTAACTCGGCAAGGACAGCTGCCCCATGTGACAGACAGGGAGTAGGAACAGCATGTAGAAAGTGGAGAGGTGAGTGAATTCCACATTACAGAATCAAGCAATACGGTACGAGAGGCTGTGGTACAGATGGGTGGCAAAGCCAAAGTGAAGTGTCTTCGTAGTGAGGCCACCATGAGTCTCCAGAATATCTTGAGTGCTCCTTGGCAAGTCTGTGGAAGTATATTGGAGGGATGAACTTTCCTCCAAGATGTTCCCTCATTGATGTACAACCTTTATTTCATCAGGTGATTTTAATTGAGATCAGGAGTTCTTTTGCAAGAGAAACCGGAGTACAGTAGACAGACCTCAAGTAGGGGTATCTGAAAAATTTGAGCCCTTTTGAGGATTTGCACCTGTATTTCCCCCCCCCCCCCCCCCCCAATCAAAATTCTGCCCCTGCCCGAATAGAACCCTACCAGTTCTCCTGCTGAAACTGCATCCCACCAGCACAGGACTCCCCACAGGATCAGTGGTGATCCAACTTGGATAAAAGAAAAAAAAGTTATCTTGTAAAAATTGTTCTAAATGTTGTAATAAAATAAATGTGAATACTTAAATACGACTCCTTTAATGGTTTGTTCAGGTCTAAACGCTCTAATAGGAGCTGCAAGGAAGGGTCCTGCAGAGGACCATCCTCATCCAGTACACTCTTGCCCCTTTTCCACCAAATCAGTTCCAGGGCTGGTTCGGGGCTGGTGCTGGTTCACAACTCGTTCAACTTGCGAGCCAGCTGAGAACCAGTTTGCTTTTCCATAGCTCGGGGTGCTAAGGGGAGCCACGTCATTACGTCGCTACGTTTGCATAAACCTTGGCACGAACATCGAAGCAACAACAACACGGAGAAGAAGAAGCAGCAACAACAACAATAATGGATGACTTTGCGTTTGTACAGCTGCTGCTTCTCGTCGCTTAAAAATGGCGACCTTTCGCTGTCTTGCAATTGTTGTCGGTCTTAACAACTCCGCCTGCCCCCCCGCTGACGTAAGCGGTTCTTTCCTCTGGCCCAGCAGAGAGTTGGTGCTAGCCTGGAACCGTTTTTTCTGGCCCAGAGCCAGTTCTTTGTCAGTGGAAACAGAAAACCCGGTTTCAAACTAAACACTGGCCCCGAACCAGCCCTGGAACTGCTTTGGTGGAAAAGGGGCATCAGGGAAACCACTGCATCCTGTTTCAGATTTGGGAAGGCCTTTAAACAGATTTTGGAGCATGGCTGTGGGGGTTTGCCCTTTCACCCATAAGAGATCAAGCACTGACCTTGGGTGAGAAAGCTTGGGGCAAGATACAAGTCATTTCGTCCAAAGCCTTTTTCATACGCATTATCAATTATTTTGTTTCCGGTATTTGTTTGTTCAACAAAAGGAGGAATTCTCAATGGAATTTGACCGACGCAAAACACATTTTTGCAGCGTGTAGTTTAACCACCTGCCACTCGCCAAATTCGAGTTGTGAAATCTAATGGCGAGTAAAGATCGCCCCAGACTCGCCTTTCTCTCAGCGACTGTGTGGTCAAAACGATGGGCTCCTACCCAGCATTCATGCCAAATCCAAGAAATATTCAACAAAAAGTCCTTCCTCACGCATGTCGGGGGCCACCATTGCAAAACGAAACCGGAAATGATGGGAATCAGCGAGTGTCAACTTCAGGCGTGTTTGGCAGTGCGTATGAAAAAGGCTTTGGATGAAGTGTCCTGATCCCCTGGGGCACAGTCTGCGTTCCAGTTTGTTCCAGGTGTTCAGTGGAGTTGAGGCCAGTGCTTTGTGCAGGACACTCAAGTTCTTCCACTCCAACTATTGGCCCCTTTTCCACTACCCTTTTTCAGCTCACTTCAGCTCGCTTCAGCTCACTTCAGCCCGACACGGCTCGCGTTTCGACTACCTCAGAGCAGCACGACTCAGCTCGCTTCAGCCCTGCTTAGCACCCAAAACTCGCACGGTTTTGGAGTAGGGCTGAAGCGAGCCAAACCAAGCCGAGTGGGGCTGGGGGCGTGAGCAGACACTCCCCTGTGCACTGATTGGTGAGGAGGAGTGTCCTCACACGCCCACACACGCCCCGCGAGCACGCTGGGATCTGTAAACACCGCAAACCCGGAAGAATTACGAATTACGAGAATTTCTGAAGCCTTATGCGCCTCGCCTCATCTATACGCTCTTGCCAGTATCTGTTGGCGTTGTCGGTGACAACAAGCCACAGCACCAAGACCAGCAACACTAACGACTCCATGTTTATTGTTTACTATCCGGGTCGTGAGACTACCGCTTAAAAGGTCACTGATGTCACTGTTTGCGCCGCCGAACGACATCACGTGACGTCCACCCACTTTCGCTAACTCCACCCAATGTGTCCACCCACTTCCAGCCAGCACGGCTCAGCGCGGCTGTAGTCGAAATGCAACTCAAACAGCCCCACTCAGCCCAACTCAGCACGGCACGGCTCAGCCCAACTCAGCCGCGTTGGTAGTGGAAAAGCGGCATATGACGCATCATGTCTTTTACGGACCTTACTTTGTGTTCAGGGACTTTGTCTTGTTGGAGCAGCTTTGGTCTCCTCCTTAATTCCTCCTCCTCTTCTTTTTCACCCGTCTACTGTCCCTTTCCTGGGGTTTCTTGGCTAAGTTAGTACAGCCGAATAGCCACTCCTCTGTCGCACCGCTTTTGGTCGTGGACAATTTAGAGTAGCCAATTGGCTTAACTGGACTGTGGGGAGAAACCAGAGCACCTGGAGGAAACCCATGCAGACACGAAGAGAACGTGCAAACTCCACACAGAAAGGCCCCCGTCAGCCACTGGGCTCGAACCCAGAACCTTCTTGCTGCGAGGCGACAGTATTAACCACCGTGCCGTCCCTCCTTAAGTCCAGTGAAGGGAAATTGTAAAGCTACAGGATACATGGACTTTCTACGCAAATGCGTGCTCCCATATTTGTGGCAAGTTTTGATGAGGACCCACATATGGGTGTGAAGATCATGTGTCCACATACTTTTTGCCATATAGTGCATTTCTGACCTCACCTGTGCCTCTAAAACTAGAAGAAATCATGAATCAACGCACACACAACTCAGGCTTGAGAAAGCACTGTGGCATTTGGGAACTAGTTATTCGGTAATGGAGAGAGGGCGGGATCCAAAACCCCTCTAGGGCGACAGAGAGCCAGGCGACTCTCTAAGAGCAACTAGCGAACAGCAGAATAAGAAAATCCCCATGCTTCAGACACGCACTTCTTATGAGTCACACCAGTGAAGGATTCGCCATATTTATTTTATTACATTCTATTAAGATTAGATTAGATAAAACTTTATTGATCCCTTTGGGCGGGTTCCCTCAGGGAAATTAAGATTCCAGCAGCATCATTACAGATAAACAGAGAAAAGAAATAGAGAAAACTTCTAGATGAATTAAAATAAATTATACAAATATAAAAAGAATAAGATATGGGGAAGGAGGGAAAAAAACGGGGGGGGGGCGGCAGGAGAGATATATGCAGCTTTTTTATTATATGCTGCTACAGTCTGAATGCACCACGTGAACACTGTCCGTATTAAATTTCACCTATTGCACTTGTGTAATGTTTTAATTGATTGAAAATGGATACCAAAGGCGCACAGCCTCTATAGGCAATGCCCATCAAATATATACCGCATCATATTTTATTGAGACGCCACCGTATCATATGTTTTTGAAGTTTGTGTATCATTCCACCCCAGTATGTAACTGTAATGTCTCCCTTGTATAGTGGACACTGGTACAGGCGGGCGGGATCAAGTTCACTTTCGGTTTTTATTTTCAACCGGTAATCAAAACAAAATGCTCTTTTCAGCGGCTTGACGAAGCTTCACCGTCCCAATGCACGGGTGTGATTTCAGCCAGAGGAAGAGATCCTCTCACACTGCTCCTACTCACTGCATGCAAACACACAGACAGCGGATTCATTCACAACAGGTGCTTGCCACTCACCTTCCCTGGCCTCACTCTCCATTCACAAACCGGCGCTTGACCACACCCCCACTGCCACGGGAACTAAATATTTTTCCATCATCGAAACTGCAGTGGAAATTTTTAGACGAAAATTACACACATTCTATACAAATTTCTAATTTGTGCTTAATGGATTTGCTCAGTGGCGGCACGGTGGTTTAGTAGTTAGCGCTGTTGCCTCACAGCAAGAAGGTCCGGGTCGAGCCCCGTGGCCGGCGAGGGCCTTTCTGTGTGGAGTTTGCATGTTCTCCCCGTGTCCACGTGGGTTTCCTCCGGGTGCTCCGGTTTCCCCCACAGTCCAAAGACATGCAGGTTAGGTTAACTGGTGACTCTAAACTGACCGTAGGTGTGAATGTGAGTGTGAATGGTTGTCTGTGTCTATGTGTCAGCCTTGCAATGATCTGGTGACTTGTCCAGGGTGTACCCCGCCTTTCGCCCGTAATCACCTGGGATAGGCTCCAGCTTGCTTGCGACCCTGTAGAACAGGATAAGCGGCTCAAGCACAAATTGGACAACTGTCAAAATAATGTGGTTGTTGCAGTTAGGTGGCAGCCATGGCCTGAAGGTTGTTAAAGAAGCAGCCTTGGGCCCAAAAGGTTGCCGGTTCAATACCCAGGACCGACAGGAAAAATGTGAGGGGGAATTGAGTGAATGAATAACACGTACCCCCGCCCCCCCGGTATCATGGCTGAAGTGCCCTTGAGCAACTGCCCACTGCCCTGGGTTTGTATGTGTGCTCATGGCTCACTTGTGTGTGCAAGCATGTGTTCCCTGCTTCAGGGTTAAATGGAGAGGAGGAATTTTGCTGTGCTCGATTGTGCATGTGACCAAATAAAGGCTTCTTCTTCTTGATTAGTTTGGAGTCATGCATCTATTGATCCAGGTGGTGACCGTGTGACTTTTTGATGATGGGGACCACACCCCTTTTCCGTTTTTCACACGTCATTTAATAACAAAAGTATAAACTAGCCTTAACCTCCTAGGGCTTAGCGGTCACATGCGTGGACAGCACTTTATGGAAATTCGGAACAAGAATCCACATATGTGGACATACTTTTTCTCTAAAAGTACATCTTATCAAAAGATGATGCTTAGTTTTTATTCTAATCAGGTTCTAATAAGCCCAAATAGCAAAGAGAAATAAAAAATGCATGTAAAAAAACAGCTTGGGCCTTAGGAGGTTAAAGGAGTCTGTATGTCCAGTGCCCGGCACAACCTCACAGCCCTATACAGCTGTATTCACTAGTTGCCTTTGTAGTTTTGCTTAATTACAATCGCAACGGTATTTGAAATTGAGCCCCTTTTTTGGCTGATATAATTTGTCTTGTATTGGTTGCGGCACGGTGGCGTAGTGGTTAGCGCTGTCGCCTCACAGCAAGAAGGTCCGGGTTCGAGCCCCGTGGCCGGCGAGGGCCTTTCTGTGCGGAGTTTGCATGTTCTCCCCGTGTCCGCGTGGGTTTCCTCCGGGTGCTCCGGTTTCCCCCACAGTCCAAAGACATGCAGGTTAGGTTAACTGGTGACTCTAAATTGAGCGTAGGTGTGAATGTGAGTGTGAATGGTTGTCTGTGTCTATGTGTCAGCCCTGTGATGACCTGGCGACTTGTCCAGGGTGTACCCCGCCTTTCGCCCGTAGTCAGCTGGGATAGGCTCCAGCTTGCCTGCGACCCTGTAGAACAGGATAAAGCGGCTACAGATAATGAGATGAGATGGTTATGGCACATCTTAAACCCCATGTGACGAAACCTTTTCATATGTAGTCTCTAAGCTCCATGGAGAAAATGCACAGTGGGAGCAGAGCAACGTTGTGGATGCGGTGTCCTACATCCATTCAAAGCCATGACTGCCTGTCTAACCGGAAGGGGAGAATTAGAATAGGGTCAGGATGCGTGTTTGCGTGTGAGGGAGTGAGTAAGCCTGTTTACTGAACTCCTCTCTCAGTCATGAATAACTGGGGTGATGCAGAAAGGTGTGTGAGAGAGTGATCGGGGGACGGGGCTGAAGTAAGATGGATCGGGGATAGAGGGAGAGATCACTGTTCTCTCTTGGTGACAGAGCCTGTTGCCATGGAGCTGCCATTCCTATTGGCGAAGGCATCAGCCAATGGCACCGCTGCATTTACTGTTTCATCATTGAGAATTTTTCCTTTCCTTCCTTCTCTCTCTCTCTGTGTGTGCATGTCTCTCCCCCCACCTTTCTCGAACACTCCCCCAGCAGGGAGGAGTTGCATAAGCTTTGCAATGGGATCCAGGTTTTTACCTGACACACTTATTTTTAGAGCATCGAACTGGAGGAGAGAAACAGCATCAGTTCTCACCAAGTCTCTCTCTCTCTCTCTCTCTTCACACGCACTCTTTCTTTCGCTTGAGAGTGATTGACACATGAGCATGCACAGCCTCAGTTACTTCCTCCGAAGTCTTAGTCTGAATAGCTGAGCAAAAAAAAAGCCTTAGCTTTATAGACTTTGTATGCAGCCTCTCTCTCTCTCTCTCTCTCTCTCTCTCTCTCTCTCTCTCTCTCTCTCTCGTTTTGTTCTCACTCTACTTCGTCAGAGAGAGGATCCCCTTCTGCAACCTCACCCTTCCCCTCCCTCTCCATCTATACCTACTTGGATGATGTGTGTGTGTGTGTTGCTGACGCCATCCTCCTCCTCACGTCCTACTCAGTCCAGTGGGACCATCTCTGACTCATACTCATACCCCCCCCACCCCTCTCTATATCTCTTTCCATTAAAAAAAAAAAAACCTGTGTTGGTCTATCATTCTTGAAGTCTACTGCTATTGGCTTGAATTAACATTCACCTCATCATCTCTCATTCTCTAAAATGAACTCGTACTTCACTTGTGTGATTGCCTGTCCTCCTGGGCATCCTCACTTTGCACAAGGGTAAACCCTGCTACCACCTGATCAACACTCATGCAGGACTGTACAGATGGATTATCCACATAAAAACGCAGGTGTAAATTCACCCAAGGTTCATCTCATCTCATTATCTGTAGCCGCTTTATCCTGTTCTACAGGGTCGCAGGCAAGCTGGAGCCTATCCCAGCTGACTACGGGCGAAAGGCGGGGTACACCCTGGACAAGTCGCCAGGTCATCACAGGGCTGACACATAGACACAGACAACCATTCACACTCACACCTACGGTCAATTTAGAGTCACCAGTTAACCTAACCTGCATGTCTTTGGACTGTGGGGGAAACCGGAGCACCAGGGCTCGAAATTAACTTTTTTTCTTTGTGTCCCCCCCAGTGGTCCCGAATTCTGTGTTGTATTGTCCCGAATGGAAGCAATAGTGTCCCCATTTTTTTCCTCTCTGAAATAACCAGTGGTTAATAGTATCATATGAAGTTACTATTATATTTGTAACTATGCAATTTTGAACCCTTTATATCATTTTTACAATAAGTCACAAGACACAAGCGACACATGTCCTATACATCATCTACTTCAAAATTAGTTATTGCATTTTCAGTTTATTAAACTTTGGCGATCTCACTGTATGAATAGATACCCGTTTATTTAAAGGGGCCAACTAGCTCATTCAGAAAATGTTTCAACTCCCTACATCTGCAGTACACTTTAGTTGAAAATAAGACCCCTTTTATGTTCATTTCATCTACTTATACCTTGAACATCTGTTGGCACTTATAAGGCCAACTTATCATTTTCACCATTACCGTTATCCATTTTTATGAACTTTCCGTTATCCATTACCGTTATCCATTTTTATGAACTTTCCGTTATCCATTACCGTTATCCATTTTTATGAACTTTCCGTTAGCCATTACCGTTATCCATTTTTATGAACTTTCCATTATCCATTTTTATGAACTTTCCGTTATCCATTACCGTTATCCATTTTTATGAACTTTCCGTTAGCCATTACCGTTATCCATTTTTATGAACTTTCCGTTATCCATTTTATGAACTTTCGCTGCCGGGTGCAAACGTTAGCAGCATCAACATAGTGGCAGGTCCGAGCCTAGTTGTGCTGCTGACTGACTAAACTTTCTGAACTAGAAAGACACCAAGAAAACTCACTTATTCTGTTGAACGGTATCTTCCGTCAATATCATCCACATCATTCCTGTTGTATTTTATAACGTGTCTAACAGTGTTCATTCAGTTCATTCAGTTGCTAGCGTTGCCTGCAGACCAGGCGATGACACTTTGGATCCTGAAGGTCCCGGAGACGTTATGTCTGGGCTTTCAGTTTCTTCCCCGCGGTCGGTCCGCTTCAACCACTTCAGCATTTTTGTTCTGGCAAGAGTCGGCGCAGCGTGTGCGGTAGCAATTCCATTCCAAGTCCATATAATGCGGACTCCGGCCGAAGATTCTAGAACAGAATGCGCTGCTCTGTAGCCTACGGATGCAGGTGCATCGAAAGTGTAGCTACTATGTATTTTTCGCTGTTAACGTTTTAAAATTAAAATTGACAAATTAGGTGAATGTCTACGTATGTGTTACGGCTTTGTAAATAATATTAATGTAGAACTTTTTTTGTAGATCTATTTTTTTTTCCATTGTCCCGGGATTGTCCCAGATATGATAACTTTGTGTCCCGATGACATTTTTTATGGTCCCCGGGACATCGGGACACCGTTAGTTTCGAGCGCTGCGGAGCACCCGGAGGAAACCCACGCGGACACGGGGAGAACATGCAAACTCCACACAGAAAGGCCCTCGCTGGCCACGGGGCTCAAACCCGGACCTTCTTGCTGTGAGGCGACAGCGCTAACCATTACCCCCCCCCCCCCCAAGATTCATTTGAAACAAATTTAAATTGAATTGCACAAGCCATTTCAGGTGCTCTGAGGTACGTTTTAAGCACTAATATCCTACAGCTTTCTCTCTCTTTGTATTGCACTGCTGCATATTAAACAGTTAATTGTAAATTGTAGTCGTCTACACAAACGTGCGTGGCTGTGATATTCAGTAACATTAATGGCCGTTATGAATTGTTCTACCACAAAATGGTTTAATTCTCCTATTTGATTGGTCAGTAGATATGCATTATTTTTGTATTGGCACACATCTTGGACAGTAGTTCAAATGATAGGTTTGCATTAATGCGCTCGTTTGTATAGGTAATCGTATGGGGCCGAGTAAAATTAAGGAGTGACTTCGAAGTTTTGTCGCGACTCGGGCAGTTTCACAACTTCGAAATTGTGAGTGAAATTGATCCTTAATTTTACGAGGAACCATACAATTACTTGTTTATAATATATAGGGCCAAATTCATACTTCGGAAGCTATTCAAGTTCACATTTGTCATTCATGTTTTCTGAACCAATCAGGGCGCGAGACTATCTCGCACGTTTGAATCCGTTTCTAAAGCGTCTTTCATCATGACACGGCGACACGACACGAGGATTTTGTACAGGATTTTAACATCTTTCAGGACTGATCCCGGAGATTTCTCTCGTCTCAGATGCCGATCCAATGCTGCCTGCATTACTTTAAGAGCGTCTGGTTCGTAGTTTTTCCCATTTTCTTTCCTCACTTCTGCATAAAACTGCGATAACACCTTGTCTAACTCACAGCATTCATACGCCACTAGAGAGGCGTTTATTTGTCTTTCTGCAGCCCATTTCTTAAACACAGAAAGCTAAAAATTCGTACTTTTTTTTTGGCATTTTTGCTTGCAGCTTTTAGTTGGTTTATCATTTCTTCGACAAACATTGCGAAACGTGGGCTGCACGGTGGTGTAGTGGTTAGCGCTGTCACCTCACAGCAAGAAGGTCCGGGTTCGAGCCCCGGGGCCGGCGAGGGCCTTTCTGTGTGGAGTTTGCATGTTCTCCCCGTGTCCGCGTGGGTTTCCTCCGGGTGCTCCGGTTTCCCCCACAGTCCAAAGACATGCAGGTTAGGTTAACTGGTGACTCTAAATTGAGCGTAGGTGTGAATGTGAGTGTGAATGGTTGTCTGTGTCTATGTGTCAGCCCTGTGATGACCTGGCGACTTGTCCAGGGTGTACCCCGCCTTTCGCCCGTAGTCAGCTGGGATAGGCTCCAGCTTGCCTGCAACCCTGTAGAACAGGACAAAGCGGCTACAGATAATGAGATGAATGAAATGAGATTGCGAAGCGCAGCATTGAGTCAGCAGAGTCCGCCATTTTGCTGACAGAATTTGCTCATTTTTGTAACCATAACCAAGCCTGGCTGTAAACCATAACCAGGCTAAAAGCAGTACTCTCTCTGATCCAAGATGTTTGGGGCGTGTCCACTGAAGGTATAGATGACTTGCAACCACGCCATGATGGCGGATATCAGAGGTGGACAGTAATGAAGTACATTTACTTGAGTACTGTACTTGGGTATTTTTTTTAGTTTTTGGAAACTTATGATGTTAACTTCACTACATTTGAAAGACAAATATCGTACTTTTTACTCTACTACATTTCTCTCAAGGTCCTCGTTACTATGAAGCAGCTTTGAAAGTGGATGGGTCGTCCCCCCCGGCATGCGACACTGAGACAGCCCGTCAGTAATCACTCGGGTCACGTCACATCCATAGACTGTATAAAATCAAGTTCAATGATTTTCTCAGCAACGTTATTTGAACTCGATCAGTTGATGGCAGAATGTAAGGAGGCGGTTCTTCTGGAGAACGCACGCACCCATGGCCATACCTAGACCCCATGTTTCAGTTTTTGGTACAGATTAAAGATTTGTTTCGTTTTAGATGTTTGCTTTGTTTGCATAAAACAAACCATATCACGGCCTACAAAAACTCGCTGCCCAACCTGCGGAAGCATATTGATCTATATAAATGTTTTATTCCAAGAGAATGCTTGTAATGAAGTTGTCTGTGCTTTTAGAGCTAGCGATAGCATTGCATTAGCTATGCAGTCCGGTCCCTCAAATGACTTTCTATGGATTTGCCCACCAAGTTGCCATCGCCTTGTCCACGGCTAATGTTGACACACAGCTGGTTAGCTTGTAAAAACGGAGTTACGCTAACATGAATAACGTTAACTTATCTGAAGTCCTTTCAGAAATGTGTTTTAGCTTAATCTTGCCAAATAAACAATGTAGAAATCCGTGTTTAAAGGCGTTTATTCTACAGGTTCTACAAGCAAGTCAGTAAATCTCGTCAGTTGATTCAGAGGCATTAGGTTTTGTAAGCATTGTGGCAATAATACAACAATGTGTCGACATAAAATGTACTTAAGTATTTTTAAAAGCAAGTACTTCAGTACTGTAACTTAAGTAAAAATTTGACTGGATAACTTTCACTTGTGTCGGAGTAATATTTGACCAGTGGGATCTGTACTTTGACTTAAGTAATGAAGGTGGGTACTCTGTCCACCTCTGGTGGATATACAAAGCAACTAGGATAGACGTGCTTTCAGCGGCTGCCGTAAACAATGCTGAATTTCCTCAGTATTACCACGATTTAAACGATCGAGCGAAGATGTGATACAAAGAGAAGATAAATGTGTGTAGTTTTGACCCATATTATTATTTTAAAAAGTCAGACTTTTCTGAAGATAAGATGCTTCTACTGACCAAGTACGAATACAGGTCATTTCGTCCAATGCCTTTTTCATATACAGTACACTTCTCATCTCATCTCATTATCTGTAGCCGCTTTATCCTGTTCTACAGGGTTGCAGGCAAGCTGGAGCCTATCCCAGCTGACTACGGGCGAAAGGCAGGGTACACCCTGGACAAGTCACCAGGTCATCACAGGGCTGACACATAGACACAGACAACCATTCACACTCACATTCACACCTACGGTCAATTTAGAGCCTAGGTTTTCAAAGTGGGGGCCGTGGCCCCCTGGGGGTGCTGGGGGGCCTCAGAAAGTTGGAGGGACGATAACAAAAAATTGCGAGAAAAAAAATATATTAAAAAAAAAATTATTAAATATAATGTAATTAGCTTTTTAATCATTATTATAAAATATAATTATTAATAATAATACATCATATCGAAACGTTTGCCATGCTCATCTCTCCGATTGCCTGTGACGTTGCGGTTTGCGCCATTTATCAAGCTGCTTTGCTCCTCAAGCTAGCGTATTGCTAGCGCAAAATGGACAGGTTTTTGAAGAAGAGACCGAAGGAACAAACCAACAGCCCTGCTGTGGAGGACACTGCTGCGAAAAAAAACATAAGTCCTGGCCAACTAAAATCCGAAAATATGAGGCAGCATACATTTAAGTATGGCTTTACAGCCATACAGAAAAACGGCCATGATTGCCCGAAATGCGTCCTCTGTCTGGAGACCCTGTCAAACGAGTGCTTAAAACCTTCGAAACTTCAGCGTCACTTGGTACAAAAACATCCGACAGATGCCGAAAAAACAGTAGATTTCTTCAGACGCAAAGAAGAGCATTTGGTCAGGCAATCTGCTGCATTCACCCAGCAAGCTACTGTCCCCGAGCGGGCCCTGAAGGCATCATTTTTAGCCTCATACCACATTGCTCGTGCTAAAAAAACCTCACTCAACTGGAGAAGATTTGATTTTACCAGCCACGAAAGACATTGTCCGAGAATTGCTTGGTGAGGATGCTGCCAAAAAAATCGATGCCGTCCCACTCTCTGATAACACCGTGAGCCGACGGATTGGTGACATGGCTCAAGACGTATCTGCTCAGCTGTTGGAGCAGGTGAGAGCCAGCGAATACTTCGCACTTCAGCTGGATGAGAGCACAGATTTATCCACTGAGGCCAACTGCTTGTGTACATCAGATTTTTCACAGGAAAGATTTGTGGAGGAAATACTATTTTGTAAAGCACTTGAAAGAAGAACTACTGGGAAAGACATTTTTCAAGTTTTGGACGATTACATCGAGTCTAACGGATTGGGCTGGACCCGTTGTGTGGGGGTGTGTTCGGACGGAGCTGCGGCAATGACCGGGAAGATCAGTGGAGTGACCGCTCTCATTAAGCAGAAGGCCCCGCATGTAGTGGCCACACACGGCATGCTCCATCGCGAGGCACTGGTCACAAAAAGGATGGATAACGAGTTGAATCAGGTACTACAGGAGGTTATACAAGTAGTGAATTTTATTAAAGCCCGTCCCATGAAACACAGACTGTTTACCCTGCTTTGTAATGAGATGGGCGCTCGTTTTGAGGGGCTGCTGCTTCACTCGAACGTGCGCTGGCTGTCGCGGGGCGCAGTTTTGAACCGTGTCTATGAGCTGCGGAGGGAGGTTGCAGAGTTCCTCTCATCTGAAAAGCATCAGCTGGCAGATCGGTTCACCGATGCAACCCGGATCCACAAACTTGCTTACGTCAGACATTTTCCAGCATCTATTGCTGTGTTCACACTTACACCGGTACGAAAGTGGTATAACTGTATCGATACAAAGTATACCGGTACAGTTTAGTGCATCTGTCCACACTAGCGAGAAATGTTTGCGGTTTTCTTTCACAGTAGTTGAAGTGCGCGAAATGTTTCCGCGGTTACTGAGTAACTTCCTTCCGAGAATATGGCGGATGAAACAACGTGTGTGCGCTTTTTGTTGTCAGTGTACAGTCTGTATTTCTGGTGGTCATTTATTCAGTCGAATCGAATAAAACGCGCGAGGCAGTTGAGAAAGAAACAACGAAAATGAATCTCCGTTCTTCACTATTTTATTCAGCGAAGACATCAATTGAGGTGTGTGACTTTGCGCATGCGCATTATATTTGTATCGATACAGAACCGCTTCATCTGTCCACGCTACAGCGAAGCGCTACAGTACCGATACTGTACCGGTACGAAACCCATACATTTGTGGGTTTCGTACCGATACGGTTATACCGCTACAGTAGCGGTATAGTTGCTAGTGTGGACAGGTGTTGCGGTACAAAATCCCTAGTGTGGACAGGGTAATAATGTACTGAATCAAAGCGTGCAAGGACGGGACACGTACATACTCCAGGTGCAAGACAAAGTGCGTGCTTTTTCCAAAAAGATCATGCTGTGGTCAAACAAGCTCCAGGAGGGAGTTACAGAAATGTTCCCACTACTTCACCAGGAGCTGCTGTCGTGTGATGATTTGGGCTCCGTCTCTCCATTGATCCAGTCCCACCTGGAGCACCTCCAAGGATATTTCAAAGACTGTTTCCCTGACCTCGAGAAAACATTTAAACTGGGTTAGGAACCCCTTTGCCCCCGGTGTCGGTTCTAGTCTGGACTTAAAGTCACAGGAGGAGCTGATTGAGATGACAAACTCGGGGGATTTAAAAATGGACTTTGAGGCTCTTCCCCTGTCTAACTACTGGCTGCATGTAAGAAAGGACGATCCCAGCTTGGCTGACAGGGCACTGAAATGCCTTCTCCCTTTAGCAACAACCTATTTGTGTGAGTCTGGCTTTTCAACTTTAAAGGTACTCAAAACCAAACATAGAGCACGTCTACATGCAGACAATGACATGCGTATGGCGCTGACGGAGATTAAGCCCAGGGTTGACAAACTATGCCCATCCCTCCCACTAGTGTAAACCGTCTGTCACTCCCACACACACACACATATATATATATATATATATATATATATATATATATATATATATATATATATATATGAGTGATTCCACGCTTATGGGTACTGAAATGGGGACATGAACTTATTCACCTAAAACCATTTCTTTTTTTACCATCAGGTCACAAAACATGTAATCTTTAATGAATGATATGTTAAAAGATAACTTTAATTTTCTGAGATGTAATAAAAACATATTTATATGCCAAAGTCAAGCCTATGAGTTCCAAAATGATGTCTGTTACATTACTTCTGTTACGATTGTCCATCTCGCGTCTGTTACAAATTAATTACAATCAGCTATATACCATGTTAATCTTATTGAAAGAATGTGTATGTTTATTCTACTACACATGTTTATTAATTATATTTGCTCAAACATCACCTTCCTATGTTTCAAAAAGTAATTCTACATTGTTAAAATTGAGAATATATATGTCCACAACACTTCTGTTACGTTCTGACTTTGGCATATAAATATGTTTTTATTACATCTCAGAAAATTAAAGTTATCTTTTAACATATCATTCATTAAAGATTACATGTTTTGTGACCTGATGGTAAAAAAAAAGAAATGGTTTTAGGTGAATTTTTAAAAATAAGTTCATGTCCCCATTTCAGTACCCATAAGCGTGGAATCACTCATATATACCGGTACACACACACAATTGGGAGTGGTTTGATTTCTTTTGTGCTGTTCTTATCAACAGTTTGTTGAAAAGTTTATTGTTCAGTGCGAAAATATTTGTGTTGAAAACATGTTAATTAATATTCTTATGATCAACAAATGTAACAAATATTGAATAAAAGTAAGAGAAAACATTCTAAAAGTTGATGTTTCTTTACATATTTTGTAGCATTGTCTGTGGGTTTGCAAAGGGGGTCCCCGGCCAGAAGCTAATGCTGTTTGGGGGGCCTTGGCATGGAAAAGTTTGGGAACCCCTGATTTAGAGTCACCAGTTAACCTAACCTGCATGTCTTTGGACTGTGGGGGAAACCGGAGCACCCGGAGGAAACCCACGTGGACACGGGGAGAACATGCAAACTCCGCACAGAAAGGCCCTCACTGGCCGCTGGGCTCGAACCCGGACCTTCTTGCTGTGAGGCGACAGCGCTAACCACTACACCACCGTGCCGCCCATGCACTTATCAATTGTTTTATATTTCAGATATTTGTTTGTGGTGGCATGGTGGTGTAGTGGTCAGCACTGTCGCCTCACAGCAAGAAGGTCCTGGGTTCGAGCCCCGTGGCCGGTGAGGGCCTTTCTGTGTGGAGTTTGCATGTTCTCCCCGTGTCCGCGTGGGTTTCCTCCGGGTGCTCCGGTTTCCCGCACAGTCCAAAGACATGCAGGTTAGGTTAACTGGTGACTGTAAATTGAGCGTAGGTGTGAATGTGAGTGTGAATGGTTGTCTGTGTGTCAGCCCTGTGATGACCTGGCGACTTGTCCAGGGTGTACCCCGCCTTTCGCCCGTAGTCAGCTGGGATAGGCTCCAGCTTGCCTGCGACCCTGTAGAACAGGATAAAGCGGCTAGAGACAATGAGAGGAGATATTTGTTTGTTCGGGAAAAAAAAGGAGGAATTCTCAATGGAATTTGACCAGCGCAAAACACATTTTTGTAAAGCAAACAAGTGCCATGGTATATGCGCTTCGACACTAAAGAACGTACTGGGGGGGTAACCATGTTGGCCCGTGCCACTTGCTGACCCTGGGATGAGTTAACTCCCTTGTCCATTGCAGGCTGCTCGCTTGCATGTCTAGGTTTCCGACTGAATCATATTAAATCTTCAGGTGCGGAGCAGCGCTCTCGCAGTGGCTTCGTTCATGAATTCCGGGCTGAGGCGTGGTCCTACCGACCTGAGACCATGCTCTTTCGAAGGGTGAGGCTTAAGGCCAATTTATGCTGACAACCCAGTCCTCGCAGATGGCGTCGCAGACAGCGTCTGTGTAGCCCCCCCCACCTTCGCAGACGCTCTGCGCGCACCTCCCAAAAATTGTGACCACCGCAGAAGCCTCGCAGACAAGAGGGCTCTGATTGGTCCACTCTACATCTGCTGTACACGCACTTCCGCTTCCCTACTTTCCCGGTTTGGTTTGTTTTCACGACCGGCATTTTTAAAAACACGAGCGAAGACGGAGCAGCACGAAGAGCGGTTGATCGAGGAAGTGAGGAAGTACGGACATCTATACGACTCCAGTTCTAGTCATTATAAGTAACTGGAGGATAAACACTCCACTAACCACACCCACCAACTACTCCTAGCAACTTCGCGCCCCCTTGCGTTGTGGCGGTGAATAACATCGCGCACGCCTATTACTCCCCGCTCAACGATAAATTACAACTGTCTGCGAAAAGCTATCTGCGAAAGCCTTGTCGCAAGAGCATGCAGAGGCCCTTAGAGCGAGGTGTCTGTAAAAAATTTGGCTTCGCTGTGCGCTCCCATGGCCGAGTTATTAATTTTTCAAGCCAGCTTGATCATGTTAAATCTTTGGGCACCGAGCAGCGCTCTCACGGGGATTTCATTCGCAAACGCCGGAATACCGTAAAAAATCGGAACGTGCCAAGGTCACGAGTACTGTTGTGACCACAACCATATACAGCACAAAGATATGGCATAGCTAAAAGAACGCTAAAGCAGTGGAAAAACAGAGAGCTGCGCACATGTGACTGTCGCTTGACCCCGGATTTGTACATCCACCAGCGTGGCCGACATCCGGGTTTCTATTTTGCTTTGACGTCACTTGCAAGTCGAAGATTGAAACCACGCCTGATTTGCAGGAAAGGCAGAGCCTCTCTCAACTCTCGAGTGCCACTTTGACCTGAAAAATGAATGCTCTCGGCTTTATTGTAATTGTACAGCTGTACATGTTTGAGCCTCCAGAGCCAGAATCCAATTCTGAGCCGGAAGACTCTGACCTACCCAAGAATTCCTCTCAGTCTGTAACTGAATGGGGAATTTTCTCTTCCATTTTCTCCCCATTTGCAAGTTAGCAATATGCATTAGTGACGAGCATAACCTCGCCAAAATATTGTTAGGCTATCAATAAGGAACATGTAACAAAACATATATATTTTCTCATTTGACCTGATCATACTTGCAACCATCCTCTGCATATCGTACAATATTCATCCATTTTTATAATTCTTGTTTTGTGAGTAGCATAAAGGTGTTATGGGGATGGACACTTGAGCTCCTTTCACATACGAAATCCATTATCGTACGAGGTAAACAATGAGTGACGGGATACGATGTATAATTTACGACGCGGCAAGTCCGCTGTTGTAAAAAGCCCAATCTGAGACATTAGCTAGTTAGCTACATGACAGGAGTTGACCTGCATCACGTCTCTTGTCAGAGTTCTCCTTCTGTTTCTGAACATTTGTTCAAGCGAAGCCTATTTATAACTTTTTTTTTTTTTGCTTAGATCAGTCACTCCGTGCGTTTACATGCACATAGAGAAAATCGAATTTCTGCCGTAGCTCGACTGAAATCGAAGTTCTAAATGCCATGGAAACACCTTAGCTCGGCTGAAATCGAACCGAACTGGATTTCTCGTAATCGAGCTACGCGACCTAGATTATGCGATTGTAGCCGAGCTACTTAGTGCATGTAAACCCTATCGAGCTACGGAGTCGAGCTACTTACTTCAGCACTGCCCCTTCCGGGAGTGACGAGACCACAAGCGGGAAACACAACAGCCTCGGTCGGCATGACAACAGTAGTAGAAACGTGCACTTCTGGAGCAATGAGGAGATAGAGTTCATGCTCATTCAGCTTAAGGAGTTGAATATATAATATATCTTGATGTTGCTGTCCTTGTCGTCGTTCTTCTTGTGAACACGGAACTGATAACTTTGTTTATACTCTTGAATAGCTCTTCTTCATGACGACAACCGGAAGTGTACCAACACGATGGGGCGTGTAGCGCCACCTGTGGCTCGGGTGCACAATGTACCTCACACAATAGCTCGATTTCCTTGTGTGCATGTAGGATTGGATTTCTCTGGCACCCCTGCTGGGACCCTTAGCTCGATTACCGACAGTAGCTCGATTTGGATGTGCATGTAAACACACTGAATGTTGTTTGTTGTTTTGAGTTTGCTGCCGGTTGCTTTACATTGAGGCAGTATGAGTAGTTCAGTCACACCATCACTACATCATTTACATCATTGGCAGCAGCGTCACGGTCGATCACAACCAGAGGTGGACAGTAACGAAGTACATTTACTCGAGTACTGTACTGAAGTACACCTTGAGTATTTGTACTTTACTTGAGTATTATTATTATTATTATTATTATTATTATTTTAAAACTTATGACTTTAACTTCACTACATTTGAAAGACAAATATTGTACTTTTCACTCCACTACATTTCCATACATGTCAACCTATACGGAATGTCTGTATTTTATACAGATTTGATTCAATAAACGTAGTATACGGGCGTACAAATAGTTATACGGATTCTTTAAAAAAAACTTCAATATTTATTTAGAGCTATAATCAATTCCCACGATGATAAAAGCGTGCATAACATTTACAAACGTACTGTACACCACAGACAGCCAGTAAAGAGTCTTATGAAATCGCGCGTTATCTTGTGGTAGCGAGACTTCGTTCCACTTTTGATCATGCGCACACCGCATTGCGAGAATCCCGCCAACCGTGAAGTCATAGACATATAGACGCCGCCTTCTGCGTAGAATCATACGTCATCCTCGCCGCCATATTGGATGTGGCAAAGTGGAGATTCTTCAACCGTCTCTGGTATAGCGTCTAGACAGTAGCCGAGAATAAAGATGCCTCATTCACGTGCTGCGTTTAACTGTACCAACAGGTTTACCGTCCAAACGAGATCACATGGGATTACCTTTCACAGGTGAGACTGGAAAAATACTTTTCATTGTATTTGGTCATTATAACGTAATTTTACGAACAGATTTTTCTGACTTTGTGGCTAATATGAAGTCTCGCGCATAATAGCCGCTCGGTGAAACCTGTCTCCAAACAACGAAGTATTTCCTTCGTAACTACACTGATAACACTGTGTTTTTGTCAAACATTGGAGCTTTGTATTCATTCTGAAGGTTTATTGTTATTAATATTGAATAAAAAGTAACTGGGATACATCATTGTTAATTATCATTCAAATTTTAGGTAAATTATTTAAATTTGCATCTTATACGGATTTTATAAGGGAAATGCGGATTTTGGAGGTTGGTTATACAGGTTTGATTGACCAAAGGTTGACATGTATGCATTTCTATCAAGGTCCTCGTTACTATGAAGCAGCTTTGAAAGTGGATGTTTGTTCTTTTCTTTTCTAAAAAACGCAATTTGGGATTTTTTTTGCCCCCCCCCCCCCCCCCCCCCCCCCCACACACACACACACACACACACACACACACACAGGTGACACTGAGACAGCCCATCAGTAATCACTAGGGTCACATCCATAGACTGTATAAAATCAAGTTAAATTATTTCTCCCCAGCATTATTTAACACGATTAGTTGATGGCAGAATGGAAGGAGGTGGTTTTTCTGGGGAATGCACTCACCCATGTTTCAGTTTTCTGAAAGGAATAGTCGTTTCGTTTTAAATGTTTGCTTTGTTTGTCTAAAACGGAGCAAATCACAGCCTACAAAAACTTGCCGTCCGACCTGCGGAAGCATATCGAGGTATATAAATGTTTTATTCCGAGAGAAAGCTTGTAATGAAGTTTTATGTGCATTTAGAGCTAGCAGTAATGTTGCAATATCTATGCAGTCTGATTAGTCAAATGACTTTCTATGGATTTGCCCGCCAAGTTGCCGTAGCCTTGTTCACGGCTAACATTAACACACAGCTAGTTAACTTGGACACTTTTACACTACGTTCACACTGCAGGCTGAAGTGACTCAAATCCGATCTTTTCGCCCATATGTGACCTGTATCCGATCTTTTATTGACAATACGAACGACACAGATCCGATTTTTTTCAAATCCGACCCAGGCCGTTTGGATATGTGGTCCTAATTCCGATTCCTATCCGATCTTTTCATATGCGACTTCAGTCTGAACCGCCAGGTCGCATTCATCCGACTTACACGTCATCAACAAGCCACAAACGTCACTATTCTGCGCTGAAGTAGGCGGCGGGTCTCTCAAAGTTACAACAACATGGCTTTGATGTTCCTTTGAACAGAGGTTGCAGTCACTACCCCACAGAACGCCTGAGCCAAAACCCTTGCCCTCTTCCTTCTCAACCTCCTCCTTAACATCAGGCTATTGTGCATGTTCTGGCTCCGTCGCAACAACAACTGCATCATCGCCAGGTACTCCATGCTGGCTACTGTCATACACAGGAAACTTTAGGTTACTTCCGTAAACACTAGCCATGCTCACTGCGTGTGACGTCGTCGTATCCTGCAATGCGCATGCGGAACACTTTTAGGTCGCTTTTCGTTCATACAAGTCATACGATCACATACAAGTCGCATATATTTGTTAATGTGAACGACCTCACAAAAAAATCGGATTTCACAAAAAAATCGGAATTGAGCATTAAGCCTTGCAGTGTGAACGTAGTGCTAGTTAGCATGTAAAAATGGAGTTAAGCTAACATGAATAACGTTAACTTATCTGAAGTCCTTTCAGAAATATGTTTTAGCATAATCTTGCCAAATAAACAAAACGGAGAAATCTTTCTTGTCGAGTAACGTTAGCTACCTAATATGATTTTGAGTTTGAAAATAGTTTGCTAGCATGTCAGGTGGAGCTTCACTGACTAGCTAGCTTAACGTTAAACCATCATTATTCCATAGGTAGATTCATATGTGCATGAATACATACACTTACACGCGCACACACACGAGACCTGTGAGATGGACAGTATTGTACTAGTCAGTCACAACAAATTGCTGGAATTCTTGCTTTTTTTTTTTGTCTTGCTTAAAGCAGTGTTGCTGTTAAGCAGTTCTTAAGCTTGAGGTGTGGACCTGGGTTTTAAGTCGGTTGGGTTGTCCTTTTTATTTTCTGAGCAAGCTGCATTTAGAGCTATTTCACTGTCTTCCTGATTAACATACACATACGGTACATGTGTGCACACACTGCCAGGGCTGGGTCAGAACACTACCATGCTGGTTTGCGGGGGTGGGGAGGAGTGTTACAATTTAAAAAAAAAAAAAAATGAAAATGACACTGGCTCTTTTTCAGTTCAGTTGTGTTTCATTTTGTAACATTCTACAGGTTCTACAAGCTGGTCAGTTAATCCAGTCAGTTGTTTCAGTGGCATTAGGTTTTGTTAGCGTTGTGGTAACAATACAATAATGCGTTGACAGAAACTGTACTTTTAATACTTAAGTATTTTTAAAAGCAAGTACTTCAGTACTTTAAGTCAAGTCAAAGTCCTTCCTGCGTCATGTGGCGCATCGGGCAGCGCCGATCTCCGTTTCCGTAGCCCTCGGCCTCTCACCTATTACATAGCTAGGGTTACAGTGGGGGGCTAGTCCTCTGGTAACCACGAGAGTTTGACTCCCCACTCGCATCTGTATTGCAGCGTGCCTTGCCAGATGGTAGTAGGTACCATTTTTATGATGGTCTTTGGTATGACCCAACCGGGAGTAGAACTCGCGATCTCCCGATCGAGAGGCGGATACACTAACCACTAGGCCACTAGCCGGTACTTCAGTACTTTAACTTAAGTAAAAGTTTGACTGGACAACTTTCACTTGTATCGGAATAATATTTGACCAGTGGGATCTGTACTTTGCCTTAAGTAATAAAGTTGGGTACTTTTTGTTCACCTCTGGTCACAACACAGAAATCTGATGGCTCCGGTTCTCACTGGAGCCGTGACAGAAGATTTCCGTAAATGTTACTAGGTCAGCAGGGGGTAGATTAATGTTTCGACTTTGCCATTTTGCTCCCATTTCTGCATGACACCATTACAGCATAATGGCAGAAATTGTATGGCTTTCAGTGGGAGTGGGAATGGGGTATTAAAGTGAAGCAAGCACTTTGAGACCTGTTGACCCCTGAGAGGTCCAAAAGGTGTAGGGAACCAAATGTGAGTGTGGGATCAAGGATGCTTTTCTGCTCACCATGGTTGTAAAGAGTGCTATTTTTATCCCCGCTGGCCAAAAGGCCCGAAGGGGGATTATGTTGTGGCGATGTCCGTCTGTCCCAGGAAGGGTAATCACCTTCTGAAATCAACTCCTCACACAATCTTTGGAGGAATTTCACAAAACTTGGCAAAAGGCATTGTTATATGTCAGTAGTACGCAGAATGTAATTTCATTCAATTCGGTCGCATTCTACCAGAGTTACAGCCCTTGATTAACAAAATTATACTTTGACAATTTCACGAGAGTGTGTTTTCC
Organism: Neoarius graeffei; assembly: GCF_027579695.1. Classification (NCBI taxonomy): domain Eukaryota; kingdom Metazoa; phylum Chordata; class Actinopteri; order Siluriformes; family Ariidae; genus Neoarius; species Neoarius graeffei. The sequence goes on from NC_083572.1 coordinate 57,676,343, forward strand.
TTCTGAAATCAACTCCTCTCATAATTTGTGGAGGAATTTCACGAAACTTGACGAGGCATTGTTATATGTCGGTAGTACGCATATTATTTTGGTCAATTCGGTCGCATTTTACCAGAGTTGTGGCCCTTGATTAACAATCTTGTACTTTCACAATTTCATGAAGGTGTGCTCGCCTTCTGACATCAACTCCTCTCACGATTTTTGGATGAATTTCTTGAAGCTTGGCAAAAGGCCTTGTTATATGACAGTAATACGCATATTGTGATTTAATTTCATTTGTGAAAATTTTCCCAGAGTTTTGACCCTTGATTGAATAACTTGGACAATTTAATGAGGGTGTACGTACGTTCTTCTGGAATCAACTCCTCTCACAGCGTATGGAGGAATTTTACCAAACTTGGCAGAAGGCTTTGTGTTATGACAGTTATACGCATATTGAAATTTAGTTTAATTTGGGCAGATTTTACCCGAGTTATGCCCTTGATTATTAACAAACTTGTACTTTGGTAATTTCATCAAGGTGTGCTCGCTTTCTGAAATCAACTTCCCTCACGATTTTTACCTCCCGCTGGCCGAAAGGCCCGAAGGGGGATTATGTCGTGGCGATGTCCGTCTGCCCGTCCCGGGAAGGGTACTCACCTTCTGAAATCAACTCCTCTCACAATTTTTGGAGGAATTTCACCAAACTTTGGATTCTTTGTTATATGTCAGTAATACGCATATTGCAATTTTCGTTCAATTCAGTCACGTTTTACCAGTGTTGTGGCCTAGTTGCCAGTGGGGGATACTGTGCTCTCAGAGCACTCTTTGGGGCTTTTTTTTTTTTTGATTACTCAAGACTCCTGTCAGCTTGGACCAGTCTGGTAATTCTCCTCTAATTTCTCTCACGAGAGAGAGAGGTTTCGGCCTGCTGATCCTCTGCTTGCAGGACATTTTTCACACCGCAACTCCTAGAGACTGTAGAGTATGAAAACCCCAGGAGATTAGCAGAAATACTCAAACCAGCCTTTCTGGTAACAGCAACCATGCCATGCTTAAAGTCATGGAGAGCACTCTTCCCCCCCCCCCCCCCCCCCATGTTTGATGTGAACATTATCTGAAGCGCTTGACCTGTATGTGCATGATTTTAAGCATTATGCTGGTGCTGCGTGATTGGCTGATTGGATAACTGCATAAATAAGCAGATGTACAGGTGTTCCAATTAAAGTGAACAGTGTGTGTGAGATATATACACACACTACCGTTCAAAAGTTTGGGGTCACCCAGACAATTTAGTGTTTTCCATGAAAAGTCACACTTTTATTTACCACCATAAGTTGTAAAATGAATAGAAAATATAGTCAAGACATTTTTCTGGCCATTTTGAGCATTTAATCGACCCCACAAATGTGATGCTCCAGAAACTCAATCTGCTCAAAGGAAGGTCAGTTTTATAGCTTCTCTAAAGAGCTCAACTGTTTTCAGCTGTGCTAACATGATTGTACAAGGGTTTTCTAATCATCCATTAGCCTTCTGAGGCAATGAGCAAACACATTCAGTGCGTTTAGGTCGCGTTAACCGACAATTGTCCGTCATTGACGGATTTTTTTTTTTAGCTATGACGGAAAAATCTGAAGGCCGTTGGTCATTTTGACGGATGTTTGCCGTTACCATTACCAATAACAATAATAGCCTAATAATAACAATAATAAAACATAATGAAACACACAATTGAAATGATTGGCAAGTTGTGGCAGAGTTTTCTTACATACAGTATACATAGTCTTCACTGCTGTCACTTTCAATCTGAGCCGACGTTGCGGCAGTCTTGATGTTCAGTGCATAGGCTGCTCATGTATACACTGTAGCCACTGCGCAAGGCTGTTCCCCCCCATCGCGCTCCTGACCGCGCTCTCACTTTTCTAACCACTAGCACAGTGAGATGTATTAATGTTTCCCTTCTCTGCAGAAGACACGTCATTTTTGCTATTAAAAAAAGAGATGCATTGGGTTGTTTGTGTCGTTTCCCTGCCTGTACGTCTTAATGCAATAGCGCTCATTTAGGCTAGTTGTTTTCTTGTTTTTAAAATGAAACAAATGTCGATTTATTGTATTCTTCCCCAGCAAGCTTAGGAACATCACTGCTCGAATATCTGCTAAACTATCATTTTAATGAGAGCACGGGTAGACAAACTAACATTTAAACATAACTTCGTTTTATTGAAGACCTTCCGTGTCAGCCCACTACGGGTCACCGCGGGGTGCAGCTGCACCACTGGTGCAGAAAGACCGCATGCTGCAGGATTTCCTCCCTATGAAGAGAGTACTAGCAGGGTCGGGAAATCCAACTTTCAGAGGCTCTTGCCGGCTTCTGATCACTTCCCTGGGAGAAATGTTTCCCGACTTCAGAACTTTGGCTGAAGTGGCGCTGGTTATTCCAGTCTCCAGTGTCGCAGCAGAGCGCGGGTTCAGCCTTCAGAATAAAATTAAAATGTCAATGAGAAGTCGTCTGTCCGAGGCAAAGACGCAAAATTTAATGACAATTGCCTCGGCAGCAGTCTCCATTGACGACTTGGATTATGCACAAGCGAGCTCCCAATTTAAATCCATGCGGGCCAGAAGGAAGGTTTGAGCTCACGCAAACAGGTCAAATTAGATCGTCACTTAAACCGTTGTAGTGGACTGTTCATATTTTAACTGCAATTGTCTTGCTACGTTGTAAAATAACATTGTTCATATGCCCGTTAAGGCACAACAGCCGCAATGTTTTTAGCGGAGGGAAAATGGGTTCACAAGTGACCGAACGTCAGAATCTCTGTTCATCTTTTTGCATCATAAATACATAAATGATGAAATAATACAAGCTTGTTCTGTGAATTAATTTTTAAATGAAAATAAGTCCATGAAAACACAAGTTATTAAATATATAGCATTTATAGCCTATATACATTGTCATTTAAAAGTTAAAATAAAATGACAGATAATAATGGACAATGACGGAATTTTTACGACCCTGTCCGTCAAAATGACGGACAATGAAAAAGTCTAATGCAACCACTGGTTTACATGCACATCCAAATCGAGCTACTGTCGGTAATCGAGCTAAGGGTCCCAGCAGGGGTGCCAGAGAAATCCAATCCTACATGCACACAAGGAAATCGAGCTATTGTGTGCGGTACATTGTGCACCCGAGCCACAGGTGGCGCTACACGCCCCATCGTGTTGGTACACTTCCGGTTGTCGTCATGAAGAAGAGCTATTCAAGAGTATAAACAAAGTTATCAGTTCCGTGTTCACAAGAAGAACGACGACAAGGACAGCAACATCGAGAGATGTTGTTCCTCCTGACCTCTTCTGCTGCTCGCTACTATTACTGTTGTCATCCTGACCGAGGCTGTTGTGTTTCCCGCTTGTGGTCTCGTCACTCGTCACTTCCGGAAGGGGCAGTGCTGAAGTAAGTAGCTCGACTACGTAGCTTGATAGGGTTTACATGCACTAAGTAGCTCGGCTACAATCGCATAATCTAGGTCGCGTAGCTCGATTACGAGAAATCCAGTTCGGTTCGATTTCAGCCGAGCTAAGGTGTTTCCACGGCATTTAGAACTTCGATTTCAGTCGAGCTACGGCAGAAATTCGATTTTCTCTATGTGCATGTAAACGCACTGACTGTACCATTAGAACACTGGAGTGAGAGTTGCTGGAAATGGGCCTCTATACACCTATGGAGATATTGCACCAAAAACCAGACATTTAGTAGAATTTAGCTAGAATAGTCATTTACCACATGAGCAATGTATAGAGTGGATTTCTAATTAGTTTAAAGTGATCATCATTGAAAAGAACAGTGCTTTTCTTTCAAAAATAAGGACATTTCAAAGTGACCCAAAACTTTTGAACGGTAGTGTGTGTGTATATATATATATATATGTGTGTGTGTGTGTGTATATATATATATATATATATATATATATATATATATATATATATATATATTTTTTTTTTTTATTTTAATGTAATTAATTTTAAGTAAATAAGGTTGGAAAGAGCTTTTGTTTTTAAAACGATTAATACTGAACAGAAAGCAGCCATCCATAAAATCCACTATTTTGATCCCATTTCAGTATTCGATTCTCTTACAAAAATGTGAAAATATAATGATGTAAGATTTTGTGTAAAATAGCGCAGTTGGGTCAATCACGATTTTTGGTTTCCAGCTCGGTGTAATCGCAGCTGAATTTAGCACACACCTTCCAGCGTTGTTTGGGAGCTCGGGCTCAGATTAAGAATGCAAAGGCAAACGATGAGTAGTAATGTGGTTTATTTAATGCTGTGGTCTCCCAATTTGAGTGTGTCTTTATTAAAAAAAAAAAGGATCTTGCAAAATTAGTGTATTCTATTTTAAAAAGTCCATGGTGTGTGAGAAGTCAGGCTGCATGGTGTAACTGAAGCTTTGGAGCGAGTACTTTCAGCTAAAGCGAAGGGAGGGAGCACAGAACGAAATGGTCAAAAATAGGCACAGTCTAGCAAAGTGTAGGAGGAAAGGGTTAGCAGTCGCACTGCTGGGAGAGACAGTCTCTCTCTCTCTCTCTCTCTCTCTCTCTCTCTCTCTCTCTCGCACACAATGAGTGGACTGCTGCACTAATGGCAAGTGTGTAATTTATGCGTGACTAACATGGGAAGTGGAAGTACATGCGTACATCATGTTGTATGTTGTCAGTGTCCTTATTGTCTGCTGTTATCAAACAACCCCCCCCCCCCCCCCCCCCCCCCCCCCCCGGACACTCTAAAACGATCACGAGCGCAAAATTTAAGATTGGACATTGTGTGAAGTTTGATCACTTTCATGACCATTCAGGTTAGAGCTGGAGAAGATCTCCTTAGTTAATTCATAATAGTACCTTTGGTAGTGTGCAGATGAGCCTTCTAATTAGTAACGTACTGTTTTGTTTCTGCATTGTGATCCTCCTGATCGTCCTAATGTGTTTCTGTGGGTGTTTCGATGAGTCATGTCGTTTCCAGGATCAAACAAAAACTTTAAATAATGCAGGCCCGACTTTAATCATCAGTGGTGTGTTTATATTATGAAAGGCCTATGACGGTTACAATGCGTAGTACTGTAATCTAACGTACAGTACGGCGTTTTATCTTGTATAGACATCCTCTGTGTGTGTGTGTGTGTGTATATACACAGTGCTCAGTGTAAATGAGTGCACCCCCTTTGAAAAGTAACATTTTAAACAATATCTCAATGAACACAAACAATTTCCAAAATGTTGACAAGACAAAGTTTAATATAACATCTGTTTAACTTATAACGGGAAAGTAAGGTTAATAATATAACTTGGATTACACATTTTTCAGTTTTACTCAAATTAGGGTGGTGCAAAAATGAGTACACCCCACAACAAAAACTACTACATCTAGTACTTTGTACGGCCTCCATGATTTTTAATGGCAGCACCAAGTCTTCTAGGCATGGAATGAACAAGTTGGCGACATTTTGCAACATCAATCTTTTTCCATTCTTCAACAATGACCTCTTTTAGTGACTGGATGCTGGATGGAGAGTGACGCTCAACTCGTCTCTTCAGAATTCCCCAAAGAAAATAATTTCTTTACACCACAACGGTGAAGGCTACAAGAAGATCAGCAAAGCTTTACTTATCAGTCAGAATACTGTAGAAAAAGTAGTACAAAAATTTAAGAAAGATGGAACTGCAACCATCTCACAGAGACGTCCAGGTCGTCCACGGAAGTTAACACCTCGACAGGAGCGTCTTCTGATGAGAAGAAAATCGGCATGCAAGTTCACTGCAGTTATCTCAAGAAGTAGAAAGCCAAACTGGGGTGACTATTTCCCGTGACACAATACGGCGTACACTGCAGAGGAATGGCATGCATGGAAAGAAGCCTCTCCTAAAGCCCAGGCACAAAAAAGCCCGCCTAGAGTTTGCCAGGGCCCATGCTGACAAAGATGAAGACTACTGGGACTCCACACTCTGGAGTGATGAGACCAAGATAAATGTTTTTGGAACCGATGGCTTCAAAACTGTATGGCGTCGCAAGGTGAGGAATACAAAGAAAAATGCATGGTGCCTACAGTGAAACATGGTGGTGGCAGCGTCCTTATGTGGGGCTGCATGAGTGCTGCTGGTGTCGGGGAGCTGCGTTTCATTGATGGCATCATGAATTCACAGATGTATTGCTCTATACTGAAAGAGAAGATGCTACCATCACTCTGTGCCCTTGGTCGTCGTGTACTTTTCCAACATGACTAAACACACATCTAAGGCCACTGTTGGATTTCTGAAGAACAACAGGGTGAAAGTGATTCAGTGGCCAAGTTGATCTGAACCCAATCGAACACCTATGGGGAATTCTGAAGAGACAAGTTGAGCATCACTCTCCATCCAGCATCCAGTCACTAAAAGAGGTCGTTGTTGAAGAATGGAAAAAGATTGATGTTGCAAAACGTCGCCAACTTGTTCATTCCATGCCTAGAAGACTTGGTGCTGTCATTAAAAATCATGGAGGCCATACAAAGTACTAGATGTAGTAGTTTTTGTTGTGGGGTGTACTCATTTTTGCACCACCCTAATTTGAGTAAAACTGAAAAATGTGTAATCTAACTTTATATACTTCTTTTTATATTATTAACCTTACTTTCCCGTTATAAGTTAAACAGATGTTATATTAAACTTTGTCTTGTCAACATTTTGCAAATTGTTTGTTCATTGAGATAATTGTTTAAAATGTTACTTTTCAAAGGGGGTGTACTCATTTACGCTCAGCACTGTGTGTCTGTCTGTCTGTCTATCTATCTATCTATCTATCTATCTATCTATACACACACACACACACACACGTGTGTATGTGTGTGTGTGTGTATATATATATATATATATATAAAAAATGTGTGTATATATGATAGTATAACATTTTATATATATATATATATATATATATATATATATATATATATATATATATATATATATATATATATATATCATCTCATCTCATTATCTGTAGCCGCTTTATCCTACAGGGTCACAGGCAAGCTGGAGCCTATCCCAGCTGACTACGGGCGAAAGGCGGGGTACACCCTGGACAAGTCGCCAGGTCATCACAGGGCTGACACATAGACACAGACAACCATTCACACTCACATTCACACCTACGCTCAATTTAGAGTCACCAGTTAACCTAACCTGCATGTCTTTGGACTGTGGGGGAAACCGGAGCACCCGGAGGAAACCCACGCGGACACAGGGAGAACATGCAAACTCCGCACAGAAAGGCCCTCGCCGGCCACGGGGCTCGAACCCAGACCTTCTTGCTGTGAGGCGACAGCGCTAACCACTACACCACCGTGCCGCCCATATATATATATATATATATATATATATATATATATATATCTCGTAAAATACCAAATAATAGCCCGGGCGATTATTTGTCTCAATCGCGTAAGAGACCCGGCGCGTATTAGAGACTAGGCGGCTATTTGGAACAGGCGATTAATTCCTTCTTCACAAACACCTTCCCCAAAATCTACCTCAAAACGGGGAAAAAATCATTCTCAGATAGGCCTACTTTTAACCAGTATAACTTACAGTTTGTTTAGAGTTAGATTACAGATAGCATGGTGCCGACTTCGGGGAATTTTGAAGACGCAGAATGTATCTTCGCATGGCACAGTCGGGATGGATAAAGGATAAATCACACACCTTTTCCTGTTAATGACTAGTTAAGCGCATGCTTTACAAAATAATCAAGAAACCACACCATTGTCTGTGCGCAGCACTGTGATTTAATTACTCTGCAAAGTTATGGTCACTTGCTATCACCCTCACCCATGCAGCTTCCACCCTTTGCGCTTCGCGATGTCTGTCAATCTGAAATTGCATGGAGGGCGCGACGTTGAAGCAACATAATTAGGGTGCGAAGTGTCAAACCAAAGGGTTTTTTCTTATGCTGAAAAATAAGTGACCTGCAGTGGCTACATACTGTCATCTTGCATTCTCACGTTTCTCTCCAAGACGTCTCCCTATTTGGCGGATATGAGCCTATTCCCCGAGTGAGTTGGTACGGTGGCTCGACCCCGTAGAAAACTTAAAGTTCGGATGAAAGTTAGTTGAATAGGTTACTGACTTGTAGGCCTACATGTTGCCTGCCTGACGCGTGCTTCTGCCCAACTTGCACGACAGATTACTTGTTGAAAAGGCCCCTTGGATTAGATTGGCCGCAAGCAGACTGAAATGCATGTTAGAACGCTCTCACCTTTTTTGTAAAGCGTCTTCCAGATCCGAATGGGTAAGGGCAAGTGAAATGGTATAAGGTCTTTAATAAAACTCAGCAGGGGCGATTCTAGCATCAGATCTTTGGGGGTGCTTAGCCCCCAGAGCTGACAGAGGCACCTGGCTTGAACGACAGTGTTCCCACGTTTATTCCGCATTTAGACTAGACTTAACTAGACAAGAAGACTAGACTAGACAAGACTAGACTTATGCAATGTTTTAACAGAAGCTGACCCAATAAACTATGATATCTACACATTTACAACCACTGACACAAATATTTACGTTATATTTTTAACTAAACAAGACCTACTACTGCATTTGTAATGTTGGAGCTATTCATTTTGAACAGTGGTAATTGTTAATGTGTTTACAATTGTTTACAACAATTAATTAATTAATTAATTAACAGTAAATAAAATTGACTAACACACGGTGGTCTAGCATCGTAGCACTTGTACAGCTCTGCACAAAAGTATCTCGATATGGATGATAAATGTGGTTTTTATCATTCTGTTCATAGACCAGGGAACATCAATATTGCATTATGCATATTATTGTGTTGTGTTTAACAATTGTAACTCCAGTCCGTACCTTCACATCTCGCTGTGCCAGTAAGACTCAGGTGCTACTTCGAGTTCCTCATCGGCGTGGAATCCAGTAAAAAAAAACCCACCATGTCGTAGCAAGCATTCGCGTGGACAGGCAACCCAATCAGAGGGGACGCAAGGAGGAGAGGTATTTTACTGGTCATAGAACTATTACGTAACAGGTGAATTCAAGAACACACACACGCCCGCGCACACATTCACTGCGGCGCAATGAATTAAATACGTAAGTGCCCTTGCGCACTGCGCAATGATTGCGCAGTGCGCAAGGGCACTTATTTCTGAAAATTACGTCCAAAAGCAGTGTTTTTGAGGGTGCTGAGCTAGGGGGTGCTGAGCTCATTTTTGGGGGTGCTTGAGCACCCCCAAAAATAGGCTAAACACGCCCCTGAAACTCAGTGTGTGCTTTGACGCATGCATTCGGCAATTTAGGTCGTTTAACAGAAGCAGCAGTCCAACCTTGGAAACCCGCAGTCCTCAATGTCACCACACACGCTGGCTTTCGTTGGGTATACCCAAAGGGGTGGCTAAGACATCTGTCAAAAGTTACGGAGTTGCATTCCTCAAGAAATATTACGGTAGACCAAGATTATAACATTGAAATGGCATGTTTATTATCACGTAACAAAATGTTGTAAACAGTATTATAGAAATAATTTCATTCATTCATTCATTCATTCATTCATATTGTTTCGGTAGAAAACTATGCAATGCAAAATCGTTTAAACACCAGAAAACCAGAAAAGTGCTGGGCCTCAAGATTCTAGATAGAACGTTCGGACGCTTTTTTTTTTTTTTTAGACCCCGGCGAGTATTCGGAACCGGCCTTTATTTGTCACAACACACGCGTACACCCGGCCATTAAAGGGAACTCGGCGGTTAATTGGAACTCGGCTATTATTTGGTATTTTACGGTATATATATATAAAATGTGTGTATATATATGATAGTATAACATTACATATACACACACTATATATACACACACAATATGTGTGTGTGTGTGTGTGTATATATATATATATATATATATATATATATATATATATATATATATATATAATAAAATGTGTGTGTTTTTATTTTTTTTATCATCATAAACAGCTCTGAAATGGATAGATAGTGGCAGTGAAAAGCTACATGAGGAATATCATCGCTGTTTTCCCAGCGTTGAGCAGAAAGATGAGCTGGAACATTGGTTATACTTGTTGAATCTTATTTTCCATTAGACCCATCACTGAGATTTGACCAAATTGATTTGATTGTCTTGTCGGTCTGGATGAGCAGCATTGCTAAATCGATTCTCCTAAAATTACAACCCCAAATCCGAGAAAGTTGGGATAGTATGTTGAAATTGGAATTAAAACTGAAAACAATGATTTATAAATAACATTTGACCTTGTGTTGCACTCAAAACAATACAACAGCACATGATTTGATGTTTTACCGCATGAATTTTTTTCCCCTCAAAATAAACACGTTTCAGTTTTGATTCTTGCAACTCAGATGGGATGAAAGTTGGGATGGTGCAGCATGTTGCTATTCCTTCTCTCAACAATTAGGATGTTTAGGGACTGAAGACACCTGATGAAGTGTTTCAGGTGTTATTTTCTCCCAGTCTTCCTGCAAACAGGTCTTAAAGTGTGAAACGGTACGGGGTCGTCATTGTCATTTTTTCATTTCAAAATTCGCCACACATTCTCTGTTGGGGACGGAGTGAACAGGCACCCTCTTCTTCCACAGCCCTGCCTTTGTAATGTGTGCAGAATGTGGTTTTGCTTTGTCTTGTTGAAATATCCCTGGAAAAGATGTCGTTTTGAAGGCAGCATATGTTACTCCAAAATCTCAGTCTACTTTTCTGCATTAATGCTGCCGTTCCAGAAGTGTAATTTAACTTTGCCAAGGACACTGACACAACCCCATACTGTGACAGATTCTGGCTTTTGGACTTGTTGCTAGTAACAGTCTGGATGGTCCTTTGTCTTTGATTCAGAGCACGCAACATCCATTTCCTCCAAAAAAAAAAGACCTGGAATACTGATTCGTCTGACCACAGTACACATTTCCACTGTGTGATGGTCCATCCCAGATGCCTCTGAGCCCAGAGAAGTCGACAGCACTTCTAGATACAGTTAACAAAAGGCTTCCTTTTTGCACAGTCAAGTTTTAACTGGGGTCAGCACGGTGGTGTAGTGGTTAGCGCTGTCGCCTCACAGCAAGAAGGTCCTGGGTTCGAGCCCCGTGGCCGATGAGGGCCTTTCTGCGCGGAGTTTGCATGTTCTCCCCGTGTCCGCGTGGGTTTCCTCCGGGTGCTCTGGTTTCCCCCACAGTCCAAAGACATGCAGGTTAGGTTAACTGGTGGCTCTAAATTGACCGTAGGTGTGAATGTGAGTGTGAATGGTTGTCTGTGTCTATGTGTCAGCCCTGTGATGACCTGGCGACTTGTCCAGGGTGTACCCCGCCTTTCGCCCGTAGTCAGCTGGGATAGGCTCCAGCTTGCCTGCGACCCTGTAGAACAGGATAAAGCGGCTAGAGACGATGAGATAAGAAGATTTAACTGGTATTTGTGGATGTAACTCCACATTGTAGTGCTTGACGAAGGTTTGCCAAAGTAATCCTGAGCCCATGTGGTTATATCAGCTATAGATGAACGACAGTTCTTGATACAGTGCCGTCCGAGGGGCCGGAGATCATGGATGTTCAGCTTCGGCTTGTGCCCTTTCCCTTTTCGCACCAAAATTCCTCCAGATTCCTTGAATCATTTAATGATATGGACCGTGGAGGGTGAAATGTCCAAATCCTTTCATATCTTTCTGAGGAACATTTGTTTTTAAGCATTTCAATGATTTTCTCATGCATTTGTTGATAAACTGGAGATCCTCAGCCCAGCTTTGCTCCTCAAAGACTAGGACTACGTTCAGACTGCACCCTGAAACGACCCGTATGTGACCTGTATCCGATTTGTTATTGACAATCTGAACTACACAGATCCGATTTTTTCACATGCGACCCAGGCCGCTTGGATATGTGGTCCTAAATCCAATGCATATCCGATGTTTTCACATGCGACTGCAGTCTGACCGGACAGGTCGCATTCATGCGACCTACACGTCATCAACAAGAGACAAACGTCACTATTCTGCGTTGGCTAATCCCGCCTCTTTGGTGGAAAACAACAACATTTGTACAGTTTTCAGAATTTAAGTAGACTTTTATAGAATTGATCAAGCTAATGGTGGATTTGGTAGGGACCTGGATGTTGATCTGTTAGCCTGATTAAATAAAACAGTTTCTATAACTGATTTATAACTTATACCATCCTGTATTACAAGATTATAAGATTGTTCTGGAAATTTCCAGTAATTTGACACCTTCGGTCTCATTAGTCTGCTGCCCACATTAATCAGATTATTGTGCGAGTTCCGCCGCCGCCACAAAAACCACATCGCCAGGTCTCGCCTCATCTCCATAGCAAACTGCACTGGTGTTTCTGCACCTTGAGCCAGCGCTGAGAGAAGTTGCAGAATTCAGCTGGCTATAAACAATCTAAATAAATATTTATCAAAATGTAGAAAAAGTTTATTAATATGACGAAATAAATATGTGCAAATTATTAAGCCTGAATGAAGAGTTTGGTAATACAGCGGCCGTATCCCAAATGACTGCCTGCTGAAGCTCGAGTGCACTATATAGAGTTTAAAAATCCATTACTTCCTAGTAACATGTAGTGCACTTATATAGAAATTAGAGAGACATTTAGGAGTCAACCCTCGTTACCAGGCTACACGTTTTCATTTCAGTTCAGAAACAAAAACACACACGAGACCTCACACTTTAACACTAACCAGATAATTAAACAAACAAACAAAAAAATCATTAAACTTGAAGAGTGCGCTTTTTTTTTGGTTTACGTATTACGTAGATGTGCTTATTACGTGTCAATTTGCGCATGCGGGACACTTTTGGGTCGTTTTCCGTTCATATTGGAGATCGCATACAAGTCTCATATAATTGGTAATGTGAACGGCCTAACAAAAAAATCGGATTTCACAACAAATCGGATATGGGTCGTTTCAGGTTGCAGTCTGAACGTAGTGTAGGGCTTCATGGACACTGATTTTGTACCAGGTCATGATTACGATCCCCGGTTTCAAATCACATCATTATTTAATTGTTTTACTTGATTACCGGCCCTAAATTGCCCCAGTCCTTAAATGCAGGAATGGATGTCTAATAACAAATGAAATTTGAATTGACCAGGAAAAAAAAAAAGCATTTTCCATACCATGCCAATCTTTTTTTCTGATTTGGGGTTGTAAAATCGTTGTATTCAAGATCAAGTTTAGTCGGTCGTTGGAGGATTGCAGGATAAAGCCATCACAACCTGCACGCCTGCTCTTTGATTCGGAAGGACAGGCCTTCTCTCTCTCTCTCTCTCTCTCTCTCTCTCTCTCTCCAGTTGAGAGCAGGTAATGCTGACCTTCAGTGCATTCCACACCCTTCTAACGTTGCGTGTGCAGCACATTTCAAAAAGAGTGGTGTGTCTGAGGAAGCATGTGTTAGACTTGAAGGGTTTTGTACTGATAACATTGCAGCACTTCTCCCAACATGCTTTTCGTGCTAGTTCTGGTTTCGGTCCTGTCCCGACCATACTGGATGTGCTTCTCCGCTCAAATACCATTTGCTTTGCTCACAGTGATGCAGATCTGCACACGATTTTGAACCCCGTCGCTGTTTCATGAGCCAGATATGCACACATGCATCTTCTCTTGATTTCTGATGAACTGACGATCAGATGACTAGTTCTCTCGATGTGTTTGAAAATGGAGTGCAGTTTAAAAAAAAAAAAATTATTATTAAATAAATAACTCGACCAGTCTGTTCTATATTTTCAGCTGGCTTTCAGACAAGGTCTAAGAGCCAGACCTTATGTTGTTTGTGTGTGTGTGTGTGTGTGTGTGTTACACAAGCTTGTCCATGTCCCTGCTCAGGCCAGTGTGGTTTAAATTGTTGTTGAGCTGGCCAGGCGAAATGAGGGCACATGGTTTCCGTGGTTACCAGCATCGAGCCCAAACATGCTGTTTAACACGGTGGGACGTGATGTTTGTCATTGGTCGTCTGCAAAACAAATGACCTGATTTTTTTTATTTTTTTTTTATTTTTTTTTTAAACTTTCCCTCTGTCCCCAATTTCCTTAGCTTCCACTTCCTTCTCCTATTTATTTTTATTTTTATTTTTAATAACACCCTTCGGCCTTCACTCGCATTCATGCGAACGGACACAGTTGAGAATGGTGTTATTGTCTCCTTGGCAACCCTGGCTGCCCTGCGAAAAAGGGGGAGCGTGTGCAGCGAAACAGGGGAGTGAATGAAAGCAATCATTCATTCATGAACATTCTCCGCTCTCATTCACCGTCACTGGAGTTTAGTTCACTTTTGACTTCCGAGTCTTATGTTCCAACCATCATCATAGGTGTTATATAACAGCAGCACTGTTACACAGCTGTGTGTGTGTGCGCGGTGTACTGGCAAGTGTAAGGATGAGTGGGTGACTGGTCAGCAGTGTCATGAATTGCTGATGACGTCTTTTCAGCAGTTGGGAATCCCTCCTCTTTGTGTGCGCTCTCTCTCTCTGTGTGTTTGTGTTTTTGCTGCCTTCCTCTCTTGCTCTATTGCTCACATACGCACTTTCCCCCTCCCTCTCCCAGCGTCTGTCTCTGCAGTATGACGTCATTACTGGAGGTTCCTCTCTCCTTGCAGCGCCTGCTGTCCTGCTTCCTTCACGTCCAAAGCCTCAAGCTTTCGAAGCCTTCATGTCCAAATGATCCATTTTCTCCCTTTTCTTTCTGTGTGTCAGTGTTTTTGTGTTTTTTTTTTTTTTTATATTCATGTGTTTATTTTTTGTGGCAGATGGTTGGTTACTCAGCCTTGCCACTTTGAACTGTTCCTCACCACACAGACACATCCAGCTGAACTGACTGTATGAATAAAACTATGACCTTTAGCTTGTCATTTTCTGTATTTTAAGATGCAAGTCATACTGTGTCGGTCATAGCGCGTATACAGTATTCATTCAGTCCTGTGCAAATGTCGTCTTTTTTTTTTTTTTTTTAAGCGTAACTTTTTTTTTTTCTCCCCCCCCTCTGGATGACTCATTCATTAAAGTTCTCCCACTCTGTGTGTTTCCAGCAGGAGGGGTTGATGTGACAGTGTGTGGGGAACTGCAAGATGCAGGAGCACTGAGGACGCACACTCTCGCCATGGCGTGTCCCCCATCCCCTTCCCCTGTTTAAGAGCACCATCTGTCCAGCATCTTGTCTCTGGGGCTTCAGAGTGGAGCCCCACACCTCAACCCACTCCAGTTTCAGGTAGTGACCTTTTTTCTCTTTGATGGTTATGATTCTGCACAAGTATATAAGCTATGTATTTGAACACATCTCTCTCTCTTTTTCCTGGCTCTGTTTCTCAGTCTTGTGTGTTTGTATGTGCAGAAAGTGTGTGCGAGTTGGGTTCTAGCTGCTTTTCTGAAGGAAGATGTCTATGGTATTGCCCCTGGATGGGGTGAGAGAGGTGGAGAGCGTGCTGGTTACTGAAACTCCTGCTGCCAGCCGCTGTAAAGGAACCTCAACCACACTGAGCAAAGACAACAACGTTGAGAACAATGGCGCGGAGCCCGACGACAACCTCGCACAAGACACACAGGTAGCATCTGCTAGTGTACAGACTGTCAAGGCCAAGATATCATTATGAACAACTACTATAGTAGTGTTAAACACAGAAACCACAACCATAATCTTACCTTCGACTCAAGGATCACACTAATATACCGTCGTAATGGCTCTAAATTATTCCTGATTCTTCTTTCCCCCAAAATGCATTTCTTACTCATAGAGGGTGAGGGTTAGCACATGCTTCGTACGAGATGTGAAGCCAGCTGAACGCATCTTTTCAAACTGCTGCATTCCAGGGCAGTATAACGCGTTCAGAGGAAAGTGCCCTCTGCCCTCTTCCACATACATGAGCTCACAAAAGCCCATGATTGGTTAGTGTTGCTGTGATTGACAGGGGAGAAAGACGCCCTGTCCACACTAGGGATTTTGTACCGATACGAAACTACTTTCGTATCGCAACACCTGTCCACACTAGCAACTATACCGGTACTGTAGCGGTATAACCGTATCGGTACGAAACCCACAAATGTATGGGTTTTGTACCGGTACAGTATCGGTACTGTAGCGCTTCGCTGTAGTGTGGACAGATGAAGCGGCTCCGTATCGATACAAATATAATACGCATGCGCAATAATCCATTCCTACTTCTTCCGGGTTATTCATACAATACAATACGCACGTGCTTTCCAGCTGTAAATAAAACGTCAAAATGGCTCAAAACGACCGTGGAGCTACATGGAGCAAAGAAAGGGGGGAGAAAGGGGGAGGGGGAGGGGGGAAGAAAGGAGGAAGAGGGGAAAAGGGAGGGGAAGAGAAGGAAAGAGGGAGAAAGTGAGGGGGGAGAAAGGGAGATTTGTTTTCTTTGTTTCTTTCTCAACTGCCTCGCGCGTTTTATACAATTCGACTGAATAAATGACCACCAGAAATACAGACTGTACATTGACAACAAAAAGCGCACACACGTTGTTTCATCCGCCATATTCTCGGACGGAAGTTACCTGGTAACCACGGAAACATTTCGTGCACGCGCATTTCAACTTCCGTGAAAGAAAACCGCAAACATTTCTCGCTAGTGTGGACAGATGCACTAAACTGTACCGGTATACTTCGTATCAATACAGTTATACCACTTTCGTACCGGTATAAGTGTGAACACAGCAAGAGTATGCCAGCCCTTCTGTCCAGAGAATACAGGCCAGTCTGCTCTCATGACTCCCAGGCATGGATGGCTGTGACATCATCAGCAATCAAACTCGCACCATCCGAATCTGTGTGAGAGAAAGCACTCTGCATACAGTGTGAGCAGCTGGGAGACAACAAAAGTGTTAACTGAGCAAGCAGGGGTAAACGAAAGTACCTGGTGCTAATTGCTTTGGCATTATTCCCATTAAACTACTTTTCTGATATGCAGGTGCTGGATGCTGTAATGTACATCTGATACAAAGACATTTCTGTTTGTAAAATAGCATTCAGTTAAAAACAAAACAAAGCGCAAATGTTCTATCTGGGCAGCATAAGGACAGGTAGCACAAAACATATAATCTTGTACTGTTGAGTACCGTATATGTTCAGTTTGTAATAAATCTCCAGTTTCTGTTCATGCACAGCCCCAATTCCAAAAAAGTTGGGACGCTGTGTAAACTGTAAATAAAAGCAGAATGCGATAATTTGCAAATCATGGAAATCCTATATTTCTTTGAAAATAGTATAAAGACAACATATCAAATGTTGAAACTGAGAAATTTTTATTGTTTTTTGAAAAGGATGTGCTCAGTTCGAATTTGATGCCTGCAACATGTTTCAAAAACAGTTGGGACGGTGCATGTTTACGATCATGTTGCATCACCTCTACTTTTAACAATACTTTGTAAACGTTTGGGAACTGAGGAGACCAGTTGCTGTAGTTTTGAAAGAGAAATGTTGTCCCATTCTTGCCTGATTTTATAAAATTTCAGTTGCTCAACAGTTCGGGGTCTCCTTTTGTCATATTTTGCGCTTCGTAATGCACCGAATGTTTAAATGGGGGACAGGTCTAGACTGCAAGCAGGCCAGTTTAGCACCCAGACTCTCTTATTACAGAGCCATGCAGTTTTAATATGTGCAGAAAGCGGTTTGGCATTGTCTTGCTGAAAAAAGGAAGGCCTTCCCTGAAAAAAGATTTTGTCTGGATGGCAGCATATTGCTCCGAAACGTGTATATATCATTCAGCATTAATGATTCTTTCCCAGATGTACAAGCTACCCATGTCATGTGCACTAATGCACCCTCGTACCATCACAGATGCTGGCTTTTGAGCTGTGCACTGATAACAAGCTGGATGGTCCCTCTCCTCTTTAGCCTGGAGGACATGGTGTCTGATTTTCTGAAAATAATTTCTACTTTTGATTCATGAGACCTCAGGACAATTTTCCACTTCGCTTTAGTCCATCATAAAAGAGCTTGGGCCCAGAGAAGGTGGTGGTGTTTCTGGATATTGC
The DNA here is from genome assembly GCF_027579695.1 of Neoarius graeffei. Lineage (NCBI taxonomy): Eukaryota > Metazoa > Chordata > Actinopteri > Siluriformes > Ariidae > Neoarius > Neoarius graeffei. Next base: position 57,694,377 of record NC_083572.1, read on the forward strand.
TTATATGGTTTTAACTTGCATTTGTGGATGCAGTAATTAACTGTTTTCACAGATGATGGTTTTCTGAAGTGTTCCTGAGCCCATACAGTGATTTCCACTTAGGGCTGTGCGTTATATCGAATATACTTGATATATCTCCGAAAATTCTGTGTGAGATACATAAAATTATTACATCGTAACTATCGAGTATTTTATGGTCATCTGCTGACTTGCATTTGTTTCGTGTTTGTTGCGTTTGTTTAAAAGATTTTCCGGTGGTTTTCTCCCTGTCCCTTAGGCAGTAACATGAGAGGCTGCCTAAGGGTGAAAAAAACAATAATGTCACACACTCGCCAACCAATCCCGGGCGACATCTAGCTGCTGAAAGGAACTTGTGGGAAGATTTTCTAGTTTCAGTTTACTGCGCTGACTCAGTTCGTGCAATCGCTGGTGTTGCATAGGCTACTGTGTAAGCTCTGTCAATTTCAGTGACAAATTAAAAATGGAAGCGGATGAATTGGTTCCTAAAAGAACTAGTAAGGGGTCAGTCATCTGGCATTTTTTTTGGATATTGCGAGGAGGACGTGGAACAGCAAATGCCAATTTGTAAAGTGTGCAAAAAAACTGTCATCACGAAAGGCAGCAGCACTACAAATATGTTCCATCACCTGAAAACTCACCCGGTACAGTATGAAGTCTCTTAAACTCCGAACTACTTGCCCACGAGCTAAAACTAAAATCAATTGTGATTAATCACTAACATGAAAATTTAAAATGTGTTGTTGAAAACCACCTGTAAAGTTAACCAGGAAATGTTATTTAATCTGCAGGGATTGTAGTGAAAACAGTAAAGAGTAAAAGTTAGATTTCATGGGGTCCTTTAGAGGAGATTTCAGTATATCGAGATGTATATCGTATATCATGAAATGGAGAAAATGTATCGGGATATTCATTTTTTTCCCATATCGCACAGCCCTATTTCCACTACAGACACATGTCTGCTTTTAATGCAGTGTCGCCTGAGGGCCTGAAGATCACAGACACCCAATGTCAGTTTTCAGTCTTGTCTCTTGCATACAGAGATTTCCCCAGATTCTCTGAATCTTTTAATATTATGTACCATAGCTGATGTGATCTCCAAGTTCTTTGTAATTTTACATTTGATGAATGTTATTCTTAAATTGTTGCACTGTTTGCCCACGCAGTCTTTCACAGAGCGGTGAACCCCTCCCCATCTTTACTTCTGAGAGACTCCGCCTCTCTGGGATGCTCTTTTTATGCCCAATCATGTTACTGACCTGTTGCCAATCGACCAAATTAGTAATGGTGTTTTTTTTAAAGCATTACACAACTTTCAGTCTTTTGTTGCCCCGTCCCACCTTTTCTGAAACTTATTGCTGACATCAAATTCAAAATGAGCCTATATTTAAAAAAATAAATAATAAAAAAATAAAATTTCTCAGTTTCAACATTCAATATGCTGTCTTTGTACTGTTTTCAATGAAATATAGGGTTTCCATGATTTGCATCTTCACATTATTTTTATTTCTGTTTTACACAGTGTCCCAACTTTTTTGGAATCGAGATTGTCGTTTATAGGGGTGTTCACACGGCAACTTTTACTCCGGTGTAGCACCAGGGCTGCCCCGGTAGAGCGTTCACACGGTACAAAGTTATAGCGGTGTAGCCCCTGAAAGCTGCTTAAACCGGTGCAAATCTAACCCTGCTCGGGAGGTGGTTTAAGAAATTTACTCCGGAGTAAATGCTAGTTTGCGGGGCAGCACCGATATAAAATCTGAACGCTACAGGGGTAGACTCGCTACGCGTGAGGAGAGTTGATTACATACGGGCATTGCATAATTTGCATCCCGGTATTTTGCGCTTCCAAAATGGCGAATATCAACAACAACAGAACTGCGTGTCTTCATCCACGTTGTTTTCCCGGCGCTTGGTGATGCCATGACAACCGTCCACGTGGCCTTGAACGACACGAAGTCGTCGATTTGTTGCCGAATGAATTGTAGAATGCGTTGTTTTCGTGCTCTCTTGTACTTGCGCAACCTTTCCTTTCTCTCTTTTACCCTTTTACAGTGTCTGATAGACCACAACATAGAAAGTTTGTCTGGAGAAGTATAAACCATGGTTTTTCGATATATCAATCACAAACAAGGCGGGAACAGGAAGTACATTTTCACGCATGCGCATATTTAATTTCCGCATTATTACTATTGTATAGCACGGTCGCAAAAACTGCCGTGTGAACGCAAGTGGGGCTGCACCGGTGCTAACACGCTTCTCTCTAGTAAGCAGGTTTGTGACGTGTGAACGCTCCACAAAATTGACACCGATGTAAGATATATCGCAACAAAATACATCGGTGCAGCATCGATGCAAATATGTGCCGTGTGAACACCCCTAATGTGTCTCAAATCCACTGAACAACTCCATTGGTGTTGCTCATGCCACAGAACCCAATAGATTGGATTCTAGAAATATTCTGTAACCTTTACTGGTTTCTGTCTGGCTCTACAGCGATGTGGCTCGTTAATCTTCAGGTTTCATCAACATGGAGAAGTCTTGCTGTAGTGACCAATTACTTTGATGACATGCAAATTTGCTCGTCACTTTTAATTGGTATGGAAGATTAGTCAACATAACCTTTAAACTGTTCACTCCAGGTGGTGATATTAAGGTTTCGCATCTATATTTCACTTTTCAGTGGTAGTGAGGAAGTTCTAACTCATTTAAGCACAAATGGTTGTAGCCGTGAAGTTATTAGTGCTGGTCCTGTCAAAAAGGGTTGCAGATATCACCCAGCTGCTCAGACATACAGTATTGTACACCATTGTCTCCTTCAACAGTAGAATTTGGTTTCTTTTTGGAGTGGTTGAACAGGATAGGCTTGAGTGTGCCACTTAACGTAGGCTCCTGCAATAAACTACTTTAAAGCCCTTGTGGAGGCAGACTGAGGGATTTGAGCAGAAAGGCAGACTCACAATCACTCTAGAAAAAAGCTCTTGTTTGAATGCCGCTGAAATGTCGCTCCTCTTACGGACCTCCGCTCTGACCTTCCCACTGATGGGAAGACGTTTCTGCAGGTGTTTGAAGACAAGCTGGAAATGTTGTTCATCAGCTCTCCACATCTATAAAATAACATTCTTAATTTCCAAGTCCGGGTTGATATGACATTTCATATAAACCATTCAGCTTTTATTATGTTCCACAAATCCATTGATGACGGTGTTTTTGAGATCAGAAATCATTCCTTTTCGATATACGGTATATTCATACCTACTCTTAATTAGGGCTGTGCCGATAGACGATGCCATCGTCCATCGACGATGGTGGTCATCCATCATGATGGAGAGCCACCATCGTGATACCACGCCCCCTCCTGTCATAATCATGCATATACGGTATCATCTGGGCCGATTTAACCTAAAAAGTTAGTTTTTTGTTAGTTTAGTTAGTTTTGTTTAATATATAAATATATTATATAACATATAATTATAAATACATTAATTATATAAATCATTATAAAGTAATATCCTATTACCGCTTGTTCACGTAGGCTATGGTGCAGGGACGTGCTAGTGAACATAACATGTGGTTACACAAATACAGTATGCTACTAATAATACATTTTGACTTCATTTTTTAGCCTACACTATACTTTTAATGTAAAATTTGTCATGTTGTTCAAACAAATAGCCACTATTAACGACTTCAGTCGGGAAATATTGCACCTTATCAAACGGCAGTGAAGCGCAGACTTCGGCAGAAGTCAAATAACTTTAATCTGGTAAATAGGCCTACTTTCAGACACAAAATGGTCCACTCTAAGCCATAATGTCAAACCAAAGGGAACAATGAAGGCGATTCTGACAAATGTAAAGACAGTAAAAAAAAAAACAGTTTTAAATCATGATTTTAAAAGCTGGCACAATAATTCAAACACTAATAAATTGGAAAAATTAGCGCGTTCAAGTGCACACTAAAGGCCGAAACGCATCTTCAATTGATATGGTGTAAATAAACAATGAGTAATAGCTTAAGTGTAGTTTCTTCTCATAGTTTGAATACTAGTCTTTCATTGTTAGAGCAGATTAATATCTTACCGTGATCAGTGAGTGCTCGGGGAGGTTCATTTCCACCTGCGCTTTGCGCAGCTCATTTCTCCGAAGCCAGCTGTGCGCAAACGTAGTGTTGACTGCTCGACAAACGCTCAGGCTGTACTGGCCCTCTGTTGCGCAAGCGAGTTGGTTATGGCCAGCTTCAAATTGTGCCCAAAACAACTTAACCACGGCCATTTCAATTGCCTGATGGCTGTGACAGTATTCGCCCTGTTGTCCGTTGTTATGCAGGCGATCTTTTTCTCCTCTATTTTCCATTCGGCAAGTGTCTCGCGCAATGCGTCTTCTAAATTGTCCACTGAATGTGTCTCTGGCATGAAACTCGTCTGCAGGCATTTGGACTGCATTGCCCACTCTCGGTCCACATAATGTACGGTTGCTGACCTATAGGGCATCATGTTGCAGCTGGACCACATATCCGTTATCAAGGCCAAATATTCCACATCACCTAGCGCTTTTTTTTCTTAACGTGCCAAAGCCTCGGATGAGTATCTAATACTTTTAATAATAATAATATAATAATAATATATTTAATAATGTGGTGTTAAAATTCCCCGCCCACGATATGATCGTCCATCACGATGTTTGCACTGTAAACATCGTCGATGCCAATTAAGGGGACATCGCACAGCCCTACTCTTAATATTTCACACACTGAGTCAAGGCTTCAGTAGTTCATAAATGTCATTTGTGATCAGTTTCTCTTTGTGATCATTTCATAATCTCATCTCTCTCATTATCTCTAGCCGCTTTATCCTGTTCTGCAGGGTCGCAGGCAAGCTGGAGCCTATCCCAGCTGACTACAGGTGAAAGGCGGGGTACACCCTGGACAAGTCACCAGGTCATCACAGGGCTGACACATAGACACAGACAACCATTCACACTCACATTCACACCTACGGTCAATTTAGAGTCACCAGTTAACCTAACCTGCATGTCTTTGGACTGTGGGGGAAACCGGAGCACCCGGAGGAAACCCACGCGGACACGGGGAGAACATGCAAACTCTGCACAGAAAGGCCCTCGCCGGCCCCGGGGCTCGAACCCGGACCTTCTTGCTGTGAGGCGACAGCGCTAACCACTACACCACCGTGCCGCCCCTCATTTCATAATGTTTATTCAAATTTTTCTTGCGATACATCTTCCATTTGAGAACTGCTAAATTGGTGATGCAGTGTTCTGTATTTGAGTATTGTATGAATAGTGTTTCAAAAAATCTGATATCATTTCACAATCTAATAACTTTGCCAATTCTCGTTCAGTTGACCTCAAAGCTTAACAGCATGTGTGGAAACAGGTCAAAATTTTGTGTTATTTTATTAGGTATAGAAATGCCATTGACTGGAAAAGAAAAGGCGTTTTGTGTGTTAGAGTACAGTCGAACAAGACTTCTCCTTAATGCACTGTTACCAGAAAAGACTGTTACCAAGGACATGTTGCAGCGTGTTTGGCAGGAGTTGGACTACCGACTCAACGTGTGCCATGTCTCAGGCGGCACATGTATTGAAAATTTGTGAAATCGTTCCTGGAACCCACATACCTTTTTGAATTTCTCATTCAAATTTTGAGGAATAAATCTTGTAGTGCATATCACGGGTAAATTCAGGAGCGAGATCAATGTAATTTTCCTATTTTATATTAAACTTTGGTCAAATATCTGTAACATTCTGCGCAATTTTTTTACCTTGCGCAATACCAGAAAAATTCAGCTGAAATCAAGCCATTTGAGGCGAATTGGTCTGCCTCTGAAAAAACTTGGCATTTGAATTTCCCGGCAAACATTGATTTTCGTGACGTCGCATGCGGGACGCCTCCCTCTGAATCCTACGCCAGCGCTGGTTTGTTTATGAGAAAACGACCTGGTGGTTTTCTGCAAATTTCTTCAACGTTCTCGCGTAATTATTAAAATGGTGAACAGATGTATCGTAGGAGGGTGTAGCAACACCAATCTTGATGGGATTAGTACTCATCGTTTCCCAAAAGACCGGACAATGAGAGAGAAATGGGAGCGCTTGGTCTACACAGGCTGTGCACTGAAACCGTGCAAAGCTCGCGCAGCCTGCTGGCGCTTCCGCAGGTGACGTCACGAATCTGGCTCCAGACTCACTTGGGATTTTTCCAGACGCGTTTTATTTTATTTTTTTCTGCTGTAGACAGATGGCCTTGTGCAAAATTACCCTTCTGGATGAGTGTGTAAAGGGACATACTTTCATATAAAAAAAAACAAACAAAACTGGTCCAGAATATGCACTTTACGCCTGTTCAGTTTCATTTGCCTAGACTATGTAGTTTCTGGGATGTTTACATCTCAGTTTTTGAAACACCCTGTATATTTCAAACAATGTATGTTTGTGTTATGAGAAGTGATCTAAAAGAGGGTTTTTTTTTTTCCTCTTCTTCTTTCCCCCCTCCCCATGTAACACAGAAACGCTGTCAAAATCATGGCCATAGCAGGAAAAGAGCCAAGGTAAACACTGCTGCATGATGCACCATAGCACCATGTTGCCATTAGTGGTGTTTGCTAATCCTCCTGGCAAAATTCCAACTGTGGCAGAGGAAAGGCAACATGCACAGAAACACATAACACAAATATTTCAGGTAGATACACTACCGTTCAAAAGTTTGGGGTCACCCAGACAATTTAGTGTTTTCCATGAAAAGTCACACTTTTATTTACCACCATAAGTTGTAAAATGAATAGAAAATATAGTCGAGACATTTTTCTGGCCATTTTGAGCATTTAATCGACCCCACAAATGTGATGCTCCAGAAACTCAATCTGCTCAAAGGAAGGTCAGTTTTATAGCTTCTCTAAAGAGCTCAACTGTTTTCAGCTGTGCTAACATGATTGTACAAGGGTTTTCTAATCATCCATTAGCCTTCTGAGGCAATGAGCAAACACATTGTACCATTAGAACACTGAAGTGAGAGTTGCTGGAAATGGGCCTCTATACACCTATGGAGATATTGCACCAAAAACCAGACATTTGCAGCTAGAATAGTCATTTACCACATTAGCAATGTACAGAGTGGATTTCTGATTAGTTTAAAGTGATCTTCGTTGAAAAGAACAGTGCTTTTCTTTCAAAAATAAGGACATTTCAAAGTGACCCCAAACTTTGGAACGGTAGTGTATGACTCACAGGCTTTAGATGCAAGTGTGCATTAAGTTCACTTTAACCCACATCATTCCCTCAGTACTTTTGAGTTAAATAAAAAAAAAAAAAAATTATTCATAGAAAATCTTCTAAGGCCCACTTTACACGGGGACGGTCTGAAACAAAAACGCAAAAGTCCGTTTTTGTTCTCACTTTTTTCCGCGTCTACACGACCGTTTTCAAGGAGGAAATCTGCGTCTATACGGTGACGCATAAATGTGTGGAATTCAACTGGATGTGCATACCAGGCGGCTAGGTGGTGCTGTGAAAGACCTCCGCTATGTCTGCACGCATGTGCAACGTCTTCTGTCTTGTCTGATCTGCACATCTGCGCCGCGAAAACTTTGACTACTCTGGCTATGGTAAGTAAGAAAGTAAGTAAAAAAGTAAGAGCATACTATACCCGCCTCTGTTCATTAACGGTATATGTGCAGATTCGGTATAGATGTTCGAAGGACTCCTGGACGTTTATTAAAGCTGCCAGAGCAGCTTGAAGGTCCGTTGGATCGATGTAATCAGACATGCTCTTACTTTTTTACTTACTTTCTTACTTCCCGAGCTGGCATGTACAGTATATGACGTGTATGACGTAAACGCGTACCCGACGTGAGCAGATCCGAGCAGAGTTTCGCGTATTGGGTAGTTTAGATGGATATGCAACGGGGGCTGTTTTTAACTTATCCACTCTGGAAGGCGTTTTCAATTTTTTTCCGTTTTTCAACCTCGGAAACGCCGTCCCCGTGTAGACGAAAGGCACCTCCGATAAAATATTTAGTCGTTTTTACCCGACAGCGTCCTCGTGTAAACGGGCCCTAAGTGTCTTCGGAAACCTATTCTAAGTATCGAATAGAGCTGAGGTTTAATTACATATTTGGTGATGTGCTCATTGTCTTAGTCCAATGCCAAGCTAAAGCTGGTGAGGAGTCTCGCGGTGTGTGAGGAGTCATCAGGCATGTTTTCTACTGATGGACCTGTCGAGAGTCAGGTACTGCACCGTCCCTCACCAGTTCTTACAGAAGAGTTGAACTGTGTCCTGTATAATTGTGTACTGATGTATTTATATATTTTTTTCCCCTCCCTGCCGTTCCTGAACTCTCTAGGATATTATTCAGCTCCACATCAGCTGTCCGTCAGACAAAGAGGAAGAGAAGTCTTCGAAAGATGAGTATGAGAGCGAGGAGAGGGAGAAGAAGGACAAGACTCCACACAAGATGCTCTCGCGTGGTGAGTTCTCCTCTGTGTGTGTGCACGTACATGTCTTTTCAAATTCACTAAGGAACATCGACTGTTACCTCATCTCCTACAGTTGAGGTCATCTGCCATCTCTCAAAAACTACATCTGTGTACTCTGTGCTCACTTGTGACAAGAGTCCAGTTGCAGACACTTGAATCTTCATCGGTGACGAGGTCTGATCTGATGTGTTTCTGCTCATTTTGAAGAGAAAGACTTAAAGCCTCGGTCACAACCGGCCGTGCGTGCTCCTACGGCCGGTCTACGTGCAAAAAACGCAAGAAACGCGTGCGTGTGACGTGCTGACCGAGCCGTAGACCGGCCGCAGAGGTTTTTTGTCATGTCAAACAAACTCTACGGGTGCTTACGTTTTTTTCAGGTTGCAAGACAAACTTGCGGCCAACGTGCATCTTTCTCCACGAACAAAAAAAACGCAGCGATTTGGGAAACGCCAAAAAATCGCACGGCCAAAAAATCGTACGTCCGGTTGTGACCTATGCTTATAGTGCATATCACGGGTAAATTCAGGAGCGAGATCAATGTAATTCTATTTTATATTACACTTCAGTCAAATATCTGTAACATTCTGCATTCTGTGCAATTTTTTTTTTTACCTTGCGCAATACCAGAAAAATTCAGTTGAAATCAAGCCATTTGAGGCGAATTGGTCCGCCTCTGAAAAAACTTGGCATTTGAATTTCCCGGGAAACACTGATTTTCATGACGTCGCGTGCGGGACGCCTCCCTCTGAATCCTACGCCAGCGCTGGTTTGTTTATGAGAAAACGACCTGGTGGTTTTCTGCAAATTTCTTCAACGTTCTCGCGTAATTATTAAAATGGTTAACAGATGTATCATAGGAGGGTGTAGCAACACCAATCTTGATGGGATTAGTACTCATCGTTTCCCAAAAGACCGGACAATGAGAGAGAAATGGGAGCGCTTGGTCTACACAGGCTGTGCACTGAAACCGTGCAAAGCTCTCTCAGCCTGCTGGCGCTTCCGCAGGTGACGTCACGAATCTGGCTCCAGACTCCCTTGGGATTTTTCCAGACGCGTTTTATTTTATTTTTTTTTCTGCTGTAGACAGATGGCCTTGCGCAAAATTACCCTTCTGGATGAGTGTGTAAAGGGACATACATGAGTGTGTAAAGGGACATACATATTTAAAAAAAAAAAATGAAATTGGTCCAGGATATGCACTTTAACGTGTTAGTGTGTGTTCCTAATAACAGAATACCAGGGAGCCAGTAGATACAGCTCACTGGTTGTTGTATTTGTAGTTGACTGCATTTAAGCGTCATGGTAAGACACTTGAGATGACTGCAACAGACCAGATTCAGTCTTGAGGAAAAACAACAAATCACAATAGGAACGTTTGAACAGATCATTTGAGCTACTGAGTTCTAATGTCCCCTAATGAGTGCCTGGAAAGCACTCAGGATTTCCTAATGACCGGATTGGTTCATGCTTCAGGCACTTCGAACGCAACAATGAGTTGTTTAGCCTGAGGAGGACCCATTTCTACAGGCCTTGAAATTCCTTATTTATTTCAGTCGGATTGCTTGCAAATTGCATGCTGCTCCAATGAAATCGGCTCTCCCGTTTTGGGAGTGGAAGGGTGAGCGCAGAGATGTGAGAAGTCAACTTTTACTGCTGTTTTTCTTTCCATTTGGTACAAAACTGTACTGAATCCACTGGCTGAATGGCTATAGGTTTTACCATCCTGTTTTTCTTCCTGCAGACTCCAGCCAGGAGTACACAGACTCCACAGGCATCGATGTGCACGAGTTCTTGGTGAACACACTGAAAAACAACCCCAGGTACAAACGACACAACATCGGATGCAAGCCGATGCCTTCGAATGCGTGACTGCATCTTTTCACCATATACTCTTGAGTGTCGGAATCAATTAGTTCTTAGTATTAATATAAGCCCAGGGTTCTCCAGAAAATCTCAAGTAGCCGGCTAAAAAAAAAAAAAAAAGTAACAAAGCCATCACGGCACCCTAAAGGTGTGAGAAAATTTTGAAACTTGCAGTACATGCCTTCTGATGCCTTCTGGTGCAGTCTCAGCGAATAAATTACTAACCATTTCCCTATAAAATACTTGCAAAATATGTATGAAACTTCCCTCCAGATGTGTGTGTGCCAGGCCCGGCGCCATGGGGGGGCGAAAGGGGGCGTCGCCCCCTCGTGGCTACAGCCCCGCCCCCTCAACGGAGACTCAGGTCACTTAATTGTTTTCTTATGAAAATATAATGTATTATAGACGTATTAATAATTTGCATTTTCAAATACGAAATATTAAGTGGTTGCGCATTGCACAAAAATACATTTCACATAAATCACTACTAAAACTGGCACGGTAGAACAAATCTGATTTGTTATGATTCTTACGTTGCAATCGTAGAATTCAACTGTATTAAGGTAGGATTATTTCAGAAAGCCTGAATTTAATATTAACCCTGTTTTAGACATATGTATCAATCCTAACTACTGGGGACTAGTTATTGTGGGTGTGTGTGTGAAATGCTGACACAGCCGCGCACACACAGACCTGTGATAAGGACAAGGGGAGGGGTCGCGCGGGCGGGCGGGGGTTTTACATGTAGTCTACACTTACAAGTGCACTGTCTCTGCAATATCCTGTAATATGCAGTCAGTTTACGGGAGTAGTCTTTCCTCCTCCGAATTAAACGAATTCAATCACAATATTGTGAATCCATTTTCTTTCTATAGGCTAAGTTTATCTCCGTTTATGTTGGTGTATGTGTTCATATATGGTCCGCTTTGTGCGCAAATAGCGTAAGAATATGTGTCGTTGACGTCACCCCCCATGCAGCGGGGGTGAAAATTCATCACTTCAGAGTGTTTAGTCCCCTACACGCCTAAACTGGGATCGCGGATTAAGTGGTTAGCATTACTTGCATTGACGTTTTGTTTTCATGCCGCGGAGCTATTTGTATGTATTTTAAATGTAAAGGACTTGCCTGTAGGTTTGTGTGTGTTGTTTTATGTTTGGCATCTTTCCGGTTGTACCGCGTGTCTGTGAGAAAATCGGAGGGGAGGGTTAACAGGTGGGCACGGGGGTTGATAAAGCGCAACTGCCCTGGTAATATGTCACATGATTTTCCCGGACTAAAGCAACCTTCGGGGCCGTGGTGGTTTTGTGGTTGGCGCAGTTAATTGTTTGAAACACGTTGTCAGACCGCCATCACTACTACACACTATATGAAAAATATTTGCCCCCTTGCGATTTCTAATTGCCCCCTTAGTAAACTGTTCCTGGCGCCGGGCCTGGTGTGTGCTTGGCTTTCTCAGTTACCCTCTGTAATGCGCTGCCTGGCTCTGTAACACAACTACATAGTGTAACATAACTACAGTGCTGAGCGTAAATGAGTGCACCCCCTTTGAGAAGTAACATTTTAAACAATCTCTCAATGAACACAAACAATTTCCAAAATGTTGACAAGACAAAGTTTAATATAACATCTGTTTAACTTATAACAGGAAAGTAAGGTTAATAATATAACTTAGATTACTCATTTTTCAGTTTTACTCAAATTAGGGTGGTGCAAAAATGAGTACACCCCACAACAAAAACTACTACATCTAGTACTTTTTATGGCCTCCATGATTTTTAATGACAGCACCAAGTCTTCTAGGCATGGAATGAACAAGTTGGTGACGTTTTGCAACATCAATCTGTTTCCATTCTTCAACAATGACCTCTTTTAGTGACTGGATGATGGATGGAGAGTGATGCTCAACTTGTCTCTTCAGAATTCCCCATACGTGTTCGATTGGGTTCAGATCAGGAGACATACTTGGCCACTGAATCACTTTCACCCTGTTCTTCTTCAGAAATCCAACAGTGGCCTTAGATGTGTGTTTAGTCATGTTGGAAAAGTACACGACGACCAAGGGCACGGAGTGATGGTAGCATCTTCTCTTTCAGTATAGAGCAATACATCTGTGAATTCATGATGCCATCAATGAAATGCAGCTCCCCGACACCAGTAGCACTCATGCAGCCCCACATAAGGACGCTGCCACCACCATGTTTCACTGTAGGCACCATGCATTTTTCTTTGTATTCCTCACCTTGCGACACCATACAGTTTTGAAGCCATCAGTTCCAAAAACATTTATCTTGGTCTCATCACTCCAGAGTGTGGAGTCCCAGTAGTCTTCATCTTTGTCAGCATGGGCCCTGGCAAACTCTAGGCGGGCTTTTTTGTGCCTGGGCTTTAGGAGAGGCTTCTTTCCATGCATGCCATTCCTCTGCAGTGTACGCCGTATTGTGTCACGGGAAATAGTCACCCCAGTTTGGCTTTCTACTTCTTGAGATAACTGCAGTGAACTTGCATGCCGATTTTCTTCAACCCTTCTCATCAGAAGACGCTCCTGTCGAGGTGTTAACTTCCGTGGACGACCTGGACGTCTCTGTGAGATGGTTGCAGTTTCATCTTTCTTAAATTTTTGTACCACTTTTGCTACAGTATTCTGACTGATAAGTAAAGCTTTGCTGATCTTCTTGTAGCCTTCACCGTTGTGGTGTAAAGAAATTATTTTCTTTGGGGAATTCTGAAGAGACAAGTTGAGCATCACTCTCCATCCAGCATCCAGTCACTAAAAGAGGTCGTTGTTGAAGAATGGAAAAAAGATTGATGTTGCAAAACGTCGCCAACTTGTTCATTCCATGCCTAGAAGACTTGGTGCTGTCATTAAAAATCATGGAGGCCATACAAAGTACTAGATGTAGTAGTTTTTGTTGTGGGGTGTACTCATTTTTGCACCACCCTAATTTGAGTAAAACTGAAAAATGTGTAATCTAAGTTATATTATTAACCTTACTTTCCTGTTATAAGTTAAACAGATGTTATATTAAACTTTGTCTTGTCAACATTTTGGAAATTTTGTGTTCATTGAGATATTGTTTAAAATGTTACTTTTCAAAGGGGGTGGACTCATTTATGCTGAGTGCTGCACGTACACTACAGTGTGGACCGACTTAGCCAATCAGAGCGCAAGAATCGATCAACAAATATGGCGTCACTTCTGGTCCTGCTAAACTCGAATCGAAGACAGTTTCGTGGTGGAATAATTGGATTTGCAGTAAATTATGGGCAACGGGGACAATATAAATTGCTCGAACATTGAAAGGCAAGGTTTTTTTTTTTTCCTTTTCTGGGATCGAGTAGCCAGTGCAGACCATCTGTGTAGGTGGAGAAAACCGCCAGTCGCTGGCGCTTGTGGACATCTCTGTAAGCTTAATTAATTTGGAATTAATTCATCTTGTATGCAGTGTATATAAGGACTGAAACACTTTGGGTTGATGGGTGGTGTGTTGTGCCCTGCCAAGAATGCTAATTATATAAGAGATGATGTGCAGCGAGTTGGTCATTATTGTGAAATAAATCCAACCGGGTGATGCGGTATACAAAGCAGAGGGGTCTTGAATCACCCTGAAGAGTTTTATTTTGAGATAATGACTGGCTTTATGTACATTATCTCATTCATTATGTGGCTATTTACTTAAATCAATAATTCGACACATTGATTTTCAATATTTTGTTGCTTCTGCTAATGGAAATAACAGATGCCGCAATTGACCAGTCAGAATCGAGTATTCAAATGGACTGTGTAATAAATTCCAATAACAGTCTTATGACACAGAAATTTGCTCAGAGTCATAATCTTTTATATTTATGAAAGAATACATCACACTTTTTATCTGTTTGTTGCTGGGTTTCACGTGACGTCACATCCGCCTCATTAGTTATTCAAACCTTTAGCTGGTGCTCTACCAAAGCTCAGTTGACAAAGCGTTTGTACGGAGAAGGTGCATTGCTCGCATGAAAAATGCCTGACGCTTGCGTTGTTTTACGTTGTTTGACTTGATCAAACCGTGAATCTGATAAAAGTTTCTTCAGGGTTCCCTGTGAACTAATAAAAAAGGGTGAACGAACACAGGATTTCACAAAAAGACGTCGAGAAAGGTGGCTTTTGAACCTCACTGAAATCGAAGGGAGCTGAGTCGAAGCATGCTCAAGTTTTCAGTGATCACTTGGTGAAAGGTTTGCATCTCCCTCTCAGCTATGGCGTTAGTGTTTTCCAAGTATTTTTCTTGCTGTCTCGTTATTTTATGGCACTTTTTCTAGTCACGAAGCGCTAAAGTCCCCAGCTGTTTCTTTGTTTCCTCCTCACAAAGTCCATATGCATGAAGGTCGCAACAAAATTCTTACCCAGCCATACGGTTACAATGTGCCGTGATCACTTCTCCGTCTCGTTTAACTAAGATCCAGGTCTTTAAAGGGGTTTCTGATGATCTTTGTGAATGATTTACCTGAGAGATAAGAGCCAACACAAGTGAGAATCAAGCGAACTGTTGTTTGTTTACACTTCAACTTGCAGCGCTTTGTTGTAAAGACGTGAACGAAAAGCTTTAAAAAAAAAAAAAAAAGTACTTGCACGGGCAAAACCAATACAGGATTCATTCGGCAGCGACTTGATACCGAGGTCCTTTACCCAGCCACATACAAAAAAGTTTGTAAGCCTCCATACTCTTCCACGCTTTCATCTGTTTTGCGGTGTAGAAGGACGTCTGCAACACCAGATAGTTCGAGATGTCGGGGAACTCGACTGAAGGGTAGTTTTCGAGATCGTATGACAAATCCTTCTTTCCCAGACTGTAGGGGTCGATTCCATTGCACACAGCAATCTTCTGAATATATCTAAAGCGAGCAGTGGCTTCTAGATTACGAGCATACTCTGATAACTTAGCGCTAGTTGTTTGCACTACGGCAGCCTTTGGACCACCAGCTATTTCACTTCTGGTAAAACCGCTAAGAAAAGTCACATGACTGAAACCCAGCAATAGTTATGTTTATAGTTAGTTCCTGTTATCACTTGCATTATCAGAGTCCCTCCCGTGCCAGGATCTGGTCTTCCCAGGCAGTCTCCTGTACCAGTACTAACCATCTCTTAATGCGCATTAGGTGGCGCCAATCTCCATTTCTATAGCCCTCGGCCTCTCGCCTATTATATAACTAGGGTTACAGTGGGGGGTAGTCCTCTAGTAACTGGGAGTGTTTGACTCCCTACTTGTGTTTGTATTGCAGCGTGCCTTGCCAGATGGCAGTAGGTACCACTTTTATGATGGTCTTTGGTATGACCTGACTGCATGTAGAACTCGCCATCTCCTGATCGAGAGGTGGACATGCTAACCACTCAGCCAGCTCGTGGTAGACTCGCTTACATTATAGCAGCTATGAACAGTTGTTGTCTCCACCGATGCTTCCTTCGAGACACCGTGGCCTTGCTGGGATCTCCAGATTATAAGCCAAACGGTTTCTGGAAATCTTACAGCTTTACCTCTGGCTGTAATATTGGAGACGACTTCTTCCCACAATGTTAAATAAATATCTCCTCATGCAAAGCCTCACCATATAAATGACTAAACACATTTTAAATCCGATCATATGGAGTAGTCTCTGTGTAAGCTGTTACTATAGACACGGTAACGTATTAGAATGAGTGCATTAATATAAACCTGGTAGGCCATGCTCCTGTCATAACTGTACTGTATAGAGAAAATTAATCAACTTTCTGACCAGTTAGATTCAACCATTCAGCAGAGATATGATTTTTTTTTTAAATAATTATTGTTATCAGGTTGTGGTTTAACACACATTTATGTATGTAGATATTCCTAGGCTTGTATTCATAAAGATTTCATTATACATGACGGAGGGTTTTCTTGGTCTCTTGTGTGTATAACATTTATTTGGAAGCTCTTGAAACACCATCTGTTTTGTCCTTTATTTCTGCTTTATTGACCCGCCTCTTCCTTTACTTCATCCTTTACTCACTGTGGCAGGGACAGAATGATGCTGCTGAAGTTGGAACAAGATATACTGGAGTTTATTAATGATGATAAGTAAGTGTGTGTGTGCTTATGTTGTTCATGTGGGTTACGGGGCATTTAGAAATGTGTGGTACTTTATGGCTCAGCAAGTAAATAAGGTCGTTATTAAAACTGGAAAAATAATTATAGTTGATGTACAGATGTGTTAAAAAAACAACAACCCAGAAAACAGGACCATATACTGTTTTTTGCATAGGGCCACACCAGTTCGATTAGTTGGTTCTCGGAATTGCCGCTTGAAGAAAATGCAAAATGAAAAGAAAAAAAAATCGAACTCAAACTCCCACCAACAGAAAAACATCGTCGTGGCTGATGGTTCAAAATACTGAAGACTGCAGGTTGAAGTCACGTGACGTCGAAAACCAATCAAATCGCCCCTTTCACTTTAGATAAAGAGTTGTGGAAGAAACATGCCTGTGGAGGGGAGTCCTGCAGAGCCTGTGTTTGTGATTGTTAGGATATTCAGCGAACAGAAGCGTAAAATCTTTGACAGGTGTGTCGAAATTCAAGAGGGGGAAAACTTTGCACAGTTGTACTCAAGATGCCGTGAGCTTGTTACCCTGCGATGTGCCAACTTGGACTACAGCTCTGTGGAGGTGGGTTTGATTTATATATTTCACTGATTGATGTGAGGGGCAAACAAAAAATCAGTCGAAGTATTTAGCCATCAGAAGTAGCCTACTCCTGGTCAAGTCTTTTTTTTTTTTTTTCCTGTGCACTGTAGATGTTCAATTGACTGTAATTCAATCGTTTATTTAGCCCATCTGTTTACTGGTTTGCCTGATAAAAGACGTGCAGAGAGATGGCATTCTGACTCGTCAGGCACAGTTGTTTGAGTTCCCCTTGGGGGCTTGTTTACACAAATAAAAGGAAAAAATGAAGACTGTTGTTTCAGACTTTTATTTTAAACTTTGCAATAAAATCAGACAAAAACTCAGAGAACTCTTGAATAAAGTCCATTTTAAACCATTTGTACAAAATCTTGGGGTAACGTTTGACAGTGGGCTTAAATTTGATAAACAGATTCGTTCTGTTGTTAGAACGAGCTTTTTTCAACTTCGTCTCTTGGCCAAAGCGAAGCCGTTTCTCAGTCGGCAGGATCTCGAGAAGGCAATTCATGCATTTATCAGTTCGAGACTGGACTATTGTAATGCCCTGTATGTTGGCCTCAGCCAGTCTTCAATTTTACGTCTTCAACTTGTACAGAACGCTGTGGCCCTAGTCTGGCTAACGCAACTTCAAAGCTCTGCGAGCATTGGTCTGGCATAGATATTAAGCCCAACCGTTTCCCAAAGCACGTGGTTGACCCGCCTCCCTGAAATGCCTCAGTTTGCTACTGGTCGAAGCCAGAAAAGGCTGTGACGAAGCTTAAACCAATCACATCACTCTTTCCTCTGACGTATGTGACGCGACGGAAACTGCTTGAGTAACAGGAAGAAGATAAATACCTCCAGGGCTGCTCTTTGCTCCGTTTTCAATGAGAACTTCCCGTTGAATGCTTTCAATACAGCATCTACCGCTGTGTCAAAGGCTTGCCGCTGCTCCATGTTCGTAATGTTTCTAGTGAATGAAGCGCTTCCGGCATAGATTCTGTAAACAATCTATGGCTTCCGGTCGCAGTTCTACTACGTCAGTGCCTTGAACACGCCTCTACCCAGGGCCGTTGGAGATGCTCAAAGTTGATTGGCTCCCGATTTTTTGGGAGCTTGGAAAAGCTGGAGATAGCTTGCCTTGCCAGACTAAGTTCGCAACAGCCCCCCGTGTTGCGTCACGCTTAGGATGGGCGGGCCCAGGCTACTGCGGCCCGATTTTTAACAAGCACGTCTAGACGTGAACACATTACTCCTGTGTTGTCGTCACTCCATTGGCTTCCAGTTCGTTTTAGAATTGATTTTAAACTTCTGTTGTTTGTTTTTAATGCCATCAATGGCCTGGCTCCCTCTTACTTGTCTGAGATTTTAACTATTCGTGATCATGTTAGGGCCCTGCGTTCTTCGGGTCAGCTTCTGTTAGAAGTTCCAAGGTCGAGATATAAACAGTGGGGTGATCGTTCTTTTGCTGCCGCTGCTCCCAGACTGTGGAACAATCTGCCCCCCGACATTTGCACCACTATTGATCCCGGCCTTTTTAAATCAAAGTTGAAGACCTACTTTTTTAGATTGGCATACAATCCTGACTAGGGGAGTCTTGTTTTTGAGGGATGCTTCGTTTCGTCTGTTTTATTTCATGTACTTCTGAAAGGCTTTTGGTAATCTGCAGCACGGTGGCACCTTCCGCAGTCAAAACCTGTGTTTTTATGTGTTTTGGTGTTCTGTTTTATGGCTTTGATGTAAAGCACTTTGGGTACCTTTTGGTTATTGTAAAGGGCTATATAAATAAAATTTGATTGATTTGATTGATTTTATTTTCAATTATCCTTAATGCATATGGGTGGAAATAAGATAAGCTATTAAAAGAGCCATATGAAATGTGTAACAATAATGTATTGTCTTTGTTTTGTTTCTCTATTATGAAAGCCCTCTATTTCCACCGCTAATTTTACCATCAGAGCATTTTTTTTTTAATTTTATTTTTATTTTGCTCGCTCGCTTCATATTTTTCCTGAAAAAATTCGAGAACCAACTAATTAAATTGGTGTGGCCTAAGTATACATCCCCCTTGAATTTTTCCATATTTTATAGTGTTTTAGACGGGAACCGAAAAGGCGCTAATTAACGTTATATGCCATGAATCTGCAAAAAAAAACCCAAACCCATAATATTGAAGTGGGGAGAAAAATATATACAGGTGCTGGTCATATAATTAGAATATCATGAAAAAGTTGATTTATTTCAATAATTCCATTCAAAAAGTGAAACTTGTATATTATATTCATTCATTACACACAGACTTATATATTTCAGGTGTTTATTTCTTTTAATTTTGATGATTATAACTGACAACTAATGAAAATCCCAAATTCAGTATCTCAGAAAATTAGAATGTTACTTAAGACCAATACAAAAAAAGGATTTTTAGAAATGTTGGCCAACTGAAAAGTATGAACATGAAAAGTATGAGCATGTACACCACTCAGTACTTAGGTAGGGTTTACATTAGACCGGATCAGCGGATCATCAGATTAACGTTTTTAAAACGATTAGTGTGCACACAGCAATGCCAATACACGATTCGCGTGCACACAGCAACGCCAATACACGGATACGCTCGGCTCCGCAGGCATCCTGCGCTCCAAATCACTCCGCCCTGAACAGCGAGTGCCCTCTGGAGGGTGCGCACTCCGGCCCTGCACAGCTCACAGAGCGCGCGAGTGAAGTGCACAAGCTGTGATTCGGGACTGAGCTGCTGTGTGTGTGATCCCAGCGCACATCACTTACCACTTGCAAGTGGAAGGATGGCAAGCCTAAAGACAATCATAACTACACAATGGGCAGTATTTGCATCAGTATTTGCAGTATTTTCATACTTTTATACTCTTTAATGAAAGGTGATACAAGGCGGAAGTCCGCGCCGTTTTTCAGCAGTCGCGTCACATAACCAACGCCAGCGAATCAGGAAGGTGGATGTCACAGTGACGTTGTCCAATGATGACGCCAGCTAGAGCTCAGCACAGCGTATCCGCGTATTCTCAATGTTTACACAGCACTGGACCAGACACGATCTGGATTGAATACGTGGCCCCTGGCGGATTCCCGTTTCCCGGCGTTTCCAGGCGGTTTAATGTAAACGGACAGTGCATCCGCGAAGAAAACGAGACAGATATGGTCTAATGTAAACTTGGCCTTAGTTGGGGCTCCTTTTGCCTGAATTACTGCAGCAATGCGGCGTGGCATGGAGTCGATCAGTCTGTGGCACTGCTCAGGTGTTATGAGAGCCCAGGTTGCTTTGATAGTGGCCTTCAGCTCTTCTGCATTGTTGGGTCTGGCGTATCACATCTTCCTCTTCACAATACCCCATAGATTTTCTATGGGGTTAAGGTCAGGCGAGTTTGCTGGCCAATTAAGAACAGGGATACCATGGTCCTTAAACCAGGTACTGGTAGCTTTGGCACTGTGTGCAGGTGCCAAGTCCTGTTGGAAAATGAAATCTGCATCTCCATAAAGTTGGTCAGCAGCAGGAAGCATGAAGTGCTCTAAAACTTCCTGGTAGACGGCTGTGTTGACCTTGGACCTCAGAAAACACAGTGGACCAACACCAGCAGATGACTTGGCACCCCAAACCATCACTGACTGTGGAAACTTTACACTGGACCTCAAGCAACATGGATTCTGTGCCTCTCCTATCTTCTTGCAGACTCTGGGACCTTGATTTCCAAAGGAAATACAAAATTTACTTTCATCAGAGAACATAACTTTGGACCACTCAGCAGCAGTCCAGTCCTTTTTGTCTTTAGCCCAGGCGAGACACTTCTGACGCTGTCTCTTGTTCAAGAGTGGCTTGACACAAGGAATGCGACAGCTGAAACCCATGTCTTGCATACGTCTGTGCGTGGTGGTTCTTGAAGCACTGACTCCAGCTGCAGTCCACTCTTTGTGAATGGGTTTTGTTTCACAATCCTCTCCAGGGTGCGGTTATCCCTATTGCTTGTACACTTTTTTCTACCACGTCTTTTCCTTCCCTTCGCCTCTCTATAGATAGTTTTTACTGACGTCACGGCATTCCGGGGAACTCTCTCCAGCCGCCATCTTGTGGGGCAAACAAAACGGACCATCGCCATTACCGGCTACGTTATCTCGGACGAATTTATGAAGTTATATAGTCAGTTTTCTAAAATAAAGATCAATGTCGGCAAAATTAAGCAAACAGAAGTATATAGATACATTAGACGACATCTCACGACAACGGTATGCAGCCAAACTGGCCTTGATTGGGGGAATTGACCCCTACGAAGTGGACAAAGATGCATTTTCAAGTGACTATGCAGGGCTGCCAAAGCCTGAAACTGCCAAAGCCTGCTCCAAAGCCTGAAACTGACTTCATCAAACTTTAAAGGCTGTCTGATATATACAACTTTATATATTCACAGCGCGCCTTTTGGCGGATGCCGCCTTTTTCACGGCTGAATCGCGCAGATCCGATTTTTTTTTTGGGGGGGGGGCGTTGGAGTGTCTGATTATAATTTCAAAGTAAATTCTGTATTAAAATTACTAAATAAGCAAATCTGTTACAGTCCATGAAACAGGAAGTATAAGGATGAGAAAACAGTTTAAATCGCAAAGCTGCGCACATTTGCGCAGTCCTGCACACCGCTCGGGCTGCGCAAATGTGCGCAGCTTCCTGATTTAAACAGGCAGCATCCGCCAAAAGGCGTGCTGTTTGCATCCCAAACACAAGTCAAATCATACAGAATAGACCTAAAATGTTTTTCAAAAATGACCCTTGCGTGAGTGAAGTGACAAGTTTCAAATAGAAACGTGACAAACGAGCGATATTAAATGTACATTACAATGTAAACGTACACTCAGCGGTTCCAGTTAGGCATTCTCCAGAGATTGTTTACACGATGTTTTGGTTTCCAAAAACCAAAACACTTACCACTTATAAAATGATCGGAGCAGACTTTGCTGTGTTTGGAAGGCTGATAATCCTTGCGGTTGATTCTCGCAAGCCATAGATTTCTCCTTTGTATGCTGAGTTTCTTTGTTTGCTCACCTTCGTGCTCCCGTACAGTGGGAATTCCATAAAAGCTAGGCTTGACGTCATCGTCTGACCTATTACGACAGCCGTGAATACAACAGGTGTGCACCATTGCTAGCTTTAAATAGCCTGCTTGGGTTCTTTTGAAGACTTTGTACTCGCGTGTTACAATGTGTGCTCAGTGACCCGTACGGTAAGCTTGGCCCGCAAGATGGCCGCCACTAGGGAATCCCTGACACTGTTACGTCATGTGAAAACTATCTATTAATGTGCTTGGACACAGAGCTCTGTGAACAGCCAGCCTCTTTAGCAATGACCTTTTGTGTCTTGCCCTCCTTGTGCAAGGTGTCAGTGGTCATCTTTTGGACAACTGTCAAGTCCGCAGTCTTCCCCATGATTGTGTTGCCTACAGAACGAGACGGAGAGACCATTTAAAGGCCTTTGCAGGTGTTTTGAGTTAATTAGCTGATTAGCGTGTGGCACCAGGTGTCTTCAATATTGAACCTTTTCACAATATTCTAATTTTCTGAGGGTGTTTTCACACCTGGTCCCCTTTAAAGGAACCAGACTCAGTCCTCTTTAAGTGGACCAAAAAGTGGACCAACAGAAAAAGAACTCGGTTCTTTTTGTGTTCACACTGTGAATTTATTACAAAGAGGACTGGGTTCTCTTTCTGGTCCAGTTAAGCTTTGATGGGGCCTCAGTCCTCTTTCTGTTCACACCAGGTCCTCTAGAGCCCTCAGACCCCCAGTGCATGGAATTCTGGGTAATTTTCTCTTGAATCAAAATGTCTGCTGCCATGCTTGCCCTGCTGTATTCTTTGATCAAAATGGTGCGGATTAAGGAAAATAAATTTATTATATTTTTATATATATATATATATATATATATATATATATATATATATATATATATATTTTATTGTGGCCGACTCATCAGTCAGTAAGTTCAGAGAACTAAAGCGGCTGTGGTAAGTTCCAAAAGGAAGTTGAGTTTCCCTGCTACAGTCACGTGACCAACTACGGCAAACGAAGAAGGTTAAACTACAGTGAAAAAGGCGAAGTGAACCCGGTGCGCTTTTTGTTCACAATGCGCAGATTAGGCGAATCGTACTGAGACCACCTCCTGAGGTGGTCTCAGTTCGGTTTGCTTTAAAGGGGTCTGGGTACGGTTGGAGTGTTCACATATGCGCAAAAAATGCTGAGTCATCGATCTGAGTTCGGTTAGATGGCTGAAAGGGACCAAGTGTGAAAACACCCTGAGATACTGAATTTGGGGTTTTCATTCGTTGTCAGTTATAATCATCAAAATTAAAAGAAATAAACACTTGAAATATATCAGTCTGTGTGGAATGAATGTATACATTATACAAGTTTCACTTTTTGAATGGAATTACTGAAATCAACTTTTTCATGATATTCTAATTACATGACCAGCACCTGTACAGCTGTGCAAGCAAAGTGTTAATTTTAACCATTGAGCTGTTGGTGTAAGCCAATGGATTTGGCAAGAATAAAAAATTTGTGTGGTGTTGAGTTTGTCCCTGTTGTGCCTCTGTCACTTCAATATGTCACTTATGGCCCCCTGTTGGTATGTCAAAGCCTTGCTTTTTGATTAGTTTTGTGAAGTTTTAAGACGATTTAAAATGTATTTAAATGTTTTAGGCGTTGACATTTTGTAAAGGAAACTGGTACTCAGTTGTACGTAATTTTTGTTTGTTTTCATGTATTTTTAGCAATCAGTATAAGAAGTTCCCCCAGATGACCTCATACCATCGCATGCTGCTACATCGAGTCGCAGCTTACTTTGGCATGGACCACAATGTGGACCAAACCGGCAAAGCAGTCATCATCAATAAGACGTGCAACACCCGCATGTAAGACGTTTTCATCCAAATTAAAAAAAAAAAAAAAATCTTTTTTTTTTTCTTCAAACAGCAAATTATCAGCCTGCTGTAGCTGCCTCTGGTTTTAAAATATGTGAAATAAATGATGTTAAGTGCAAATAATTTTAAAGGTATGGTGCATTAGCTTGATGTAAAAACAGCACCCATTATTAATGCTATTATTAATTATTAGTAGACCTAATTAAGGTATGAGGTCTTGCGGGCATTAATTAATAATGTTAAAAATCACACCAGCTGACTGAACAGATTGAGTGTGTCTCGTTCGCAGCCCTGAGCAAAGGTTTTCCGAGCACATTAAAGATGACCGAACCATGGATTTCCAGAAGAAGTTCATCTTGAAGAGGGATGATGCAAGCATGGACAAAGATGACAACCAGGTAAGCCTTCAGCCCTCCAAATCACAATGAACATTTTATTTATTTATACACACACACAGTGCTGAGCGTAAATGAGTGCACCCCTTTTGAAAAGTAACATTTTTTTTTTACAATATCTCAATGAACACACACAATTTCCAAAATGTTGACAAGACAAAGTTTAATATAACATCTGTTTAACTTATAACGGGAAAGTAAGGTTAATAATATAAACTGAGATTACACATTTTTCAGTTTTACTCAAATTAGGGTGGTGCAAAAATGAGTACACCCCAGAACAAAAACTACGATATCTAGTACTTTGTATGGCCTCCATGATTTTTAATGGCAGCACCAAGTCTTCTAGGCATGGAATGAACAAGTTGGCGACATTTTGCAACATCAATCTTTTTCCATTCTTCAACAATGACCTCTTTTAGTGACTGGATGCTGGATGGAGAGTGATGCTCAACTTGTCTCTTCAGAATTCCCCATAGGTGTTTGATTGGGTTCAGATCAGGAGACATACTTGGCCACTGAATCACTTTCATCCTGTTCTTCTTCAGAAATCCAACAGAGTCCCAGTAATCTTCATCTTTGTCAGCATGGGCCCTGGCAAACTCTAGGCGGGCTTTTTTGTGCCTGGGCTTTAGGAGAGGCTTCTTTCCATGCATGCCATTCCTCTGCAGTGTACGCCGTATTGTGTCACGGGAAATAGTCACCCCAGTTTGGCTTTCTACTTCTTGAGATAACTGCAGTGAACTTGCATGCCGATTTTCTTCAACCCTTCTCATCAGAAGACGCTCCTGTCGAGGTGTTAACTTCCGTGGACGACCTGGACGTCTCTGTGAGATGGTTGCAGTTCCATCTTTCTTAAATTTTTGTACTACTTTTGCTACAGTATTCTGACTGATAAGTAAAGCTTTGCTGATCTTCTTGTAGCCTTCACCTTTGTGGTGTAAAGAAATTATTTTCTTTGGGGAATTCTGAAGAGACAAGTTGAGCATCACTCTCCATCCAGCATCCAGTCACTAAAAGAGGTCATTGTTGAAGAATGGAAAAAGATTGATGATGCAAAATGTCGCCAACTTGTTCATTCCATGCCTAGAAGACTTGGTGCTGCCATTAAAAATCATGGAGGCCATACAAAGTACTAGATGTAGTAGTTTTCGTTGTGGGGTGTACTCATTTTTGCACCACCCTAATTTGAGTAAAACTGAAAAATGTGTAATCTAAGTTATATTATTCATCTTACTTTCACGTTATACAATGGGGCAAAAAAGTATTTAATCAGCCACCAATTGTGCAAGTTCTCACATTTAAAAAGATGAGAGAAGCCTGTAATTTTCATCATAGGTATACCTCAGCTATGAGAGACAGAATGGGGGGAAAGAATCCAGGAAATCACATTGTAGGATTTTTAATGAATTAATTGGTAAATTCCTCGGTAAAATAAGTATTTGGTCACCTACAAACAAGCAAGATTTCTGGCTCTCACAGACCTGTAACTACTTCTTTAAGAGGCTCCTCTGTCCTCCACTCGTTACCTGTATTAATGGCACCTGTTTGAACTCGTTATCAGTATAAAAGACACCTGTCCACAACCTCAAACAGTCACACTCCAAACTCCACTATGGCCAAGACCAAAGAGTTGTCAAAGGACACCAGAAACAAAATTGTAGACCTGCACCAGGCTGGGAAGACTGAATCTGCAATAGGTAAGCAGCTTGGTGTGAAGAAATCAACTGTGGGAGCAATTATTAGAAAATGGAAGACATACAAAACCACTGATGATCTCCCTCGATCTGGGGCTCCATGCAAGATCTCACCCCGTGGGGTCAAAATGATCACAAGAACGGTGAGCAAAAATCCCAGAACCACACAGGGGGATCTAGTGAATGACCTGCAGAGAGCTGGGACCAAAGTAACAAAGGCTACCATCAGTAACACACTACGCCGCCAGGGACTCAAATCCTGCAGTGCCAGACGTGTCCCCCTGCTTAAGCCAGTACACGTCCAGGCCCGTCTGAAGTTTGCTAGAGAGCATTTGGATGATCCAGAAGAGGGTTGGGAGAATGTCATATGGTCAGATGAAACCAAAATAGAACTTTTTGGTAAAAACTCAACTTGTCATATTTGGAGGAGAAAGAATGCTGAGTTGCATCCAAAGAACACCATACCTACTGTGAAGCATGGGGGTGGAAACATCATGCTTTGGGGCTGTTTTTCTGCAAAGGGACCAGGACGACTGATCCGTGTAAAGGAAAGAACGAATGGGGCCATGTATCGTGAGATTTTGAGTGAAAACCTCCTTCCATCAACAAAGGCATTGAAGATGAAACGTGGCTGGGTCTTTCAGCATGACAATGATCCCAAACATACCACCCGGGCAACGAAGGAGTGGCTTCGTAAGAAGCATTTCAAGGTCCTGGAGTGGCCTAGCCAGTCTCCAGATCTCAACCCCATAGAAAATCTTTGGAGGGAGTTGAAAGTCCGTGTTGCCCAGCGACAGCCCCAAAACATCACTGCTCTAGAGGAGATCTGCATGGAGGAATGGGCCAAAATACCAGCAACAGTGTGTGAAAACCTTGTGAAGACTTACAGAAAACATTTGACCTCTGTCATTGCCAACAAAGGGTTTATAACAAAGTATTGAGATGAACTTTTGTTATTGACCAAATACTTATTTTCCACCATAATTAGCAAATAAATTCTTTAAAGATCAGACAATGTAATTTTCTGGATTTTTTTTCTCATTTTGGCTCTCATAGTTGAAGTGTACCTATGATGAAAATTACAGGCCTCTCTCATCTTTTTAAGTGGGAGAACTTGCACAATTGGTGACTGACTAAATACTTTTTTGCCCCACTGTAAGTTACAGATGTTATATTAGACTTGTCAACATTTTGGAAATTGTTTGTGTTCATTGAGAGATTGTTTAAAATGTTACTTTTCAAAGGGGGTGCACTCGTTTACGCTGAGCACTGTACATACGTACGTACGTACGTACATGCATACATATATCCATACATGCTGTACCTAACAGGTTTTGTATGGTTCTTTTCAGATTCGGGTTCCTCTGCAGGACGGCCGTCGTAGTAAGTCCATCGAGGAGAGAGAGGAGGAGTATCAGCGTGTCAGAGATCGAATCTTTGCTCGGGAAGTAAGTGCACAGGAAATGCAGGAGTCCAGTAAAAAGAGATCTGTATTGCTGATGGGGCTCAAATGTAAAGAGTAATAATAATAGAAATAAAAAGACTCAATATTTTAACTTTTCCCTTTTTGCATTCCAACTCCATCATACTGTTCTTAAACTAGTTAAAACATTTAAATCTCAGTTAATATTGTTCCTTTTACATAGGCAGTATGAATCTAATCAGATCCTCGGTTTGGAAAACTCTGAGACTCAGCAGTTGTGTCCGTGTTGAGGACATGTCCATGCATACACAGGCTATGGAATTTTATTCTTTGTGCATGAATATACAGTGAATAAATATCTTTATGATTTAATAAGAGGTTCTTCTTCCTAAAAGAAGTCCGATGTATTCGTAGTCTGGGTTAGCTTATGCGTACAGCGCTACAGTAAACTGGCCTGAGTATCTGTCTCATGCAACATTTATACTAATAAGGCATCACGCCTCTCAAATTTTATTAACCGGGAACAAAACTTTTTCATTTTAACATTTGCGTTCCAGAACAGTTAGAGATGATTTTTTTTTTGTTCTTGTCGAAAATAAAAAGCCCTTATTGCCAGTGCATTTCCCTCGGACCATATTATTTTCACTGTACGATGCAAGTTCTTTGAAGGACCAAAGAAACCACCTGCTACCAAATTCCTCTTCTGATGCATCAGGTCTTCTTCAAGCTGCTTAAGATCCGATAAAGAGGGAACTCGGACTCCGTCGCAAATGTGCTTTAGTTGATGTTCACAGAGTTTTGCTCTGATTAAAGTTTTTCAAGTAGTTAATTTCAGCAGGGCCGTGCAAAGACCTTTTGGAGGGGCAGGGGCTCAACATTCAAAAAAGGGCACTTGGAACAAATTTTTCACACAAGTTAACTTTATTCAAAACTAAATTTCAATTGCAGCTGAACATTCTGTGCGTCTTGATAGAATATGTTGTGGACGTCGTCATTCAGCCTTAAGTTTTCGAAGCTGCTAGAATATGTTATTAACGCCGTCGTTCAAACTAAAGTTTCCGAATCTGCCACGTTAATGAAATGGATGGAGCAAACGGTTTAAATACAGCCTAGGCGGCTTCATTAAATGATAAACAACCCTACGCATTTACTGTTGTGTTCTAAGCTGCACAATATTGCATGTTCAGATAAGAAATGAAAGGAGACTTTCAGTGTGACCTTTCCATGCCATTCCTCGCACTGTCTCCCACTGTCAACCGCCTGCATGCGCTTTCTGCACGGAGGCTCACTGACGTCACGGATTGATGCCCGCATTTACATAGAAAAACGTTATTTTATAAATCTATAATTTCATATATTATTGTCAAATTGTAGAGAATATTGATGTTGGAGCTAACTTATCTTTTACAAATATTTAAAAAAAAAACCCAAAACAACAAAACAGTCGCTATGAAAAGGGCACTTTGGACAGCAAACAGAAAAGGGGCAGGGGCTAGAGCACCTGTAGCACCGGTTCATTGCACGTGGGTGAATTTCAGTACGACCTGAATAAACGCTACTATTTTATAAATTCATTAATATTTAGCTAATTAGCAAAAAGAAATTCCTGTTTAAATTTGCATTTGTAAGCAAGTGTTTGGGGATTCAGCTTAGCTGTAGAGCTATTCGTAATGTGCAGGTGTTTTTTTCTTCACAGTCTTCTCAAAACGGATACCTCAACGAGAACAGGTAAGACACACTTACACCGGTGAGCAACGCAGGTTTGAGTCAGTGGGGATTTTTTTTTTTAAAGGCACAAATAAATTGCTGGTGTGATCTTGTGTGCGTGTAAAAGATGTGTGGGTGAATTTATCAACTACTTATTTATTTGGCATCCTTACTGCTTCATTGAACTGGTTTTTACTGATTTCCTGTTTGGTATACAGCTTTAGAGCGAAACAAATTACCAGGATGGGTTTATACAAGATGATTTCTGATCATTTTTTTTTTTTTTAAATTGAACCTTTTTTGATGTAATGATGAACATTTTCTAAACCAATACCTTATACTGAATGGGTGTCTACGTAAGAGTTACACCTTCCGCATAAGATGATGGTTCAGTTTTAAAAGCACCCCAGAGCACAATTTTTCAAAGTTAAGCACTTTTTGCTGAAAGGAGGATGAGGTGGAGGAGTGCTGAGACAAACACTGGGGGCTCGTGAGGAGAAATTGCCCTGTTTGCATTTCTCCTCTACGCAGTCGGCGGTCTGTGATCAGATCAAACAAATTCACTTAAAATCTTGTTTTAATTAAGTTTTTCTCAGCCTGGTTTTGGTCTGTTCCAGATGCACGCGCGCACACGTGTACAAACTGCCGAACGTACAAGTTGAGTCACTTCCTTCACCTCACACAATACAGTAACTTGCAGCCTTTCTCTTCCCAATGTGACCCCACAGACTTTCCACTGAAGGCTACTCCTCTTCCTCCCAAAGGAGGAGGCAAATCTTTAGGTACTTAGTGTTTGCTGTGTGTTCCCATACGCGTTTCCGTGACAAGTGTGTGTGTGTGTGCTTAGCGTCAGCTCGGTGCATGGCTGCTCTGTGGATTTGAAACACGGCTCTTTTAAAGGGGAGGGACTTGTGAAGTCACGACCATTCTTGCACTTTTCTCTGATTGTGCACTTGCACTTTAGTGGGTGGGTGGGAGTGTGTGTGTGTGTTGATGTGGGTCCAGGCTAAGCTTGGTTGCTATGGTTGCTGTGGGGAATGTTCTGGAATTGTCATTTGCTAACTAGCGCATGCTATGGAGTTATTTGTCAGGTGTCTTGCTATTTTCATAGCAGTATGCTAGTGGTGTTAGACTTGTGCTTTTGTTTTTATAAAATGTTAAACCACTTATATTTGATTGCTTTAGTTTTGTGCCATGAAAGGGAGGAATGGTGGAGAAAAGAGAATGGAGGAAAAAATGTCCCCCACCCCCACCCCCCTCTTTCTCGCTGTCTGTCTCTGCAGTAAGTCTGTGTCAGTAATGGGCTGTGTAGGCAGCAGCTCATTCATTAATTGCATACACAAATGTTCGCTACCTTACTGCACCTTTTAAAAGCACACCCTCTTAGACATATAATTCAAGAGGTTTTTTTGTGTTCATTTGTGTGTGAAAGAGTCTAGTCTTCATGAATTCTGCTACGACATCTGAATTGTGTACGACTTCTAAATATAGTGAATATAATTGGTGGTATCCTCCCCGTATTACACTGGGTTAATTTGCTTCACGGGACAAAAATGAGTCAGGGTGTTGTCAGTGTACCCCCCCCCCCCTTTTTGTGTTAATAGGAAATTTTACTTCAAACTAAATTTCTGTGTTTCTTCGAACAGTGATTTAGAGTGGGCTGTTTTGGGTCAGCAATTATTTAAGTCTTTTTAAGTAGGTTTTTACTTCTCTTGTGTAATGATTAATAAAGTAATGGCAGGGTAGCACTGTAATTAACACACACGGACCTTAAAGTGACATTCCACCATTGGATGTATTCTTTGGCATAAAATACAATATATTTTGACAACATATATAAATGGTATCACTAGACAGAGAAATCTTTTAGCTTCAAAATGATATATCAAACATAATTTTTTGACAACGACAAGTATATTAATTTTGCGACCAAAGTCACCTACCCTTTTAATTTCCGCGCGTGATGTCATCGGCAGGTTCCCCTTCTTGTGTACCGTGTGACGTGGCGCACATATCAGCAATGGCGGATAGAACGCGATAAAAATAATACCAATAAATCTAGCTAATACCAATAAATCTAGCTAACTGAAAGATTAACTCAAAATTTTTCGCAATTTTTTTGGCCCCATATACGAGGAGAAATGACTCTCTCACTTTGGGGGTTTCCTGGTCTAAAAATAGACCGACACGTGGTACACAAGAAGGGGAACCTGCCGATGACATCACGTTTCACTACCGCGCGGAAATTGAAAGGGTAGGTGACTTTGGTCGCAAAATTAATATACTTGTCGTTGTCAAAAAATTATGTTTGATATATCATTTTGAAGCTAAAAGATTTCTCTGTCTAGTCATGTTGTCATAAAATATATTGTATTTTATGCCAAAGAATACATCCAATGGTGGAATGGCACTTTAACACGTCTTCTCCCCTCTGGACTATCAAAAGCATATAAAAAAATACATTTTATGTAAACAGTCAGAATGCAACAATATAAGTTGATTTTGTACGTAAATGCACTTTATCACAAAGTACGCCAACCAGCTACTCGCTACATCACTCGCTCGTGGTACGTCACTTCCTGATTTCTCAAACGACAGGGAAGGGGGCACAGAACATGCATGTGTTAATCATGCGTCAAAAAAAAATTCTTTAAAAGGAATTTGCATTAATGCATTCTTGCGCTAATTTCAACAGCCCTTTATTTATATATATATATATATATATATATATATATATATATATATATATATATATATATGTGTGTGTGTGTGTGTGTGTGTGTGTATGTAAGTTATCCCACTATGTGCTGAGTTGGCTATAAGCCATGTATAACGAGCTTAAATGGAATAACTGTTTTTTTTATTTTGTCCACATTCACTGGATTTTGAGAAACGAAGCATTTTCAATTTTTGCACATTCGATAAAAAAAACTTTGTACCAAATGTCCGACAAAATCATTTGCGCTTAGAATGTAAACAAACCAGTGAAATGACCAGAGCAATTTGTGAAAAATGCTGTAATAATAATTCTTGAAAAATAAAAACATACATTCTTGCCATCAAATACTTTCATTCCATATTTTTTGGGGGGGGGGGGGGGGGCTTTGTTTTCGAGTAGAGATTTTATTTCATCCTTGGTTGGTTCAGCAACATGCTCCGCCATTTTGTTTTTCTCTACTCATGGTATATGAGCTGATAGCCTAGTAGTAGAGTAGCCAATTAGAGCATGCAATTGCTCATATCCAGTGAATAGAAATATATATATATATTATAGAAATACACTACTGGTCAAAAGTTTTAGAACACCCCAAATTTTCCAGTTTTTTATTGGAAACTATTCAGTTTAATGTCTCATTGCACTCTGAAATGAAAGCATAATACAAATAAGCAATTGGAGTTAAAAAAGAAACCATGGAATCAATTTATAGACCAAAATGTATTCTAAACTTTTGACTCATCAAAGTAGCCACCTTTGGCAGATATAACAGCTGAACACACTCATGGCATTCTTTCTACAAAAGAAATCAAATATTCTTCAGAAAATTCTTCCCGAATCTGTTGCAGAAGTTCCCATAAATGTGTGGCACTTGTAGGTTGCTTTGCTTTCACTCTTCTGTCCAGTTCATCCCAAACCAGCTCGATGGGGTTTAAGTCTGGAGACTGTGCTAGCCACTCCATGTTTTCAAGCTTACCATCTTATTTTTTTCCTGAGGTAGTTCTGGCATAGCTTGGACTTATGTTTTGGGTCATTATCTTGCTGTAGGATGAGCCCCTGACCAACTAGGCGCATGCCAGAGGGTATTGCATGGCTCTGCAGAATGCTGTGGTAGCCGTTTTGGTTCAGGGTGCCTCTCACTCTGTACAAGTCACCGACCCTGAATCCAGCAAAACAGCCCCAGACCATCACACTTCCTCCTCCATGTTTGACAGTTGATGTCACACACTATGGAACCATCCTTTCGCCTACTTGACGGTGTACAAAGATCCTGCGTGATGAACCGAAGATTTCAAATTTTGATTCCTCAGTCTATAATACCTTCTTCCAGTCTTCAGCAGCCCAATGGTGGTGTTTCATGGCCCAGTCAAGCCTCTTTGTCTTATTCTGACATCTTAGCAATGGCTTTCTTGCTGAAACTCGTCTTGTCAAACCTGCAGCTCGAAGTCTTCTCTTCACAGTTGAAACTGAGACTTGCTTACTACAACCACTATTAAGCCGTGCTTGCCGCCTATCACGCAAGCTCTTAATGCTCAGAAATTTGTCCTCCGATTCAGTTGCGGCTTTGGGTCTGCCAGACCTCTTCCTGTCAGAGTTTCCCCCCAGTTTCTGAGTGCCTTTTGATGGTGAAGAAAACTGTACTCACTGACACCTTGACTTTCTTGGCAATTTCTCTGTAGGAAAGACCTACATTTTTAAGTGTTATGATGGTCTGTCTCTCTTCCATTGTTAATTGCCTTTTTCTCGCCATTTTTGTAGCAACACGCTACTTTCTGCAGTACAATACTGTTCAACTGATGCTCACGAGGGTATGGTACCACAGTGTGTTCCAACACTGCTTTTCTGCAGACAGACAGGGTTGGAAGCAATCAAGAAAAGTTGGAACACCGGTAGGAATTAGTAGCACCAGCTTTCAAGGCTTGATCAACCTTCATTGCTGCAGAGCAGCTTTAAATTGTTAACCCATTGCATTTTCCCTGAAAGAGGCCTTTTTGTATCATTCTGAAATGTACATTAATTTTCAGTTTTGGGTAATCTTACCTTTTTTTTTTTAAATTAATTAATTTATTTATTTTTACCTCTGACAGTTGAGCACCTACCTTTCTACCATTTCAAGCTATTCATTGGAGTTGAACGACTTGAATTGCAATAAATAAGTGGAAAAATTGGGGTGTTGTAAAACTTTTGACCGGTTGCGTATGTGTGTGTACTGTATATATTATAGATGTGTGAGACACATCATACCATTGCTCTTTATACTTAGAATTAAGGCAACAGAACTAACATTGTAGAGTAATAATACAGTATTGCTGCCGAAGCATTCAGTATTGCAGTTTATTGTATCTTGTACCACAGCGCAGCTGAATCTTTGAATCCGATTCGTCAGTAGCTGTGCATTATTAACAGCATGGCTCAGACTCTTCAGGCTGTAACATGAACAGGTTTATGTTAATGCACTTATTCTAATATGTTTCTATAGCAACAGCTCATACACAGGGACTTGCATAGCAGACGTACCCCGTAATCCAAATGACTAATAATCAACTGATATATTTTTTTATTTTTTTAAATGTGGTGTTTAACAAAGTAAAACTTAAATTCATCACATCAGTGATTTCGATTATAGGAGACATTTATTTCATGTTCATGGAAGTTGTTTAGGTGTAAGTGCTTTGAAACAGTCACATTTTCCCAGCACGTGAAAAAACGGCTTCAGGACAAAGTTGTTTACGCTTTCTCAATAAAATGATGGGCGGCATTTTGACCTCAAGAGTATGTGAAAGATGAAGACCGGTGTGGGAATGGCGGTTTATTGCAGCTATATCGTGAGAACAGGAACTAGTTTATCACTCAGACATTCCACAACATTTAATCTAACTAGAAACCATTAAAATGTGTGATGTAACATTTCTTAATGAACTAAACATTGTAATCATAGGCAGATTGCTGTCGTATAAATGGAATAACTCATTCCAGATCCTGCTGTTATTCTGTGTTCCGGTAATCTACAGTTAGTTACAAAGAATAAAAAGGTCGTCTAACGGCTACACTTTTGGGGGAAACTACACTGTTAGACTGTGGCTACATCCACACGACAACGGCAACGAGATTTATTTTTTAAAAATATAGCGTCCACATGAGCAACGGATCAGTAAAATATCAGGTTCATATGGCAACACAACGCTTGCTGAAAACGATGCAATACACATGCCACACCACTACGTGCGCTGTAAGACGGTCCCATCGGAGACACCGGAACAATAGAAGTAGACGCATGCGCATAACTGCACATGCGCACAGTGACTATCCCGGTCACTGTCACACGCACACACTTTCTCACTCCCTATCCTATGGATATAGTCCCTTTAAATCACGTGCTCGTTGTTTGAATGGAGACACAGAAAGAGGAATGAATGGGGGTAGATGGAAGCCGGTACGCCAACATTCTGATATCCTCCAGAATTCTTTAATGGTCCGGAATAAATTGAATGCTACACGTTGATGGATTACTTTGTTCTTCTACGCCCTTTTTGAGGAATGTATTGTTGGACTTAAACCAACATCTGAAGAGGTGAGATCGCTCCTTTTTTTTCCCTATTTTTGCTGGCGGGATTGACTCTGCCCGAAGGGCTATTCTCTCACTCTCTCTCTCACTTTGCACCATTACACAATAAATATTCACAGTGAAAATATTTTGTAAGCGCGTTTCATGAACCAAGTTATAGGATTTGTTGACAACTCGCATCGAGTTCGTTACACTTCTACCCGGCGTGAAGCACATGTGGTTGTGACGTCATCGTAAACAAATCCATTCTACTCATCCAGACGACTTCGCAACGGCTCCGTTGCCAGATTTTTTCACTCTGGAACCCGTTCTCAAAAGATTTCGTTTTGGGGCACCCAAAACGCCGGTGCCGTGTGGATGCCAGGCCGAAACGATAAACAATTTTATCAGATTCACCTGAATCCGTTGCCGTGTGGACAGGGCCTGTGTGTTAAGTTTCTGTAGCTGTCTAGGAAACCCCACTGCATGACGCTATGGCTAAATTCTGGGAAACAACTGAGTAAATAAAATAGGATATTGTGCCCATAACACAATCTGACATCATTACATTCACAAAAGATAAATGTATCTTCCCAAAACACCATGGAAATGTTTATATTTACTTTTTAATTTTGCCTAGACTTCCTGCACGTGATGTCTAAAACCTTGCTGGCTGAGCATGATTTCCTCACACAGTGAATTCCAGACTTTCATCAAGTTGTTGAATAGGGGTGTGCTATAGTTAATTGGGTGGAAACATAATCAGCTCAGCATGTGGTTAAATTTGAACAATGGAAAGATGCGTCTTAGGAACAAAACTCAAGGATGGAGTATCAGCTGGACAAATTCGTGAAAGAACTGGTTTTGCTGACATTCTAATAGAAATTAAGAAAAGGAAATGGAGATCGGCGGGCCACTTAATGTGGAGAACCGATGGACCATGAAAACAACACTATGGCAACCACAAACTGGTAAAAGAATACGAGGTTTTCAGAAGAAACGATGGCGGGGTGAGCTGGAAGCGTTTGGAGGTTGGCATTGGGAGAGAATTGCAGTCAACCGGAAGGAGTGGAAGAATTTAGACGAGGGCTTCATCCAGCACTGGATAGATACAGCCATAAACTAAGTAACTTGTGGTTCAGATCCAAGCATAAATATTATTTGAAGGGCTTTCCTAGGCCTGAACACCCATGTTTGAGCTTGTATTAACTTGTTCATGCTGCAAAAAGGCCTTTGCAGATTGTAATAATTAAACTATTCTGGGGGGGGGGAGCATGTGACACGTGTTTGAACTTGAGCAATAGCTTATTTTCGAAGGTGTCTATTTTATACTGGTGAATTGATGGATTGTGTCTTAGAGGTTTGTAAATGTGCATGTAGTGGTCCTGTTATCAAGTTGTAATATAAGGTATTCACTGAGTTTTGGGAAGAAATGTTTATAAACACTATGAACTTACACCTGTAATCTTGATATGCTGTACAGCCAGCTCAGTTATCCTGGACTGTTCACTGTAAATTACCAATTTCTTCATGCCATACGTTGGTGGTGCTTCAGACA
Source organism: Neoarius graeffei (assembly GCF_027579695.1). Taxonomy (NCBI): domain Eukaryota; kingdom Metazoa; phylum Chordata; class Actinopteri; order Siluriformes; family Ariidae; genus Neoarius; species Neoarius graeffei. Next base: position 57,731,371 of record NC_083572.1, read on the forward strand.
GAAGTATGGCGTATGTTGTGAGTATAGAATATTGACCCAGGAGCCCTAAGAGCACTAGGATAAAGAAAATGAGTAGTCACATATTTTCAGGTAAGTGTGTTTATATGACGGCAGGTCACGTTTAAGGGATTCAGCAAGTGGACACTCTGTGAGAACTAACAAAGGGATTCGCAAAGTGTCGTGATCCAGTGAAATTAGGGACCATGATCGGAAATGCATGGACTTCCCAGTTATAACAAAATAGCCAAAAATAATGATAAACTGATGAATTAGGTGTGAGCAGGAAAATCACCAAACTCGAGACAAAAACAGGCCTGGTCAGCCTCCTAAAAATAATATAGTATTATCTAGCTGTTGCTGAATTTCATACTTAGATTGATTGATTTTGCAATTCTATTCCAGTAAAATCCAAGTTTCTAGATCATATTTGAAGTGTTGTGATTAGGGAACTCACATAATTAAAAATGACGATTGATTATTGGTGGCTGCTCCTGTCAAGAGAGACACACTTGCAATGAGTGTACAATGGTGCTTGAAAAGTTTGTGAACCCTTTAGAATTTTCTATATTTCTGCATAAATAGGACCTAAAACATCATCAGATTTTCACACCAGTCCTAAAAGTAGATAAAGAGAAGGCAGTTAAACAAATGAGACAAAAATATTATACTTGGTCATTTATTTATTGAGGAAAATGATCCAATATTACATATCTGTGAGTGGCAAAAGTATGTGAACCTCTAGGATGAGCAGTTGATTTGAAGGTGAAATTAGAGTCAGGTGTTTTCAATCAATGGGTTGGCAATCAGGTGTGAGTGGGCACCCTGTTTTATTTAAAGAACAGGGATCTATCAAAGTCTGATCTTCACAACACGTTTGTGGAAGTGTATCATGGCACGAACAAAGGAGGTTTCTGAGGACCTCAGAAAAAGCATTGTTGATGCTCATCAGGCTGGAAAAGGTTACAAAACCATCTCTAAAGAGTTTGGACTCCACCAATCCACAGTCAGACAGATTGTGTACAAATGGAGGAAATTCAAGATCATTGTTACCCTCTCCAGGAGTGGTCGACCAACAAAGATCACTCCAAGAGCAAGGTGTGTAATAGTCGACGAGGTCACAAAGGACTCCAGGGTAACTTCTAAGCAACTGAAGGCCTCTCTCACATTGGCTAATGTTAATGTTCATGAGTCCACCATCAGGAGAACACTGAACAACAATGGTGTGCATGGCAGGATTGCAAGGAGGAAAGCCACTGCTCTCCAAAAATAACATTGCTGCTCGTCTGCAGTTTGCTAAAGATCATGTGGAGAAGCCTGAAGACTATTGGAAAATGTTTTGTGGATGGATGAGACCAAAATAGAACTTTTTGTTGAAATGAGAAGTGGTGTGTTTGGAGAAAGGAAAACACTGCATCCCATCTGTGAAACATGGTAGTGGTAGTATCATGGTTTGGGCCTGTTTTGCTGCATCTGGGCCAGGACAGCTTGCCATCATTGATGGAACAATTAATTCTGAATTATACCAGCGAATTCTAAAGGAAAATGTCAGGGCATCTGTCCATGAACTGAATCTCAAGAGAAGGTGGGTCATGCAGCAAGACAACGACCCTAAGCACACAAGTCGTTCTACCAAAGAATGGTTAAAGAAGAATAAAGTTAATGTTTTGGAATGGCCAAGTCAAAGTCCTGACCTTAATCCAATCGAAATGTTGTGGAAGGACCTGAAGCGAGCAGTTCATGTGAGGAAACCCACCAACATCCCAGAGTTGCAGCTGTTCTGTACGGAGGAATGGGCTAAAATTCCTCCAAGCCGGTGTGCAGGACTGATCAACAGTTACCGCAAAAGTTTAGCTGCAGTTATTGCTGCACAAGGGGGTCACACCAGATACTGAAAGCAAAGGTTCACATACTTTTGCTACTCACAGAAATGTAATATTGGATCATTTTCCTCAATAAATAAATGACCAAGTATTATAATTTTGTCTCATTTGTTTAACTGGGTTCTCTTTATCTACTTTTAGGACTTGTGTGAAAATCTGATGATGATTTGGGTCATATTTATGCAGAAATATAGAAAATTCTAAAGGGTTCACAAACTTTCAGGCACCACTGTATATCCTAAAAGTGGTATGTGTGAATGTGTCAAATTGTTTCATTGTGCAATTACTATCTAAAGTGTTTAAAGGGCATGAAACTGTACAAATACCCAATTTTTTTGGTGTGTTTATTTTCTGTTTTTGTGTTTGAGTACGTGTTTCATGTTGTCTGGTTTGTGTTGCTTGCTGTAACAATACTCAAGGCATTTACCGAGTGTGCATCTTGAGTGGTTTATGTGACTGGGGCCTTGTCATTGTAAATATTGTTTTCAGGTATTCCTCTGAGATGCTGACACTTCATGTTTTTATTTGTCGTGGTATGTGTATATAAACATGTACATTGTGGATGTGTGTCTGATGTCTTGTTTTAAAGTGAAACATGGGCTTGATTTGAGTGCGTCTTTCTGGAACGTCTAGCTCTGTTCTCAGTCCTTACTAGTATTTCAAAAATAAGGTTGTCTTGTTTCTTTCATCCTGTCCCTTTCTGCTTTTTGCTTCCTCCTCTCCCTTCCCCACCTGTTTTCTTTCTCTCTCTCTCTCTCTCTCTCTCTCTCTGTCTCTCTCTCTCTCTCTGTTCTGCTGGCCCGTTCTACAGGGGGAATAAAGAGAGCTCGAGCCGGCCATCGAGCAGTCGTCAAAGCAGCACTGACAGCGATATGAAGAGTCTGGAGCCGCGTCCATGGAGCAGCACGGACTCTGATAGCTCAAACCGCACACTCCGGCCTCCCGTTACCAAGGCCAGCAGCTTCAGCGGCATCTCCATCCTCACACGCGGAGATAGTCTGGGTAGCAAAGGCTCACAGGGCAGTGCAAGGGGCTCACGCACAGGTACACACACGCGCACACATGCCTTTGCAAAAGTCGGCCAAGCAGCCAGATCTATACTAAAATACTCACTTGCATACCTTTTCATGGTTCCCACATACACACAACCAGTAATTTGTTACAGTTCTATCGGCTTGGTAAACGTAATCTCGAGAGCCCTCTAGTGCCTGAGAGGTGGATTGCAATTGCAAGTGTGAAGGGATCCATCCATCCATTATCTGTAGCTGTTTATCCTGTTCTACAGGGTCACAGGCAAGCTGGAGTCTATCCCAGCTGACTACGGGCGAGAGGCGGGGTACACCCTGGACAAGTCGCCAGGTCATCACAGGGCTGACACATAGACACAGACAACCATTCACACTCACATTCACACCTACGCTCAATTTAGAGTCACCAGTTACCCTAACCTGCATGTCTTTGGACTGTGGGGGAAACCGGAGCACCCGGAGGAAACCCACGCGGACACGGGGAGAACATGCAAACTCCACACAGAAAGGCCCTCGTCGGCCACTGGGCTCGAACCCGGACTTTCTTGCTGTGACGCGACAGTGCTAACCACTACGCCACTGTGCCGCCCCATGAAGGGATCCTGTTCCTCCAAAATTGAGGATTCATTAATATAATACCCTCTAAGGACCAACAGCCCACTCTTTCATTGACTGAAGTCAGTATTCATGAGTCCACCATCAGACAAATACTGAACAAAAAAGGTATGCATGGCAGGATAGCAAGGAGGAAGCCACTCCTCTTCAAAAAAGTACACTGCTGCCTGCCTCAAGACCACATGGATAAACCAGAAACCTGCTTGGCAAAAATACCAACATATGCACCTTATTCCAACCATGAAGCATGGGCGTGGCAGTATCGTGGTTTGGTGCCGCTTTCTAGTACAGGACGGCTTGCCATTGTTGATAGATTTGTGTATTCTGGATTGTCCCAGCAAATTCTGCTAATCACAGCCGGGTTTATATTTAGTACAACACCGCAACCTTGAGTGTTTATTGCTTAGTAATTATATTGCTTTGATGCAACAGTTCTATAAATAAGAAAATGATATTAAGTGACATTTTGGACACAATATGGCCAAATGTCATGGGGGTTGGCTTAATGAACGAAAACAGATCCCAAAGAAACCACACTCATTTTTATAGTACGTCAGCTAGCTACAGTGGGGCAAAAGAGTATTTAGTCAGTCACCAATTGTGCAAGTTCTCCCACTTAAAAAGATGAGAGAGGCCTGTAATTTTCATCATAGGTACACTTCAACTATGAGAGACAGAATGAGAAAAAAAATCCAGAAAATCACATTGTCTGATTTTTAAAGAATTTATTTGCAAATTATGGTGGAAAATAAGTATTTGGTCAATAACAAAAGTTCATCTCAATACTTTGTTATATACCCTTTGTTGGCAATGACAGAGGTCAAATGTTTTCTGTAAGTCTTCACAAGGTTTTCACACACTGTTGCTGGTATTTTGGCCCATTCCTCCATGCAGATCTCCTCTAGAGCAGTAATGTTTTGGGGCTGTCGCTGGGCAACACAGACTTTCAACTCCCTCCAAAGATTTTCTATGGGGTTGAGATCTGGAGACTGGCTCGGCCACTCCAGGACCTTGAAATGCTTCTTACGAAGCCACTCCTTCGTTGCCCGGGCGGTGTGTTTGGGATCATTGTCATGCTGAAAGACCCAGCCATGTTTCATCTTCAATGCCTTTGTTGATGGAAGGAGGTTTTCACTCAAAATCTCACGATACATGGCCCCATTCATTCTTTCCTTTACACGGATCAGTCGTCCTGGTCCCTTTGCAGAAAAACAGCCCCAAAGCATGATGTTTCCACCCCCATGCTTCACAGTAGGTATGGTGTTCTTTGGATGCAACTCAGCATTCTTTCTCCTCCAAACATGACAAGTTGAGTTTTTACCAAAAAGTTCTATTTTGGTTTCATCTGACCATATGACATTCTCCCAATCCTCTTCTGGATCATCCAAATGCTCTCTAGCAAACTTCAGACGGGCCTGGACATGTACTGGCTTAAGCAGGGGGACACGTCTGGCACTGCAGGATTTGAGTCCCTGGCGGCGTAGTGTGTTACTGATGGTAGCCTTTGTTACTTTGGTCCCAGCTCTCTGCAGGTCATTCACTAGGTCCCCCCGTGAGGTTCTGGGATTTTTGCTCACCGTTCTTGTGGTCATTTTGACCCCACGGGGTGAGATCTTGCATGGAGCCCCAGATCGAGGGTCTTGTATGTCTTCCATTTTCTAATAATTGCTCCCACAGTTGATTTCTTCACACCAAGCTGCTTACCTATTGCAGATTCAGTCTTCCCAGCCTGGTGCAGGGCTACAATTTTGTTTCTGGTGTCCTTTGACAGCTCTTTGGTCTTGGCCATAGTGGAGTTTGGAGTGTGACTGTTTGAGGTTGTGGACAGGTGTCTTTTATACTGATAATGAGTTCAAACAGGTGCCATTAATACAGGTAACGAGTGGAGGACAGAGGAGCCTCTTAAAGAAGTAGTTACAGGTCTGTGAGAGCCAGAAATCTTGCTTGTTTGTAGGTGACCAAATACTTATTTTACTGAGGAATTTACCAATTAATTCATTAAAAATCCTACAATGTGATTTCCTGGATTCTTTCCCCCCATTCTGTCTCTCATAGTTGAGGTATACCTATGATGAAAATTACAGGCCTCTCTCATCTTTTTAAGTGGGAGAACTTGCACAATTGGTGGCTGACTAAATACTTTTTTGCCCCACTGTACCTCCCATTGATTTGTTACCTTGCCTTACCTTACCCATCTTCTTTGTGCCTTGTGGCACATAAGGCCTCCACAGAGTATCTCTATCTTTCTCGGTTGGCCGCTACTGCCTGCACTTCCTCCCACGAGCCCCAGCCTGCCTCTTTCCTTTTCTTTCTCGACTGTACATCTACACCTGGTCTTGGGTCTTCCTCTTTTCCTTTTACTCTCTGGCACCCAGCTTATCGCGACATTGCTATCATTATCCCGATCTTGCCTTTAGTTATATTGCCAATCATTTTCCATCTGTGGCACTTTACAGTCCTCACTTAGTGACTCCGTATTTGCGCTTTCCAGTAGCTCCTTTGCACTGGTGTGTTTTTGCCATCGAATTTGGAGGATTCTTCTGAGAAACCTGTCATGGAACACATCCACTGCTTCATTGTCTTCCTTGGTCATTTTCCATGTTTTGCACCCATATAGCAATCCCAGTGTCTTGTATAGCCTCAGTTTTGTTTTTCTCCAGATGTTATTGGTGCTCCAGATCATCTTTAGTCTGATGAATGCACCTCTTGCTTCTGATGGCCTGTTCAAGTCCTTCATAGCACCTCCGTCCTTGCAAACTTTGGCATGTTGATTTATACAGTCCCGCTAAAGGTGCCTCCAGTAAAATTGCCATCCATTCTTCCTTTTCATCTTCATCTGACAAGCTTTCATATTTGAAATCAAGTGATATTCCTAAAAAGCATAATTTGGCATGTCGGCTGATGTCGTAGCGTCTGTATACTGCAGTAAGCATTTCAAATTAGGAAGTGGAACTTTACGTGAACGAGCGGCGTGATGCACGCAGTGAAGCGTCCCAGTGCTGTTGAGGTGAAATATCAGCACTCTTGGCATGCTGCTCAACCAATTAAATTGCTGGACCAGAACTAACTGTTGTATAATAATGTTTAGTTAATGAATGAATAAATAAATAATAAATGTTTTTATCTAGCTTTAAAATTTGAAAAGCTGATCACATTTCAGGTCAAATGTATGCAGAAATACAAAAGAATGTAAAGGGGTTCAAAGTTTGTGTGTGTGTATATAAATAAAAATGTCAACATGTCTTTGCGCTGCTGTGTGATGGTTTTATTATATAGACACAGCTACAAAAAAAATGCAAGTTAATCAAAAGAATTTTAATTTTGAACCAGTTTGCCATTTCGTCTAGTCAGTGCGAAAACACTGGGAGTGACGACAGAGCGAAATATCAGAAAATGCCACTCAGATCCGCGATGTATTTCTGTATGTAGAAACTTAATATCTTCAAACCAACATGTGATTTTTCTTTGTATTATATAGACCAGGGGTTTTCAAAGTGTGGGAGAGTCAGCCCCCCCGAGCAAATAAACAACAGCGCCCCCCACCACAATTTTTGTTGTTGCTATACTTAATGTTCCATTCGCATGTAAAAAAAAAAAAAAATGGTTGTTGTACACATTTTAATTTTTTTCTTTTACACATTTTAAACATCTGTGCTTGCTCCCCCTCAAATTAAGCAGCGCGCTCCGGCTTGCTCCCGGAGTGCTCCGGCCGAGGTTCCGGAGCGCGCTCCGGCTTGCTCCCCCTCAAATTAAGCAGCACGCTCCGGCTTGCTCCCAGAGCGTGCTGCTTAATTTGAGGGGGAGCAAGCCGGAGCGCGCTCCGGCAGCTATTTACACTGGATCCGGTGTAAATAGCTGCCGGATCATAATTACAGTAAACTAGTAAATCCAGTAAAGGAAAAACTTGAGACTGAAAGGTTTTAACAGTCATTCAAATGACTGAACGTAAACATTGCTACAGTAACATACTAGCTACTATGTTGTTGACATTAGCTAGTGCTAACAGCTAGCTGCTAGTACACTGCTACAACACAGACACCGACCCTAATAATACAGTTCTTGGTCATTGCCTGGTAACAGCAAATTTATAACGGGCCATGTCTCAACAGACTAAGAAGTTATTTCACTGACATTTAATAACATTTTGTTTATCCTGAGGACCGAAAGTAAATGAAAATGTGAACAAACCTTAGCTGTAATAAGATGGCGACCACCGGCTCCAGGGACGACCCGCTGATGTGGGCATGTTACCCAGCCTGACACAAAATATTTGTAGGCATCCAAACTCTCATATGCTTTCAGATCAATACCTGTGTATGGCGATGGGTTTTTAACGACATAGATATACAGATCATGTGGGCCGAAGTCAGGTAAAGACGAGGGCTTCGTGTACTTCCGTACGTCAGTGAACAATCCTGGTGGAAGCAGGTAAACGTCGTTCTCTAAGCCTGCTAACCTCAATTTTTGCAAATACCTCTCCCTCTGCTCGCCCTGTAAATGCCCTACGTCGCTGGATAGTGAAGGTGTTTTCTGCATCTCGCTCCTTTTTCTTTTATGTTTTTCGTTTGTCGCCTTCCTCGCATTCAAGCTGATTCGAGCCGTGACGTCCAAAATGGCAGCCCAACGATGCATCACATGACTTGGTCACGTGGGTGAAAAACCTCAATTGCAATTTCATTCGATTCAGTCGCGTTTTACCAGAGATATGGTCCTTGATTACCAAACTTGTACTTTGACAATTTCACGAGTGTGTATTAAGCACTTCAAGCATAGATATAGTTGCCAGTGGCAGATATTGTGCTCTCGGAGCGCTCTTGTCATTCTTGTGTTGGGATTTCATAAAAATAAAATCTTAACTATGATTCCCAACCACAATTTATATTGCAGGTCTTCCTCTTGTAACTACAGAGGCTTGCCCACAGCCACTTCAGCAGAGCCGCACTCTTCTGCCCTGTCCATCCAGCTGCCCCTCCAATGTTCCTCAGAGCCAGGCTCCACCACCACCACCTCCACAAACGGCTCTGCTGCCCACCCCTACTCACACTCACACGCACTCTCACCCACAGCACCCCATCGGCAGCCATAGCCATAATCACATGCTGCCACAGGTGAGTCATTGGGACTTGGGGGGGAATAATAATCGACCTGTAATGGATGAGTGGTACAGAGAATGAATGATGTACACTTAAACCCACTGTATTTGAGTTAACTGATCATGTGTTCTGTATTTATATTTTTCGAAATGTATTTTCGTTAACATGGTGTCAAGAGTTCCTTAAGTTAATGTTTCATTCTTTACTTCCAGCTTTTTCAAATGTCTTTTTTCTTTTCTTTTGTGACTCCTCCTTTATTGGTCCCTCTAACACTTCCCCCCCCCCCCCTTCTCCATTCTTTTTCCCTTTTGCTTTTTCTCTCCATCCCTCTCTTGCACTTCCTTTCCCTGACCGTATGTAGCCGGTGGCATCTCTGCAGCCTGCTCCACAGCCTGTATCATACTCCAGCACTTCCTGCCCTCAGGTCATCCTGCCTGTTTCTCCTTCTCAGCAGTATAACTTGGTACTAATTGTTCTTTTCTGCTTTACATATCGCTGCTGTCTTCTCCTCTCGTACCCTGTCATAAGCTCTTAGCCGTACAATAGCTTCTCAAACAGCACAACAATTTGCCTGCATCATCTTTATCTCTCTGTCTCTTTCTTTTATGGACGCTCTTGCTGTTTCTTTTTGTAATGGGTAATAATTTTTAGGTTATTAGGTTCAGTTTGGCCTGTGAAGATTTAGATTACTGCAAGGTCTGAATGATAACTTTTTGGTGTGTTTTCTTTTTTTTGGGGGGAGGGTTTGTTAATTCAGTGCTAAGAGTAACAATAATACCAGTTAACAATAAATATTGTCATGCTATGGCTGTTTGTCTTTACAGTCTCGCAGCAGTACTTTGAGTTGTGACCTGAGTATTATTGGGCTTCTCCTGGCCAAAAAAATTGTCGCACACTTCATGGTTTTCATTTGGTCTTTTTGTCTTTGTTTCATCTAATTTAGGTAGTTTAAAAACTGTTATTTGGCAGTGGGCAAATAGGAAAGTGTAAAGTATACAGCTTCTGTCGATATGATTATCATGCTTCTATGATTAAAAAAAACTCGCAAAGATTTTTATCTAAATACATGACCTACTCATTCTAAACCTGCCGAGCTTCACCGGCAAAGCTCTCGACCCCGGAGGGTTAACGTATTCTCAAAATGTGGATGGTAACATTTATTTCAGGTCTGTTCTTTGCCTACATAGAACCTACATAGTTATGCACCTCTCTCTTTCAATCTTGTTCGCTCACGCTCTCTCTCTCTCTCTCTCTCTCTCTCAGGCTGAGGAGTTGACTCCAGGTTTTGGACAGATGTCTTTGAGCCGTCAGGGCTCCAGCGAAGCTCCCGAGCCACCAGGACTCTATCAGCCTCCACCTGCCGTGTTATCCCAGCATCCTCCGCCACAGCCAGGCTACATTATTGCCCCACCTCCGTCCAGCTATCAGCCACCCACGGCCCATCCGCACCCTCCTCCACCAGCTCCACCCCCAACTCAGCCTGTACTGCAGACAGCTCCACCTGCACAGGGCTACATGCAGCCCCCTCCACCACCACAGCAGGTGTGCCTTAAACATGCAGCTTGGGCAGTGTAGATGGTTTAAAGTGGGTACTTATTTGTCTTTAATCCTGTTTTAAAAAAAAAAAAACCAGTATAAATTGGTGTGGGCCATGGCTTTCAAAAAAATCCTGCATATTACATTTTAACTGTAATTTTGTCACTTCTTCAAAATTATATTCATCTAATCTTTATTTTGTTTGCTTTCTAAGAGATTACTGTATGAAAATGTGTTAAAATTGTACAAATATGAAAAGCTGCTACTTTTAATGACTTGACTGAATTGCACAACCTTATAGCAACCCTCAGATTGTAAAGTGCTTGGTTTGCTTAAACTTAAGTTCGGAATGCAAGGTGTTTGGTCATACCTTCTGCTTATTAGGGCAAATGAGGCAGGAGTATGTACAGTAGAGGTCAAATGATTGGGCACACCTAATTCAATGGTTTTTCATTTTTATTAATTAAGACACTTAATGTCTTAAAGGATGGATGGTCATTTCTCTTGACTGTGTTGAGCAGTTCTTGACATCAGGGATTACTACAGTTGTAGAATAGGACTTCTTTTTCTTCTTTCGGCTGCTCCCGTTAGGGGTCGCCACAGCAAATCTGTTCTGCACATTTGATTTGGCGTAGGTTTTACGCTGGATGCCCTTCCTGATGCAACTCTCCCCAATATATCCGGGCTTGGAACGGGCACAAAGTATGCACTGGCTTATGCAACCCCAGTGGCTGGGTATTTTATTTGGTAGTTCAAAGACTGCATGTCTTTGGACTGTGGGGGAAACCAGAGCACCTGGAAGAAACCCACGCAGACACGGGGACAACATGCAAACTCCACACAGAAAGACCCCCATCGACCGAGCAGTTTGAACCCAGAACCTTCTTGCTGTGAGGTGACAGTGCTAACCACTACACCACCATGCCGCCCCAGTTATGGAATAGGGCTGTTTGCTGTTTTATTATTTACTATTTATGGTTTGATGATCCTCAAATGCATTAAGAAGGCAAGAAGCTCCACTAATTAACTTTTGATGAGGCACAGCTGTTAATTGAAAAGCATTCCAGGTTGACGACCTCATGAAACCGGTTAAGATAACGCCAATAGTGTGCAAAGAGTCATCAAGGTAAACGCTGGCTACTTTGAAGAATCTAAAATATGAAACATATTTTGCCTTTTTTATTTAACACCGTTTTTGTTTACCACATAATTCCATACATGTTCTCTATTACAACCCTGATTCCAAAAAAGTTGGGACAAAATACAAATTGTAAATAAAAACGGAATGCAATGATGTGGAAGTTTCAAAATTCCATATTTTATTCAGAATAGAACACAGATGACATATCAAATGTTTAAACTGAGAAAATGTATCATTTAAAGAGGAAAAATTAGGTGATTTTAAATTTCATGACAACACATCTCAAAAAAGTTGGGACAAGGCCATGTTTCCCACTGTGAGACATCCCCTTTTCTCTTTACAACAGTCTGTAAACGTCTGGGGACTGAGGAGACAAGTTGCTCAAGTTTAGGGACAGGAATGTTAACCCATTCTTGTCTAATGTAGGATTCTAGTTGCTCAACTGTCTTAGGTCTTTTTTGTCGTATCTTCCATTTTATGATGCGCCAAATGTTTTCTATGGGTGAAAGATCTGGACTGCAGGCTGGCCAGTTCAGTACCCGGACCCTTCTTCTACGCAGCCATGATGCTGTAATTGATGCAGTATGTGGTTTTGGCATTGTCATGTTGGAAAATGCAAGGTCTTCCCTGAAAGAGACGTTGTCTGGATGGGAGCATATGTTGCTCTAGAACCTGGATATACCTTTCAGCACTGATGGTGTCTTTCCAGATGTGTAAGCTGCCCATGCCACACGCACTAATGCAACCCCATACCATCAGAGATGCAGGCTTCTGAACTGAGCGCTGATAACAACTTGGGTCATCCTTCTCCTCTTTGGTCTGAATGACACGGCGTCCCTGATTTCCATAAAGAACTTCAAATTTTGATTCGTCTGACCACAGAACAGTTTTCCACTTTGCCACAGTCCATTTTAAATGAGCCTTGGCCCAGAGAAGACGTCTGCGCTTCTGGATCATGCTTAGATACGGCTGCTTCTTTGAACTATAGAGTTTTAGCTGGCAATGGCGGATGACACGGTGAATTGTGTTCACAGATAATGTTCTCTGGAAATATTCCTGAGCCCATTTTGTGATTTCCAATACAGAAGCATGCCTGTATGTGATGCAGTGCTGTCTAAGGGCCCGAAGATCACGGGCACCCGGTATGGTTTTCCGGTCTTGACCCTTACACACAGGGATTCTTCCAGATTCTCTGAATCTTTTGATGATGATATGCACTGTAGATGATGATATGTTCAAACTCTTTGCAATTTTACACTGTCGAACTCCTTTCTGATATTGCTCCACTATTTGTCGGCGCAGAATTAGGGGGATTGGTGATCCTCTTCCCATCTTTACTTCTGAGAGCCGCTGCCACTCCAAGATGCTCTTTTTATACCCAGTCATGTTAATGACCTATTGCCAATTGACCTAATGAGTTGCAATTTGGTCCTCCAGCTGTTCCTTTTTTGTACCTTTAACTTTTCCAGCCTCTTATTGCCCCGTTCCAACTTTTTTGAGATGTGTTGCTGTCATGAAATTTCAAATGAGCCAATATTTGGCATGAAATTTCGAAATGTCTCACTTTCGACATTTGATATGTTGTCTATGTTCTATTGTGAATACAATATCAGTTTTTGAGATTTGTAAATTATTGCATTCCGTTTTTTACAATTTGTACTTTGTCCCACCTTTTTTGGAATCGGGGTTGTATATTTCATAGTTTTGATGTCTTTGGTATTGTTCTACAATGTAGAAAATAGTCAAAATACAGAAAAACCTATGTATCAGTAGGTGTGTCCAAACGCTTGACTGGTACTGTATTCTACACTTATTTATTAAAACTGTGATGTTCTGTCATTGAGAAATGTTCAGCCATTCCAAGGAAGGAAGACCTTGTTTCTTTTTGGTTAACAAAATGACAACCCAGAAAGGCTTTGCTAAGGGGTAAAACAGAAAGATGTATAGCTGCTGTATTAGATAAAGCGGTGCATATGCGAAGAATTAGCATAAACGATGCACTTTGGTTGTATGTGCATGATTCCACCTCTAGGTTGAGATGTCACTTTAGAAGAATCTCATCTCATTATCTCTAGCCGCTTTATCCTGTCCTACAGGGTCGCAGGCAAGCTGGAGCCTATCCCAGCTGACTACGGGCGAAAGACGGGGTACACCCTGGACAAGTCGCCAGGTCATCACAGGGCACTTTAGAAGCATGTGAAATAATAAAATGTAAGGTTTTTTTTTTAAGCAAACATTCTTTAAGTATGTTTGTATGGTGTGTGAGCTTTTGTGTGTGTATGTGTCTACCCTGAAGATTGACAGTGTTTCCTAAGGCAGCAATAGTGTCTTGCAGGGCAACTCATGGTCAGCTCTCCATGGTAATGGTATCTGGCATTAGAGCTTCTCTGATGCCTTTGGCTCTTTGGGAATATCCTGTTCAAAATGTACGTGTGTGTATGTATTCGTGCAAAATGGCAGCAGTGAAGAGTGTATCAGCTGTTGCATCCTGTAACTGAGCATCAGCAAGTCTTGATCTCTCCTCTTTCTCAGATCCAGGTGCAGTATTATTCTGCTGGTGGACAGTATCCAAGTTCAGGACAACAGTACAGGTCCATGTCTCACCAGGTGTCATACCCTGCTCAGCGCTCTCAGCCCATGCCACCACAAGCACAGCCCACTGGTCAGTCCATCCCTCACTCCCTTACTGCCACCCCCCATCCATCCTGTGCATCTGTTGTGGTCTTTTCTGTATTTTCTACATAGGGAAATGTAGTTTTCTCATAAGGGACCAGATATATTTACATACAGCCCAACATCATAATATAGCTGATGGTATAAGCTCTGCATGGTAATGGTATCTGGCATTGTAAGCAAATTAGAATAGGGTGAACCAATTAAGGCCAATCTGCACAAGCATCAAACTCCATGCTGACCAACATGCTGGGGGCAAAAAAAAAAAAAGGTCCTTGATGAATAAAAGTTCTGTTTCCCTCCTCCTGACTGCCAGGAGTGGTGTGAATTAACTGCACACGCATGCCATGACACATGATGCATTATTTGCAATAAATATTGCTGTCCTACAGCCATCCTTCCTTTATTCGTCTCAACTCGTACACACTGAACCATGTGCACACAATAAGGAGCTATCTGCCTAGCACCTTGCGACTACAGGTTTTCTGCCTGTCAAAGCTGGCCATGGCCTCCTATCAGTTTACAAGTTCAGTTTCGAAATTGAAAAGCTGTTTTTTTTTTTTTTTTGAGAACCCCCCTGGAACTGCTAGCCTTGAACATCTGCCACTCTGACTCCACAAGAATGCTGATGTCGAAACTACATGCTCAGCTGGGATTTTTGGACCCTGTTTTATATTCTAATCTGACTTGAGACCAGTAGCCAAAACAGATAGTCGCTAATTATACAGGGGTTGAAATAGTCGCTGACCCGGAGCCAGAAGCTTTTTGGAAGGGCCAGAAGTGGTTTTAAGTTGCCAGCCTGTCTGGCTAGTTGGTTTTATCGTGTATATACATGTGAAAGACCTTGATGTTAATTTTTCTTGTGTATATAGACAACATTTGCTTGTGTACATAAACTACATTTATGAATGAGATTGTAAGAGAGAGCCAATCACGTTGCATCTATTTATTTCCATGCCATTTTTGTCATCTCGCCCATGTTTGGTCTCTGTGCATATTGCAAATGGCGGTCCTTGTGTTTCACTACTAAGCTATTAGCGACCATTGTCATGGAAGACCAAACCTCAAAAGTAGCCAAAAATACGCTTGCACGAAAAAAGTTACCTGTAAAAGTACCTTTACTGTATAAAAACACTTTCAACACTGAGTAAGCCCGGACCGCACTGAAGTCTAAACTTCCACCAGTGATTTCTAAACCCTGTCACATTACAATGATAGCAGTCAGTGGTGAAGAAACACAAGATCCTCTGAACATTTGAGCTCCCAAATTGTTCTGAGGGTCAGCTTAATGGAGCCTAGTGTCAGAAAACCTCCGAAGTAGAATATTGAAAACTCAGTCTAAGTAACACAACATAATTTCTCCATGATCTTGGAAACCTATTTGTAGCAGGCTAACGCAGTTTTGTGTATCATGCCCACTAAATATTGGAATGAGAAAGTACTAACTTTCTAAACTGGCTAACAAAAATACATTCCACAGTCTGACCTGCCGACCCTTGTAACACAGAAAGCCTGGCACAAAGATAACTGTGGGCCACAGAAATAGAATTTTTAACACGTTGTGAAGCCCTAAACAGTAATCTTTTAGGTATAAAATAATCCTGCAGCATTTATTTATATGTTTAATTTTTTTTTTTACTTTCTGGAGAGAAGGTAGACGTAGTACAAGAGGAAGTTTCTGGAGAGAAGGTAGTATCACGTGAATGGGCGATGGATGGATGTAAGTGCAGAAAGAGTTTATTTGAAAGCAAGCTGGCAGTTCCAAAATGTGAGGCAAAGAGAAGAATTAGGGACTGGCAGTGATCAGGTAAGACACAAACAGGATATACAAGGCAAGGGAAAACATGGTCATGAAAACAGAAAGCAACGTCGAAACCAGAGTAGCAAAACAGTAATTAAGGCTTGGTAAAGTCAGACATAAGGAACGGATCATATACTTCGCACAGTCTGTGTGAATAGAGTCCTTATATGCATAAGCTGTGATTGTGCTCTGATCAGGAACAGGTGCATGGCAATTAGTCCTAATGAGCTTGAGTGTGGTGCTGCACGTGAGTTACAGTCAGAAGTGTACCGCTTCATGCTCCAAGCGCCAATGCATGTGAATGTGATAGGTAAACAGTCGTCGTCGTCGTCATCAGCTGTTCATGCCACTACAGGCAGGTAGCCTCCATAGACTCTTTCATTCCCTCCTGTCTTGCACAGTTCTCATCAAAGAGGTGCCACACTTTTTTTTTTCTTTGATGTCATCTCTCCATTTCCTTCTCAGTCTTCCTTTCACTGTCTTTCCTTCTTTTGGTGTCCATCCTGTTGATCCCCCCCCGGACACAGACGTAATAGAACATTATCAGTGATTTCAGATAAGTTCTCACAATTGAATGCAGTCTCTGCATAATATGGCTAGAATATGCTGTAGTATAAAAAAAACACTTGTACTATATTATTTAAGTACTGTAACTGTACTAATTCTAGTGTCCAAGTTTGAGCACTTTTGGAAAAGTTGCTACGTTTGCCTAATAGAACCATAGAATGATGAATTGTGAAATTCTATTTTTATTATACCAAAATTATTATTAGCACAGCTTTAATCTTAGCAAATTTTTAGTTAATTTCAGTTTTCTAAAAGTGCTAAAATAGCTAAAATAAAGTGGTCACTAATATTTGTAGATTTACAGTCCTCATGCTGGCCCCTCTTCGGTCTGTCGCTGATCTCACGCAAGACAGATTGAAGGCCAACCTGGAATTGGGAAGGGCCAGTAGATTTCTAACCCAACTATCCTTTCTGGGCAGTGACAAAAACTAACTTTCTGTTCCTGGTTACAAAGGTCCATGTATGCTAATGACCCGTATAACAAGATGAGCTGAATTGGTGGCCTGCAGGCAGATGTAGGTCAACTAAAATTGATATTTCTGAAGCAGATACTGTAGCACTGAATGTCATTGAAGCCCTCCTTTTAGCCTGATGACCAGATATCCTTCCTGTTCCTTATCAGAGGAGTGTGAGGATCCTATGTTCTACAGCCAAATCTTTGTGGGTGTTTCATTTAATGTAATTTTTTTAAAGGCTGAAAATTGCACAGCAATTGAACTGGCATGTTCCGCTTTGGCCCCCGCAGCATCTGACAAAGGGACTGGGTCAACCCCTGCTAGCTCATAAATGCCACTTGTAGGCTTTAAACTAGCTGTGGCAGGCCTTCTAAAGAAGGCAGTTACTTGATTACGAGTTGATGGTGCTATGCAATTTCGATTACTGAATGCACTCTTTCACTCAGCACTGGTTATGATGAACTTCATTGTG
Source organism: Neoarius graeffei (assembly GCF_027579695.1). Classification (NCBI taxonomy): domain Eukaryota; kingdom Metazoa; phylum Chordata; class Actinopteri; order Siluriformes; family Ariidae; genus Neoarius; species Neoarius graeffei. Next base: position 57,748,632 of record NC_083572.1, read on the forward strand.
GCAATATGCAGTTTTTAAATTTGCACATGTCTGAGTGTTAATGTCAGATGTTCTTGTGAAAAAGATGCCCACAATTGTTAAAACTATGATAGGTTTTTTTTTTTTCTTTTCTCTGATTTTTTTTTACCTAATTCAGTTATAGCTAAATACCACCCACCAATTCGGTCTCCCTGTCATAGGACAGACAGCTAGCAACCAGGGAGAGTGACTGCTATCACATGCTTCCTCCAAGACATGTGGAGCCAACCATCTGCATCTTTTTGGATTGCTGCTCAAGCTGCGTCGGGGGGGGAGGGTCATGGGGTCGTAACGCACTTTGAGGAAAGCGAAATGAGGGAATGGGAGACAGGCTTGTGACATCTCAATGTGTGCTTTATTTCACTTGCTTTCACTTTTCAGCAACTTAATTTTACTCTTAGCCAACACACAGCAGTGGCTGTTCAGCGTGCTCTCTCTCTCTCTCTCTCTCTGGTTACTGGCTCCTCTGTAGAAGAATAGAAGAGACATGCACAAGTAAATTGTCAGTGATCTGACATGGTGAGACTCATCACATGTTACCTGCTGATTCTACCTGCCTCCTCTCCATCCACAACTGACACTCGATCATGCCCCCACTGCCATGTACCCCCACCGTGTGACTCAGGCTAAGGAGCTATCCGGCCTGCATCTGACAAACCCCCCCCCCCCCCCCCCCCCCCCCCCCATGAGGTGGAGCCATTGGGACATGATTGGGACATAGAGTGAAAGGGCGTCCCAGCAAGTAGTATCGGAGAAAGAGGACTGCCCGCTTGATGGCCAGATGCTGTACTTACTCTCCCGTGCTGAGAGCTTGCAGCTAATCTACAGCATGGGGTGCTACTCCCCCTACATCACCTAGAACAAAATGGCCCACAGCCTTCTGTCTGATGCCTCAGACTGCAGAATGAAAGCGAGAGAAAAGTCAGGTGAATGCAACAGCAGGCCCCCAGACAAAACCGCTTTAACCTGGGCAAAAGCCCCTTTGCCTGGCTCTGTCCACTGGACCAGATCTGGTGACCCCCTTTTTCGTGAGGCCAGTCATCAGGCTGGTGATATCTAAAAAAAAAAAAAAAAAAAATTGGTACAACCCTCCTGTACAGGCCAGCCTGCCCCAGGAATGTCTCACTCCCTTTTTGGTCTTGGGCAGGCTGCAATCGCAGTCTTATCAATTTGGGACCACACCTGCCCATGACCCAAGTGGAAGCTCAGATACCATTCCTAGCATCCCTGTGAAAGAAGTTACAAATCATATTTTTAAGTGTCTGATTAAATTGTATGACCAGTCCATCTGTTTGCAGATGGTACACAGTGGTATGAATCGATTTAATCCCCTGTAACTTGAACAGTTTGTGAAGTGTGTCTGACATGAACACTGTGCCTTGATTAATCAGAATCTTTTTCAGGATTCTGGCTTGGGAGATAGCATGGAAGAGTGCTTCTGCAACACCGCACATAGAAATGTCGCATAGCGGCACTGCTTTCGGGTATTGTTGCATAATCCAGTGAGACTAATGCAGAGTGATGCCTTTGTGCAGTCTGATCTATGATCCTCTTCAAAAAATCTATACTGATTTTTTGAAGAGGATCTCAATTAATGGTAAAGGGCACAGTCGCACTTTTGGGGTGGCTGGCGGATTCACCAGCTGTGACATTCGTGACATGCCATGAACCAACTGTGAACGTTGAACCATTTCTATTATCCAGGCATTCGCAGCAGTGTTTTATTCTGTCCTAAATGCCCTGCCATGGGATTATGATGAGCTGCATGGAGCAAAAGTTAACTACGGCTCTTTGGGATCAGCAACTGGGTCCTTTCCTTTTTTGTGCGAGTGTCCTCCATCACTCAATATAACCTATCTTTAATAACAGAAAAATACAGATAGGAGGGTGCAATATTCGACTGGAGGTTTTGACCATCGATTCCTCTCATTTGGTCAGAAGCATGCCTCAAGGTTTCATCTTGCTCCCGTGGGAAATCCAATGGGAAATCCCGAAGGGAAATTCTTGTGAAGAGTAGAGGGGTGGAGCTCTCCCCACTCTCCCTGTCCCCCTGATGAGGAACGGATGCAGACGTCCTTGGGATTGCCTCCCCAGAAAAGGCTGCACTCTTCTGCATTTCACCACTGGAGGATCCATCCACAAATAAATGCTCTACCAATGCCTGAAACCCCAGCCAGTTTGTTCCCAGAATTAGTGGATGGATGAGGCAAGAATAACCACTGCCTCCACACTGTTTTTGTCTCCTGAATTGTATAGTGATGGGCACCAGCAGATACTGCAGTGCGGGGATCGGGAGGGGTGGGGAGACATGAGGGGAGAGAGAAGGGGGGGGGTGTCAGGTGGCTGCCAGCCAGACCACCTCCACCAGCGATGCTGCGCAGAGGCACTGGACCCAAGCCGTGGCTCTCTTATTACTGGCTCTCTCTGAAAGAATATGAGACACATGCATAAGTAAATTGCTAGTAATCTGACACAGGTGAGACTCCTCACGTGTTGTCTGCTGGTTCTACCTGCCTCCTCTCCATCTACAGCTGATGCTTGATCTCATCCTTGCTCCCAAACAACCATTTGGGACATGTGCTCCCTGTATACTATTCTGCCTCACAGTGATTCATAAGCATGAGCCTAGAACCAGAGTGAATTCTAGCTACGCTGTCACCCAAGCGCGTGGCAGATATAATGCTTGTCAAACAGATTCAACTAGGCTGCAGTTTGCAACAACGTCTTATGTTGAGGATACTAGGACTGATGATTTCGGCCTAATCAGCAATTCCTCTAGATTTGCTGGAGCTACTGTCTTCCCAGTTGTATTCTCGACTGACAGTTGGATTCCAAAAGTGACAGAAACGTGGTCCTTTTCTCAGCAGTAGTGACATGAGCTCAAATTTGCTGGAGCTTATGGCCCTGAGGTTGCCAGCAAAACTTTGGCTTCCAGAAAGAAAGAAAAGCACAACTTTATTCATCACACAGTTGTGAAATTCCTCTCTGCATTTAACCCATCTGAAGCAGTGAACACACACATGCGGACACACATAGCCAGAGCAGTGGGCAGCCATGCTAACAGCGCCCGGAGAGCAGTTGGGAGTTAGGTGTCTTGTTCAAGGGCACCTCAGTCCAAGGCCATCCCATATTAACCTAACCGCATGTCTTTGGACCGTGAGAGAAACTGGAGCACCTGGAGGAAACCCATGCAGACACGGGGAGAACATGCAAACTCCACACAGAAAGGCCCCCTCTGGCAGCTGGGCTCAAACCCAGAACCTTCTTGCTGTGAGGCGACTGTGCTAACCACTTACACCACCGTGCCGCCCACTGGTACTACCATTGCAGCACATGGACTTTCTTGAGTAGATGTGTTGTACCAAGTGGATAGAGAAATTTGGCACCCTCAGCCAAGGTATGTGGGCCTGGCTCCATGGATTGAATCTCCAGCTGAGGGCTGCAAAATGGCCCTTAAGTAAAAGCTGTTCCTTGAATATGCACTTCATTGGCTGGATCCAGAGCATTTGCCAGATTCCCATACTAACCACAGCACCATGGGTTACATGTCTCTGAGCACTTTTAGGCTTACTACAGCCTTTTGGAAAGGGGTGAAGCATTTCTATCCTTGAAGACCCCTGCTTACATGGTAAGATAGCAAACTGAAATGGGTGTCTCTGAAAACTGCCTTTTGCTAGCAGTCTCTTCTCCAAAAAGAGGGAAAAAACATGCACGATCTGGTGGTAACCTTGGCTTACCGGTATGTGCATTTGTGATTCTGGGTTTCAGCCTAAGGCCCCATCACCCAGTTTTGTGAATCAGTGAATTGATCATGCAATGTTATATGAAGATGAGCCTGCAGAATGTTCTTTACTGTACCCATTATGTGCCACAAGTTATTGAACGTAGAGAGGATGGCAGACATCCTATCTTCATACCAGTTGTTTTTCTCATCTAAAGATGATGGTGGATGTCAACAGCATAATGATGTATACGGTAGATAGGCTGATGACCAACTGTTCCTGTGACATGCCAGTCTACAAGGAGCATCTCATCAGCATGCGTATTATTTAGAGATGTGCAGCACGAACGAGTCGATACTACTGTTGCCTGGACATCACCATGTTTCTGAGTTCTGCAAGGTTAACCTTGCCCTTCCCAGTACTGTGAGTTCTGCAATTATCTCTGAGGTCCTTTCCAGTTATCCCCAAGTTAATTAGTTCTCATGACAGGATTGATGTATGTTATCCAGGTGATTCCAGCAACCCCTGATCGTTAGGAGGGTTTCATAGAACTACATTTATACTGTATATGTGATTAATATAACTATCGTGATGTTAAACATTTGGATTTATGAAGGTTGAATGAATGCAAATCTTTCTTTAGTCATGCTCTTGTACTAAACAGCCAATCAAATGCTTTACAGTGCTCTGTGCAGCAAGAAAAACTTGGATGTATAACATTTGAGAAAACTTGACAGTAGAGGTGAATAGTGTTGTCTGTCTGCAGCCAGTGATTTGTAATTTGTTAACCAATTATATCAATTACACACGTACTGAAATGTGACCAAATAAAAGACTGAGCAAGGGAAAAAGATAAATCTACAAATATCAGAGTAAAGATGCAAAAAAACTAAGATTTCCTCTTTAAAAATCCAATTACCTGCCTCCTTTTATTATTTGTTAGACCTGTATACGATGTAATTGTTTACTGTGTTCAGCTTATGCTTACTTGTGATCAGGAGTTTTTTGTAGTCAATCTGAATTTAGTTATTGCCTTTGTCTAATCAGCTCCTCTCCAGCCCATTATGGCCAGTCAGCAGCCAGCATACCAGGGAATGATGGGAGTTCAGCAACCACAGAGTGCCAGTATCATGAATTCTCAACGTCCAGGCATGAGTGGACAGATACAAGGCATGGTGGTACAGTACACACCAATGCCCTCCTATCAGGTACTGTGTGTGTGACATGTGCATGTGGAAATGCTCTTAACAGGTATCCAGAAACATTTGTGCGCCAAACACCCCTGTACTTACCTCAGGTGCCTGTAGCTAATGAAACCCAGCCTGTGGTGCAGCAGCAGTACCAGCAGCCTGTCATGGTGCCAGTTAGCCAGTCTGTACAGGGTGCAATACCAGCTGCCCCACCCATGCCAGTCTACTATAGCGTCCTGACGCCAACACAACAGAACAGCACAAGGTAATGCAATCACAATGCAGAACTTTTATGCAACACTATACACTTCTACTGATAAGCATATGTAGTATGTTATACTTTGTATTCCAAATGTTTGTATGCATGTGTGGATCTGTATGTGTACATATTTCAGTCCATCTGTGGGCTACCTGCAGCCTCCCAGTTCAGATCAGTACCAGATGACTCAGTCCCCTTCCCCCTGCAGTCCTCAGCAGATACAGCAGCAGTATTCAGGTATCTGAATAATTTGGCATATTTTATTTGGTTAGTTCGTGTTGCAGTTTTATATATATAATTTTTAAAATTTCTCTGAATATAATATTTGGCTTTCTCTGCTTTTATTTATTTCCTGCTTTTTAAGTAGCTATTCTTCCTCACTGGATAAAGTGTTCTTAGAAGATTTGTGTACACAGTGAGAACTGTTTACAATTTCTGGCTGTTTTTTTTTTTAAACAGCAAATTAACAAAATGTACAAAACCCTACCCAACTTATTCCATATTCCTATAACTGATTGTGAGCTGAAAACAAAATCTGAAGAATTTTTTTTTTAATAATTATATATGAAACTGATATTTACACACATCAGATCAGGTACATCAGCCAAAACTCCCCAGTTTACAGACTAGACCCTCAGTGGTTAAATCTGCTCATCATTGATTGCTGGACACAGTCAGCTTTGTTGGACATAGCAGACAGACAACGGACAGGCTGTCCTACTGCAGAACATTTACTACCTCATGCTGAGCCCATACAACATACATAAACACACAGTCAGCCTCAAACTCTAAATATGATGGCAAGTGTTACATTATAGGTCGTCGTCGTCTTTTGGCTGCTCCCGATTAGGGGTCGCCACAGCGGATCTTTCGTCTCCATTGCTCCCTGTCTTCCACATCCTTCTCTACCACATATGCCACTTTCATGTCCTCTCTCACCACATCCATGTATCTCCTCTTTGGCCTTCCTCGTTTTCGTTTGCCTGGCAGCTCCATCCTCAACATTCTCCTTCCAACATGCTCTGCATCTCTCCTCAGGATGTGCTCATACCATCTCAGTCTTATCTCTCTTACCTTAATTCCCAAGCTGTCCACATGTGCTGTCCCTCTGATGTGCTCATTCATTATCCTGTCCAACCTTGTCACTCCCATCGCAAACCTTAACATCCTCAACTCCGCCACCTCCAACTTTGCCTCCTGTCTCTTCGTTAAGGGTACGGTCTCCGATCCATACATCACAGCTGGTCTCACTACTGTCTTGTACAGCTTACCTTTCACTTTTGCTGGAACTTTCCTATCACATGACTCCTGAAACCCTTCTCCAACTGCTCCACCCTGCCTGCACTCTCTTTCTCACCTCACTATCGCAGCCCCCATTTTCTGCACAGTTGACTCCAGGTACTTGAATTCACCAACTTTCTTTATGTCTACTCCTCACATCTTCACTACACTCTCATCCCCATTCTCATTGATGCACATGTATTCTGTTTTGATACTGCTCACCTTCATTCCTCTTTGTTCCAATGCATACCTCCATCTCTCCAAACCCAACTCAACCTCCTTTCCACTTTCACCACATATCACAATATCATCTGCAAACATTATGTTCCATGGTGACTCTTGCCTCACTTCGTCCGTCAAGCTATCCATCACTATGGCAAACAAAAAAGGACTCAAAGCAGATCCTTGATGGAGTCCCACCTTCACCTTGAACCGTTCAGTCGTTCCAACTGCACACCTCACTGCTGTTTCGCTGTTCTCATACATGTCTTGCACCACTCTAATATACTTCTCATTCACTCCACACTTTCTCATACAATACCATAACTCATCTCTCGGCACTCTATCGTATGCCTTCTCCAGGTCTACAAACACACAATGTAGCTTTCTCTGGCCTTCTCTGTACTTCTCCATTAACATTCTTAAAGCAAAAATTGCATCCGACGTGCTCTTCCTTGGCATAAACCCGTACTGCTGTTCACAGATTGCTACCTCTCTTCTCAATCTCGCCTCCAGTACCCTTTCCCATAGCTTCATGGTGTGGCTTATCAGTTTTATCCCTCTGTAATTACTGCAGCTCTGTACATCTCCCTTATTCTTGTATATTGGGACTAGCACACTCTCCATTCATTTGGCATTTTCTCATTCTCTAAGATCTTATTAAACAACCTCGTTAGGAACTCCACAGCCGTCTCACCCAAACATCTCCAAGCCTCAATCGGGATACCATCTGGTCCGACTGCTTTCCCAGTCTTCATTCTTTCATGGCTGCCCTCACCTCATCCTTACTAACCAACTCTATTTCCTGATTTGCTGTCTCCAACGAATCTGATCTTTTCTCTCTTGGATTCTCCTCATTTAATAAATTCTCAAAGTACTCTTTCCACCTTCTTAATACACTCTCTTTGTTTGTCAGCACATTTTCATTTACATCTTTGGTCACTCTTACCTGCTGTACATCCCTCGCTTCCCTGTTTCTCTGCCTAGCTAGTCTGTACAGGTCTTTCTCTCCTTCTTTGGTTTCCAGTCTTTCGTACAACTCCTGGTATGCATCTGCTTTTGCCTTCGCTACCGCTCTTTTTGCCTTCTGTCTCGTCTCTCTGTATAACCGCCTGCTTTGCTCATCTCTCTGATTGTCCTAATTCTTCTTTGCTAGCCTCTTCTCTATAATTTCCTGCACTTCATTGTTCCACCACCATGTCTTCTTGTCTTCCTTCCTCCTTCCCGATGACCACCCTAGCACCTTCCTTGCTACCTCTCTTACTAGTATAGCAGTAGTATCCCAATCTTCTGGCAGACTTCCATTACCACTCACTGCTCATCTCATTTCTTCCCTAAACTCCTTCTGATGATCAACCTCTTTTAGTTTCCACCACTTAATCTTCAGCTCCACTATTTCACGCTTCCTCTTTTTCACTTTCAAGCTCATCCTGCACACGACCACTCGATGTGGTCTAGCTACACTCTCCCCTGCCATCACTTTACAGTCTCCAATCTCCTTCAGGTTACCTCTTCTGCAGAGTATGTAGTCCACCTGTGTAGCTCTTCCTCCACTCTTAACCGTCACCCTGTGCTGTTCTTTCTTCTCGAAGTATGTATTGACCATTGCCAAATTCATCCTCTTTGAAAAATCAACCACCATTTGCCCTTCCACATTTCTCTCTCTTACACCATATCTGCCCATCATGTCCTCATCTACTCTGTTTCCCTCGCCAACATGTCCGTTGAAATCTACTCCTATCAACATGTGCTCCTCCCTTTTCTACCACTTCATTCATCTTTTCCCAGAAAGACTCTTTCTCTTCATTCTCACATCCAACCTGTGGGGCATACGCACACACAACATTGATTACCACTGCTTGAATCTCCAACTTCATGCCCATCACTCTATCTGACACTCTTCACATCAATCACACTGTTGACCAACTCACCCCTCAAAACAATGCCAACACCATTTCTCTTTCCCTCGACTCCATAATAAAACAACTTGCATCCACCTCCAGTGTTCTTGGCCTTGCTTCCCTTCCACTTCGGCTCCTGCACACACACAATATCCAACTTCCTTCTTTCCATCATACCTGCTAACTCTCTCGCTCTGCCAGTCAATGTTCCCACAGTGTTCCTACCCTCAATTCTAAGCTCCTTCCCTTCCATCTTTCATGCTGTCTCCTAACATGCCTCCCCCCTCTCTTTCTCATTCTCTGTTTTGGCGCAACAGTAGCATACTTTCCACCGGCACCTTGTTGACCAACAGTACTGGAGGCAGCCGTTGTTAAGGCGGGCCCTGACCGATCCGGTATGGTATTTCTCTTTTCAATCTGCATTATGGCCAGTCAGCAGCCAGAATACCAGGGAATGATGGTCTTCAGCCACTGGGGGTGCATAAGCGTACTCTTGGTGCTGGTCCCAAGCCCGGATAAATGGAGAGGGTTGCATCAGAAAGGGCATCCGGCATAAAACTGTGCCAAATCTAACACGTGGATTGAAAAATGTTACATTATAGGTAACACATTTATAATAATTTGTTGCATTTGTTTTCTTCATGTTAAAGCACCTTATAGTTACTGTTTCTTGGAAATAATTAGAAACCATTATATCTCTGTGTAGCTGAAACGGTCATTAATGACTGTACTAGCAGTCACTGTACCATACTTTCAGCCATTCACCAGGCTTTAAACATGCTTAAAAGTACATATGAGTTACTTAAATTTGTCATGATAATATAGCACCCTGTATTGAACTGAAATTTTGTATAAATTTTAAAATTAAACTAGATTGCACTTCCTCTGCAGAAACTGCTGGAGTGTGCTTGCTCAAATGAAGCCACATTCTCTGCTTCTGTCTCTCTCTCTCTCTCTCTCTCTCTGTGTCTCTCTGTTTCTCTACATCTCTCTCTCACCCAATCACTATCCCCACCAATACACATTGTCACACTGTCATGTTTTAAAAGAAGGATTTCAGAGCGCTTCGCACTCTGAAATCCTTGTTTTAAATGGCTTTGGTCAACAGCTCTCACTCCTTCTCTGGCTCAAAGTCTCTTTCACATCATTTTGAAGGGAGATTTCACTGCGCTTCGCGCAGTGAAATCTCCTCTCCACCCTTTTATATGTTTTTCAATTTAATTCAGAGGTTTTACAGGGTTTAAAACATGGATTTTGGCTGTAAAATCGCAGTTTTAATTTTGTTTTTCTGCTGCTCCCATTCTAACGTCTAGAGTGGAGGAGCTCCTTATGACATCACTCCAAAGTTCTACCCATTCATTTCAATGGCACGGAATTTTGCCGAAAAACGGGAATACCGAACGAACAACAAGGGGGAGTGCAACCATTTTAACAAGCACACCATTCCAGATCGGGCCCTACGTTTCAGCGTTGGAACGGTGTCTCTATCTCGAAAGCCCTAGGAGCAGTAGTGGATCCAAAATATGGGTGAAATGGAATAATAATAAAAACTAGATTGCATCTCCTCTGCAGAAACTGCTGGAGTGTGCTTGCTGAGCTGTAGCAGAACAGAAGAAAAAAGAAGGAAAAAAAAAGGAAAAGACGAGTGCAGTTCAGACCCGATTGCATGAATGTGTCAGGGGAGTTGGTCTGAAGTATCACATGAAGTTTGGTGCATCTCCGGTGGAGCGTGTCTGAGTAGGACGACTCGATTCGTGAGTCCTATTCATTTTCTATGGGGAAAAACACAACAGAAAAACGACAAGGACGACAGAACGGGTGCATCGATCCAAAAGCTGTATACAAGCGCACTACACCAGTGGATATGTGGTGAAGTGTTACTGAGCAAAACTCCATTCATTTGAATGGGGCCAAAAATCAATGGAAGCCTACGGAGGGAAAAAAAGGATGTGTGAAAACCAAGAAAAAGACGAGTGCAGGTCTCAGATGAGGGGATGGATATGTGTGGGGACTTGCCCTGAGGCATCATATGAAGTCTCTTGAAGTTTGGTCACTCAGTTAAAAAAAAAAAATTTGACGGAGAGTGAAAGCTTTTTTCCCGAAACGCCATTCATTTTCAATGGGGCCAAAAATGAATGGAAGTGAATGGATGAAGAAGTGGGGCATGAAAAGAAAGGAACAAATGAGTGCGGGTCAGAACCAAATGCATATACACTACCGTTCAAAAGTTTGGGGTCACTTTGAAATGTCCTTATTTTTGAAAGAAAAGCACTGTTCTTTTCAATGAAGATCACTTTAAACTAATCAGAAATCCACTCTATACATTGCTAATGTGGTAAATGACTATTCTAGCTGCAAATGTGTGGTTTTTGGTGCAATATCTCCATAGGTGTATAGAGGCCCATTTCCAGCAACTCTCACTCCAGTGTTCTAATGGTACAATGTGTTTGCTCATTGCCTCAGAAGGCTAATGGATGATTAGAAAACCCTTGTACAATCATGTTAGCACAGCTGAAAACAGTTGAGCTCTTTAGAGAAGCTATAAAACTGACCTTCCTTTGAGCAGATTGAGTTTCTGGAGCATCACATTTGTGGGGTCGATTAAATGCTCAAAATGGCCAGAAAAATGTCTTGACTATATTTTCTATTCATTTTACAACTTATGGTGGTAAATAAAAGTGTGACTTTTCATGGAAAGCACAAAATTGTCTGGGTGACCCCAAACTTTTGAACGGTAGTGTATGTGTCTGGGGAGTTGGCCTGAGGTATCACATGAGGTTTGGTGCGTCTGCGATGAAGCGTGTCCGAGCAGGACGATTCAGTTTGTGAGCCCTATTCATTCTCTATGGGAAAAAAATGACAGAAATATGACAAGAATGAGAGAACAGGTGTGTCAGTCCAAAAGCTGAAAACAAGCACGCCATTCCAGATCGGGCCCTACGTTTCAGCGTTGGAATGGTGTCTCTATCTCGAAAGCCCTAGGAGGAGTAGTGGATCCAAAAACCAGGTGAAATGTAATCATAAAAACAAAACTTAAGAAGAAAAATAATGTGCTTTTGCAAGCACATTAATAATTGCTGCAGACTTGAACCTCCTGAAGCTTGTGTCTAAATATCTAAAGCGGTATTCTTGAGTAGAAGCCAGTGACTGAGGGCGCAACATACTATAAATATTTACTGAAGTCTTGTGCTGTGTTCTAAACTTGTTGAATCTGGTACAGCACCTGCTGAACTTCTAAGGTCAAAGAAGTAATGGTGGTCATTGCCATGATCTTTGCCACAAATAGATATTCTTACCTTTCACCCCCTTTCATCTTTAGTCAGGTATCTGAATCAAGAATGTACCTACCATGACAGAGGTGTTTTTCATATATATATTAGAGAGAGAGACAGAAAACCAACCAATCAATCAAGTTACATATACACGCTTCTTAGGTGTTTTAATAGACGAAAAGCTTGCATAGAAAAATCATGTTGAGCTCATTATCAAAAAGATATACAGTAAGAATATAGGAATAATATGAAAGGTTAAATATTTACAATCACAAAAAAAACCCTCATTCTATACTACACCTTGATTTACCCAGGGGTGTAGTGGGCGTGGTACGCGGGGGTACGCCGTCCACCCACTTCTCCCGAGGTGAGATTAAAACAAAAAAACTGTCATTCAATGGCCTGAGTTTATACGCTCTACAGTAAGTGACACATGCCTTTGTGCTCATCATCAATGCCCCCTCCAATCGAACGTTACGTAAAACGTAGCGACGCAAAGTAGAATGCATTCTAAACGCAGCCGAGATATTAGAATTATGTAAACGGTTGACTCCGCCATTTTAATGGCTGCATGTCATGTATTTTGTATACGCAGGTGCCTCAATCGCGCCAGACTAAATGCTTGATTTATTCGATTGGTGCCTTTTATAATAAATTTCAGCCCATTGCTGGTTTGCATGCGATGCGAGTGAGTGACGCGACTTTTTTTGAACTTCTGGACACATGCTGTTGCCACGGCAGTAAGTAGGCTAGTAAAAATATCGAATTCCGAATGCAGCTCGGCTCAAATGAACATGAATCGAACATGAACAAAGGTGTTTGTGTATCATAATTTCCAATATTTTGGCTTCACGCCTGATAGTCCATGTTGAACCTATGCAAGGTTTATGTTGAGTTCCAGCAGCAGAGTGGTGCTGTCTACGACGATGCATTCGGAAGGAGAAGGCGAATTTGTTCCTCTTTAGCCATTTCGGCATATTTATTGGAGACAAAATAAACCGCGGCTTTTCGCCATAACAGTTGGGCTGTACTGACAAACACGAATGAAAATTGCACACACAAAAATGTCTGAAAAAAAGTGTCTTCTTGTGCCCTCTTGTGTTGTTAAAAGAACGTAACATTTATACAAATCATTCATACCAAACATAGGCGACCAAACAAAGGCTACCGCTTCTGACATGATATCAAATCGATGATGTCACGAATCGCGTACCCCCACTTTAAAAATCTCCACAACACCACTGGATTTACCCATACCTAACATACTGTAATATTATATGAGCAAGCACTTATCCAACAACGCTAAAGCCATTGCTCTTACTACAGAAACGCTTTATTAGGATTGCTTCAAATGTGTCATATACATTCCCTTCAGCAATTTTGTTTCATGATTTCAAAGTACAGTATTAACAATATACGACATTAACAAAATACAGCATAGTCTTTTTTTTTTTTCACAAAATCATCTATGGAAGTTCATGTTTAACAGCACATTAGAGATAGCATTACATTTAACTCAAATATCCAAAAACACAACACAAGACAGCGCAATAACTTAAGACCGTTTCTAATCAAATCTAATCAGCGACAGTTTAATGTATACAGGACCCTTTGTATGGAATAGTCTAAAAAAAAAAAACAATTACAAAACAGTACGTTTCTGCCCCTTTTCAAGAAGCAACTGATAAAGGAAATCTTGAATAATCCAACTACTAAATTACACTGATCTGTCTTTCCAAATCCTTATCAATAAATTGTTTATAATTGATGTTTTCATGTTTAATATTGGATTTGTTCAGTAAGTTGAGCTTTAGCTTAGCCCTATCATTTTATTCAGCAAATCGATGTCATTATTGTTATTTTACAATGTATTCATATATGTGCTTGTAGCAAATTGTATGTTTGTTTTTCCTGGCTATCTAGTTGATCAATTACTTGAATTATTAAGGGATTTTTTTTTAACTTTATGCTTTATATAAGTTGAACCTAATATTGTCATTTTTATTTTAGCAAGGGGAGACCCTCGAAAAACCATCAGGTTTCAGGCCTCCCCTACATGTCTTGTATTTGTTATATTTTGTTCAGCCAATTTTGTTCTTGTATGTGCAATAAACACGCGCGCGCACACACAGTGCTGAGCGTAAATGAGTGCACCCCCTTTGAGAAGTAACATTTTAAACAATCTCTCAATGAAGACAAACAATTTCCAAAATGTTGACAAGACAAAGTTTAATATACGTAACATCTGTTTAACTTATAACGGGAAAGTAAGGTTAATAATATAACTTAGATTACACATTTTTCAGTTTTACTCAAATTAGGGTGGTGCAAAAATGAGTACACCCCACAACAAAAACTACGATATCTAGTACTTTGTATGGCCTCCATGATTTTTAATGGCAGCACCAAGTCTTCTAGGCATGGAATGAACAAGTTGGCGACATTTTGCAACATCAATCTTTTTCCATTCTTCAACAATGACCTCTTTTAGTGACTGGATGCTGGATGGAGAGTGATGCTCAACTTGTCTCTTCAGAATTCCCCATAGGTGTTCGATTGGGTTCAGATCAGGAAACATACTTGGCCACTGAATCACTTTTACCCTGTTCTTCTTCAGAAATCCAGCAGTGGCCTTAGATGTGTGTTTAGTCATGTTGGAAAAGTGCACGACGACCAAGGGCACGGAGTGATGGTAGCATCTTCTCTTTCAGTACAGAGCAATACATCTGTGAATTCATGATGCCATCAATGAAATGCAGCTCCCCGACACCAGCAGCACTCATGCAGCCCCACATAAGGACGCTGCCACCACCATGTTTCACTGTAGGCACCATGCATTTTTCTTTGTATTCCTCACCTTGCGACGCCATACAGTTTTGAAGCCTTCAGTGTCAAAAACATTTATCTTGGTCTCATCACTCCAGAGTGTGGAGTCCCAGTAGTCTTCATCTTTGTCAGCATGGGCCCTGGCAAACTCTAGGCGGGTTTTTTGTGCCTGGGCTTTAGGAGAGGCTTCTTTCGTGGACAGCATCCATGCATGCCATTCCTCTGCAGTGTACGCCGTATTGTGTCACGGGAAATAGTCACCCCAGATTGGCTTTCTACTTCTTGAGATAACTGCAGTGAACTTGCATGCCGATTTTCTTCAACCCTTCTCATCAGAAGACGCTCCTGTCGAGGTGTTAACTTCCGTGGACGACCTGGACGTCTCTGTGAGATGGTTGCAGTTCCATCTTTCTTAAATTTTTGTACCACTTTTTCTACAGTGTTCTGACTGATAAGTAAAGCTTTGCTGATCATCTTGTAGCCTTCACCCTTGTGGTGTAAAGAAATTATTTTCTTTGGGGAATTCTGAAGAGACAAGTTGAGCATCACTCTCCATCCAGCATCCAGTCACTAAAAGAGGTCATTGTTGAAGAATGGAAAAAGATTGATGTTGCAAAATGTCTCCAACTTGTTCATTCCATGCCTAGAAGACTTGGTGCTGCCATTAAAAATCATGGAGGCCGTACAAAGTACTAGATGTAGTAGTTTTTGTTGTGGGGTGTACTCATTTTTGCACCACCCTAATTTGAGTAAAACTGAAAAATGTGTAATCTAAGTTATATTATTAACCTTACTTTCCCGTTACAAGTTAAACAGATGTTATATTAAACTTTGTCAACATTTTGGAAATTGTTTGTGTTCATTGAGAGATTGTTTAAAATGTTACTTTTCAAAGGGGGTGCACTCATTTATGCTGAGCACTGTGTGTATGTATATACAGATAGTGTGTGTATGTATGTATGTATGTATATATATATATATATATATATATATATATATATATATATATATTTATTTATTGGTCTAATCAAATTCAGAGAGATTCAATTGCACAGATGAGAGTTCATTATTGTTGTATTAATCATACAGTTTCTCATGAAATCTGATTTGTTTTCAGCACCATGTAGACAATTCTGAACAAGATTTCTCTAAAGTAGTGTCAGCATTAATGATGTGTGTGTGTGTGTGTGTGTGTGTGTGTGTGTGTATTTGATCTCTCTGTGCATGTGTGTAGGAGTGCCAGCTCCTGGTCCAAGTGTTATGGTGATGCAATTGAGTGTTCCAAATGGGCCACAGCCTACCCAGAATCCTCCCATGGTGCAGTGGAATCCCTGCAAGTATTACAGTGTGGAACAGAGACCCAGCAAACCTGAGCCGCAGGTATTAAACACGGTCCTACTAATTACCGTCCGGACCCTTCTGGATACTGTCCAGATATTGACATTTTTTTCCAGCTATATATAAAGTTAAAGGGTACATATTGAGAATTAATGATGTATACCAAACAGGGATTTTACCTACTATAATTTTAAATTGCACAGGGGCATACACTCAGAAGTAGGGGCCCCTGTGTGTGGTGTAACAAGAGATATGGAGAGCAAGCGAGTGAGTGTTCAGCTTGCATTAATTGAGAATTGTTTTTATTTTTTAATTTATTGACATTTTTTCCAGCAGTATATAGAGTTAAAGGGTACATATTGAGAAATAATGATGTAAGCAAGAGAGAAGAATGGAGGGACAGTACCGGCAGAACTCTGCAGACTACATTCAGGCAGTCATCTCTCAGCTAGACGACCACCCATTTGTTCAGCATGTGGTGCCTCCTAAAGGGAAACCACCTGGATTTATCCTGCATGTTGATGACCAGCTGAGGGACATTGCATAGTTCTGTTGAGCTGATGCCAAATATCCCTCCATCATGGGAATCGACAGGACCTTCAACCTGGGGGAATGCTGCGTAACATGTACAGTCTACAAGAACAACGGAGTCCTCCGGAAATCATCACAGGAACCACCCATCATGTTTAGGCTCCATCTGTCTACACTGGGATGGCAGTTATGAGAGCTACCATGGGTTTTTCTTTAACCTGCAGTATAAGTTTGACAGCAGCACTCTGGCAGGTATGGAATTCGGCATCGGGGATCTGCTGGTTGGCTCAGATGAGGAGAGAGCCCTGACTAAAGCCATAAGACGGTGCTTCCCAGGTTCTTCTCTGCTCCTTTGTACACGTCATCTAGAAGATAACACCAGACGTCGACTGCAGGACAAAGTTGGTGTGGGCAAGAAGACACACACGCTGATCCTATAGGACCTCTTTGGGCCAGATGGTCTCACAAGTGCCAAAGGCACATTCCAGTTTAATGAAGTGGCTCACACTCTTCAGCTGAAGTATGAAGAAAGTGTTCCCCTCTTCACTCCTTACCTATGCCAGAAGCTCCTGCCTGCCATCAGAGAACATGTGGTTGCACCACAGAGGACTCATGACAACATACCCATCAACTGGACCAACAACAACTGCGAGGCAGTCGACCATTTGCTGAAGCTGGAGACCAACTGGAAGCCTGAGAAAGTTCCAGATCTCATCGAGAAGATTCACCGCATCATGCTACTACAGTACGCTGATATCCGGCGAGCACTTCACGGTCAAGGCAATTTCCAACTTGTCCCACGTGTGCAACATCTGCAAGTTGCACACTTAAAGTGGACTGCTAAGATTGAGGAAGAGAAGAACAAAGACTTCGTGGCCAACAGGAGCCAAAAAAAAAAGATCCGCTAAGATGACCTCTGCTGATGGCAAACTGACCATTACTTCCACAACGCATCTAGCCAAAAACCCATGCCAGTGTTCCCGCCCCAGGGCAGCAAAGACCAAGTAAACAGCACAGATTGCCTATGTACAAATACATTGTAATTACATTATAAATGATCCATTCCCTTCCATATATTGCATACAGTGCCTTGCAAAAGTATTCATACCCCTTGAACTTTTTCACATTTTTCCACCTTACAACCACGAACTTAAAAGTTTTTTATTGGGATTTTATGTGATAGACCAACACAGAGTAGCACATAATTGTGAAGTGAAACGAAAATGATAAATGGTCTTCAAAATTTTAAACAAATACAAATCTGAAAAAATGTGGTGTGCATTAGTATTCAGCCCCCTGTACTCTGATACCTCTAAATACAATCCAGTGCAATCAATTGCCTTCAGAAGTCATCTAATTAGTTAAGAGTCCTACTGTGTGTAATTTACTCTCAGCATAAATACACTTGTTCTGTGAAGGCCTCAGTGGTTTGTTAGAGAACACTGAAGAACAAACAGCATCATGAAGACCAAAGAACTCACCAGATAGGTCAGGGATAAAGTTCTGGAGAAGTTTTAAAGCAGGGTTAGGTTATAAAAAAAATATCCCAACTTCTGAACATCTCAAGAAGCACTGTTCAATCCATCATTCAAAAATGGAAAAAGTATGGCACAACTGCAAACCTACCAAGACATGGCCGTCCACCTAAACTGACAGAGCGAGCAAGGAGAGCACTGGTCAGAGAAGCAGCCAAGAGGCCCATGATCACTCTGGAGGAGCTGCAGAAATCCACAGCTCAGGTGGGAGAATCTGTGCACAGGACAACTATAAGTCGTACACTCCACAAATCTGGCCTTTTTGGAAGAGTGGCAAGAAGAAAGCCATTGTTGAAAGACAGGCATAAGAAATGTAGGGGACACAGCAAACATGTGGAAGAAGGTGCTTTGGTCAGATGAGACCAAAGTTGAACTTTTTGGCCTAAATGCAAAGCGCTACGTGTGGCGGAAAACTAACACTGCTCATCACCCTGCACACACCATCCCCACTGTGAAACATGGTGGTGGCAGCATCATGCTATGGGGATGCTTTTCTTCAGCAGGGACAGGGAAGCTGGTCAGAGTTGATGGGAAGATGGATGGAGCTAAATACAGGGCAATCCTGGAAGAAAACCTGTTGGAGGCTGCAAAAGACTTGAGACTGGGAAGGAGATTCACCTTCCAGCAAGACAGTGACCCTAAACATACAGCCAGAGCTACAATGGAATGGTTTAGATCAAAGAATATTCATGTGTTAGAATGGCCCAGTCAAAGTCCAGACCTAAATCCCATTGAGCATCTGTGGCAAGACTTGAAAATTGCTGTTCACAGACGCTCTCCATCCAATCTGGCTGAGCTTGAGCTATTTTGCAAAGAAGAATGGGCAAAAATTTCAGTGTCTCGATGTGCAAAGCTGGTAGAGACATACCACAAAAGACTTGCAGCTGTAATTGCAGCAAAAGGTGGCTCTACAAAGTATTGATGCAGCGGGGCTGAATACTAATGCACATCACATTTTTCAGATTTTTATTTGTTTAAAATTTTGAAGACCATTTATCATTTTCGTTTCACTTCACAATTATGTGCTACTCTGTGTTGGTCTATCACATAAAATCTCAAGAAAAACTTTTAAGTTCGTGGTTGTAAGGTAGAAAAATGTGAAAAAGTTCAAGGGGTATGAATACTTTTGCAAGGCACTGTATATTGTGCTTGTATAGCCTCGGTCACAACCGGCCGTACGTGCTCCTACGGCCTGTCTACGTGCAAAAAATGCAAGAAACGCACGGAGGGCGCGCGTTAAACGCACGGAGGGCGCGCGTGTGACGTGTTGATTTTCGAGCCGTAGACCGGCCGCAGACCGGCCGCAGAGGTTCTTTGTCATGTCAAACAAACTCTACGGGCGCTTACGTTTTTTTCAGGTTGCAAGACAAACTTGCGGCCAACGTGCGTCTTTCTCCATGAACAAAAAAAACGCAGCGATTTGGGAAACGCCAAAAATCGCACGGCCAAAAAATCGTACTTCCGGTCGTGACCTAGGCTTATAATATGTTAACATATATTCCAGAATTCTTTAGTTTTGGGCTTTGATATTGATGATATGATAACAGTCCGGACGGTGTGCCTACTACATCAGAACAGTGTTAACACTGTCCGAACGGTGATGGAAAGTTCTGGATGGTATCCGGACGGCAATTAGTACGACCCGTTAAACATGCACACACAGACACACTCGCAGGCTCTCATAATGAATGTCATGCTTCAAATATCATAGGCATTTTCATAATACTTGCATATTTAAAGGCAAAAAAAAAATCCCACATTTGAATTAAGATCCCTTCCTAAATTTTTGAATGAATAATTCCTGTCTGTCTCGATGTATAGAACATGCAGAAACATTGTTATTTTTATATTTAGTAAATGTTATTTATTGCATGCTTTAATTTTGCAATGTTTCTAAAATTATCCACGATTTTTCTAATTAAACATCTCTATGCATGTGTACTGTGACACTATACAGTGTGTCAGTAGTTACAATTTACAACAAGCACTATCGGAGACGCTTTTTCTGTGGCCAAATTTGAAAAGGCATATTGTGCAGAATATTCTCTTATAATGGGCATATCAGGTGAAAATTCAATCCAAATTGCTTGAAACGGCTCTCTTTGAATTCAGAATTGAACGCAGAACAACATACTTTTTACAGAATTAAAATATTTGTTTATCCATTCTTGAGGTATTACAAATCAAACATTGAAAAAAATGGCTTAATTTTTAGAAAAATTATGTATTAGGATGGTGTGGTCCAAAATGGGCCTAATTAACGAATTAGATCAAATGTTTGTTCGTAATACCTTTATTTTTCAAGATATTTACATGGAAAATAATGTTAATTATGCTAATTAGGTAAAAACTAGTGCTGCCAAAAATGTCGCGTTATTAACGCGTTAACTTGACTCAATTTTAACGGCGCTAATTTTTTTATCGCGAGATTAACGCTCTGTGACATGATGCCACGCCCCGCACAGCCAGAGTCCTCTGCCCTCCCCCGAAGAGCCACGGTGCTCGGCTTAGGTTTCGTTTTCCCATCGGCGGCTCCAGCCCCATTTTGCAGTGGCTGTGACAAGACGTGTTATGCTCTGCAATAAAAAAAAAAAACACATTGGTACAACCAGTGTTCGAACTATGCCGATATTTTCAGGGGGTCCCTTTTTTTTCCCTTGGGGGGGGTGTGCTTGCGCTTGTCTCAGAGCGTGGATCTCCATCGCGCGCTCACTTCGGATATGCAAATGCTTCCCGTTACACACGATTGCTATGTCAATAAACATCATTTTGCCAATATTTTAGAGACCCCCCCAACATTTCCCAAATCATGTTTTCAAGGGATCTCATGTCTGTTTCAGGGGATCTCGGATCCCCCGAGTACCCCCGTAGTTCGAACGGTGAGCAAGCCCATTCACTTTTTTATGCTGATAAGAGAATTACAATGGTTTTTCATGTGACAAAAATGTGCGATTAAATTGCGATTAATCGCGAGTTAACTATGACAGTCGCGACATTAATCGCGATTAAATATTTTAATCGCTTGACAGCACTAGTAAAAACATCATCAGGGTTCCTGCGGGGTTTTAAAAGGTAGTAAAAGGTAGTTAATTAAAATAGGCTAAATTATGGCCGGTAAAAAGTAGTAAAAGGTAGTAAACGTAATCTGACGTGGTAGTAAATTTTTTTTTTTGACCCCCATCCAACTGGGCCTATGTGTTTTCTAATTCGTTTAATTAACCTGCATGCCATAATATCCATAAATTACTACATTTGGGCGAATTTATTTTTATGTATCGAGGAGGACCGCAGTGAGGAGTTGGTGGCGCATGCGCATTGAATTCCAATAACGGTCGAATCCAGTATAAATTTATACCAGAGATTGTTTAGTACGAGACTGACTTTGTTTATACGGCTCTAGTCGAATCTATCTGTTAACCCGACTGGCGACATCTGCACGAGAATTAAACAATGGGGAAATGCAAATTTTCAGACCTCTGGCTGGAGGAACCTGATTTTAAAGACTGGCTAAAGGCGGTAGATGGCAATCGGCGAGAGGCGTTCATTGAAAAGTTGATCGAAGAAAAGGTCCAACAACTGAGGCACATGTAATGCGTTGTGTGTGTGTGTGCCTGGTGCGTTGTGCGCGTGCGCGCCTGGTGCGTTGTGTGCGCGCGCGCGCCTGGTGCGTTGTGTGCGCGCGCGCTCCTGGTGCGTTGTGTGCGCGCGCGCGCGCGCCTGGTGCGTTGTGCGCGCGCGCGCCTGGTGCGTTGTGTGCGCGCGCGCCTGGTGCGTTGTGTGCGCGCGCGCCTGGTGCGTTGTGTGCGCGCGCGCCTGGTGCGTTGTGTGCGCGCGCCTGGTGCGTTGTGTGCGCGCGCGCGCGCGCCTGGTGCGTTGTGTGCGCGCGCGCCTGGTGCGTTGTGTGCGCGCGCGCCTGGTGCGTTGTGTGCGCGCGCGCCTGGTGCGTTGTGTGCGCGCGCGCCTGGTGCGTTGTGTGCGCGCGCGCCTGGTGCGTTGTGTGCGCGCGCGCCTGGTGCGTTGTGTGCGCGCGCGCCTGGTGCGTTGTGTGCGCGCGCGCCTGGTGCGTTGTGTGCGCGCGCGCCTGGTGCGTTGTGTGCGCGCGCGCCTGGTGCGTTGTGTGCGCGCGCGCCTGGTGCGTTGTGTGCGCGCGCGCGCCTGGTGCGCGCCATTTGAGGCATCCAAAATGTGATGAGCAAATCTGTTGAACTGTTCAAATGATTAAGATTAACCCTCTAAAACACTGATCTCTGGGAGGAAGGTGTTGACTCTGCCCACGGGCCTTCACGACTGCAGGACTGGTGCAAATGACTATCTTAAGCAAACTTGGCAATGTGTTGAGAGACTGCCAAAATAGGGCTTGGGTTATGTGTGTTTTGTATCTTTAGGGTGTGTGTCTTGTCTTTGTCATGTGTGTGTGCACACGTGTGCGTGCGCTTTGTGTGTGTGTGTGTGTGTGTGTGTGTGGGTTCGTGTTTGCCATTTGACCTGATCTAAATGTAATGAGTTGATGTACCTAAGCGCACAAGATTTTTTGTGCAAATCTGTTCACCTGTTCAAAAGATTATTCCACAAACAAAATGTTGGCCATCTTGAAAGTGTTGGCCGACAAAATGCAATCAGATCTTGTCCCTAATGTGAAGTGTTGACGCACAAGGTTTAGTGCAAATCTGTGTACCTGTTAAGAGGTTATGGGCCACAGTTTCACAGTTCAATAAAATTATAACTTATATGTGGAAGTTTGTTTTCTTTTATGCAAATATGCATTACTCCATGTGTAGCCCTAGCAATGGGAGGTTCTATTATGCGTCCAAAGGGAAAGAGTTACACTACCGGTACGTTCAGATTTTCTTTCTATCTTGTCTCATCAATCCAACTCTTTGGGTAGAGTTGTCACTAACTTATATGTAGCACATTCACTTGGACTAACACACACACTCAAAGATTACCTTGTTAAATTGTGAGAAAATGTCCAAATCCAAATTGTCACTGTGGTAGTAAAAAAAAAAAATTGTGAAGGTAGTAAAAAGGTAGTAAATTCAACATAAAATATCTGTAGGAACCCTGATTATATTGGTACACTCTCTTCAAAGTTTCACCAAATGGCTTTATTTATGCAATATAAAGCTGATCTCAACTCTCATTTATGCATCACAAAGAAGGAGAAATCAATGTTAATTACAAAATATGCATAAATAAACACAATGTGATTCACATCTACCATTCTCTATCAAAATAAAGTAATAAAAGAATATTTCTAATACCCTCTTTGTGCTCTGCAGGCCTTTGTATTTCTAAGTAGGCCCTAGTAGTGTTTATATGAAAGAATATGAAAGATTGATTTATTTCAATTAATATTCACAACTTTCAAGGCTAACCTCGAAAAAACCTCTGTGAGCCACATCCAATAAATAATTCCATTGAATTGAACTGAAATTGACCCTCACGTTTCTGACTAACGTTTTTTTAAAACATCATTCCAACCACTAAGATCTCAATATTTTTCATCAAAACAACTAGAGTTATATTCTAAAATAGTTATTTATTTACATCAATCAGTTTGATTTGAAAAAAAAAAAAGTCGGTAAAGCTATGAAAACTCACTTCAAAGTCTCCCGTGAAGCATAACATCAAAACTATCCATCCATTCATTATCTGTAGCCGCTTATCCTGCGAACATCAAAACTAGCTGATGGAAATTTTTGCTGAATACTTCATCAGAAACAATGAAAACTAGAGAACATCCTGATAGAGGTTATCTGATTTGATATTCACGTGTAACTCATTGGGAAACCGATCAGAAGAGAGAGAGCCTGACCACTTTCGCATGACTCAGAAAGCATCGGCAGTTTCCCGATGTCACGCGAGCAGAACGTGGGCTCTGTTGTACTAACTTCAACCTGCCGTTATTCCCAAAGTACTGAACAGATCTTAACGAGATGCATTTCTTTGGAAAGCAGAAATTATAAGCTTTTTAATGATAGTATTCCAAAGATGGGACCAAGTCACACATGTGCAAGTCTCAAGTCTTAACCTTCAAGTCCCAAGTAAGTCCCAAGTCTTTTTTGTCTTGGGCAAGTCAAGTCACAGGCTATGTCAAGTCAAGTCCAAGTCAAGTCACCTTAGGCATATTGGCGTAACTTTAGCAGCAGAATATGAATTTAATACATTGAAAAGGCAATACATAAGTAAATGTCAGTAAACATCCCTGGCACATGTGCCCAACCTGTTAAATATTTGCATTTTAAATACTCATGTTCTGTAAAATACATCATGGAATAAAACAAAACAGTAATAATGTCACAAAGTTATTTATTGATGGCAAAATTGATTGCAAGATTGAAAGCCAACTAAGTTTCTCACATTGTCATCAGCCAACAAGACAGTCTGGCTAATGTACACGAACACACTTACACGAATTTGTACTGCTCATGAACGTGTACATGTTCACAAGCTGACCGTTAGCTTAACCCTGAAACAGAACAACAGGGTAGGAAGCTGCTTATGTTATTCAGCATCACGACTGCAAAGTGCACAATCAACTTACTACTACTGATATACAATATCATTAAACTTGATGTAACTACATTGCTTACCAGCATTCACATAAGAATTTCACAATAATAAACTGAATCCCTAGCTACATCTGCAACGGCTAAAATCCTCCTACCGCTCACTCTCGTGGCTAACATTGGCTAACGAGGAGTTTAGCTGCTATCACCAAATAACAACACATTAATAAACTTACTGGGCAGAATGGATCTTCAAATGCCGGACGAAATTGGAGGTCGTGGTCTGGCTGTCAGAAATCGTCACGTTGCAAATCTTGCACTGCGCCGTTCGTCGTTTACCTTCTAGGCAGTAGCCCTTGAAGCCGAAAGTGATTACTCTTGGGATGGCTGACATGATGATATGATGTGAAATCTGTGAACACATTGTGGCATGGGGCGTGTCGGTATATAGCCCACGCAGAGAGCGTGCCTGATGGACAGGGCGGTGACAACGCAACGGCAGTGCAATCAAAATTACTGAAGTATGTGCATATTACATTTTATTTTCACAATAAAAACACGATGGAAATAACACTCAAGTCACTTAAGTCATCGTGTGTCAAGTCAAGTCAAGTCCCGAGTCTTAAACTTCCAAGTCCGAGTCGTCTCAAGTATTTTCATGTTTCGTCAAGTCAAGTCACAAGTCATGAAAACAGTGACTCGAGTCGACTTGAGTCCAAGTCTCAAGTCCCCACCTCTGGTATTCACGATAGAAAATATTCAGGAGTTAAGCGATGACAGGTTTGTAAACTTAGATGAGCGTCTGCATGCACAATTTTCACACCATGGCCGGCAAGCGTTTGATGTGCCTACTTGTATTGTCCCTTAACTAATCAACAGTACATTTGGCCAAAATGTGCTAGGGGCTATACCACACTGAAAGCTCACTTGCTTTTATTTCAATTTATCCGCTGCTGGCTAGTTTATGTTTAAATGGCTCACTATCTGATACTTAATAAAAGTGACAAAAAATGTTGATACAATACACAAAGTGAATGCTCAGCACCTACAAACAGTATCTGAACACGAAAAAAGTAGATACAAAACTAAAAATAACGGAGAAATGGCAAAGGCTGAATAACAATAGACACAATGCTCAGTGCTACACTGATTATTCTAATCACGATCCATTTATTTGGCTCAAGATGGCAATTTTGCAACCGAATTGATGAAAAATGGTTTTCATACATCAAAAAGAACACACAATAATATGATTAGTATGTACATAATGGAAGACTAATGGGGAAAAGATGAAACACATGATGGTAAGGGGTCAGTACAGAAAGGAAGACGGCTTTGATTTAACTACAGTAGAAGTAAACGAACGTAAATTTGAGAGCAAATCCATTATCACAATCTTTGCAATTTTCTTTGTGTTTGTGTGGCATGAACCATGGGAGATGAAAATGATCATTTTCTATAGCAGGCTTTAATGCAAAATCATTTTTCAGGGAATCTGACTGTCCTAATACAGATTAATTTGTGAGACCTATATTTGTGATGATGTTCCTTGTTAGAGATCTCTCTCGCACTCTCTTTCTCCCCCCCCCGTTGGTGTAGGTCAGCACTCAGCTGAGTAGTCCACTGGCATCTCCTACTCAGTCACCCACTCCCACTCCATCGAGTAGTGGAAACAATGTGTGTCCTGGCCTCGGACCACTGCCTCTCATTTCCCAGTTCCCACGGCCTGGCGGACCTACACAAGGTAACGCTAATACCACTATGTATTCATTATGCATTGTCATTTTTGCACCACACTGTGATACATTTTCAGGACAGAGGTAAAAATAAGGTGCTATAATTTTGCATTAATTTGTTCTGTTATGTTGCCAGTGTCTGATAAAACATTATTTGATGCAAGTAATTATCTTAGAAGATAAATATGTACAAAAGGGAAGTTGCAGTCTAATTCCCAGCAAACAATGTAATGCAGGGCTTGATATTAACTTTTTAATCCGCTTGTCCAGTCGGACAAGCAGCAAGGTTTATCATTTGTCCTGACCATAACCTTGTTATTACTATGTATTTATGAGGTCAGTGAAAGGAAAGTTGTTAACAAAGTTTATCAAAAAGCAGGTCTAGTTATGATGATCATTTTATGTTTTACTGATTTTATAATTTTTCAATAAAACCCAAACTTCAACTGTAACAATAAACAAAAACTATCCAATGCCCCATTATGGTGCACGTGTTATAACCCATTACCTGATGTGCAGTTTTAAGAGTTTGACTCACCCAAATTCAAAGTTTCTGGAGGAAATAAAGTTAAATCTTGTTTAATCCAGTAAAACTTGAAGTACAAATTAATTTAAAGAAATGAAACCATACAAAGGAAAAATACTATGAACGTCAGAATGAAATGAAGATTTACCACAGATATTTATTTTATTGAGGTATTTGATTGCCATTTCTCCAGTTTCAATGAATTCAAAGTCTAATAATCTATAAATGGATATTACGACATGGTTATTTTTACGCACGTGTCTGCTGCACTTGGCTTCCCTGGAATTTTGTAAACATTAATACGGCCAGATCGAGTTGACTGAACTACTTTTGTTGGAACTTTATTGATTAATTACTATAAACATGATGATTTTCAACAAATATCCAACTTGTCTCGTCAGACAGGCAGGTGCAGATTTGACTTGCCCAGACCAAATGTTTGGTTGTCCCGGACAGTCGGACTACCATTTATGTTGAGCCCTGTAATGCAGGTTTATCTACAAACTGATAGTTCATTATTTGGAAACTACAAATATCCCATTCAGGGTGCCCGCTTAAATTGTGTTGTGACTCATTTTCTCTTTCTGCCAGTAACTGATAATTCCAAAAGATTGATCATGTTTGCGGTATTAGCACCAGCGTGTGATTCTCCTATTGAGCTATGTCAGCGTGTCGCCAGTGTTTGATAAACCACTTTTTGCTCATCACTGTTGTAGTCAATTGGAAAACTGTTGTGTTTCTTGAAGAGGAGACACATGTGACAATTTGTTTTTCCAGCAGTCACCATTTGAAAACTAAAACCCTTGCATACAGAGATTTCTCTGGATTCTCTGAATTGTTGCGTGATGTTATATACAGTAGATGATGTGATCCTTAAATTCTTCGCAGTTTTACATTGAGGAACTTTACTAGTTTATCTCAACCAATTAGTATATTGTGGAAAAGTTAATTTTGGCTGGCCAGTCAAGCATAGTAATATCCTGGTCAACAAACCATTTGGTAGTAGTTTTGGCACTGTCAGCAGGCGATAAGTCCTGCTGGAAAAGGAATTCAGAATCTCTATAAAGCTTGTCAGTAGATGGAAGCATGAAGTGCTTTAAAATCTCCTGGTAGACTACTGCATTGACTTTGGACTTGATAAAACACAGTGGACCAACACCAGCAGATGACACGGCACCCCAAATTATCACAGACTGTGGAAACTTCACACTGGACTTCAAACATCTTGGATTCTGTGCCTCTCTACTCCTCCTCCAGACTCTAGGACCTTAATTTCCAAATGAAATGCAAAATTTACTTTCATCTGAAAAGAGGACTTTGGACCACAGAACAACAGTCCAGTTCTTTCTCTCCTTAGCCCAGGTAAGACACTTCTGATATTGTCTCTGGTTCAGGAGTGGCTTGATATTAGGAATGCCACAGTTGTAACCCCTTTCCTGAAGACGGCTGTGTGTGATGGCTCCTGATGCACTGACACCAGCCTCAGTCCAGCAGGGATGTGATTTTTCCGCGAATTCGCGGAATTCCGCTTTTTTCACCTCAAAATTTGAAAAAAAATTTTTTCCAATTTTTCGCTCAAAAATCCTCATTCATATCCTATTCGTTCCGACTTTCAGTAATTCCGTCATTGAGATGAAACGAGGTACGTGATTGGCCCATCGCTCTGTAACAACCAATGAACGCGCTTGTTAGATAGCTGTACGCAAGCTTGCTTCAAACAAAGAGTTGAAAGATGGCAGCCTCCGTGATTGAGCGTAAAGATGCAAATCGAGTTAAAGAAATCGACAGAATAGTGAAAAACAAGTTCCGCTGGGAATGGTTGGAGAAAGAGGTTGCTACAGACGTTGGACGTAAGACTGAGACATTTGTTCAGCGATTTCGTTCTTTGGGGAGAGGGCAGAGGTCTCTGGCTGTCAAGTTTGGGGATGCTGGGACCTCCCCTGCCCGAGCTACGAGCGTGCAAAGTCGGGCTGGAGCCCGGGATAGAAACGAAACCTAAGTGAGTGAACACAGTAGTTTTGAATGTCCTTAAGTGAGTGAACACTGGGGTTCTGAATGTCCTTAAGTGAGTGAACACTGGGGTTCTGAATGTCCTTAAGTGAGTGAACACTGTGGAGTTATGATTATCCTTTCGTGAGTGAACACTATAGAGTTATGTATATGAAGTTGACATTGCTAGAGTAGAAACTGCAGAAAAAAGTGACTGATATGCTGGAACTGGACATGGATGCTAGCATCTTTTTTCTTTGAGAGTTCCTGAAGACTTGTGGATGAATTCTTATGTTGCATCATGTTTGTTTGAAAAGGCACATTTAGGTATGCTCAACTTCTACAGTAATTGAAAGTATAAATTTTGTTTTTCCTTATACAATTTTCTATTTATTCTAATGCGGATTTAATTTAGAATGACATTTTTATGTTTCATGTTTTGGCTTTTTGTCAGTTAAGAATCATTGAATTTACTATAGGGGCTCAGAGTTGCATATTGACCATTAAATTGGCTTGAATTTGTTAATCATGACAAGTTTTTTCTTGTGTGTTTGCTTGCCATTTTAGTACAATTTTTAAGTCAGAAAACCCCAGAACCCAGGAGCTTTGGGGGGCTTCACCCCCCTTATCCCCCCACCAGGGCGCTGCCCTGGACCAGCTGGGGGCCTGCGGCCCCCAGACCCCCGGCTAAAATTTTCAGATTATTTCACCAGCCCCAAATCACATCCCTGGTCCAGTCCTTGTGAAGCTCTCCCAAGTTCTTGAATCGACTTTTCTTGACAATCCTCTCAAGACTGCGGTCATCCCTGTTGCTTGTGTACCTTTTCCAGCCAGCCTCTTCAGCAATGACCTCCTGTGGCTCACCCTCCTTGTGGAGGGTGTCGATGATCATCTTTTGGACAACTGTCAAGTCAGCAATCTTCCCCATGATTGTGGTTGTGTGTAGTGAACTAGACTGAGAGATGCATGGAATTTATACTGTTTTACTCAAACTCGAAATGAGAGACTCCTAATATTTTGAGATTTTTTTTTAAAATTGATTTTTCTACTGTAAGCCATAATTATCAAAATTAAAATAGAAAAATGTTTGAAATGTTTTAGTTTCGATGTAATGAGTCTAGAATAAATTTAATTTTCATTTTCTTAAATAACTGATGGAAAATATTGAACTTTTTCACGATATTCTAATTGCATTTGTATGTGTGGTGGCCTGAGAAAACTTTACATGGTAAAATGTTAACGATTCTGGTTCCAAATTGAATTTATTAGGTTTATTCCCATTTCTCGATGGCATGTAGTTATTTTATAACTTGAAAGTTTGATTTCCTCACACAGTGAATCTCATTCAAATGAAGTTTTAAGCATCTTTAGGAAAACTACCCATCATGCTTTTACCACCATGTTTGTTAAACTGGCTCTTGAACCAACATCGTCTCTGAAGGAAGATAACCAAGGCAAGATTAAAAAGAACATTTCCATGTAGTTTTAATGAAAAATATTTATGGGTTCTTAAAGTTGTTGTGTCAGCCAGAGTGATATCAGATGGGTTTTTCCAGACTACCATGCATAGAGGCATGCACAGAATGATGTGTGAGAAACCAGTTGTGTCACTGTCACCCTTCTTGCCAGCAGATCAGTGCGACCTGATTTAAGCTCTGCACAAACAAACACATGATATCTAGTTCCCCCACTGATCTACTGATAGTGTGACCTGAGTGTTGCCTTTGGTCCTGCTCCAGTACCCTTAAACAATTTGCCATGTGTATGATACAGGAGATGGGCGATATTCGTTACTGGGGCAGCCTCTGCAGTACAGCTTGTGTCCTCCAACCATCATGCACAACCATAGTCAATCTTCCTACAGCTCCCACCAGGTGAGCATGCATGCATGTACACCATTTAGTTTATCCTATTTACACTCTCTAGCAACTTATTTGTTGTCTCTCAGGTGGGGTTTATATTAGACCGTATCAGCGGATCATCAGATTAACGTTTTTAAAACGATTAGTGTGCACACAGCAACGCCAATACACGATTCGCGTGCACACAGCAACGCCAATACACGGATACGCTCGGCTCCGCAGGCATCCTGCGCTCCAAATCACTCCGCCCTGAACAGCGAGTGCCCTCTGGAGGGTGCGCACTCCGGCCCTGCGCAGCTCACAGAGCGCGAGTGAAGTGCACGAGCAGTGATTCGGGACTGAGCCGCTGTGTGTGTGATCTCGGTGCATATCGGGCATGCGCGTCACTTACCACTTGCAAGTGGAAGGATAGCAAGCCTAAAGACAATCATAACTACACAATGGGCAGTATTTGCATCAGTATTTGCAGTATTTTCATACTTTTATACTCTTTAATGAAAGGTGATACAAGGCGGAAGTCCGCGCCGTTTTTCAGCAGTCGCGTCACATGACCAACGTCAGCGAATCAGGAAGGTGGATGTCACAGTGACGTTGTCCAATGACAACACCAGCTAGAGCTCAGCACAGCGTATCCGCGTATTCTCAATGTTTACACAGCACCGGACCAGACACAATCTGGATTGAATACGTGGACCCTGGCGGATTCCCGTTTCCCGGCGTTTCCAGGCGTTTTAATGTAAACGGACAGTGCATCCGCGAAGAAAACGAGACAGATACGGTCTAATGTAAACTTGGCCTCATACTCTCTGTTTCATGACTGGTCTTTCCTGTTTGAGAGCCATGTGAAATCACTGAATTTGTGTGTGTCTGTTCACAGAGCTCAGGAGTGATAAAGCATGGAGCCCGAGGAAAGAAACAGACACTAAAATCTGCCTCTACAGATCTAGGCACTACTGACGTGGGTATGGCCCACACACAAAGTAAATGTGAATCTACTTCACTGCTAAACCTACAGACTGGGCAGTATGGCCAAAATATCAGATGATAATGTTTTTCATATATTTAATGATATTTTGTTTTAGTCTGTGGAAATGACATCGGTCATTAGTCATAACTGAAATCTGTGCTGAAGGTCAGGATCTACTCTATCTGCAGTAGCCTGCAGTGTAGTTTGCAGCCATAGCATTTGTCTGCCAATCAGTGAATACATTTTGTCTATATTTTAGAGCCAGAGTGGTTGATTTTATGTTGTTACATGATGACACACACGCACAGTGGTGCTTGAAAATTTGTGAACTCTTGAGAATTTTCTATATTTCTGCATAAATAGGACCTAAAACAACATCAGATTTTCACACAAGTCCTAAAAGTAGATAAAGAGAACCCAGTTAAACAAATGAGACAAAAATATTATACTTGGTCATTTATTTATTGAGGAAAATGATCCAATTTTACATATCTGTGAGTGGCAAAAGTATGCGAACCTCTAGGATTTGCAGTTAATTTGAAGGTGAAATTAGAGTCAGGTGTTTTCAATCAATGGGATGACAATCAGGTGTGAGTGGACACCCGGTTTTATTTAAAGAACAGGGATCTATCAAAGTCTGATCTTCACAACACATGTTTGTGGAAGTGCATCATGGCAGGAACAAAGGAGATTTCTGAGGACCTCAGAAAAAGCGTTGTTGATGCTCATCAGGCTGGAAAAGGTTACAAAACCATCTCTAAAGAGTTTGGACTCCACCAATCCACAGTCAGACAGATTGTGTACAAATGGAGGAAATTCAAGACCATTGTTACCCTCCCCAGGAGTGGTCAACCAACAAAGATCACTCCAAGAGCAAGGCGTGTAATAGCCGGTGAGGTCACAAAGGACCCCAGGGTAACTTCTAAGCAACTGAAGGCTTCTCTCACATTGGTTAATGTTCATGAGTCCACCATCAGGAGAACATTGAACAACAATGGTGTGCATGGCAGGGTTGCAAGGAGAAAGCCACTGCTCTCCAAAAAGAACATTGCTACTCGTCTGCAGTTTGCTAAAGATCATGTGGACAAGCCAGAAGGCTATTGGAAAAATGTTTTGTGGATGGATGAGACCAAAATAGAACTTTTTGGTTGAAATGAGAAGCGTTATGTTTGAAGAAAGGAAAACATTTTATTCCAGCATAAGAACCTTAACGTTGTCCGATGCTGTAGTATGCTCTGGCCCCATCCCAATGTGGTGTGACGCTGTAGCTTACAGCAGGTTATGGTCGCTGAACTGCTGGTTGTCCAGGTGGTGCTCTGAAAACAGTGTGGGCTTTATAGATAATTGGGCTAATTTTGAGGGCACTGCTGGCCTGTTAGGGCGGGACGGTATCCATCCCACTCGGGCAGGTGCTGCTCTCATTTCTTGCAACATAGGTCATAGTCTCAGAACAGGCCTAGTTAATTTCTGACAATCCAGAGCCAAGGCCAGGGAGCAGACAAACAGGCTAAACCGACTGTCTGCTAGCTGCACAGAGTCATCACTCAGGGTTCACTACATCGAGACTGTGTCTGTTCCCCGAGCTCAACAAAAAGGTAGAAATATTCAGAGTTTGTTCCAGTAACCTAATCAATATAAAATTAGATCAAACTGACTGTACAGCTGCTGCCAGCACCTTTGATCTAAAGGTAGGGCTGTTAAATATTAGATCTCTTACATCTAAAGCGCTAATGGTTAATGAACTCATTACTGATCAGGAGTTTAATGTACTTTGTTTAACTGAAACATGGATTAAGCCAAATGAATATATAGCATTAAATGAAGCGAGTCCTCCTGGATAGAGTTATATACACCAGCCTCGTCTAACTGGCAGAGGAGGAGGCGTCGTGGTTATTTATTAGAGCTGTGGTCAAAAAATCGATCCACGATTCGATATCGATTCACGCGAAAAAAACACGATATCGATCCAACAACATGTGAATCGATTTCTTCCAGGTGCCTATAACACTATTTTCTCGAACGCGCAAGGGACTATTTTCTCTAACGCGCAAGGAGCACTATAAAAGCGGGTGCCGGTAAAACAAAACTTATAAAGAAAACAAGAAGATGGACGAAGCTGCCCGGTTAAAAACACCGCCGGGGATGAAGTCGGATGTGTGGAAACACTTCGGCTTCAAACGGTATGAGGACAGAGACGAACTGGACAAAACGAATGCAGTTTGCAAGTTGTGCCAAATAGAAGTAAAATATCTGGGCAATACCACCAATCTAAAGAAACCATTTATCCAGGCACCACCCCGAGACAGCTAGTGCTAAACCTGACGCGAAGCAGGCGGCACTTGAAAATGCATTTGGTGTGAAATTTCCCCCACAGTCTAAGCGTGCTATGAGCCTTACAGAGGGAGTCGGGATCTTTATTTGTAAAGACCTCCGCCCCTACAGCGTAGTCGAAAATGCTGGGTTTAGGCTACTAGTAAAGAGGTTAGAGCCACGCTACGTCTTGCCCAGCCGAAAACATCTAAGCGAGACAGTAATTTCTTGACTGATGAGCTATTTTTTTTTGTGTTCAGAAACCCAGACCTGGGTATGTTATTTAACTAGAAGAGGGCCACCAAATGTCATAGTTTGTTACACTCTGAGACTTATCAGTCAAACATAATTTCTTGACTGATGAGCTATTTTTTTTGTGGTCAGAAACCCAGACCTGGGTATGTTATTTAACTAAAAGAGGGCCACCAAATGTCATAATTTTGATTTAGACTTCAAATAAAACCTGGATATGTTTCATTCCAAAATAAATAAGCTTTCTTTCAAACTTGAACTCTTGTCTCTCTGTGTGTCCCTCTTACACATACACAGATACAAGCACAAACAGACATGGAGCTGTTTGTCAATAGGGTCAGTTTTTATTTAAAAGTTTTAAAGTGACAATACAGCAATATGTACATGAATCGAAATCGGATCGAATCGTGGATCGAATCGGATCGTGACCTAATGAATCGAAATCGAATCGATCCAGGAAATCCGGATCGATTCCCAGCCCTATTATTTATAATGACTATCTAGGTGTAACACAAAAACCTGGTAATAATGTAATACATTTGAAGTTCTTCATACTCATATAATGTATGTAGCCTCGAAAAATAAGTCTACGCAGTTAATTCCATTGCTTATTATTTACAGGCCCCCGGGGCCATATTCTGAGTTTCTTTCTGAATGTGCAGATTTTATCTCAGATCTGGTTATTTCCTTAGACAAAGCTTTAGTTGTCAGAGATTTTAATATTCACTTCGATAACCCAGAAGACCCTTTGAAAACAGCGTTTGTGTCCGTTTTAGAGTCAGTAGGGATTAATCAGAATGTCATAAAGCCGACCCATAATTGTGGTCACACCCTCGATCTAATACTAACATATGGGTTAAACATAGAAAATGTAGTCATACTTCCACAGTCTGAAGTTATCTCAGATCATTATCTCATCTCATTCAAAATATGTCTGAGTAATAATATATGCACCTCATCATGCTACTATATTAAACTTACATTCACGTCAACTACTGCACAGAGCTTTATAAATGATCTCCCAGAGTTATCAACTTTGATTGGGTCACTGTCAGCCCCTGCAGAACTTGATCAGGCAACTGAATGCTTAGAGTCAACATTTCGCCATACCTTAGATAATGTAGCTCCTCTTAAAAGGAAAATGGTCAGAGACAAAAAATTAGCACCCTGGTATGATGATGACACCCGCACATTAAAACAGACCACTCGAAAATTGGAACGTAAATGGCGTCAAACAAAATTGGTAGTGCTCAAATTAGCGTGGAAGGAGAGCTTCCTGAAATATAGAAAAGCTCTTAGTGCTGCTAGATCAACATATCTCTCCTCCCTAATAGAAGATGATAAAAATGATCCTAGATTCCTATTTAATACTGTAGCAAAATTAACCAGGAATAAGTCCACTATAGACACATGCACACCTGTAGTATGTAGTAGCATCAATTTCATGAATTTTTTTAATGACAAAATTGACAATATCCGACAAAAAATTCAAACTACTAATTTAAGGTCAGACACTGTAAGTGACCCTGTAGTTAACAATATAACTGTATCAGATCAGCAATTAGAATGTTTTACTCCCCTAAAAGAAACTGAATTACTTTCATTAATCTTGGCATCAAAAGCCTCAACTTGTGTACTACGGTAGATCCCTTACCTACACGTCTATTCAAACGGATTATACCTGAAGTAATTGAACCGCTTCTAAAAATAATAAATTCTTCTCTTAGGATCGGCTATGTACCCAAATCCTTTAAACTAGCAGTTATCAAACCCCTGATTAAAAAACCTGACCTTGATCCCTGTCAGCTGTCCAACTATCGGCCAATATCAAACCTCCCCTTTATCTCCAAGATCCTTGAAAAAGCTGTGGCACAGCAGTTATGCTCATATTTACATAGGAATAATATCCATGAAATGTATCAGTCAGGATTTAGACCTCATCATAGCACAGAGACAGCTCTGGTTAAAATAGTAAATGACCTACTGTTGGCGTCTGGTTAGGGCTGTGTCTCGCTGCTTGTGTTGCTTGACCTTAGTGCAGCATTTGATACCATTGATCATTCCATTCTCCTGGATAGACTAGAAAATGTTGTGGGAGTTAAGGGAACAGCCCTCTCCTGGCTCAGGTCTTATTTAACTGATCGCTATCAGTATGTTGATGTAAATTGTGATTTTTCTAGACATACTGAGGTAAAGTTTGGTGTTCCACAAGGTTCTGTCTTGGGTCCATTGCTTTTTTCTTTATACATGTTACATCTGGGTGATATTATTTGTAAACATTGTATTAGTTTCCACTGTTACGCTGATGACACACAGTTGTATGTTTCTGCAAAACCTGATGAGAGACACCAGCTTAATAGAATTGAGGAATGTGTAAAGGACATTAGACACTGGATGCTTATTAACTTCCTTCTGCTTAACTCTGACAAGACTAAAGTACTTGTACTAGGACCACATGCAGCTAGAAGTAATTTTTCTGATTACACAGTGACTCTGGATGGCCTTTCTGTTTCTTCACGTGCAGCAGTAAAAGACCTCGGGGTGATTATTGACCCCAGTCTTTCGTTCGAAACTCACATTGATAACATTACCCGGATAGCTTTCTATCATCTCAGAAATATTGCTAAGATAAGAAATTTAATGTTACTACATGATGCGGAAAAACTAGTTCATGCTTTCGTTACCTCCAGGTTGGATTATTGTAATGCCTTACTGTCTGGATGTTCCAATAAGTGCATAAACAAGCTCCAGTTAGTTCAAAATACAGCAGCAAGAGTCCTTACTAGAACTAGAAAATATGACCACATCACCCCTGTCTTATCCACACTGCATTGGCTCCCAA
The DNA here is from genome assembly GCF_027579695.1 of Neoarius graeffei. Taxonomy (NCBI): domain Eukaryota; kingdom Metazoa; phylum Chordata; class Actinopteri; order Siluriformes; family Ariidae; genus Neoarius; species Neoarius graeffei. The sequence continues at coordinate 57,785,717 of NC_083572.1, forward strand.
TCAAATTTTGTATTGATTTGTAAAATACTACTATTGACCTTTAAAACACTGAATGGTCTCGCACCACAGTACCTGAGTGAACTTCTGGTCCTCTATGACCTGCCACGCCTACTTAGATCAAAAGGTGCAAGCTATCTGCTGGTACCTCATATAGTGAAGGCTACATCAGGGGCAGAGCCTTTTCTTACAAAGCCCCACAGTTATGGAACAGCCTTCCAAGTAGTGTTCGGGAATCAGACACAGTCGCAGCCTTTAAGTCTAGGCTGAAAACACATCTGTTTAGTCAAGCCTTTTGTTAATGGTGTTTATGAGGTAAAGATGTAGATCTGGAGGGTCCTGAGACATGTTGTCAGTCCCCACTCGCTTGCTCACTCGAGTTTGTTGACGGTGTAGTGGCCGCTGCTTTGTGTCCCGGGGCTCCCTCATGCCTGTGTTACCTTCTGGCTCTCCCCTTTTAGTTATGCTGTCATAGTTAGTTGCCGGAGTCCCTGCTTGTACTCAGTGCAATATGTATACTGTTCGTACTTATTCAGGTGACATTCGGCATACCTAACAACCTGTTTTCTCTTTCTCCCCCTCCCCCCCCCCCAAAAAAAAAAGAAAAAAAATTTGTCCCTCTGAGTTGCATGTCGGTTCTGGGATCGAGATGCTGACCTCTTCTGCTCCTCGGACCTGCCTGATCCATCCTGGTGCCCTGTGTCTGGTTGGAGTCTCATCGCATCGCTCCTGTGGAGGGCGGCCCCATGTGGACAGTTGGGGTTCGCGCCTGGAGGATGCTCTGGGACTCTTGCAATGGTGCTTTTCTGGCTGGGGACTGCAGTTGCCTTGCTGACTTTAGGACTGCAGTTGACTTGCTGACTTTGGGACTACGGTTGTCGTGAATGGTTTTGCGCTCGGGTTTCCGTCGGTGGGGGGGTTTATAGCATCAACGAAGCTGACTTTGTTAGGACTGTTAATGTTAGTCATGTTGTCTGTTGTTGCCCGGATGGGGATGGGTTCCCTTTTGAGTCTGGTTCCTTTCGAGGTTTCTTCCTCATGTTGTCTGAGGGAGTTTTTCCTTGCCACCATCGCCACAGGCTTGCTCATTGGGGATAGATTAGGGATAAAATTAGCTCATGTTTTAAGTTGTTCAAATTCTGTAAAGCTGCTTTGCGACAATGTTTATTGTTAAAAGCGCTATACAAATAAACTTGACTTTACTTATCCCATCTGTGAAACATGGTGGTGGTAGTAGTATCATGGTTTGGGCCTGTTTTGCTGCATCTGGGCCAGGACGGCTTGCCATCATTGATGGAACAATGAATTCTGAATTATACCAGCGAATTCTAAAGGAAAATGTCAGGACATCTGTCCATGAACTGAATCTCAAGAGAAGGTGGGTCATGCAGCAAGACAACGACCCTAAGCACACAAGTCGTTCTACCAAAGAATGGTTAAAGAAGAATAAAGTTCATGTTTTGGAATGGCCAAGTCAAAGTCCTGACCTTAATCCACTCGAAATGTTGTGGAAGGACCTGAAGTGAGCAGTTCATGTGAGGAAACCCACCAACATCCCAGAGTTGAAGCTGTTCTGTACGGAGGAATGGGCTAAAATTCCTCCAAGCCGGTGTGCAGGACTGATCAACAGTTACCGCAAACGTTTAGTTGCAGTTATTGCTGCACAAGGGGGCCACACCAGATACTGAAAGCAAAGGTTCACATACTTTTGCCACTCACAGATATGTAATATTGGATCATTTTCCTCAATAAATAAGTGACCAAGTATAATATTTTTGTCTCATTTGTTTAACTGGGTTCTCTTTGTCTACTTTTAGGACTTGTGTGAAAATCTGATGATGTTTTAGGTCATATTTATGCAGAAATATAGAACATTCTAAAGGGTTCACAAACTTTCAAGCACCACTCTGTGTGTGTGCACCTTCACTGGATTATCACTAGCAAGATGTTTTGCTTCTCGATGCATGCCTTCAATGTGTCAACCCATCTCTTTCTGTGCAGTGGTGAGTCGTGTGCTGGAGGTTACAGACCTGCCTGAGGGCATCTCTCGCCCAGAGGCCGAGAAGCTCTTCAACCAGCTCTCAATGTGTGGGGCCAAGATCCAGTGGCTGAAGGAGCCGCAGGCATCCCGGGGAACTGGCACTACCCCAGCACATGGAGCTGGAGGGGGCGGGGCAGTAGGAAAGGGTGACCCCCACGACCCAGCACACCTCTACACCGTGGTGGCAGTGTTCCCCAACACCATGGCTGCACAGAGCGCTTCCTTTAAGCTCAACAACAGTGGAGGGAGTCTGTTCAAACTGCGCGCTGCCAAAAAGAACTATGACCTGCGCGTACTAGAGAGAGCTAGCTCACAGTGAGGAAAGAGGGAGGGGGGAGAGAAGAGTGGGGTGGAAGATTGGAGAGAAAAGAGAGATCATACTGATTTTCTCAGTCTTTGTTTTTTGTATCATTACGCAAAGAGGACATAACACATGTAAGCATGTGCACCTCTGTTGTACCTCTGTATATATAATTCCTTATGTACACACAGAGGCGCACATACTTGCGCACGCACACAGCCATGCACTGGACAGAGGGTGTTGGACAGGCTCCTCCCCATCTTTTTCTGTCTCTCTTCATTTTTCATCCTGTCTCTCCTTCAGTCATCATAGGCCTCTCTCTCTCTTTTTCTTCCCCCCCTTGTCTGTTTTTTCTGCACTTTCAAGATGGCTTTCTCTCTCTCTCTCTCGCTTTCCGTTTGCCTTAATGCTGTTGTGGACTTCTGTATTGCGCTGTTCTTTCTCATATTTTCTCTCTCTCTCTCTCTCTCTCTCTTTTTCTCTCTCTCTCACAGATGAAATATTGAAATATTGTTCCTCTTTTGTTCGATATATTTATATAAGTGATGTAAGGATTATAAGAAATCTATATATTCAGTGACACCCCCCACCCCTCAGTGGATAAGTTAAAGTTCCTTTACAACCTGTTCCCATCCATGTCTTTCCTCCCTTTTCCTTATTTCCCCCACACTTCCTCATCCCTTCCTCCTTCATCTTTGTGTTTTGCATCTTTTTTTTTTGTGACAGCTGTGCAGAAAGTTATCTGAGGTATTTAAGTGCACAAAGATTGCAAATGTCTACTGTAAATTCCATTAATTCTGTTCTTTTTTGTTTGTTTTTAAAAATATAAAAGAAAACATAAGAAATGCCTTTATCTGTGTTTTTCAATGAGGAACTGAAGGAGTTTGTCACGTAAGAGCAGTAGAGATGCAAATGTATAATTTATAATGACTTGAGTCATAATATTCCTGATTATGCTATTTGAAATACTGAGAAATCAGTTATTTAAAAAAAAACTATTGAAAACCCTCTCAAGTGAAAGAATTATCATGAATAATCTCATGAGATTGGTCAGCAGATGCTCTGACAGTAATTCAAACCACAGGTTTATATAGATGCACTTGTTCTAATGCATGATTCCCCCCCCCCCCCCCCCCCCAAAAAAAAAAAAAAAAAAAACAGCTTATTCAAAGGAACATGTATGGCAGACACACCTCATAATCTAATAATAATAATACAACCCCAATTCCAAAAAGGTTGGGACACTGTGTAAACTGTAAGTAAAAACAGAATGCGATAATTAGCAAATCATGGAAATGCTATATTTCATTGAAAATAGTACAGAGACAACTTTATCAAATGTTGAAACAGAAATTTAATTCTTTTTTTGAAATATATGCTCGTTTTGAATTTGATGACAGCAACACATTAAAAAAAAAAAAAAAAAAAAGTTGTGACGGGGCATGTGACCCACTGTGTTGCATCACCTCTACTTTCAACAACACTGTTTAGCAGTTGGTCTCCTCAGTTCCCATAGTTTTGAAAGAGAAATGTCCCATTCTTGTCTGATATACAGTTTCAGTTGCTTGACAGTTCGGGGTCTCCTTTTGTTGTATTTTGCGCTTCATAATGCGCCAAATGTTTTAAATGGGAGACCGATCTGGACTGCAGGCAGGCCAGTTTAGCACCCAGACTCTCTTACTACGGAGCCATGCAGTTTTAATATGCGCAGAAAGCGGTTTGGCATTGTCTTGCTGAAAGAAGGAAGGCCTTCCCTGAAAAAGATTTTGTCTGTATGGCAGCATACAGTATTGCTCTGAAACGTGTATATATCATTCAGCATTAATGATTCCTTCCCAGATGTACAAGCTCCCTGTGTCATGTGCACTAATGCACCCTTATACCATCACAGACGCTGGCTTTTGAACTGTACACTGATAAACCGGATGGTCCCTCTCATCTTTAGCCTGGAGGATGTGGTGGCCATGATTTCTAAAAAGAATTTCTACTTTTGATTTGTCAGACCTCGGGACAATTTTCCACTTCGCCTCAGTCCATCGTGAAAGAGCTCGGGCCCAGAGAAGGTGGCGGTGTTTCTGGATATTGTTTATATCTGGTTTTAACTTGCATTTGTGGATGCAGGAATGAAATGTTTTCACAGACGATGGTTTTCTGAAGTGTTCCTGAGCCCATACGGTGATTTCCACTACAGACGCGTGTCTGCTTTTAATGCAGTGTCACCTGAGGGCTTGAAGATCTCAGACATCCAGTGTCAGTTTTCAGCCTCATCTCTTGCATACAGAGGTTTCTCCAGATTCTCAGAATCTTTTAAGATATGATGTGATCCCCAAATTCTTTGTAATTTTACACTGAGGAATGTTATTCTTAAATTGTTGCCCACACAGTCTTTCACAGAGCGGTGAACCCCTCCCCATCTTTACTTCTGAGAGACTCAACCTCTCTGGGATGCTCTTTTTATACCCAACATGTTACTGACCTGTTGCCAATTCACCAAATTAGTGTGTAGCCCAGGAGTAATCGGGTTATACCCGGAACAAATTAGTAACAAGCTGAAAATTTCAGAATATGTTCAGAATACCTTTAGGAATAACATACTAAAAGTCCCCGGAAATCCCCCTTGTGCTCTCTGAGAAATTCAAGATGGTGTCCAAAATGGCTGCCAAATGGAGATCTGCCCATATCTCAGGCCCAAAACAAAATATTAATGCAATTAAAAGGTCAGAATATATGTTTTGTAGGGTAGGAGAGTAAATTCCAACATGTGTGTATTAATTACATTGTGTATTAACATTATATAATAACAATGTACACATTATTATAACAGTATATTTGTGTATAGTGTGGATCCATTGGTTACTCGTTCACTCCGTATCATCCTATTCTGTTCACAAAACAACAAACACAATTACTAGGGGTTGGAGCACTTATTTTCATTAATATTAATTAAAGTAAATTGGTGGTGTAAAATGAAAAATGGCATGTTAAAAGGTCATGCTGAGTTCAGTCATTTTTAAAAGGTCATGCTGAGTTTAGTCATTTTTTGTCCGAACACACTGGCAGTGCTAGTAGTAAAGACTGGCGCTAGAAACTCAAAGATTAATTTTTTTCCACCCTTAAACAAGCTTGAATAAATTCCCTACTTCATTGATGGTACAACAAAGGTCCAAGCATTACAACTGAGGCACTGAGAAGTGTTTAAGTCTACTCATTGTTTATAAGCAAGAGCTTTTATTGAGGCAGACCATTTTGTCATGAAAGTTGCCGGAATGTTGAAGGAGTGTACTGAAACAGTTTGCCATTGTAGTTTTAGAAGATAGAGTTCTCAAATTTAATTTCCCTTTAATATTTTATCAAAGCTTAAAGATGCACTAAATATTAAGGAAATTGATGTCTAATTGTTGTCTTACATTATGTTCATGTATGTAGGTAGCCTACTAAGCTAATCTGTCAATCATGTCAACCATCAAATTCCATGTAATTTCCACATTAATGACCTTGTAATCTTGGTTAATTTTAACAGTGTGACAATGGTGAATTTGCATTGCTTGTATGAAAGAACATATAATTTAACATTTTAATTGCATTTATATTATGTTTTATCCCTGAGATATTGAAAAATCTCCAATCGGCGGCCATTTTGGACGCCATCTTGAATTTCTCAGAGAGCACAAGGTGGATTCCCGGGGACTTTTAGTATGTTATTCCTAAGGGTATTCTGAACATATTCTGAAAAATTCAGCTTGTTACTAATTTGTTCCGGGTTGGACTCAATTTTGAGCTAATGCTCTTGGGCTAGTGGGGGGGGGGGTTCCCCACATTACACATCATTTAAAGTCTTTTGTTGCCCCTGGCCCAACTTTTTTGAAACATGTTGCAGACATCAAATTCAAAATGAGCATATATTTTTCAAACAGCAATAAAATTTCTCAGTTTCAACATTAGATATGTTGTCTTTGCGCTATTTTCAATGAAATATAGGGTTTCCATGACTTCTGTTTTTTTTTATTTGTTTTACACAGTGTCCTAACTTTTTTGGAGTTGGAGTTGTAAACTGATAAAGATTGTGTACAGTCAGACATCGTGGAGATTTCTGTAGGGAGATTCCAGTGTCAGAATCTCAAAGTAAGAGAGAAAAGATTGAGTATTTTGAAGGAAGAACTGTGTACGGTATACTGCAGCTGCTATCAGCTGACAAAATAAACTAATTACAGTTAAGGTAAACATAAAGTTAACATAATTGATGTTTATTAATAAATTAAAACATTGTAATCATAAGCAAATTGTTATAAGGGGAATACAAGTGTTGATAACGCATTACATAACCCCATCACTGATTTTCTGATAACAGCACACCCCACTGTCTTCTATACTTACACAATGCAGATATTCCAACACTCACTTTATGTGGACTTGACGTTATTAAGTGTGTTATTATCTGCTAAAACTCCTATCCGGGAGGGACTATCAATTTAAAAGAATTGTCCATTTGGCTTGTTCATTTCTTTCAGTGGGGTGTAAACTCCTGACAGCTGTAACTGTTTCAAATACTGTTTGTGGTCCACACACATTGACTCACACACTTCTAAGGGGACTGGTGCATTATTCCTAGAATTCCCCACCTGTTGGGAGTGGGTGAGGGGTTTGGGTCCAGTTCTGAAGACCGCACACTTCCCTAAACCCCAGCGAGTGTGAAACCAAAGCAGTGCATGTTGATTAAGGTAAGACTGCATATTTTTAAATTAGCAAAGAGATTTTTCATTGGTAGACCATGTTTTAACTTCGAAGTGATTGGAAGCACTACAACTAGGGATTTTAGCTCCATGTTTTGACAAATTAATGTTAGATAGATAGATAGATAGATAGATAGATAGATAGATAGATAGATAGATAGATACACGCAGTTGTGGTCAGAATTTTACATACAGTGACATGAATGTCATCTTGGATAGGCATGTCATGGCAATGTTTGGACTTTCAATCATTTCTTTGAACTGTTATTTTTCTGTGGCAGAATGTACAGCATGCATACATCTTCAATTTAAAAAAAAAAACCAGGAGTTTGGTGCACAAGTTTTAATTTTCTTTGGGTTTTCTGAAATCAACACAGGGTCAAAATTATACCTACAACACATATTTGGGTAAAATGCCTCTTTGCAAACTTCACCTTTACCAAACATTTTTGTTTACCATGAACAAGCTTCTGGCAGAATTCTGGTTGGATATTTCATGACTCTTCATGGTAGAATTGGTAGAGTTCAGTTAATTTTTTTTTTCCTTGACATGGAGTCGACTTATAAGCATGGCCTATATATTTTCAATAGGGTTGAAGTCAGGGCTTGTTTTAAGCTTAATGTTAGCCTGCTTTATCCTCCACAACCAGCTCAGATGCGTGTTTGGGTTCATTGTCCTGTTGTAACTCCAAAGTCGTGTTCAAGTTTCTGATGGTTTATGCTGAAGAATTCTGAGGTAGTCCTCCTTCATTATTCCATCCACTTTGTGCAATGAACCAGTTCCACTGGCAGCAAAACAGCCCCAGAGCACGATGATCCTACCACCACCACCAGCTGGTACAGTGTCCCTCTGTACATGGTGGTCATTGTGGCCAAACAACTCCATCTTTGTCTCATCTGACCATACAGCTATCCTCCAGAAGGCTTTTTCTTTGTCCATGTGGTCAGCTTTAAACTTTAGTTAAGCTTGAAGGTGTCAATTTTGGAGCAGGGGGTTATTTCCTGGATAGCAGCCTCTTAGTCCATGGTGATGTAAAACTCACTGAACTGTAGACAGTGATCCATCAGCTTCCAGTTCATGGCAGGGCTGTGCCATGATGGTTCCCAGGTTGTTCCTGACCATCCAAACCAATACCCTTTCAGCTGAGGGTGACCGTTTGGGTTTTCTTGAAGCAAAGTGGCTTGGCAAAGTGACTACACCTCACAATAACTTGCATACAATTGTTTGAACTGATCTTGGAATTTGCAGTTGTTTAGAAATGGCTCCAAGAGACATTCTGGAGTTGTGTTCGTCTGCGATCCTCTTTCTCAGATCTGCACTGAGCTCCATGGACTTTCCCATTGTATTGTGTGTTGGTCAATCCAATGAGTGCTGTAAACAAACCTTTTTTATGAAGGCACAGAGAAGCTACCAGCTGTAGTCAATCATGATCACTAACAGGAAGTTAAGGGGCCTTGGCAAGATAAAAGACATTTTGGAAGTTTCAGCACCTCTGAATTAATAATCTAAGATTCAATTCAGGGCGGCACGGTGGTGTAGTGGTTAGCGCTGTCGCCTCACAGCAAGAAGGTCCGGGTTCGAGCCCCGTGGCCGGCGAGGGCCTTTCTGTGTGGAGTTTGCATGTTCTCCCCGTGTCCGCGTGGGTTTCCTCCGGGTGCTCCGGTTTCCCCCACAGTCCAAAGACATGCAGGTTAGGTTAACTGGTGACTCTAAATTGACCGTAGGTGTGAATGTGAGTGTGAATGGTTGTCTGTGTCTATGTGTCAGCCCTGTGATGACCTGGCGACTTGTCCAGGGTGTACCCCGCCTTTCACCCGTAGTCAGCTGGGATAGGCTCCAGCTTGCCTGCGACCCTGTAGAAGGATAAAGCGGCTAGAGATAATGAGATGAGATGAGATTCAATTCAAAGATTTTTTTTGTCGTCAATTCACTATATATCTAGGACATATAGGAGAATAGAAATGCTGTTTCTCTCTCACCTTACTTATAAAAACAGATAAATGTTTATATTAAGAAAAACAATATATATAAATATTTATCAATATAGATAAAATAGGTAAAAATACACTCTAAAATCAAACAATGTACAAAATGGCAGTAGTGCAAATACAGTACAATATCTGTAATGGAGAAGGTACTAGAAGAGTAGTTTATAAGGTGTACATGAACAGTAGTGCAAATGAGCAATAGCAGCAGATATGGCAGTAATGCAAATGATTGTAGTGTGATGTGCAAATGGATGAGAGAGAGTGATCTTGTGTGAATGAATGTGTTACAGACCAAGGGTGGGGGGTAGGTAATGGACAGAGTTCAGCATCCTGACAGCCTGGTGGATGAAGCTGTTCAGCAGTCTTGTGGAGCAGGCCCAGAGGCTCCGGTACCTTTTCCCTGAGGGCAGGAGGCTGAAGAGTGAGTGTGAAGGGTGGGAGGTGTCACCAGCGATGCTGATGGCTCTGCGGGTGAGACGGGAGTGATGGATGTCCGTAAGGGAAGGCTGAGGGGTACCAATGATCTTGCTGGCCATGTTCACTATATGTTGCAGAGTCTTCCGGCAGGAGGCACTGCAGCCTCCGTACCATGCAGTGATGCAGCCAGTGAGGACACACTCAGTGGTGCCCCCGTAGAATGAGCACATGATGGGGGGTGGGACTCGTGCACGCCTCAGTTTGCGGAGGAAGTAGAGGCGAGTTTGAGCCTTCTTGGCCAGCGATGCGGTGTTGTTGGACCAGGAGAGGTCCTCAGCAATGTGCACCCCTAGGAATTTGGTGCTGCTCACCCTCTCCACTGCAGCACCATCGATGGTCAGAGGGGGATGCTGTGAGTGACCTCTTCTGAAGTTGACTACAATCTCTTTGGTCTTCCCCACATTCAGGAAGAGATTGTTGTCTTTTCTCCACTGGACCAGTTGGCTCACCTCATTCCTGTAGTTGGCTTCATTGTTGTTAGTGATGAGGCCCACCACAGTCATGTCATCTGCAAACTTGATGATGTGGTTGGTGCTGTAGATTGGTACACAGTCATGGGTCAGCAGGGTGAAGAGCAGCGGGCTGAGCACACACCCTTGTGGGGCCCCTGTGCTCAGCATGATGGTCCTGGAGGTGTTACTGCCAACCCGAACGTTCTGTGGCCTCCCTGTAAGAAAGTCCAGTACCCAGTTGCAAAGAGAGGTGTTGAGTCCCAAATGCCTGAGTTTTTGTATTAGCTGCTAAGTGAGTGTATCTAAGTTTTTGACCCTGTATGTATAATTTTGACCCTGTGTTGATTTGAGAAAACCCAAAGAAAATTAAAACTTGTGGACCAAATTCGAGTGTTTTTTTTTTTAATTAAAGATGTATGCTGTACATTCTGCCACAGAAAAAGAACAGTTCAAAGAAATTACTGAAAGCCCAAATATTGCCATGACATTCATGTCACTGTATGTAAACTTCTGACCACACGAGTGTGTGTGTGTGTGTGTGTGTGTGTGTGTGTGTGTGTGTGAGAAAATCTCACTTTTTTAATAATGGATCACAAAGATAAAAATGAATTGCATCCACAAAACAAAAAATTCAGTTTATCATGTATTTGGCAGCATGTATGAAACTTCTTATTTCAAATAGAAATCTACCACCACGTGCTAATTGTTTCGTCTATTAACTAATCTATATATACTTGGAATGATATAAGGGAAGTGATTTTATGTTTTTGCTTTACAGTTAAATATGCTTATTCAGAATTATGATTTAATTTTTTTTTTCTAAAAATAAAAAAAACTCCAAATTTGTAGTGTTTGCTATGAGGTGAAAATGGCTTAACATGTTTAATGTTACAGTGCCCCCTGTTGGTTGTACATACGTTTTGCAGCTGGTCTGCTTTCAGTCATGTCCCAGTATGACCAGAAAGTGGTCCAGCATATGACTCATCTTTTTTCCTTTCATATCTAGAGCCACCGTTTTGCTCTTAAACCTAATCTCTATGCAGTGCATCTGTAGACTATGGACAATTATCCACTAATAGACTCTGAAAAATTGAATAATCCTTTCACACCAGTCCCTGCATCTCAGCTTTTTCCTGCCCACAGATTGCATGAGAAGGACTCCCTGAACCTCCATTACGATCCTCCTGTTCCTGACAGCATAATGAAGGAGGAATAACACAGTAGGTTCGGTAGCCCTCGTGCTTTGACACTGTTCTCAGCCATGTTGGCTGATTTTATTCTGTGATCTGCAGCATTACATCATTGTGAGAAATGGGTGCTTGTTATCCTTGGATCAGCAGTCTTTGCTTTGAAATATATTCAGGAGCAAAATCAAAACCACATTCCTGTAATCTCTGCTTACAGTGATATCAGTCCCTGTTGGAGTTATTTCTATATTCCCATGTGAGGGAGCTCTGCTGTGAAAGAAATGCCAAGCCAGACACTGGACAGCACACTCGGGAGGCGGAAACAGATCATTGGCAGCAACAGTGTCTTCTCAAATTAGAAGGTCTCCATAGATTTTGGAGATTCTTTGCATGTTAGTCATCACAGGGACAAGACATGTCTCTCTGAAACATTTCAGGTTTATTTTGAATGTCCAATGTCAGGGGTTCTCAAATTTTCTCTAGCCAGGGAACCCGTTAATAGTAAAATACATTGAAAGGAACCCGTCAGAATATATTTATTTCATGAGCATTTATTTAAATGTGCACAATAAAATTTTGTCATTTATTTATTTATTTTACACGTTGGCATTATTTACAGGCTATTTGTTTTCGAGTTATGGAAATTTAGATTTAACCCATTTAATTAAAGGGACTAATCCAACACACACACACAACTATAAGATCTCAAATAACTGAGTTTCCATTGCATTCTTGTGCACAACAGAAGCAATATTTAAAGGTCCCATGGCATGGTGGTTTGTTGATGCTTTAAACGGGCTCGTGGAGGCTTCCGGATGTTATATCCGCAGCCTTTCTCGAAATGAACCCTCGGCACGTAAATATAGCCTCCTGGGAGAAAGCCCCATTTCAGCGCTTTTCCCAGTGCGTCGTTTTGCTAATGAGAAGCAGGAGGCGGGGAAGGGTAGAGGGTGGGCCATGGGGGGAGGGGCTTGACCAAGCTGCGCGCACACATACTCGCTGCTATCAGCGCCTGTAGCCACGCTGCTAAGACAAAACCCCGTTCTCCTTCGGACTCCTTTCGTAAACTCAACGTGACACAGAGAACAGAGAGTGAGAGTGTTCGGAGTGGTAGTTTACGAACGTATAATACCCTAGGCTTGAACACGCACTCCATAACCAAAGAGGATAGAAGCAGCAACTACAGCAACATATCGCTTATCCAACAGAAGACATGCATTGCGGAGCAATAGTCAAACATAAGCTCATAAGTTACAGTCAATTTCCAGACTAAACTCAGTTTAACAGAGCATGCTGCATGCTTTTTAGTTTTGTAGCGCAGATTACCTGGCTAACTGCAGGAAGCGGTTAGCTGCACAGCTAATGTAGCCATTGCTAGGCTAACACACCGATTTTAAAACACGGCAAAACGACTTAACAGTTATACACTTACTTGTTCGGTGTTTGTGGCTGATGCGGCAGGGATGCTTGGTACGGACCCAGGCTTCAGTGACGGTTGATGTGCAAAAGCTGCCCTGTACTGTCCCAAGTTGTGGAAACATTCCTCAGGAAAATGCTTCCGACAAACATACACCGTCTTAGGTAGACTCAACGGCGTATTATTGGAGTAAATAAAATTAAGCCACTGCGTCTTCAAGGGCTCTCCCGTCGGCAGTAAAAACAGACTCTTTTCTGTGTTGTCACATCCATGTACAGCGCAATTTCCATGTTTCGCTCGCTTAGGTGATGCCATGTTGTTGTGTCCTCTATGGTCTCCTCACTACAACTGGGTGGGGCAATCCATACAGTGGGTGGGAATCCAGAGGGGGGCGTGGGGATCATCTCCCTTGCTGACATAGTAAAGGGAAGAGCTTATCAACGCGCCGTTTTGACGCGCCATTCTCAAATGTTGGGCATAGTTTGGTTTACACATTATGAAATTTCTAGCCACTGGGGTGACTTAAGAAGGTCAGAGGAACTCATTTTAACATTAAAAAACCTCAAAGTGAAAATTTCATGCCATGGGACCTTTAAAAAATTTCTTTAAAACACAATTGTGAATGGCATTTCCATTTGCTCTTCATGTTGTCATGTGACTTAAATGCAAAAAAAAAAATGTTTCCATTTCAATTTTATGAAATATTGCTTTCTTGAATTGTCTCAAAAACCACCTCATGTGAGTGTAAAAACAACCTTTTTTTTGCGATATTGGAAATGTTTTTTTTTTGTTTTAAATTAGTGTTTTTCCGTTACTCTCTTTTCAGTTTGCAATTTCAAATTGTGCATTAAGCAGGTTCAAGGAAACATGGATAATGTTACATATAATAACTTTCATAGTAGTTGATTTTGATTTCCACTGCTGTAACTAAATAAAAAAAAAAATCATGGACTCCTTAGCTGTGCTTCGCTTTGAGAAACACTGTTCTAGGACAATTTAGAAACTTGACATTTGAATAAAGTCAGATATTTTAAATGCAAATATTTGTATATGGCCTGTGATGCATGTTTTTAGGTTAATGTCTTTTGTTATTATTTTATTTTTTTTGCCTTTTTGACATTATGAAGTCATCAGATAAAAAGTGCCCGATGAGGGGAGGGGGGGGAAGCAAACAGTTATCATGCTTGAGGAAATGTATAAGGTCACACTACAAGTAATAGTTTTCAGAACATCTCTCCAAAGGACTGTAGTTGAAAATGAGCCAGCTGGCTTGCATGGGCACGTTTACAGAAATGTTGATTATGTGTTTGTCCTTCGAAATAAAATGAAAGTGGTAGCGGAGATCTGGACTTGTTGCATTTCTACTTTAATGAGCCTTCAATGTTCACACCATGATGATTTTTTTCCTCTTCTGCTATTTCTTCTTCTCCCATAAGACAGTCTGCTTCGCTGTGTCCAATAATTTCCAAGTTGGTGTGAACACGATGGTGCATGTGTGGCAGAGGTTTTCATCACAGTACTTGAGATGTCACACCTTTGTGTGATTTTGTTCTCTCAGGTCTACTTTATCTACGATGAAGAGAAAGAAGTCTCCCCCTCTTGAACCAGTTAAACTCATCAATGATAAACCACACAAGTTTAAAGATCACTATTGCAAGAAGCTTAAATTCTGTGATGTGTGTAAGCACATATGATTGTTCATAAGTGTGCTGGCTATGAACCGACATGATAGTAAAAACTGTAAGACGAATGTTCACCATCAGTATCGGAGCTACGCTGAGTTCCAGCAGTGCTTTGGGAAAACTGTGAGTAGTAGTAATAATATGCTTGTTTCATATGCAATAAATTTAATAATAAATGAACTTTTTCCCTCTACACGCTCTCTGTCTCTCTTTCTATCCAAGTTTAATGAAGGTCATACACTACAGTGGCTCGAGGCCACACACATTGTGGCAGGTCATTGTGGGCAGACGGTGTTTTGGCATTGATCTCTCGCTCGCTCACACACACACACAGAGTCTCCAGGTTTTAGAAGGGCCTACAGCTCTCCTCTCTACAGCAGTCAGCAAAACGCCACAGTTAAAGAGCTGCTTCCATTCTGTTCGTCCTTTACCGTCTCAAGCAGTCTTCATTACTTTCAACTAAAGCCAGTCTGGATATCCCATCCATCCATTATCTGTAGTGGCTTATCCTGTACAGGGTCGCAGGCAAGCTGGGTGAGAGGCAGGGTACACCCTGGACAAGTCGCCAGGTCATCACAGGGCTGACACACAGAGACAAACAACCATTCATACTCACACCTACAGTCAATTTAGAGCCACCAGTTAGCCTAACCTGCATTAGTGGAGCAGGTTAAGGCAGATTTTGCTCCAAATCGTGCACTTTGTGATATAAGCATGAAACTTGGCACGATTGTTGCTGATAGGTCACTTTTTCAGAAAAAAGTGCTAACCACGAAAAAAATTCAATATGCCGGCCATTTTTTCAAGACGGCCGCCAGACGTGTCCCTGTTTTGTGGTTTTGCTAAAAAAACACAGTGCAAATTATGATATGAACATGAAATTTGGTAATAATGTTCTGTGTAGGTCATGTTATCAGCTAAAAGTGCTAGCCCCCCAAAAAATTCAATATGGCGGCCATTTTTTCAAGATGGTCGCCAAAAAATCCCCCGTTAGTGGTCTTGCTCTGGTGTCAAAGTACAAAAGATGAATTCAATGAAACATTTTTGATTTATTGCCATTATAATACTGAATTACATGCAGAAAAACAGAATGATTGCACAATTAGCCAATCTGGCATGATGAAAAGCCTATTTTTCACAGTGGATAATCTTGTGAAACCCTTACATTCCAATGCTTTTTTGGGAAAATTCCCATGTCTTTCCTAAGCTCCAAGAGTTGTTTCTTGCTGATTGATCCTTCCATCAAATAGTCCCAAATGAATTGGTCACATGATTTTCCAGCATGCTCATAGGCCTTTCAGAGAAAAACAAGTGAACGAAAATAGTGCTAATGCTCAACAGTGAAAAATAACTTGGTCAAATCTATGACATCAACAAAAATATCCATTGCTGAGATCTATCTTTTATCCCTGAACTGCTTCCCCCAGCACCCAATTACACAGTTTTAGGTAGACAATGCCCCTACCATAAAAATGGTTTGCCAGCTCTGATTTATGAATGGATATGTACCACTGTCCAAAGTGAAGTTTGGTAGACCATTTGAATTTGGATTACTTTGCCATTGCCAGCATGGCTAGGCCCAAAGTTCAGTCACTGTTCCTTGCTTAAAAATCTCACAAGGGCAACTGCACAGTGGAGTACACCCTATTCCAGCCTTCGAGCACTTGCATTTGGGATATTAACTCAATGTTTAGCTGACATTGAACCCCATGCTGAGTTTCACAGCAGTGTCTGTCACCAGTGTGCCCTGGTAGTGAGCGACATACACTCTCTTCTTACGCCCTATGAACTGCCAGAAGATGTGCCATTACTCGGCGTCCTCATAGTCCTGTTCCAGTAAGTGCCATTATTCGTCCTCCTCATCCCCTTCCAGTTAGTGCCATTACTCAGTTTCTTCTGCTAAGAGCAACTGGTTTTGTGGCGGCAGATAACCACCTTTCGCACCACCTCTATCTGCAAAATCACCCCTGCCGGCTCTGGAAGGCTAGGGTGGACACGTGACTGCCAGAGGCTGTGTGGTTTGCAAGCCATTTGGGATATTTTGTAAGCAATGAGAGCTCATTGCCATCCCGGCAATAGCAGTCAATTTTAGGGGCACACATGAGCACAACCATACAACAGGGATGTGCGTCTGGCAGCCATCTTGAAAAATGGTTGCCATATTGAATGTTTTGGTCTGTTAGCACTTTCAACTGGAAACATGACCTACACAGAACATTATTGCCAAATTTCAGGTTCATATGACAATATGCACTGTGGCTTTTTAACAAAGCCACGGGTACGCGTCTGGCGGCCATCTTGAAAAATGGCCGCCATATTGAATTTTCTGGAGGGCTAGCACTTTTAACTGATAACATGACCTACACAGAACATTATTGCCAAATTTCAGGTTTATATAACAATTTGCTCTGTGTTTTCTTAACAAAAACATGAAACGAGGATGCGTCTGGCGGCCATCTTGAAAAATGGCCGCCATATTGAATTTTTTTCGTGGCTAGCACTTTTTTTCTGAAAAAGTGACCTATAAGCAACAATCATGCCAAATTTCATGCTTATATCACAAAGTGCACGATGGTTTGCTTAACCTGCTCTACTACATGTCTTTGGACTGTGGGGGAAACTGGTGTTTTGACTATTTGTGCTGCCTTATCAAAAAATGCTACCATAGCGCCAATCAACAGCAGAGTCCACTGATTTATGCTACTTTGTCAAAAACTGCTACCATTGACTATTGGTAAGATTTTTGTACACAAGAAGTTACGTTACGTATTTATTTATATTACAAATGAGGTCACGTGTACTGTCAGAGCTTGGCTTGCATGTTTTTTATTATGACCTTTTTAAAGTAGCACATTTTGATATACCAATATTCTCCTTCAAATAATGCTCCCAGTAGATACACATTCTATTTTATACCTCCAGTCACTCCAAGGGTACTGTCAGAGCATGGGGAGCATGTTTTGATGCTCTATTTTCATATTCTGAAATACAAATTTAAAGGTAGCGTATTTTGGTAGACGTTCAAAGGAAATGTTTCTTCTGCTTTTATGTCTGATGCCACTAACCTTTACGCTCAAGCAGTGCACAAGCTACCTGCATTCGAGCCTCTGCAACTGCTTGTGCAGATATTTGTGTTCTACTGATGTTTCCTGTCTTAAGAAAGTCTTCAGCAAACTGCAAAAATGGCAGTTTAGTTAGTAACAATATATTCAATTTCTGCTTAAAGTTAGTAAACCTTTTAGGACTATTTTCCTTCTTAAATATGACCAAAAACATTGCAAGGTAGCATGAAATGATGGGCATGGAAACGCTGGGCTCCAACCCAGGACCTTCTTGCTGTGAGGCGACAGTGTTAACCACTACACCACTGTGCTGCCCCAGTCTAGATATCATTTTATATGATAATAGATAATGTTTTGTTTTTAAAAACTTTCTCCACAGCACAATTTAACCGCACTGACCCAGTCTTTGAGATGCTGCGTGTCAGGGTTATCATGGCCAAAAAGGAAAGGAAGAAACGATCAGAAGAAAAAAAATGTAAAGTGTTCAATAAAGTGAAAGACAGAGAAGAAGAGTTTGTATTTCATACACAATCTATTTTCGAGCTAGCTCGAACATTATCGACTAGCTTCCTCCATTCTTCACAGTCATCCGTGATGTTTTTCAACTCCTCAGCGGGTAATCCGGTTTCTTTCCTCAATTGGTCAACATAAGTGCGGGTCTTCCCCTCCTTCTTACTCCTTGCTTTGGCTCCCAAAGAAGCACTTGACTCACTAATTCGTCGTTTCTCCTCTACGTGTGCCCTATAAACTTCAGCCTCCTTACACGAAGTATTGATATGCTGCTGAGGTTTCTGTACAGCTCATTGTTCGATTTGTGATCTTTCCAAGAAACACCGAGAACTGCTCTTGGCATTTGTGTGTACGTGCCATCTAATCGGCTGTTCATATCCTTTGTAAGTGTCCAGGACTCTGCACCTTACAACAAAACACACTCAACTGTTGCTTTGAAGAACTGTATTTTTAGCAGTCTCTCTAGGTTAGATTTCCATAGTTTGTCCATTTTGTTCAGTGCTTGCCAAGCTAGTCCAATTCTTATTTCCATATCCTTCTTGCTAGATTCTATCAACGAACCGAGATACTTAGTTTTCAACCTGTTTCAGCTTCTTTCCCTGTAGTGTTATGAAAATTTCATGCACAATACAATCTATCTATCTATCTATCTATCTATCTATCTATCTATCTATCTATCTATCTATCTATCTATCTATCTATCTATAAAAATTACACACACACTGCTGAACTTTTCTACTGTCCTAGATGATGATGGAAGAAGAGAAATCCCAACCTAAAGGGAAGGAGAGAACTGTGAGTAATGCTTACAGATGGTAATTTGATAGAAATGCTAAATAAATAGTGTAAGTGTAACAACACCACGGGTGATTGCTCTAAGACAACGAGGGAGGCTCAGCCTCCTCTAAAAATGACGAACATCGTGTAGGATGAATTGCGCTAGGCTTATGTTATAGCCGACCTTATAACATTGCTATTTCAGATCCAGAATCATAGAAATATATGTGCTCAACCCAATTACAGTGCGAAATCATTCCCTTATAACTTTAATGTGTGCGTGAGTTTTTTCCCCCTTGTGACAGCGCGATGCAGCCCAGCCTCAGTGGACTTCAATGGCATTTGGGAGCTCTGCGCTTTTCAATCTCAAAATGCAAGATGATTATTGGACAAATACTGCGAAAACGCCCGCCCACAGAGTCCCAGCCTCAGTGGACTTCAGTGGCATTTGGGAGCTATGCGCTTTTCAATATCAAAATGCAAGACGGTTATTGGACAAATACTGCGAAAATGCCCGCCTATGGACTCCCAGCCTCACATGGGAGGGATATGGCAAAGCTTTCCGCAAGGAGACTGGTGATTGGTGAAAGCGGCCGGATATTTTCTTTGATTGACAGCTCGTTTCAACTATAGACAGGCAGCGGTGAATCTCAGTTCAGTCCCATGCGGATTCGCAAGTGCTGTGGTGTATTGTAAGAGATCAGCTTACATCTCGATTTCATTCATTACATACGGTTTCTACCAGCTTTTTTAGTTTGTTTATATTTTCATTGTAAATAAAGTGTAAATATAGTGTTGTCAAGTTTGCTATCTTAGTTCCAGAAATTTCGTTTATTTGAGTGACTGAACTTGAACTTGAGGGGGCTAGTCAGCTAGCAAGAAAGCTGCGCACGGATGCCAAGCACTGCTGATTTAATTTTGGCGAAGCCATTTGCCAGTCTTCCTTTCGAGGAAAAAATTAAAATTAAAGAGCAGGGTAGACCAACGCCTCAAATTGACTTGGTGAAAAAGGTAGGGAATAATACTCGTTCCTTTCAGCTCTCCTGGTACGAGAAAGTGAATTGGCTAACAGCAAGTGAGCCACATCAACAACAGTAAATAGGCTACTTTAGTAATATGTCATGGATGGACCAAAAATATAGAATCTATTTAAAATGTTTATGCTGAGTATATTATATTGGAATATATATTTTTCTGGATATGAATTAAA
This sequence comes from Neoarius graeffei, assembly GCF_027579695.1. Taxonomy (NCBI): domain Eukaryota; kingdom Metazoa; phylum Chordata; class Actinopteri; order Siluriformes; family Ariidae; genus Neoarius; species Neoarius graeffei. Next base: position 57,805,549 of record NC_083572.1, read on the forward strand.
CACAGCTACAATTTTGAAAACATTTTTAAACAAAAACACAGCCGAGAACATTTCACACTACAGACCTGGATTAAAAGTGAAGGGTTATCAAAATTGTCAATAAAACATTTCTCAGTTAAAATAAGTAAAATATAGGGAAAGTGTCATTGAATGAAATGTGTGGCACCCAGCTCTACTGCTGAGGTTCCTGACAAAGAGCTGCTTTCAATAATGATCAATTTTTAAACAACATGCCACAATTTTAAAATATAAAATGTTAAAATATACCCCTCCCCCCCAACACCACCATCATGTATATTGGACAGTAGGCTAATGGGCCAAAAGAACCTGCTATTTCACAGTTTGTGATGCTGCCAACAATCAGCCAGATCAGAGGCAAAAGTATGGGCAAAATTGATGTTTTTTCTTTTAAAATTTGGAAATATCGTAACTGACCAGCCTCCCCTGTTTGAAAGACTACCAGCCGCCACTGAACAACACCCACAACTTTGCCCAAGGAGCCAAGAAATGGCAAAGGACTAAACACCAGATGAAAAGGTCAGAGACTCCAGCCCAGTGTGCTCATGATGATGATGATAATTATTTGAAATGTTTATGTAACTGCTTTTGGCCAACTTTATATTGCCTGGGGTGATGACATTTGTGAATTTAGGATCCCAAATGTGGACATAGTCATTTCTCTGGATTATGATGTGTTACAGATGAAGACACCTCAGCCAGGTAAACTTGGAGTCTTCTCTCAGTCACACTACTGTATTGTTTTAAAGCCATTGAGAAAGATGGCTTGGACCTGCAGTAAGTGAAAATGCAGACCAGTCTAGCACCTAATGCTTACTATCAATCCTGTTTTGATGCTTTGTAGCTTGTATCCCTCCATATTTAACACTGTCCTTGAATCTGCCGTGTGATTGTGTTTGGCTGTTTTTGCTCAGTAGCAGTGTTTATCCTCAATTACCTGTGTGTATATATTTGTGTGTGTATGTTTCAGTCCTGGGGATCATGTAACAGTAATAGATGATTCCAGTGAGGAGTGGTGGAGAGTAAGTATTGAATTATTTCATGTTAAATATAATATTGTGGCCCTGTTGAATTCTCAATTCTGATTGCTCAGAAGATGGTGATACGTTTTCTGTAACAGCAAATCTGGCAGTAGTCCCAGCAAATCACAGGTTTATATTAATGCACTCATTCTAATGTTACTGTTTCTATAGCAGTGTTGGAAATTAGCACCCTCTGTCTGCAAAATGCGAGTGAATTTGCTCAACCTACCAGCCACAGTGGTGGGTAAATAAAAGTAGCATATACAAAGAAATTATGTAATTGTAAAAGGACTATTTGTGTCATTCCACAACACAGACTGAATCGCGGGTCTACTTTTTCCACTCGGGCACTTGAATGAGGACACAATCTCCTCTTTAAAATGTCCGAGTGAAACAAGAAGACTTGGATTCAATGTGGTGACTTGAGCATAGAATGCTAACTTGAGTGTAGAATGTTAACTAATGCTAGTTTGAGCATAAAAGGCTATCTAGTGTTAACTTGTGTATAGAACGCTAACTACCAACTGACGGTTAAAGAGAATTACCTCAGGTCAAGCAACGTTGCTCGCATTGCAGCAAACAAACAAAAAATGTTACCTCACAGAAGTTAGAAGGTCTGCGAAAAAAAAACCTCCCAGGAGACACAGGCCAAAGATGTAAAGGTTGAAAAACTTTTTTTTTTTTTTTAATTAAATGAGAAGTGGAGAGAAGCCAGCAATGGGGAGTTCTGTGAATGGTTCGTGGGGTTTTGTGTTTTTTTTTTGTTTGTTTTTTTAAATCTGCCCAACTCAACAAATGTAAACTTCCATTAGTTTACAGTTGTGTGCGCGCGCGCGCATATGAGATTGAGAGATAAAGAATGTCAGTATTTTCCTCAAATTTGAATATTTAACTTAGCCTGTTTACCTAAATAATCATGCTTGAATATTGTAGTTCTTACGGTATTTTTTTTCACATGCAGTTAGACACTTTCAGTTAAAACAGTAAAGTGGCTGGTTAAAAAAAATTAAAAATAAAATAAAAATTGAGTGGCTGGTAGATTTTGGAATCCACCAGCCACAGTGGCAGATGAAAACAAAATTTAATTTCCAGCCCTGTTCTATAGTCCTCAACTTTTTAATCAGTTTATGTGAAGCCACACATGTCCCTAAATGTGTGTAATTATTCTGGTTAAATTTACATTGAGAGAATTAGTTAGCAAGTAAAGCTGTAACTTTAGGTTTTCTGCTATGGGAGAGTCATAACAGAAGGCTTTAACATAAACTGAAAAAAGAATAAACAAGAGGCTGGTGAGAACACAATTGATATGTGATACTGGGGACTAACTTGTTTCCACATCATTAGATGTACAGTGGTGCTTGAAAGTTTGTGAACCCTTTAGAATTTTCTATATTTCTGCATAAATAGGATCTAAAACATCAGATTTTCACACAATTCCTAAAAGTAGATAAAGAGAACCCAGTTAAACAAATGAGACAAAAATATTATACTTGGCCATTTATTTATTGAGGAAAATGATCCAATATTACATATCTGTGAGTGGCAAAAGTATGTGAACCTCTAGGATTAGCAGTTAATTTGAAGGCGAAATTAGAGTCAGGTGTTTTCAATCAATGGGATGACAATCAGGTGTGAGTGGGCACCCTGTTTTATTTAAAGAACAGGGATCTATCAAAGTCTGATCTTCATAACATGTTTGTGGAAGTGTATCATGGCACAAACAAAGGAGATTTCTGAGGACCTCAGAAAAAAGCGTTGTTGATGCTCATCAGGCTGGAAAAGGTTACAAAACCATCTCTAAAGAGTTTGGACTCCACCAATCCACAGTCAGACAGATTGTGTACAAATGGAGGAAATTCAAGATCATTGATACCCTCCCCAGGAGTGGTCAACCAACAAAGATCATTCCAAGAGCAAGGCATGTAATAGTCGGCGAGGTCACAAAGGACCCCAGGGTAACTTCTAAGCAACTGAAGGCCTCTCTCACATTGGCTAATGTTAATGTTCATGAGTCCACCATCAGGAGAACACTGAACAACAATGGTGTGCATGGCAGGGTTGTAAGGAGAAAGCCACTGCTCTCCAAAAAGAACATTGCTGCTCATCTGCAGTTTGCTAAAGATCATGTGGACAAGCCAGAAGGCTCTTGGAAAAATGTTTTGTGGACAGATGAGACCAAAATAGAACTTTTTTGTTTAAATGAGAAATGTTATATTTGGAGAAAGGAAAGCACTGCATTCCAGCATAAGAACCTTATCCCATCTGTGAAACATGGTGGTGGTAGTATCATGGTTTGGGCCTGTTTTGCTGCATCTGGGCCAGGACGGCTTGCCATCATTGAGGAAACCATGAATTCTGAATTATACCAGTGAATTCTAAGGGAAAATGTCAGGACATCTGTCTATGAACTGAATTTCAAGAGAAGGTGGGTCATGCAGCAAGACAACGACCCTAAGCACACAAGTCGTTCTACCAAAGAATGGTTAAAGAAGAATAAAGTTAATGCTTTGGAATGGCCAAGTCAAAGTCCTGACCTTAATCCAATTGAAATGTTGTGGAAGGACCTGAAGCGAGCAGTTCATGTGAGGAAACCCACCAACATCCCAGAGTTGAAGCTGTTCTGTATGGAGGAATGGGCTAAAATTCTTCCAAGCCGGTGTGCAGGACTGATCAACAGTTACTGCAAACGTTTAGTTGCAGTTATTGCTGCACAAGGGGGTCACACCAGATACTGAAAGCAAAGGTTCACATACTTTTGCCACTCACAGATATGTAATATTGGATCATTTTCCTCAATAAATAAATGACCAAGTATAATATTTTTGTCTCATTTACTTAACTGGGTTCTCTTTATCTACTTTTAGGACTTGTGTGAAAATCTGATGATGTTTTAGGTCATATTTATGCAGAAATATAGAAAATTCTAAAGGGTTCACAAACTTTCAAGCACCACTGTAACTATAAAAGGATAAAACACAAGTCTTTATTCTCTGAAGATGTTTAAAATAATGTCTGGTCATGGTAATGTCTCAATGCTGCATTGATTCACCACCCCATCACTGATTATTTTACTAGAACACCACATTGAGTTTCATCCCTTACCAATTTGTATAGAAAATATGGATCAATGTTCTATATTTAAAACTCTAGCCTTTAGGGCACAGTAATGCAGTGGTCCTGTTTTGGTATCCATTGCCTATCCGATATCTACTATTATGATTAGGAGTGTAACAATACATTGTGAGATGATGCATCATAATGCATAATTTTGACAATGTGCATCATGGGAATGTGTAATTTCACATGATGTATCTAATGCAGTTGTACTGTTTGAACAACAGATCCTGTGCAGGGTCGCAGGCAAGCTGGAGCCTAACCCAGCTGACTATGGGCGAGAGGCGGGGTATACCCTGGACAAGTCACCAAATCATCGCAGGGCTGACACGTGGAGACAAACAACCATTCACATTCACACCTACAGTCAATTTATAGCCACCAATTAGCCTAACCTGCATGTCTTTGGATTGTGGGGGAAACCGGAGCACCCGGAGGAAACCTACGCAGACACGGGGAGAACATGCAAACTCCACACAGAAAGGTCCCCATTGAGCACTGAGCTCGAACACAGAACCCTCATGCTGTGAGGCAACAGTGCTAACCACTACACCACCGTGCTGCCCTGAATTGTGAATCATGAAGCCAGTAATGTAAATCGAATTGAATCATGACCAGAGTGTATCATTACATCCCTAACTATGATTGATTGATTATAAAATTCAGTAATGTATGTAGCATGGCAGTCTATCTGTTTCAGGGTAGAACTGGAAAGAAATCTGGATTCTTCCTGGCAAACTCCATCATCCATGTGTGCTTGGGGGAGAGCGTGTACAAGGTTGCGTGCTCTTTTTGTGGGAAATCGTAAGATGGGCCAAATCACACTGAAAAAAGACCAGGTTGGAATTCTCTTGCACATGCAATGCAAGACGAGTCCAAATTAGCCAAATTACTAATGAGTTATGTAATGTTTTTCGAAGAAATGTTCAGCTATACCTGCAGCATGCCGCCTTACAGCCAGCTAGCCCTATCTGGAATCGTCAGTGACCTGGATAGTGTTTGTCTGCATGTGTTTCATTTTTAATGCTGATACCATTGTACCTTGTGCAAATTGTGGTGAAGAAGGGAGAGCAGGTCAACAGCTATATGAAGGTCAGCACTGGACGCAAGCTTGGCTTTTTCCTTGCTGACATTTTTCAGGAGATGTGTGTGTGTGTGTGTGTGTGTGTGTGTGTGTGTGTGTGTGTGTGTGTGTGTGTGAGAGAGAGAGTACCTTTTCTGCTTCTCTCAGCAGCTAACATAATTATCTTCAGTGACAGGTTGCATGTTTACTTGCTTTGGGATGTGACTAACATGAGTTTAAAGGCAATAAACCTCATTAAGCTTCATTTAATCATTTTTTTTTATTCAATTCTTCACTACTTGTAATTTTGTCAGCAAATTTATCAACAGATAAGCACAGTAAAATTAGGACCACTCTACTCCAAATCATGTCTTCATGCACTTTGCTTTATGCACAGGGGCATTGTCTTGCTGGAACATATGTTCGAGCCCCTTAGTTCCAGTGAAGGGAAAATGTAAAGCTATGGCATACAAAGACATTCTATACAATTCTGTGCTTCCAATTTTGTGGCAACAGTGTGGAGAAGAACCACATATGGATGTGATGGTCAGGTGTCCACAAACCTTTGACCATATAGGGAGTGTGCTGTTGTTTTTTTCCATATTATTACAGATGTATAATAAAAATGTATTTTTGTTACATATCGGATTTTGTCATAGCCTACCTGATCACTGATGCCATTATGTAGCTGTACTTGTTGGCCAGAATCAGTGTTGTAGTTGAGTCACTAAACCTTAAGTCCAAGTCCAGTCTCGAGTCCCCAGTGTTCAAGTCATTAAAGAAAATTTCAAGTTGAGTCCAAGAACAAGACTCCAACAGCACCATTTGATGGTGGCTATTTTGCTGCCTTTACCGTATGTGAAAGCGTCTCTGCTATTGTGTTAGACTAACATTATTGCTTGACGGCTCCATTTTAGTTACTGTTTGACGGCCCTGTTTAGTTACACTGAAGCTTGTTTGTCGCTCAGCAAGCCCCGCCCACTATCAACAGGGCAAATAACATGAGAGTTAACACTAACTCGTTCATCGGTCAGCAAGCAAACCCCGCTATCAACAGAGCAATGAACATAGCGTGTCACTTCCTTCTCTGGGTGGAGTCTTGCCAAATGACGATTGAAGTTCGAGGTTGTCCCTGTCATCTCCTCAATAGTTCTTCTACATATGGAACACATAGCAGTGCATTTTTTCCCACTGCTCAAGAAGTCTGTATAAGCAAAGCGGACAATCCTAAGGTCATTCTCTCCAGGCACTTTAGCACCGTTAATGTTAGTTTGTTCCTGAACATGATGTATGAACAGGTGACTGTGCATTCTCTTGCACAAAATTAGTATAAAAATTAATGTAGATATAAATATCTTGTGCCAAATTATTATGGCATGTTACAAAAAAAAAAAACCCCTGAGTCCTCGTCTCCAATTTACGAGTCCAAATGCAGTTAATGCACGAGTCCAAGTCAAGTCATGAGTCCTTAAAATTAGGGCACGAGTCGGACTCGAGTCCAAGTCCTGGACTTGAATACTACAAGCCTGATCAGAACACATCAGAGTATACAGTTTTAAGCTACCTGTCTAAGAACAGAACTCTCACAACTGGTCATTTGTGGAGGGTTTATTCACTGGTCAGGGCTTTTGGTCAGCTGGTTTAATCGTATTTTCTAATTCAAAAGATTTCCATGTTCTCCCTGCCTTATACTAGCTTTATTATTCTTACACTAGTTACCATTAGCTGACATGCTTGATAACACTGACTCCCTGTAAGAAAGATCATTTTTAAGGATTCTGAAAATTCAAGTTCATTGAAATGTAATTTTATATGCAATAAATAAGAAAAAAAAATTATTTTATGCTAAAATTTTATCCAAAATGTATGCTCTTAAAGTTTGCTGTCGTTGTCATCATAATTGTCCATCTCATTTTCTCTAGTCTTATCATCTGAGGTAAGTCACTCATGGAATTTAAACTGATCTCTGTCTGCACTTACATCGATGCTCAAATAATTGCTGATTAATTTAGAGTGTGTGTGTAAGCATTTTTCTCTGATGGTGGTGCTGGTGCTGGTGTGTCATTAACATTTTGACATCTAATTAAAAACTGAACTGAGTACACGATACACTGCCTGGGCAAAAAAGCAGTTGCCCTCGAATATTTCGTTGAAATGCCTTTAGCTTTGATTATGGTGTGCATTCACAGTGGCATTGTTTCAACAACCTTATGTAATGTCACAACATTTATTTCCATCCAGAGTCACATTACCTTTTAGCTTGATGACAGAACAGTTGAACCACTCCGTAAAGTTGTTTCCAGCACATCCCAAAGACTTTAAATGGGGTAAAGGTAAGGACTCAAGGGGTTAAGGGTCAGGGTTTAAGGGGTTGTGGTGGCCGATTCATGTGTGGAAATGATTCCTCACAATTTGAGCCCTATAAATCCTGGCATTGTTGTCTTGGAATATGCCCATGCCATCGGAGGAGAAAAAGTCCATTGATGTGATAACCTGGTCATTCAGTACATTTCAGGTCATCAGCTGACTTCATTTTATTGCCCCATAACATTGCTGAGCTTCAACCTGACCAACTGAAGCAACCCCAGATCAGAACACTGCCTCCAGAGGCTTGTACAGTGGCATTCTTATCCTGATGCGTCCATCACTCTGGAATAAGATAAATCTGGACTCATCAGACCATGTGACCTTTTTCCATTACTCCAAAGTCCAATCTTTTTGTTCCCGAGCAAATTGAAGGCTTTTCTTCCAATTATCCTCACTAATAAGTGGTTTTCTTATGGGCACACAGCTGTTTAGTCCCAGTCCTGTGAGTTCTCGTCACATTGTGAGTGTGAAAATGCTCTTACTTTCAGTATTGAACATAGAAGTGAGGTTCTACTGACAATTTTTACTATTTGACTTCAAGTGTTTAAATGATCTCTGATCATGGTCAGTCAAGAGTGTCGTTCCCCCCACCACCACATTTCTTGTGGTTCACCACTATCCTTCAAAGTCTTAATAATGTGTTGGACAGTTCAAAACCCAATTCCAGTAATTTCAGCAATCTCCCTAGTTGTTTCTTTGCTTGATGCAGTTCAATATTTTTGACCCTTCTGAAATACAGCAGCATCTTTTTCACAACCACAGCATGATTGTTAAAGGAATGAGACTCTAATTTCTGTCAATTAGGGTTACAGGAATTATTGCCAGCTGAAACATATTAATCACTGCAGTAATTATCCAATCAAAGGCTCTTAAGAAAGAAAGAAAGCACAACTTTATTCATCATACACTTGTGAAATTCCTCTCTGCATTTAACCCATCTGAAGCAGTGAACACACACATTCACACACACGTGAGCAATGAGCGCACACACATACCCAAAGCAGTGGGCAGCCATGCTAACAGCGCCTGGGGAGCAGTTGGGAGTTAGGTGCCTCGCTCAAGGGCACCTCAGCCCAAAGCCATCCCATATTAACCTAACTGCATGTCTTTGGACTGTGGGGGAAACCGGAGCACCCAGAGGAAACCCACGCAGACACGGGGAGAACATGCAAACTCCACACAGAAAGACTATGAGGTGACCGTGCTAACCACTTACACCACCGTGCCGCCCAAGTATTTGCTTATTTAAATTCAAATGTTTCTTGTCTGTTACTGGGCTCCTTAAAGGACTGAGAAGAGTCAGGGTCTTTACTAAAGTGAAAGGATCCAGATCACTTTGCTCTTGGATGTTGTTACTTGTAAGGATCAGCTCCTTAAGATTGGGCAACGAATGTTTGGGATTTTCACCAATCCAGCAACTTTGGATATCAAGCCATATTGTGACACTCGCCATGTGAGGAAATCACTCTAGCAATGTTTTAGACATCTTCGACCATATTTATTAAAGATACACACTGTGATCTATGGTTATTGATAGGATATCTAGGCTTTCTTTAAGTAGACATGTCAAAGTACATTATAGGCGAAAAAACTCAATTTTGACCAATTTTATTTTTCAGAATCTAATTGCAGCAACAGCCAGTGGATTTTTGCAGACCATATGACATATCTTGCTTTAATATCTCAGAAATCATCTCATAAATTTCTTTCTCTCTGTTTTTATCCTAAAATCTTGCCAGGTTTTACCCAGTCTGGAATGTGCCTGTGAGTCATAATAGTATGTAAAAATCCTGTGCACATGTGCATGCAGATACATAACCACACAGCTCATCTTTCTGTCAGTAGCAGGGCATGAAGCGTGCACAGGTAGCTATTAACATTCAGAAGTTGCATGATTGGCTGACAGCAGCCCTCTTCAGATACGGGTCACATCCTGTTGATGGCTGGCTTCATGCCGTTCGGCAGAGGATACGCCAGGGTGACCTCAGAGCTGCTATGTCATAGTTGACTTATGACCTGTCTGCCAAGGTAGACAGAAGGGGCAAAGTGAAGATAAATCAAGAAGAATGAAGCATGAGAAGTAAACAACTCAAACTCTCTTATTATTTCAAAATGATCTCAAATACATACATAATTATAATTAACATTATTTTGAGTTTACTTACATGCAGGTGCACATACAATCACCGGCCACCTTACGAGGAATAGGATATGAATACTGGGCCAGACTCAACTGAAGAAAATCCTTTGAGGTTCCGAGATGCTGGTTCATATTGACATGACATGCATCACTTAATTTTTGCCCTCATGCTGCCAATCTCTCCCATTCTACCACATCCCAAAGGTACTCTCTTGGATTGAGATTTGGTGTCTGAGAAGGCCACTGAACTTATGTTCCTAGAAGCAGTTTGAGGTACTTTGTTACATGGCACATTATCTTACTGCCATGATTGATTGATTGAATACTTTATTAATCCCAGAGGGAAATTCAAGGTATCCAGTAACATTTCCGCATTGCACAAGATCAATACAAAAACTAAATAGCAGTATATGTATAAAAGCTAAAATACAAAAAACAAAATATCAGAAGAAATAAAACATTACCAATAAGAGCAAGTAATAGAATATACAGCTCTCAGTGTGGGAGGTAGTGAAATAGTGCAGTTGGCAGTAACCAGTCACAGTGCAAATAAGCGTGTAATGAGTAGTGCAAATACTTTGTGGACAGTTACATACATGTGCAGTGTGTTTAGTAGTATATGGTAGATAAAAAGCATAGTATATTACATGATAGGCATAGTTAAAGTATACATCAGTACATATAGTATATGTCAGGGGTTTTCAAAGTGTGGGAGAGTCAGCCCCCCCCCTCAGAGAGCAAATAAACAACAGCGCCCCCCCTTACAATTTTTATTGTTGCGATACTTAATGTTCTATTCGTATTTTTAAAAAATGGGTGTTGTACACATTTAAATTTTTTTCTTTTACACATTTTAAGCATCTGTGCTTTTTGAAAACATCTTTTTTTTGCACATTTAAAACATCTGTGCTTTTTTTAAAACATCATTTTTTTTTTTACACATTTTAAACATCTGTGCTTTTTTTTTTTAAACATATTGTTTTACACGTTTTAAACATCTCATAGCATCGTTAGCTAGCACCTCTTGGCAGACAACACACTGTGGCAGTGGAGCATCTTCAGATCCAGTCCATGAAAATCCAAACTTTAAATAATCGTGGTCATACTTCCTTCTTTTTTTACTTGGCCCAGACTGTGTCTCCTCACTCACTGTAGCTTTAGGTACTAAAAATCGATCCATTTTGTCTCTGGCAAAGGCTAGCTGAAGTTCGCTAAATGTCCGCAATAGTAACTTATTCTGGTTTATTTTTCCTCACGTTGCGCCCCCCCTGAAGAACTCTGGCGCCCCCTAGGGGAGGCGCGCCCCACACTTTGAAAAGCCCTGGTATATGTAATAGTGTGATCGTATACAATATATAATAAGTTAGTATATAAATATTAGGTTATAAACAGTATATAATAAAGTATATAATAAGGTAACGTACAACATACCAGCTTATCTACAAATATCTGTATCTACCCATCTATGCACATAATGTACATCTATGTAAGCACAGAGAAGTGCAATGGACATGAAAAGAGCAGTGTAACTAGTCCTGAGTACAGCAGAGTCACAGAGTCTTATTTTTGCTGAGCTGGGAGGAGTTGAACAGTCTCATGGCCTGAGGGACAAAAGACTTCCTGAATCTGTCTGTGGTGCAGGGCAGGGACAACAGTCTGCCACTGAACGAGCTCCTCTGCCTGATGATGGCGCCATGCAGAGGGTGGTGAACGTTGTCCATGATTAAGAGCAGTTTGCTCAGGGCCCTTCGCTCTGCCACTGATGTAAAGGACTCCAGCTCAGTTCCCAGGACAGAGCCAGCTTTCCTCACCAGCCTGTCGAGCCATCCAGTGTCTCTGTTCTTAATGCTGCCTTCCCAACACACTACAGCACAGGAGAGGACACTGGCTACCACAGACTGGTAGAACATCAGCAGCAGTTTTCAGCAGGTCCTGAAGGACCCGAGCCTCCTCAGGAAGTAGTCTGCTCAGACCCTTCCTGTAGAGGGTGTCAGTGTTCACTGTCCAGTCCAGCTTGTTGTCCAGATGTACACCCAGGTATTTGTAGGTCCTGACCATCTCCACATCGACCCCCTCAATAGAGATCGTCTGCAGAGTCGGCCTGGACCTTCTAAAGTCCACAAGCATTTCTTTTGTTTTGCCAGTGTTCAGCTGCAGGTGGTTGGATTTACACCACAACACAAAGTCCTGTATCAGGCTCCTGTACTCCTCCTCCTGTCCATCATGAACACATCCCACAATCGCAGTATCATCCAAGAACTTCTGCATGTGGCAAGACTCCGAGTTGTATTTGAAGTCTGATGTGTAGAGAGTGAACGTTGTGGCTCAGGTGGATAAGGCGCCATACCATAAATCTGGGGACCTGGGTTTGATTCCGACCCGAGGTCATTTCCTGATCCCTCCCTGTCTCTCTCTCCCGCTCATTTCCTGTCTCTACACTGTCCTATCCAATAAAAAGGTGAAAAAAGCCCAAAAAATATCTTAAAGAAAAAGGCAGGTTGGGTCCATGAATTCATGCTGTTGATGCTACATTCTGACCCCATCGTTTGCATGTCATAAAAGAAATTGAGGTTTATCAGACCAGATGACATCTTTCCAAACTTCAACTGTCCAGTTTGGGTGAGCCTGTTCCCACTGCAGTCCTGTTCTTGGCTGAGTGGAAGCTGATATAATGTCCTGTTCTTGTAGCCCATCCATCTCAAGGTTCAGTATGCTGTGCATTTTGAGATGTTTTTGTGCTCACCCTGGTTGTAAGAGTGATTGAGTTACTATAGCCTTTCTGTCAGCTTGAACCAGTCTAGCCATTCTCCTCGGATCTCTTTCATCAACAAGGTGTTGTCGCCCACAGAACTATGACTCACTGGATGTTTGTTTTTTGCACCGTTCTGAGTAAACGCTTGAAACTGTTGTGCATGAAAATGCCAAGAGAGCAGCAGTTTTGGAAATACTCAAAACAACCATGCCATGGACAATCACTGAGATCACCCCCCCCCCCCCCAGACGTTCGCTGTGAACATGAACCGAAGCTCTTTTCTTGTATCTTCATAATTGTGTGCATTATTCTGCTCCCTAATGATTGGTTGACTAGATAATTTACATTAATTGATTTATTTGTTTATTTTGTTCATTTATTTATCCATTTCATAATTTGTTTCTCTGCTCATTCGTTCACATTTGAATTCATTTTTTAACACTAGATGATGCTGTTGGCTCTTGTTTTCCACAGCGTTCCTCCTTCCACTCATCCATTCAGAGCACTCTCTCTCTCTCTCTGGGTTTTGTTTGTACTCTAGCCACAGCATCTTTCAACTTCTTTCTTTCATTTCCAGAGCAAATCTATAACCTGTTTGTTCAGCTATTGTGAAACGTTGCTCCTGCAGGTTTCAGGTGAACAGAGCAAGCACGCACTTCTCACTCTTTCCATCTGAATCTAGTCATGTACCGTATGTTTCTAAGCCTTAAACACAAACAAAACAGACATTTAAGTTCTGTAGTCTGCAGAGGTAACTGAAGATAAAGGTAAGGTTAGTTTGTTAGTGACACTACATTATGTGACTCTTATTTATTGCTCATTCACCTGATTTATCAAGACGAGGGATTTGTGGGCTTGGGAATCTTTTGTGATCTCTTTGTGGGGAAGAAAAACACCCGACAGTTTATTGTTTATACACGAAGGAAGCTACACATCACGCTCTGTTTCACCATGGGCTGAGAATAATTAGTGAGCAGATGAGGGGCCTAAAAGGATGTTCAATAATTAGCAGGCAAGTATGTTAAAAAAAAAAAGAAGATATAACTGGAAACAGCTTAATAGATCACACAGTGGAAAGTGGTGTTTTGCTCTGCAAAGCTCAGTTACAGAGTTACATGTGTACAGTGTGATCCTGGAGAGATGTAAATGTTATCTGGCAGTTTGGAGGTGATGCTTGCGTTCTTTCTTTGGATAGTTATCTTTGTAAAGGTTGAAACGCTGTCTGATAGGGAAACATAGTATATACTGGGTTCTACACAGAACTTCTGAGGGCTTCCAGAGAACCATAGGGGACAGGGATTTTTAGATTTTGTGTACTGTAGCAGTTGAGGTCAGAATCATAGCTGTGCCATGAGCCATCCATCCTAACTGATGGGTAATCTTAAATATATTAGTTGAATTTATTCAATATTTTCTCCTCTCAAATCTGTGTTTATATCATAACTATTTCTGGCGATTCTGGTCCCACGTTGGGTCGCCTGGACATGTAAACTTAGGTGCATAATGCGTTTTTATGCTCAAACATTTGATTGCATTCAAAAGCCTGTCCATCCACTGGTGCCTCAAATCATATTAGGGATCCAAACAAAATCCATCCATCTAAGCTTTGAGCTACTTTTAGACTTTGAAAAATGCTACAAATGTGTTTAGAAACTAGGCTAATAGAATAAAAGTATATCTTACGGCAAGGTGCGGGATCGAGCCGATATTGATTTTAGCACATTGTTTCAGAGCCTCTTGTCTGCTCCATTAATGTTTCTCTTCTCCAGTCCCTCAAAGCCACCAAACTCCATTATGGCATTAGAGAACAGAATCAGTTATTTTTACATGTACTTTTCCTCCCCTTCTGTTGAAGCTGTTGCATTATCTTTATGCAAGTGAATGTGTGTCCAATGTGTCCTCTCTCTCTCTTTTTTTTTTTTCTGTAGCTGTTTTGCCAAACCCTGTAATGGTTGAATCTATGAGGCATAATATTAAATCTCTGACACGGCTCTTTGGGAAATTGTTGGGGGGGAAAGCAAAACCCTGTTCTTATTCTGTTTCATTTTTCACTGTGGCTGAATTCAATTATCTAATATGATTTGTATGCTTATTAATTTTCATTATTCATATATTCTGAGTGGCTTTGCAAATGCAGGCATGTTAACAATATTTCGGCGTGTTCGTAGAGAGGAGGTAATGACATTGAGTTTTGTTAGATGACCAGAGAGAGCGGTTGATGTTCTACTGGCTGCGAGGTGAGTCACCTGGAGTGAAATGACACCAGAAATCCAGTGGCGCTCTGACAATCTGCCGCTCCAGTCAAGACTCCGAGACAAGGAGGATTCAATTCTCACCTTGGGTCACACTCTACAATCTGTCTCTTGGTCTCTCTCTCTTTTTTTTTCCTCCATCTGTCTGTCTTTCCATACTTTTTCTGTCTCTGTCTCTCACCCAGATGCACACATACACTTACTAATGAGCCTCAGTAATAACATCAGTATGATCAAGAGACAGAGGACGTGTTAGGGTGAACACAGAAGTTGCTACACACACCACACCGAAGAGGCCTGTAGGGACGAAGGCCTGGAGAGAAGGCTGCAGGGACAGGAGCAATTATGAGCACTGGAGTCACACACATTCACCAATGCAGACACGACCACACACACACACCTACCTGCCCGCAATGTGGCTTTGTGCCCCTGAGGAGTGCCGGTGAGAGTTTGTGTGACAGTGTGAGCGATTGTCATCATTAGCATTATTTATTCGCTAAGCACAGGCTCACTGCAGGGCCAGGACTAATAGAATTCAGGAATTACAATGAGAAAGTGTGTGTCTGTGTGTGAATCTGCGAATGTGCGTGCACGTATGCCGCCTTCTGCCTGCTGCACAGCCCTGTCAAGAAACTGGTGAATCTACCATAGTGAATATTTTCTCAATTGTAGTGCCTCTGCAAGGTGCTATTGTTTGGGTTATATTTTGCCATATTCATATTTTTATTACCCTTACATGGCATTATTAAGGTTGTATATAAATATTCATCATAATCAAGAGGTAGTTATAGATTAGTTAGAGAGGTGTTGAGAGGTTTGCACTCCAAAAGAATTCAAAAGAAAATCTCTTGAATCTAGTCAAATTGCCTGTTATAAGTTTTCGTAATATAAATTGAATATAAGATTATGAAACCTATTTCTAGACATTTTTATTTTTATTTTTTTAAATAATTTCAAGCTTTTAGATTTTTTTTTATTCTATTGGCCAATAGAACATGACTATTTCAAGCTTGAAAATAATGTAATGCTAAAATATGTAAATGGTGAACATGTCTAGAAGAAAGGTTTAATAATTTTAGATTTGGGTTATTGTAATCTGGTTCACCGAAATATTAGATCTGTTTGATTATATGCAAGGTATTTCCACTTGCTAAGATTCATTTTTTTGCACTGTGGTCCTGTTTTTTTTTTTTTAGATTGTTAAGGGGTAAAATGGCTCCATTACAGCAGTAAGTATGTGCAGATGTATTTTATTTATACAGTGTAAGTGTAAAAAAAAAAAGTGCTAATAAAAATAATGTAATTTTATTAACTATATAATGTAAAAATAAATAAATAATTGATGTAAAAAAGATTTCTATTGATTGTTTACCTGAAGCCCCATCTCCCGTTCATTGCACCAGTCCAGGGTCAGCTACTAATACATCCAAAACCTTTCTTTAATTCTTCTGCAGTAACTGCTTTATCATGGTATTAAGCGTATGAAAAGATCGAGTCTCTTGGCTAGAGTTTGGCCCCTGAGGCCTCTCCGGAGTCATGACTTATGCTCTAACTACCGAACACTTCAGCACCTAGTCTACTGCCCACAAAGCACTTTAGTATCTAGTGTACTAACCACAGAGCACTTCTGTATCTAGTGTTCTCCTTACATTGAATTTTGAACTTATGTTAGTAACTATTAAGCATGTCAGCATCAAGTACTTGATTAGAAGTGTACTAAATGTAATATCTATGCATTTTTCATCTGCTATACTGTGAATTATTGAATATTTTATTATAATTTTGCATTTCAACTCTCAGAGAACCCAAAGCCTGTCCCTGGATTAGTGGGCACAAGATGGGAAAATGCCCTGAACGGGATACCAATCCATCATAGTGCCAATGTTCTTTTTAATTTTTTTTTTTCCTGAGTAAAACCTGTTTCCATTGGGCAAAACCATGCACCATTTGAGCAGAAATACTCCACAACTGCATCTCCTCTTCCCCTGGATTTAATTTTTCACACCCAGTCTAACCCGAGCTCATGGTCCAACCAGGGATGCTGGAGTTGTGAGGAGACACCTATATATCCAAAATGAACAGAAATATAAATATTAATTAACATCTCATCTCATCTCATCTCATTATCTCAAGCCGCTTTATCCTTCTACAGGGTTGCAGGCAAGCTGGAGCCTATCCCAGCTGACTACGGGCGAAAGGCGGGGTACACCCTGGACAAGTCGCCAGGTCATCACAGGGCTGACACATAGACACAGACAACCATTCACACTCACATTCACACCTACGGTCAATTTAGAGTCACCAGTTAACCTAACCTGCATGTCTTTGGACTGTGGGGGAAACCGGAGCACCCGGAGGAAACCCACGCGGACACGGGGAGAACATGCAAACTCCACACAGAAAGGCCCTCGCCGACCCTGGGGCTCGAACCCAGGACCTTCTTGCTGTGAGGCGACAGCGCTAACCACTACACCACCGTGCCGCTAATTAACATTAATAATAATAATAATAATAATAATAATAATATTTTTACTTATTAGAACACAATAATGAGGGGAGGTAATTTAAGTATCATGACATTGACTGTAGATTATAGTGTTTTTTTACTTTACAGTTTATCCAGATTCGTTGGATTCCTGTGCTGTTTGTGAGCAGATCCATGATTTGTAGCTCATCGTGGCATTTCAGGGTCTGTGTGAGAGTGGTAAATCCATGAACTGAACGAGCCATCTACGCACGCACAGAGTGATCATAGCTAGAGTGTCTCTCCGCTTCAGAGTATGTGGTTGTACAGAATACTGGAATATCCCAAAGTTAAAAAAAAAAAAAAAGTGGTGTTTTTTTTTCTCCACCATTCATTCACCCACGCAGTATTGCATTCACATTCAAATCGAGTTAGATAAATAAATCCTCACTTTTTGTCAGATAATGTGAAGAATTGTACTTCAAAGTGTGTTGGAGTCAAAACTGTGGGTCAAGTGTGGCGTAAAGAGTACAGTGTTAAACTGCAAAGTCGTAATAAAAATATTCAATAATTCACAGTATAGCAGAAGACAAACGCATAGATTATGATATTACATTTAGTACACTTCTAATCAAGTACTTGATGCTGACATGCTTAATAGTTACTAACATAAGTTCAAAATTCAATGTAAGGAGAACACTAGATACTGAAGTGCTCTGTGGTTAGTACACTAGATACTAAAGTGCTTTATGGGCAGTAGACTAGGTGCTGAAGTGTTCGGTAGTTAGAGCATAAGTCATGACTCCGGAGAGGCCTCAGGGGCCAAACTCTAGCCAAGAGACTCGATCTTTTCGTACACTTAATCGATATTGCGGCCTCGATAGGCAAGAGTGGAGGAGCGAGTGAAGAGGTTGGGATTGGGGGATGAAGGATGAGAGTGGACTTACTTTTAGTCACACAGGACTCCTGCATATCACAGCTGACTTGGGTTTTTCAGCAGAGAGAGATGGGAGATAATGAGGCTCGGAAGGAAGAAAAGTCAGAGGAGAGCTGCTGCACTAGACCACAAGAGAAAAAGGCAGGAGAGAAGTAGTCTCTCCCTGACCAGGTCAGCACACACCAAACACAATTCAGCTTTTTCCTCTTTATTGCTGTGATCTTTTATTTTTGTCCAGACAGTACTCTCTGTTACAGTACTGTGCATGACTTTGACTTGAGGCTAAATTCAGTCACCAATTTCACTGGCATTATTTATGGCTTAAGTGCTGACTTGGACTTTTGCACGCTCTGACAGATGTAAATAGGTTATGTAATTATTTCTTTAAAAAATGAACAACCTCATTCAAGCTATCCTTCTGCAGCCTACTGAAATAAATTATATAAAGCCTTCTGTGATAAATAAACAATGGTCCCAACATGCCTCTAGCCCAGGGCTGGGCAATTAATTTTCCCAAGGGGCCCACATGAGAAACTTGGACTGTCGTGGAGGGCCGAACCAATAGGCTGAACTTAACTCTGCTCAACTTAACTTTGTTAAAACAACAGTAAATTGTCTGGTTTTGATTAGGCTATGAAAATGTAGACCAGGCCAAATATATAATTATTTTAACATTACAATATTGAAAATGTGCATGTTTTTTGCAGTATTTCAAGGAGCAATATTTAATCAACTTTATACAAGTTCTACGTGTTGTTTCTATTTTCTTGTTGTCCAGTTACCACATTTTTGAGGGCTAGTGACTAACTGGTATCTCACGTAAATGGTAACAAGGATGATGCATATGCATGCACACGAATGCACGAATGTACATAAATAAACAGTAGCCTTCAAAATAAAAGCATTGCAGCATCGTATGGTGTGCATGACGTAGACTGATGTTTAATTTGTAATTTCACGTTGACCTCAGGCGGGCTGATTAGGGACAGACAAAGGGACAGATGTGGCCCTGGGGCCGTACAATGCCCAGGTCTACTCTAGCCTCATACAGGACATGACTTGGACTCAACCGTAGCAAACCAGGGACTTTGGACTTGACTGGGATATGATGGTGAGATAACTTTGACATAAGTTAGACTCGTGACTTAACTGTAGTGTAGATTAGAGGTGCACATCTGGACTGGGATCCTGTGGAACCCAACAAAAAGTTGCAGGATTGGGCTTTCTTGCAGAAGGGAGCAGGTGGACGGATATAAAGCTTGTGTCTCTAAATCCCACAACAAAAAAATGCCAGCATTGTGGATTCAGGCTCGGACAGTTCCTCAACCTTAGCTACATTGCTCGAGTTCATAATTGGTTTCAACTGGAGATGTTAATGGGATGTGCTGTTGTGTATCTAGGCACAGTTTCGCATCTGTATGAAAGTAAAACCTCCAGTCCACTGCAGCAACTGTTTGTTGCTTGGGATCTCAGTCTGGATGCACACCTTTAATCTCAAGTCCCATGAACCTTTCAGGCAAACTTTCAAAAAATAAAACAAACAAACATAAAACCCTGTATCTGTTCAAAGCACATCATCTGTTCAGTCTGAATAATATTCATATTCAGTTACATCCCTACAGTAAATGCTTTATCCTGGTCAGGGCCATGGTGGTTTAAATGACTCATTTGTTTATATTTTGAGAAATAGAACCAACTAAGTTTGTCAGAAAATATTGCGAGCAAGTATATGCTCACATACTTGCTCGCAATATTTTCTGACAAACTTAGTTGATTCTACCATTTGTGCTCCTTTAAAGGGGGCATTATTATGGAAAAACTCACTTTTTCAGCACTTGTGCACATACATTTGGGTATCTGAAGTGTCTACCAAATCACAAACTCTGCAATAAGACACCCAGTCAGTTTCTCTTGGGCTGCTTAGTTCAGAAAACATGTGCTTCTACAAGCTGTTTGGATTTGGCTCCCCTTTCTATAGCCCGTTTTACATAGCCTGTTCAAGAAGGGACTCTTACGCCTTTATTCTATGTAAAAACGCCTGAATTAGGAACAGTGGGTCAATGTCATTCTGCCTCTGAGATGGAACGACTGATAGTATCAGAGGTGGGATCAATGTCAATGTAAAAGGAACAGCCGGCATTGCAGGACAGAGATGTTTTTGACGTTATTCTTTCCAAGTCCAGCGTGAATTCAAATGCCTCCATCTATGGCCTTTCTGCCTCAAGTCGCTTCCTACTTCACTTTCTACTCCAACCTATTTCTGATCCCAGAGCAACTTCACTGGCATTTGAAGAGTTGTATAAATATGCAAGTCTTACAAAAACACTCAGTTCAGCCACCCTTATTGTTTTGAAAGCAATGCTGGTATGCTTGGGGTATTTGTATTTCTGACATGTAGTGTGGTATATGTTATCTGAGACGCTGAAGACCTGTTGTGTCACACACCTGGTTATGGATGTCTGGCTCACTATGTAAAGAGACACACTTTTATTTGGTTCATTGTAAATAACCAAAGCTGTAATATTGAAGGATCATCTTTACGGCAACATTGTGGAACGTCTACATGTATGTAAAAAGGGCTTATATCACAAGGGGAGATCATTAGAATTACGACACCCCCTCATCTGAATATCTCCACTCATGGCTTAAAAACTTCCTTTGCTAATGAATATTCATGAGGAAAATGCTACCTGACTGGCTGGCAGAAGATGGGGGTGGAGTGAGCAGTGGCTCATTATCATTTAAAGGAACAGGCTCTTAAATCAGCCGTTTTGAACAGGTCTGTTTAGGCAGAGTGAAAATGCAACTGTGGTGCTTCATCCTTGTGGTATTTTGACCAAAGCATGTCACAGACATTTCATTAACACCTCAGGGAACTGTGTCAACTTGTGGAAAAGGGGTATAATATATCACCTTTAAGTCAAGTTATAGCTGTAATACAACTTTCCACTGCCGAGGCTTCACTTCCTCTATGCCTATAAGCTAAAACACGGCCTGCTCTTGTTATGAAATCCACACTTCACACTAATCAGCCATCAGTACCATTCTATCCGCATTATTTCCTATGTTTGTTTTTACACTGCACCTTCATCTAAAGATGTGAGACCTATACTTTGCTTATTATAACACCAATGCAAGTGTTACGGTGCACGTATGTGTGCATGCTTTGCTCCTCTCCTCTCCTCTCCTCTCCTCTATTCGTGTCTCTCTATGTGGCATCACATCACACAGCCTATCCTCTCTGTGCTGTCAGAGCATGTGTGTGAGTGATGGTGGAGCGCTGATGGCGAGTGTGAGCGTTGACGGATGCCTGTGACAGGCAGATGGTTTTTGGTTGTTGTCTCTTTAATCACTGCGACTAGGCTGGGCGCGAAGGCAGGGGTTTGTCTCGTCATGGAAACACAAACAGGAGACAAATTTATCCTCGACTCCCTCTCACTCATTTCTTCTGTCTCTTGTGCCATTTTTATATTTTTCATTCCCCACCCAATCCCATCTGCCCCTCCCCCCGTATGTGAGCGAGAGCTAGAGAGAGCAAATGATACAGGGCAAAATGGTGTTTTTAGAGAAATGAGAGGGCGAGAACAAGAGAGGATGATGTGTCTTGTAAAATGAGAGGAGGGATGGAAGTGAAAGATGGTTCTAAGTGGATTTTTGAGAGGGGTGCTTTTTCAATATGTGATTTGAAGTGTGATTTGGCATCAAGATTTTTGGGGTTATTGACTGGAGTACTGCAATATACTTCACTGCTGCATTATTAGTGTGTTTTTCAGTTCGTGTTGTGATCTGATCGCTGTGTGCTGCACGGCATGGAGGCAAACCTATAAACCTGTAAATGTAAAAGAACTATAAATGTTAACGCATCAAAATAAACTATGAAATACTCCAACTGAAACAAAAATACATCATTTTACATTTTCAAAGTACAGAAATTGAAGATCAATGATGCTACTTCAGTTGATATGTCATTTTGTATTCTGGTGGATAATTGCTAATGTGACTATCATAATATAGATTAAACAGTGAATGGGCAATATTATAATGCTCTATTTTGGGTTCCTACAGTATTACAGTTTCATAAATGTTAACCTCCTGTAATTTCTTTTCCTCCTATGTCTCTAAAATGAGCTTAGCGTGCTAGCTACCAAACAGTATAATGAGTAATAAAATACGTATACCACAATGGTAGTAAATTCTCAATTCTGATTGGCAGGAGGCGTTGATTTAATTTTCAAAAAGCCTGGCTATGACAGTAATCCTTGCTACAAGGCTAATCACAGGTTTATATGAATACACTTGTTCTAATATTTCATTGCTTCTATAGTACCAAGGATTTGTATGGCAGACATTCTACATAAATGTGTTTTTGTTGATATGGTGAAGTTTTCTGTGAGAAGACTTTGATGCAGCATTTTTGGAAGGAGTCTCCAGTTTCAGGGCAGTCAGAGGTAATAGTTTGCCACCATGGGGAGGATTCCTGGTTTAGGGCTTTGTGGTTTCTTGGTAACATAATATTTTTTAAATCTTATTAACTTCGAGAGATTATACAGGGGCTCATAAGGCAATGACTCTCTTATAGCTGTTCAAATGTAAATCATAACAGGAACTAACTTGTTTGTGGACATTCCCAAATATTAAATGTCACTATAAATGGATAAAACCGTGATGTGTCTTTCTTTAATTGATACAAATATAATTATTTAAAAACTCTTGTGATATAAGAGGAGTAAAACACCACACAGCAAGCTGTTTTTGGAAAGTAATAAAGGTGGCAAGGGAAACTGCTTTGCATTAGGCACCATGGATGGAAATGAGTCAGTCAACACATCTCCACTCCACCATTTTCTCCATGACACTTATGCATTTCATAATGGCTCAGATGGCTGTGGCACTGCCAAGATTTGAGCTTGTGATCTCCCGATGATAGGGTGAATGATGATGGGGCTTTTCTGTTGAGTCACTCAGGAGCCTCCAGAAAGTACAGGGTGTTTCAAAAAATTTAATATTATCTGACGTGTAAATATCCCAGAAACTACGTAGTCTAGGCAAATGAAACTGAACAGGCTTAATGTTGAGCAATAGAAGATTTATTCCTCAAAATTTGAATGAGAAATTCAAAGGTATGTGGATTCCATGAACGATTTCACAAATTTTCAATACGCGTGCCGCCTGAGACACAGCACATGTCAAGTCGGTAGTCCAGCTCCTGCCAAACACGCTGCAGCATGCCTTTGGTAACAGTCTTTTCTGGTAACAGTGCATTTTTAGAGAATTCTCTCATAAATGCACGCTGCACAGTCTTGTTCGACTGTGTTCGAGCGTACTCTAACACACAAAACGCCTTTTCTTTTCCAGTCAATGGCATTTCTATGCCTAAAAAGATAAAAATAAAACACATTAAACATAAAATTTTGACCTGTTTCCACATGTGCTGTTAAAATTTGAGGTCAATTGAACAAGAATTGGCAAAGTTATAGTATTAGATTGTGAAATTATATCAAATTTTTTGAAACACCCTGTATTTGAGATACGGTCATGCTAACTGCCAACATTTGCCATATCAACACATTAGAAAGTAACAAATTGTAGCACGGCCTTCTGTATGTTGTAATAATTTAATCAATGTACAATACCAGAAAAAAAGTTTGGACAAAGCTTCTAATTCAATGTTTTTTATTTTTATTTTTATTCATTAAAAGACACTTCATGTCTTAAAGTAATGATCATTTCTCTTTACTTAGTTGAGCGGTTTTTGACATGATATGGATTACTACAGTTGTGGAATAGGGCTATTTACTGTATTTATTTACTGTTTGGGTCTCAAATGCATTAAGAAGGCAAGAAACTAGTCCACTAATTAACTTTTGACGAGGTACCTGTTAACTGAAAAGCAATCCAGGTGACGATCTCATGAAGCTGGTTAAGATAATGCTAATAGTGTGCAAAGCATCATCAAGGTAAATGCTGGCTATGCTGAAGAATCTAAAATATGAACCATGCTTTGTTTTTTATCACATGATTCCATATACGTCTCATATGTTGTTTCATAGTTTTGATGTCTTTGATATTGTTCTATAATGTAGAAAAGAGTCAAAATACACACAAACCGCTGAATGAGTAGAGGTGTCCAAACTTTTGACTGGTACTGTGATATGTGAGGGGTAGTTTATGATATGAAGCCACACAAATATGTTCTTTATTTTAAAACAACCATCAAACTCAAATTACGAAATCACTGCATTTGATTTGTCTTTTCAAATGACATATTTCAAGTATTTTCATCAGCAGTGCTTTAAATATGTCATGAGCAAAGAGTACTGACGTGGAACACACACACACCATTCCATCTTGTGCCTCTACAGGGAGAATGTGAGCCTAAGCTTTCCCTGCTCTCGAACAGATTTGTGAAGATCATAATATTTGATCACTCCCTCCTGACTAGCTTTCCCTTTACACACACACATGCTCTCTTTCTTTCTTCTTCCCCATAAACGCTCACACACTTTCTTCTCTTTCAAGCTCGGTCATTATGACTACTGTGGAAGTGTATCTCAAGGTTATGCTGTCAAAGTGAAATTGACTTTAGATGAATTAAGTGTCAATTAAAGGGCTAATTGTTTCACAATGTGGTCAGCCCTGGGGACAAGGGTGTGCGTGAGCAGGGGACAGCACTGTCAGACTCGCTTTACTCTGTCCATACAGGGCCGACTGTAGAAACACACACACACACACACACACACACACACACACACACACACACACACACACACAGATGGTATTTCAAACATGAGCTGAGGAGATTTAGCAGATGAAGGAGGATCAAATGAAACAGAGACATTAAAAACTGTACAGAGAGCGAAGCATTATAAAGTGAGGAGGAGAGAAGAAACGTGCTACAGAGAAATAGAGGGAGAGGGTGTTGATGAAATGGTGATTGCCTCTTGTCTTTAATGGTTGGCCTGGAGGTTTCCTGCACAATGGAGCTCATTCATTTTCTTTCTCTCTCTCTCCTTTGCAGTCAGGTGTTGTCAGACAAATTACCAAACTGTTCCCTAAATAAATAAATCTGCTCATTCTTTTCATCTTTTAAACCACTTTCTACCACTTCAGTCTCTCTAGGCATTCCTTTCTAGTTTTCCTTTCACGCTTCTGTCTTTTCACACTTGTACCTTCATGTTTTTACTTTTTAAACTGCTAATGTTTGCAGGAAAGATAATCAGACACCAATATTTATAGGTAAGAATATTTAGCATATTGGGCTGTGGAAGAAAACAAAAAGAATTGGTTTATTTGCACCTTTTGCTTTCAGACACAAAGTGTGACTTTCTGAAAGGAAAACGGAAGGATAATATGATTTTATGACTCAGTGTTTCAACTGTATCGTTGTCAACATTTTGTGAGCTCGAAAATCATTAATGTTATTCTCAGATTTCTGGCTGTTAGATTTAAAGCCATGATTTAAGTTAGTTTTATAGCTACACGTGATTTAGGATTGTTAGACTTTATGATTTAATATTTTAGAGCTTTTAAGAGCCTTTATTATTTTAGACTAACCTGACCTTCCTCTTTGCTAGACATAAACATGGTGTCTTGTTTAAAATTGTTGTGAAAATATCTCGCACGCTTTGACGTGCATAAATGCTGAAATTGCTGAATCGCTGATATGAATATTATTTTGCTTATGATTGAAGGTTTCATTCACACACACATATTGTAAGGTTTTATTCCTTTGTAAGGATAAATAATTGTAAATATTTATTCTTGACCAAGAAGGCAGTAATTCTTAATACTTAATACTTATTCTTAATATTGTAGTTAGAATGCCAGCTAGAAGGCATTGAATTCTGTGTAACTTGTAAGTTACTGTGTGACCTTCTGTCTAAGCTAGACACATTGCTCGAGACGTGTTTTGGAACATTCTATCAGAACATGAGGTAAATGTTGATATCTGTTAGAACATCTGAAATGTATACAGGATATATTTTCACTTACACACATACATATTAATGGAATTAAGGAATTGGAATTAAGATGTGATTTGCTGACTTAGCACAAGATATCCACACACACATAACACACACACATCTTACACCCACCCCTCTCTGAGGTCACACACAAACACACACACACATTTTACACACATCCTTTTCATACACACACACACACACACACACACACACACACACACACACACACATTCGACAGACACAATAGGCCATTTAGAGAGATTATAATTTGTTATAAAAGGTTGTTTGTAAAATTTCATCTTTGGCGAGAAAACTGTGAATAAACAGTGGTGAAGCCAATCTCTGTTTTTCTGGTCTGTTTTTCGCGGTGTTTTTTCGCCCCAGAATTCTGCAGGTGGCACGGGGGCATTGGTCTCGAGAAGTTGACCGTTCCAGCTGGGGGAACCCTTTCACTGCCTTTTAAAAATTTTTTTTTGCTCAGTTGATTTGTTTAAAATTAATTCTTAAAACACAATCATTGAAAAAGCTAAAATAAATTAGAAGAAGAAGAAACCTTTGTCACATGCAGACTTCAAGCACAGTGAAATTCATCCTCTGCATTTAACCCATCTGAAGCAGTGAACACACACGCGCGCACACACACACACGCACCCAGAGCAGTGGGCAGCCACAGCAGAGTGCCCGGGGAGCAGTCAGGGGTCGGGTACCTTGCTCAAGGGCACTTCAGCCCAAAGCCACCCCACGTTAACCTAACTGCATGTCTTTGAACTGTGGGGGAAACCAGAGCACCCGGAGGAAACCCACGCAGACACAGGGAGAACATGGAAACTCCACACAGAAAGGCCCTCGTCGGCCGATGGGTTCGAACCCGGAACCTTCTTGCTGTGAGGCGACAGTGCTAACCACTACACCACCGTGCCGCCCATTAACGTTGCACATCCGTGATCTGACTTTAATCATATCAGTGTAATGTTGCTTTTAACTTGGAAGTAATGCAAGCAAAAATTATGTCTTTGTTTCTTCATCTGTAATATTCCTAAAATATCGCGAGATATAATAAAGTTTTATCTACAGCATTTATTAGCGAATACCCAACAATATATTTCATATGAATGCTCTGCTATGGTCAGTAAAATTCTTGTTAACTTCATGTATTCTTTAAGCCCACTGAATGAATTTGCTTAAAAAAAAAATAACGATAGAAAAAAGTGAAGGCAGCTTAAAGAGAATTCTACGGAGCCGTAGAGGGGACATGGTGAATAAAAAAATAACAAAGCGTGGGAACGACTTATAAGGCGTGTGCACGAGATATTAATGCGCGCGCACGAGTTATAACCCGTGCGCACGCTTTGCGTTAAGGCGTGCGCTCGGGTAGTTAAAAGTGAGGGGACGAGTTACAAATCGTTCCCTCGCTTTCATTAAGGCGTGTGCACGAGATATTAAATCGTTCCCTCGCTTTCATTAAGGCGTGAGCACGAGATATTAATACGTGCGCTCGAGTTATAAAGGCGTGCGCACGGGTTATTAAAAAGTGAGGGAACGTCTTAAAACGCGTTCCCTCGGTTTATATCCAAGGCGTGGGAATGATATCCTATGTCGTTCCCTCGACTTATTAAAATATTCCCACAATGTCCTTGTTTTCGTTGATCTCGTTGCCTACACACACACACACGTACACACAGGCTGTAGGTCACCATGGTAGCTCCGGAAATACTAGACGCTATTTTATTATATTTTAATACTGGACTCAGATACACAGAAATCCTCGATGCACTTGCATCCCAATATGGCTTTATTATAAGTCTGAGACACCTCAAGAGAGTTCTGAGAGAGAATGGGCTTCGCCGTCGTAGTTTTTCTGACCTAGGAACGACTATAGATAGCCCAGGTCGCCTCCACGGGTACCGCTGGATGCACGCAAAGTGCCTGGAACATGGCATTCAGGAAAAAACAGAGGATGTACGGATTATCCTTCAACTACTGGACCCAGAGAGTGTTGCGCTACGCCGTCGTCGTACACTTCAGCGCAGACAGTACTTTTCCAAAGGACCCAATTTCATTTGGCATGTCGATTCTTATGACAAACTAAAACCGTTCGGAATCTGCATAAACGGATGCATAGACGGGTTTTCCCGTAGGATCGTCTGGCTGAAAGCCGCACACACAAGTAGTAACCCGCGAGTGATTGGCAGTTACTATGTGGATGCAGTGGAGAGGTTAGGTGGATGCCCGAGAATCGTACGAACTGATTTTGGAACTGAGAATGTGACTGTGCGAGACATCCAGAAGTTCTTCAGGCGTGACGGAGAAGACGACAGGGCAGGGGACCGAAGCTACATCTCCGGGGCCAGCACTGCAAATCAGCGTATTGAATCTTGGTGGGGCCAGTTGCGTAGACAAGGGGCTGAATACTGGATCGAGTTCTTCGGAGAGCTGAAGAACTTCTGGATGTCTCGCACAGTCACATTCTCAGTTCCAAAATCAGTTCGTACGATTCTCGGGCATCCACCTAACCTCTCCACTGCATCCACATAGTAACTGCCAATCACTCGCGGGTTACTACTTGTGTGTGCGGCTTTCAGCCAGACGATCCTACGGGAAAACCCGTCTATGCATCCGTTTATGCAGATTCCGAACGGTTTTAGTTTGTCATAAGAATCGACATGCCAAATGAAATTGGGTCCTTTGGAAAAGTACTGTCTGCGCTGAAGTGTACGACGACGGCGTAGCGCAACACTCTCTGGGTCCAGCAGTTGAAGGATAATCCGTACATCCTCTGTTTTTTCCTGAATGCCATGTTCCAGGCACTTTGCGTGCATCCAGCGGTACCCGTGGAGGCGACCTGGGCTATCTATAGTCGTTCCTAGGTCAGAAAAACTACGACGGCGAAGCCCATTCTCTCTCAGAACTCTCTTGAGGTGTCTCAGACTTATAATAAACAGAGGTGTCAAAAGTATTACCATTTATTACTCAAATAGAAGTATAGATACTATGGTTTAGAAATACTTTTCATGAAGTAAAAGTATCAACTGAAGCTTTTTACTCAAGTAAAAGTAAAAAGTATACTGATTTCTAAACTACTTTAAAGTACAAAAGTAAAAGTAATGAAAGAGGAAAAAATGCTATTAAGGACAAAGGCGCAGCCTAGAAGTCCGCATACAGTCCATTCTCCTGACCCATTAAAATGTGTTTCATGGAGCACAAGTAATAATGACTTGTTTGTTGTCTGTAAGTGTTGTAATGGTGTAAAACTTCATACCTCAGAAGTAAGTTATCAATACATTTTTATTGAAAATGTATATATTAAAACACACACACACACACACACACACACACACACACACACACACACACACACACAAACATGTCTCGACCACATCACCCCATCCTACTGATCCACACAGATGGAAAAAACAACTAAAGTAATACGATTTATTTGAAAAGATTGCAGCATTGTAATGTCCAAAATATTGTATAACGCAATATTTTTGCAGTATGCTGGCAATCATTTTGTGTCCAAAGTTGCATTGCATTTACTGTCTAAACGGCAGTAATAATACAGTATTTGAATGCTATGAATGAATGAATGAATGAATGAATGAATGAATGAATACTACACTAACACTACTGTAAAATTAGTTTTTTTTCTTTTTCATATGGGACGTGCAGTAGAGGCAGCAGGTTCCAGTTAAAATGCAAGAAAAACACTTTCTCATCCCTACTAGTTACTGGCTCACCGAGAGAAGTCAACAGAATGTTTGTGTTCCAGCAATGCGAGGCTGAACACAGGCGAGGAGAGAAAGGGCGGCCGCTGGAATGCCGACACACTACAAGCTAATATAACGTTTACTAAGCTAAGACCTGTCACTTTACTCACTAACCCCCACCAAGATACCATAACTGCGTTTGTAAACTTAACCTGACTCAGAAAAGAGAATGCCGCATGGTTCGTGGGGGGGCGTCGTGGGGATTCCACTCCTGACAAACGAACGAGAGCCCGCAATTTACTAACGGTGTTGAAGTCAGCTCTGATTGCTGTGTGCTTGGAGCGCCCTGAGTGGCAGTTTATTAAGTGGACAAAGTAATATAAGTAATATAAAGATTGGCGCAATGAAATGCAAGTAACAAGACTATTATAAACGTAACGAAGTAAAAGTAAATGCTTGAAAATGTAACGAGTAGAGATAAAAACTAGTTTGAAAAATTATTACTCCAGTAAAGTAGAAAGTATCAAAATTTCTACTTAAGTAAAGTAACAAAGTATTTGGACTTCGTTACTTGACACCTCTGATAATAAAGCCATATTGGGATGCAAGTGCATCGAGGATTTCTGTGTATCTGAGTCCAGTATTAAAATATAATAAAATAGCGTCTAGTATTTCCGGAGCTACCATGGTGACCTACAGCCTGTGTGTACGTGTGTGTGTGTGTAGGCAACGAGATCAACGAAAACAAGGACATTATGGGAATATTTTAATAAGTCGAGGGAACGACATAGGATATCATTCCCACGCCTTGGATATAAACCGAGGGAACGCGTTTTAAGACGTTCCCTCACTTTTTAATAACCCGTGCGCACGCCTTTATAACTCGAGCGCACGTATTAATATCTCGTGCTCACGCCTTAATGAAAGCGAGGGAACGATTTAATATCTCGTGCACACGCCTTAATGAAAGCGAGGGAACGATTTAATATCTCGTGCACACGCCTTAATGAAAGCGAGGGAACGATTTGTAACTCGTCCCCTCACTTTTAACTACCCGAGCGCACGCCTTAACGCAAAGCGTGCGCACGGGTTATAACTCGTGCGCGCGCATTAATATCTCGTGCACACGCCTTATAAGTCGTTCCCACGCTTTGTTATTTTTTTATTCACCATGTCCCCTCTACGGCTCCGTAGAATTCTATTGAGCATAGCAGATTTAAATAGCGTGAACGTTCATGTGCTTCACTGTGTTTTGTTTCTGTTTTGGGATGGTGCATGTGAAATGTGCTTCTACAGACCGAAACTATGTGCAGCTCCAATCACATTTAACGCTAATCTATTTTAATTAATGTTGGAATCAGTGTTGTTGTAATGAGTTTAAGGTAGAAATGTTGCTCTCTGGCTCTTTTGCTAATTGCTATCAGGACTGAAGTGACTCACTGTGTGGCCTGACTGTGTGCTTCCTCTATACATTTTATGATCTCTCTGTTTTCATCCTTTTATAAGTAAAGCAACGAGGCTGATTGCCTTTTTTCGAGTCATTCTTGCTCAGGTGGGTCGTATAGTTAGTTCAGCATTGATCTGTTTCCATCGGTGAAGTACTTTTTTTTTTGTATACATATTGGTCTTCTGATTATTTTGTTTATTTGTCTGTTTGTGACTAAAAGGTCAGCTCCTCTCTGTCCTTCCTTTTCTCTCAATGTCCTTTTGCTCTTGTGACTCCATTTGACTCTCTTTCTCTCTGTCTCCTGCTTCCCCTTTTCCTCCTTTCTCATTTTGTATGAAGTTGTTTTCCTCTGTGCTCGGCAGATGGCTCGGACACACACTGTTGCTTTAGTCTGAGACGATGGTGCGGAATGAGAGTGGTTTGGTGTTTGGTGTGCATGTATGATTTTCCTGCATGGCTCACCTTTCCCCAAACACACCCAGTCTTTCCTCCTCTTCTCCTACAAAATACCCCTTCTCTTCTGTCCTCATCCTTTGCTTCACTGACACCACTAACTCCAGAACACTTTTCTAATGTATTGATTACAGCCTCAGTTGGAAATATGGAGCTGATCTTGTGTTATCAAGCTCACACCAAATGCTGAGGTTCAGGCAGAAAGAGGCACATTAGCACAATCACCAGTCTATTTGAAGTAGATGTCAATAAGTAAGCACTTTTCCTGACCATGGGGGGAAATAAAGTGCATTTTGGGAACACTTGACTGTTATCGCACTTGTTTCGAAGCCATTATGAGTTCTGGATTTTAAAAAAAAAGAAAGAAACTTATTGGGTTTTGGGGAATGATTGCGCATACTGCATCTCATTTAAGGATGTGAAAAATTCATGCACGTAAGCTCTGAAAAGCGCGTACACACACACACACACACACACACACACACACACACACACACACACACACACACACACACACACACACACACACAGCTGCTTTTGTTTATTCAGTTTTGACCTTCTTATGTTAAAACCCAGTCTTTCCTGTTGACTCCATGATGAAATTATTTAAAAAAAACATACAGGTAATGAAGATAGAAGGCATTGAAATATGTAAAAATTGTAATACCTTGGGTCTGCATCCACTTTGCACTCAGACAAGTTTGTCTCTTATTGACAGACAAGAGGACTCTGGAGTATTTGAAATAGGAAATAAGCAAGAAGAAAAAAAAATATGTTCAGCAAACTGTCTCTGGAATGGCTACAGTCATCAGAGGTGGGTTAAGTAGCTAAAAAACCTCACTATCAATGAAATAACGAATAAGAGTAAGAAAGTACAGAACCAAGCAAAAGTTTTGACACCCCACTAGTGCTTCTCAAAACATTAGAATATCATGAAAAAGTTCCTTTTTTGGTAATTTAATTTAACAAAAGTAAACTTTCATATATTCACTTTACATGTAATGAATATAGAAGTATTTCAGCTCTTGAAAATCAGAAATCCAGTCTCTCAAATTATTAGAATACTGTATTTCCTAAGATCACTCAAAAAAAGATTTACAATCCAGAAATGTCCAACTTCTGAAAAGTATGTTCATTTATCCACTCAATACTTGGTTGGGGCTGCCTTTACCATGTATTACTGCATCATTGGAGTGTGGCATGGAAGCGATCAGCCTGTGGCACTGCTGAGGTGTTACTGAAGCCCAGGTTGCTTTGATAGCGGCCTACAGCTCGTCTGTATTTTTAGGTCGGGTGTTTCTCATCTTTCTTTTGACAGTACCCCATAGAGAATCTATAGGATTCAGGTCAGGTGAGTTGGCTGGCCAATCAATCACAGTAATATCATGGTCAGCAAAACATTTGGTAGTAGTTTTGTCACTGTGGGCAGGGGCTAAGTCCTGCTGGAAAAGGAAATGGGCATCTCCATAAAGCTCGTCAGCAGATGGAAGTATGAAGTGCTCTAAAATCTCCTGGTAGACGGCTGTGTTGACTTTGGACTCGATAAAACACAGTGGACCAACACCAGCAGATGACATGGCACCTCAAATCATCACAGACTGTGGAAACTTCACACTGGGCTTCAAACGCCTTGGATTCTGTGCCTCTCCACTCTTCCTCCAGACTCTAGAACCTTGATTTCCAAATGAAATTAAAAATTTGCTTTCATCTGAAAAGAGGACTTTGGACCACTGAGCAACAGTCCAGTTCTTTCACTCTTTAGCCCAGGTAAGACACTTCTGATGTTGTCTCTGGTTCAGGAGTCGCTTGATTATTTTGAATGTGACAGTTGTAGCCCCTTTCCTGAAGATGTCTGTGTGTGGTGGCTCTTGATGCACTGACACCAGACTCAGTCCAGTCCTTGTGAAGCTCTCCCAAGTTCCTGAATTGACTTTTCTTGACAATCCTC
The DNA here is from genome assembly GCF_027579695.1 of Neoarius graeffei. NCBI lineage: Eukaryota > Metazoa > Chordata > Actinopteri > Siluriformes > Ariidae > Neoarius > Neoarius graeffei. The sequence continues at coordinate 57,839,200 of NC_083572.1, forward strand.
TCAAGTCTGCAGTCATCCCTGTTGCTTGTGCACCTTTTCCAGCCAGGCTTTTCATCAATGACCCTCCTGTGGCTTACCCTCCTTGTGTAGGGAGGGTATCAATGATCATTTTCTGGACAACTGTCATGTCAGCAGTCTTCCCCATGATTGTGGTTGTACGTACTGAACTAGACTGAGAGATACATGGTATTTATGCTGTTTATTCAAACTCAAAATGAGAAATTCTAATAATTTGAGATACTGGATTTCTGGTTTTCATGAGCTATAAGCCAGAATTATCAAAATTAAAACAAAACGCGGCTTGAAATATTTCACTTTATGTAACGAATATAGAATATATGACAGTTTACCTTTTTGAATTAAATTACAAGAAATGAACTTTTTCCACGATGCACTAGTGCTAATTCATAGGTTTTTCTGTATTTTGACTATTTTCTACATTGTAGAAAAACAGTGAAGACATCAAAACTATGAAAGAACATGTATAGAACTATGTGGTAAACAAAAAAGTGTTTAAAATATGTTTCATATTTTAGATTCTTCATGATGCTTTGACTTTGATGATGCTTTACACACTATTGGCATTATTGGCATGGTGGTGTAGTGGTTAGCACGGTCACCTCACAGCAAGAAGGTTCTGGGTTCGAGCCCAGCGGCCGGCGAGGGCCTTTCTGTGTGGAGTTTACATGTTCTCCCCGTGTCTGCGTGGGTTTCCTCCGGGTGCTCTGGTTTCCCCCACAGTCCAAAGACATGCGGTTAGGTTAATATGGGATGACCTTGGGCTGAAGTGCCCGTGAGCGAGGCACCTAACTCCCAACTGCTCCTCGAGCGCTGTTAGCATGGCTGCCCACTGCTCTGGGTATGTGTGTGTTCATTGCTCATATGTGTGTGTTCACTGCTTCAGATGGGTTAAATGCAGAGAGGAATTTCACAAGTGTGTGATGAATAAAGTTATTGTTCTTCTTCTTAACCAGCTTCATGAGGTAGTCACCTGGAATGCTTTTCAATTAACAGGTGCCTTGTCAAAAGTGCAATTAATGAGTGCAATTTCATGCCTTCGTAATGTGTTTGAGATTAAATAGTAAAAAATAAACATACAGTAAATAGCCCTATTCCACAACTATAATAATCCATATTATGTCAAGAACCACTCAACTAAAAAAAGAGAAATGACATCCATCATTACTTTAAAACATGAAGTGTCTTTTAATTTATAAAAATAAAGAAAAACATTGAATTAGAAGCTTTGTCCAAACTTTTGCCTGGTACTGTGCATTGATTAAATTATTACAACATACAGAAGGCTGTGCTACCATTTGCTACTTTCTAGTTTGTTGATATGGCGAATGTTGGCAGTTAGCATTATTGTATCAGCAAATATTTTCTGGGGGCTCCTGAATGACTCAACAGAAAAGCCCTATCCTTGGGAGATCACAAGCTTAAATCTTGGCAATTCCGTCGTCATCTGTGGCAGTGAGCTAAGGCATCAAAATTGGCTGTGTTCTCTGGGTGGGAGGCATGGAGTATTCTCTCTCCTTTGTCAATCACAGTGACACTAGCCAATCATGGGCATCTATGAACACATGTTTGCAGAATAGACTAGATAGTGCTTTTCTCCGAGGGTATTATGCTGCCCTGCGATATACGCCAAGATATATTCCATATGAATTTGTTGCATGCTGTTGTATGGCTGGTGGTGGGAATTATCAGATAATCAAATTGGGGAGAAAATGTAGGAAAAAAAGTTTTCTGGAATTCAATGACTATCTATCTATCTATCTATCTATCTATCTATCTATCTATCTATCTATCTATCTATCTATCTATCTATCTATCTATCTATCTATCTATCTATAGTGTGTGTGTGTGTGTGTAATTAATAAATAAATAAATATTATATAAAATCACATACAGTGGTGCTTGAAAGTTTGTGAACCCTTTAGAATTTTTAATATGTCTTCATAAATATGACCTAAAACATCAGATTTTCACACAGTTCCTAAAAGTAGATAAAGAGAACCCAGTTAAACAAATGAGACAAAAATATTGTACTTGATCATTTATTTATTGAGGAAAATGATCCAATATTACATATCTGTGAGTGGCAAAAGTATGTGAACCTCTAGGATTAGCAGTTAATTTGAAGGTGAAATTAGAGTCAGGTGTTTTCAATCAGTGGGATGACAATCAGGTGTGAGTGGGCACCCTGTTTTATTTAAAGAACAGGGATCTATCAAAGTCTGATCTTCACAACACATGTTTGTGGAAGTGTATCATGGCATGAACAAAGGAGATTTCTGAGGACCTCAGAAAAAGCATCGCTGATGCTCATCAGGCTGGAAAAGGTTACAAAACCATCTCTCAAGAGTTTGGACTCCACCAATCCACAGTCAGACAGATTGTGAACAAATGGAGGAAATTCAAGACTATCGTTACCCTCCCCAGGGGTGGTCAACCAACAAAGATCACTCCAAGAGCAAGGCGTGTAATAGTCGGCGAGGTCACAAAGGACCCCAGGGTAACTTCTAAGCAACTGAAGGCCTCTCTCACATTCGCTAATGTTAATGTTCGTGAGTCCACCATCAGGAGAACACTGAACAACAATGGTGTGCATGGCAGGATTGCAAGGAGAAAGCTACTGCTCTCCAAAAAGAACATGGCTGCTCGTTTGCAGTTTGCTAAAGATCATGTGGACAAGCCAGAAGGCTATTGGAAAAATGTTTTGTGGATGGATGAGACCAAAATAGAACTTTTTGGTTTAAATGGGAAGTGTTATGTTTGGAGAAAGAAAAACACTGCATTCCAGCATAAGAACCTTATCCCATCTGTGAAACATGGTGGTGGTAGTGTCATAATTTGGGCCTGTTTTGCTGCATCTGGGCCAGGATGGCTTGCCATCAATTGATGGAAAAATTAATTCTGAATTATACCAGTGAATTCTAAAGGAAAATGTCAGGATATCTGTCCATGAACTGAATCTCAAGAGAAGGTGGGTCATGCAGCAATACAATGAATGACCCTAAGCTCACAAGTTGTTCTACCAAAGAATGGTTAAAGAAGAATAAAGTTAATGTTTTAGAATGGCCAAGTCAAAGTCCTGACTTTAATCCAATCAAAATGTTGTGGAAGGACCTGAAGCGAGCAGTTCATGTGAGGAAACCCACCAACACCCCAGAGTTGAAGCTGTTCTATATGGAGGAACGGGCTAAAATTCCTCCAAGCCGGTGTGCAGGACTGATCAACAGTTACCGCAAACGTTTAGTTGCAGTTATTGCTGCACAAGGGGGTCACACCAGATACTGAAAGCAAAGGTTCACATACTTTTGCCACTCACAGATATGTAATATTGGATCATTTTCCTCAATAAATAAATGACCAAGTATAATATTTTTGCTCATTTGTTTAACTGGGTTCTCTTTATCTACTTTTAGGACTTGTGTGAAAATCTGATGATGTTTTAGGTCATATTTATGCAGAAATATAGAAAATTCTAAAGGGTTCATGAACTTTCAAGCACCACTATATATATCTGTGTAGCTATCATATATGCCACCACATTAGTATATGACAAGCCAAAAAGAACCAGATAAATTAAGAACTCCATTAATCCAAATGAGTGGGATATTTAATAAATTAGAATGTAAGGTATATGAGTAAAGATGCAGAAGAAATAAACACGGCCAAATGGATCATTATCTATTTATATATCCTGAATCCAAAACCTCTGGGAACTGCACACAAGGTATGAAATGGGATGCCAATCCACTGCAGGGCAACATGCTCACACACTGGAGCAATTTACCTAGAACCTCCGAGGATGCTTTAAGGCAGTTAACTAAAATATCCAAAAAAGCTCATGGACACTGCACACAGACAGGAACCTGAGCTGAAGACTAAAACATGGACTCTGGAGCTGCTAGGCCAGTGTACAACATTTGTCTAATTTTTTGTCTTTATTAATTTTCTGATCGTATCGCCCTGTAAAACTACCCTTAAAAGTAAACTTTATTCGATATACTAAATAAAAGCTCAAGGAATCCAATCAAACTGGACTGGTTAATCTTTCACTCTACACAATTTTTAACGCCTTTTCAAATGTCATGGTCATGGCTTCTGGTGTGCTTTAGTAAAGTCAGATTGAATGAGGCCTGACCAATCAAACCCATATCAGTTCTGAAATGATGTATTCATTTGCCATTGGGACAAGCTCTCCACTCAATCAGAAGTGCAGCCATAATCTAATGGAGACAGCTGTCATTGATAACATGCGCTTACCGTGCATGCCGTGTGCAGCATGACAGCCTGATATAGAGATATATGAAGATGTATCTGCTGAAGCGTAATGAGTAAGTGTCTTACATCTCTGCGTCCGGGGGAGGGGGGGGGGGGGGTTGTTGGCAGAGTGGGAATAAAACAGCGGCTGTCTCTCTTTTTGCGGGGGGTCAGGGAAAAAATAAATTACAGAAAAGAAAAATGAATTAGGGATGACGGCACGTTGGCTTTGAAAAATTGGACTGTCAGGGTGAGCAGTCGCAAGAGTCTGATAATGGAAGAGGATGAACTTCTCTCTTTGCTTTGATTCTGGAGGGTGTGTGTGTATGTGTGTGTGTGTATGCGTGCACATGTGTTTTGTGTGTGAGCGAGAAAGAGCAAGACAGGGAGAAGATTGTGTGCTGCATATTACTGCATTATTAAAAGCACAAGGAGGGAGATCATTTAAATCCACTCTTTTGAGTCCATAGTGTTCTCACTACAGGCAAAACTGAGAATATTATCGACTCGACAGCACGTCTACACTCGCATGCTATAGCTGAGTTGGATATGGCTGTAGGGCTCTGTCCCCCAGGACCTCTCGTGTGCTAGAGGTGTGTTTGTTTTTATATACTACTGAGGGCCAAATGTCTCCACAAGGATAGTAAAATCTGACAATTCCGACCCTGTGGGGACATTTGGATGGTCCCTACAAGGAAATTGCTGTTGTTTTTTTTTAAACAAAAATAAAAAAATAAATAAAAGAGCCAAAAAGTTTCCTTTTCATTACTGAGGTTAAGTGCAGGCAGAGCATTAATTAATTGCAAGTGGATGGTCCTCACAAGGATAGTGAGACAAACGTGTGTGTGTGTGTGTCAGTGCTCAGCAATGTTCTCTAAAATTATTTATGTTGTAACTGAATTAATGGGGCAAGAGGAGAGTTTAAGCAGAGAAAAGGTATAGGCTTATTATTGGCTCTGTGTGTGTGTGTGTGTGTGTGTGTGTGTGTGTGTGTGTGTGTGTGTGTGTGTGTGTGTGTGTGTGAGAGAGAGCAGTGAGGTCTAGTGCTGCCACTTAAGTTCTGCCATTCTGACAGTCAGTGAATCTGTCTGGATTACATCTGGAATATAAAACACTTACCAACCGCAAACACACACCAACCATTTTGTTTCTTTCTCTTTCACATGAATGCACAAACACCACACACTCACTAAGCACCAGATAGAAACCACACCCACACAAAGATCACTGCCGCTTCTTCTCTTTCTCACCTGAGTAAACATACACGTGCTATACTGTCACACCACTCACTATCTGGACTCTTTTCTGAAAGCTGTAATCAGGATACAGAGCTGCACCAAACACCACAGTGCATCTCTCTCTCTCTCTCTCTCTCTCTCTCTCTCTCTCTCTCTCTCTCCTATACAACCTGCCTCACCCCCCCCTCTCTCTCTCCCCTTTTTCATTCTTCTCTCGTTCATTGTTTCAGACATGTTGCCCCTTTCCCGGGTGGCCACTGTCTCTGCACTGTTACCTGCCTTCCCAAATAAACAAACACACACGAAAGGGTCACCTTTTCTCCTCCGTCTGTGCAGGTTACACCACCCCTGCCAACTAATGTAGTCTTCTTATTTACAAACGCAATGCCATTCATTTTCTACGCCTTTTTGGTTTGTGTGATGATTGTGATTGAGTAACAAATTAGTCAATATCCAATTACTAATCTTGCTGCTAATATGCACGTGCCAGTGATGTTTGCATTCACAGAAAACTTGTAAATTTGGTCCTTAATGTGAAAAGTCCATGAACAGGAGGAACAAATACAGGTGCGATCTTTTCTTCCCCCCTCCCTAATTTGGTCTTGGCCAGTTATCACTCAACAGCCAACTCTCCAATATCACAGGACTGCTTTCAGTGCTGTAAAACGGGGCAGTGAAACCTACTCGGGTGAAATCACTATCTACCCTCTTTCACATACATGAACTCAAACATGCCCTTGATTGACTAGTGTTGCTGTGATTGACTGAAGAGTGATGGCAATGCCATCCCACACACGCAGTGCATGGCCAATTTTGCCTTCTTGGACTGTTGACCGCTGCTGGCTGTGGCATCATTAGGATTCTAACTCGTGATCTCTGGATGACAGGATGAACACATGGTGACACTTCAACCCTCTCTAAGAAGGTTTATCAGAAGCAGACATTGGAACTATGTGGTTGTTTTTTCACTTGTAAAAAATAAATTAATGTAAATCCATTTCCCTGGCTTTTCGAGCAAGATTGTTTTTGAATTCTTGAAACAAAAAAGATTGAGTTTGATCCCTGTGAAACTAGATCTGAGTTATTTCGTAATGCATTGCCCTTTGTCTATGAAAGATGTTTTTATACTCTGTGTGTTGGTAATATACAGATGATGATTTTTTTTCCCCCAAAAAATTGCATTACAGCCAATCAGAGCATCTGGTGAAGAAAAACGTATGCATATTTTTTAATCTATGCAACTAGCTGTACAATTTAAACATAACCTCCGCCATACATCAGGGTGTAAAGTCAAACCTAAGTCATATGTGAAGAGGAGTTAGCGTAAATGCATAAAATTTCAGTTGCTCCAGACTCCTTCCATAAAGGTTAAATAAACATCTCCTTATAGAAAATTCACCCTATCAACCATACCATTCTTTGCTAAATAACAACTTGTCTTTGTAATCCCTTTATTATTAGCCTTAGATTGTTGAGCTTTTGCCATACAAGTCCCTCTGAATAAACTAAGAAAACCATAATGTATTAGAACTATGACATACGTGTATGTATGTATGTATAAACAGTTATTTCACAAAATCGAGTTGTACGTGAGCTGATAGCCGACGAGGCACGTAGCACCAAGTTGGCTATAAGCCATGTACGTCAAGATTGAGTGGAATAACACTTTTATTCTATCCACATTGACTAGATTTTGAGGAACAGAGTGTTTTTATTTTTTGCAAATTTGATCAATAAAAATTTTATACAAAACACCTGACAAAATCATTTCCACTTAAAATGTAAACAAACCGGCAAAAAGACGGCAACATTTTGTGAAAAATGCTATAATAATTCTTGAAAAAAAGATATGTTCTTACCATCAAATAATTTTATTCCATTTCTTGCTGTGTTGTTATTTTACAAGACTTTTTTTAGTCACTAAGTGCTAAAGTCCCCAGCTGTTTCTTTGTTTCCTCCTCACAAAGTCCATATGCATGAAGGCTGCGACATGCATGTTTGCTGTTCATGTTGCTGGGTTTCAGTCATGTGACTTTTCTTAGCGGTTTTACTGGAAGTGAAATAGCTGGTGGTCTTAATGGCTGCTGTAGTGCAAACAACTAGTGATAAGTTATCAGAGTATGCTTGTAATCTAGAAGCCACTGCTCATGTGTAATGGAATCGACCCCTACAGTCTGGGAAAGAAGGATTTGTCATATGATCTCGAAAACTACCCTTCAGTTGAATTCCCCGATGTCTCGAACTATCTGGTGTTGCAGACGTCCTTCTACACCGCAAAACAGATGAAAGTGTGGAAGAGTATGGAGGCTTACAATTTTTTTGTATGTGGCTGGGTAAAGGACCTCGGTATAAAGTCGCTGCCGAATGAATCCTGTATTGGTTTTGCCCGTGTGAGTATTTTTTTTTAAGCTTTTCATTTGCATCTTTACAACAAAGCGCTGCAAGTTGAAGTGTAAACAAACAGTTCGCTTGATTCTTACTTGCGCTCGCTCTTATCTCTCAGGTAAATCATTCATAAAGATCATCAGAAACCCCTTTAAAGACCTGGAGCTTAGTTAAACAAGACAGAGAAGTGATCACGGCGCATTGTAACCGTATGGCTGGGTAAGAATTTTGTCGCAGCCTTCATGCATATGGACTTTGTGAGGAGGAAACAAAGAAACAGCTGGGGACTTTAGCACTTAGTGACTAAAAAAAGTCTTGTAAAATAACGACACAGCAAGAAAAGTCCTTGGAAAACACTAACGCCATAGCTGAGAGGGAGATACAAACCTTTCACCAAGTGATCACTGCAAACTCGAGCATGCTTCGACTCGGCTCCCTTTGATTTCAGCGAGAGGTTCAAAAGCCAACTTTCTTGATGTCTTTTTGTGAAACCCTGTGTTCGTTCACCCTTTTTTATTAGTTCACAGGGAACCCTGAAGAAACTTTCATCAGTTTCATGGTTTGATCGATTCGAACAACCTAAAACAATGCAAGCGTAAGGCATTTTTCATGTGAGCAATGCACCTTCTCTGTACAAACGCTTCGTCAACTGAGCTTTGGTAGAGCACCAGCTAAAGTTTTGAATAACTAATGAGGCGGATGTGACATCATGTGAAACCCAGCAATTTTGGGGGGTTTTCTTCTTCTTTAGGGTTTTTTGGTAGTTGGCAAACCAACTTAAAGGTGCCTTGCTGCCACCAACTGGGCTGGAGTGCGGAACAGGAGATATTGGGGGGGGGGGGATATATTCTTTTAGTTATTTCTGTTTCTTTTAAATACTTGATAACACATTTTGGGGTTTTGTTTCCGAGTAGAGTTTTTATTTCATCTTCAGTTGATTCAGCAACATGCTCCGCCATTTTGTTTTTCTCTACTCACAGTATATGAGCTGATATCCTAGTAGTAGAGTAGGCAATCAGAGCACTTGATTGCTTATATCTGGTGAATGTGGATAGAAATTAAAATAAATAAACATATTTGATTTGTCTCAGCTGGCACTACCCTCAGAGTTGTGCTATTAAAGGTCCCATGGCATGAAATTTTCACTTTCTGAGGTTTTTTAATGTTAAAATGAGTTCCTCTGACCTTCTTAAGTCACCCCAGTGGCTAGAAATTTCATAATGTGTAAACCAAACTATGCCCAACATTTGAGAATGGTGCGTCAAAACGGCGCGTTGATAAGCTCTTCCCTTTACTACGTCAGCAAGGGAGATGATCCCCCCCCCCCCCCCCCCCCCCCCCTCTGGATTCCCACCCACTGTATGGATTGCCCCGCCCAGTTGTAGTGAGGAGACCATAGAGGACACAACATGGCATCACCTAAGCGAGCGAAACATGGAAATTGCGCTGTACATGGATGTGACAACACAGAAAAGAATCTGTTTTTACTGCCGACGGGAGAGCCCCTGAAGACGCAGTGGCTTACTGTAATTTTATTTACTTCCATAATACGCCGTCGAGTCTACCTAAGACGGTGTATGTTTGTCGGAAGCATTTTCCTGAGGAATGTTTCCACAACTTGGGACAGTACAGGGCAGGTTTTGCACATCAACTGTCACTGAAGCCTGGGTCCGTACCAAGCATCCTTGCCGCATCAGCCACAAACACCGAACAAGTAAGTGTATAACTGGTCATTTTGCCGTGTTTTAAAATTGGTGCGTTAGCCTAGCAGTGGCTACATTAGCTGTGCAGCTAACCGCTTCCTGCAGTTAGCCAGGTAATCTGCGCTACAAAACTAAAGAGCATGCAGCATGCTCTGTTAAACTGAGTTTAGTCTGGAAATTGACTGTAACTTATGAGCTTATGTTTGACTATTGCTCCGCAATGCATGTCTTCTGTTGGATAAGCGATATGTTGCTGTAGTTGCTGCTTCTATCCTCTTTGGTTATGGAGTGCGTGTTCAAGCCTAGGGTATTATACGTTCGTAAACTACCACTCCGAACACTCTCACTCTCTGTTCTCTGTGTCACGTTGAGTTTACGAAAGGAGTCCGCGGGAGAACGGGGTTTTGTCTTAGCAGCGTGGCTACAGGCGCTGATAGCAGCAAGTATGTGTGCGCGCAGCTTGGTCAAGCCCCTCCCCCTCCCCCCCATGGCCCGCCCCCACCCTCTACCCTTCCCCGCCTCCTGCTTCTCATTAGCAAAACGACACACTGGGAAAAGCGCTGAAATGGGGCTTTCTCCCAGGAGGCTATATTTACGTGCCGAGGGTTCATTTCGAGAAAGGCTGTGGATATAACATCCGGAAGCCTCCACGAGCCCGTTTAAAGCATCAACAAACCACCATGCCATGGGACCTTTAAAGAAAATGACCAATCAGTTTTGCAAATTCAGCAGCACTGTGGTGTAATTTAAAGCGCAACAATAACCAATAAGCAAATGTTAGCATGCGTCTGTTACCATCGATTCCCATTTGAAACCCTGCTTTAACAGGAATCAGTCTGATGGAGTTACTCATGTAATTAACTGACATAATGTCACTGACAGGATCTTCCTCATGTCTTTGTTTACTGCACTGGATATTGAGAATGCAGAAACAGCAGCATGTGTACATCAGCACATTTTCCTTTTTTTCTGTGTTTGTACAGCTACCACATAGTATTGGGATTGTGCACGCAAAGCATTTTGGTACGCATGAGGACCAAACTGTACACAGTGATGGTGTCTGTGACTATGTGGTGAAAATACAAAGTGGCCCAGGTTCAGTGCTTGTGCAATAAGATTTTCCCCTTTGGCCACTGTGTGTGCTTGATGGGAATTTCTCCACAAGCAAGCTTATACTTTCCATAACCACAGACACTCCCTTGGTGCTGGTATTTCAGAGGAAGCAGTGCATTCATCCTGAAAAAGATAATATCCTCTAGCAAAACTGTATGTCATATCCTGGACTACATCTTCACTTAATGAAATGCCCTCTTGTCCCTCGATCCACACACTCATTCCGTCTTTCTTACACATTCAGAGCATCCACTCTGCCCTATTGTAACCATTGTGTTGTTGCCATAATGGATTGTATTCAAAATTCCTAATTGCTTTAGCCAGTGGCTTATTGAAGTTTCTCTTCATAAGTCAGCACGGTGAGAGGTAAAGAAAGTGCTGAACCTGCTTGGTTTGGGAGGTTTTGTGACTGCTTGTCTTGCCTGGCTAACATTAGTGTCTCTGTGTAGTGTAGACTAAACACAGACCTGTCAGGAATCCTTCATTAAAGTGTCATTTGTTATGGATGTGTGTGCTTTGAGAGGGACTTGATCTATATGGCAGCATTGCAGAATAACATTCATTCATGTGTTTGTCCCATCTGCATATTCACCTCTGTTTTAATTCTCTATGGATGATGCTGTTGTCCTCTGCACAGATGTGTCCAAAAGCTTTTAAAAGCAACTCCAGCATTCCAAAATATACTATTTGTGTGAAATGAAAAGCTTTCTTGGAAGATAGAATTGAATAGCCAATAAGGATAGGATAAGCACATTTGTGAGTCTGCCTCTCAATGTGTGTGACTGTGTTGTGGAGCAGCATCTACACATTACTGTGACTTACTTCATGTTATTACTTATAACAGGTTACATAAGCCTCTTCTGTCAATCATGTGTCAAGCAGGTTGCACGACCATATTGTAACAAAAGTGTGTTTGTGTGTCTCTCTCATATAAGATGAGTTCTCCTAAAGCACTTAAACACCCCCTCAAAATCCAGCTCCAGCTGGTATAAAATGTCTTATTCAGCAGGTGTTGTGTTACTGTCTAATGAGTGCATGCAAAAGTTTCATGCTTTTTTTGCTGGACCAAAACAATCTCGTCTAGCTTTGAAAAGCAAAAGCTGTACTACAGTGATTAAAGCAGGACAGGACAAAGCTGGAAGTGCTACAGTGTGAAGAAGGAAATACACAATGAATTGGAAGGTATGTCCAAACTTATTCTCAAAGGATCAATGTGGCTGTGAGTTCTAATCCAATTAAGCAGAAGTCACTTTTGATGGTAGATTGAAGACTGAGACTGACTGATTAAACACGTGAAATGAGATGTGACTCATACTTGGTTGGAATAAAAGCTTGAAGAAGGACAGGGCCTTTACTGCAGAGCCTCTGAGATGGTATTTTTAATAAGTGGTGGCTACAAGTTTCTTGAAATCTATTACATGGCCATGTAGTAGTTAACCTGAGCAACTATTGTACTAACATCATTTCAAGAAAAATTGGAATGTTTTCTAAAATGCAATAAAAACAAAAATCTGTGATTTTGTTAATTCACACAAACCTTTATTTAACTGACAAAAGTACAAAAAAAAGGATTTTCAGTAGTTTTACTGACCAACTTAATTGTATTTTGTAAATATAAAAACAAAGTTAGAATTTGATGCCTGTAATAAAATCAATAACAAAAATAGTTGAAACAGAGGCATTATTATGATTTGGATTACATCAATGTTCCTTTTAATAACACTTTTTAATTATATAGTAACTGAGGATACCAATTGCTGCAGTTTTGCAATGGGAATTTTTGTCCATTCTTACTTAATACAAGACTTCAGCTACTCAGCAGTCCATGGTTGCCATTGTCTGATTCTCCTCTTCATGATGCTCCATGCATTCTCAATAGGAGACAGATCTGGGCTGGCAGCAGGCCAGTCAAGCACATGCACTCTGTGACTACGAAGCCACACTGCTATAACCCATGCAGAATGAAGCCTGGAATTGTCCTGCTGAAATAAGCAGACTTCCCAGAAAGACACATTGCCTTGATGAATTCCCCCCCCCCCCCCCCCAAAAAAAAATCTGTCCCTCTGAGTTACATGTCGGTCCTGGGATCGAGATGCTGAACTCTTCTGCTCCTCGGACCTGCCTGATCCATCCTGGTGCCCTGTGTCTGGTTGGAGTCTCATCGCATCGCTCCTGTGGAGGGTGGCCCCATGTGGACAGTTAGGGGTCGTGCCTGGAGGACGCTCTGGACTCTTGCAGTAGTGCTTTGGTGGCTGGGGACTGCAGTTGACTTGCTGACTTTGGGACTACGGTTGTCGTGAATGGTTTTGTGCTCGGGTTTCCATCGGTGGGGGGTTTATAGCATCAACGAAGCTGACTTTGTTAGGACTGTTAATGTTAGTCATGTTGTCTGTTGTTGCCCGGATGGGGATGGGTTCCCTTTTGAGTCTGGTTCCTCTCGAGGTTTCTTCCTCATGTCATCTGAGGGAGATTTGCTTTGCCACCATCACCACAGGCTTGCTCATTGGGGATAGATTAGGGATAAAATTAGCTCATATATTTTAAGTTGCTCAAATTCTGTAAAGCTGCTTTGCGACAATGTTTATTGTTAAAAGCGCTATACAAATAAACTTGACTTGACTTGAATATGTCTCTCTCAAATTCCAATATATGCCCTAATATCTCAATGGTACCTTCACACAGATGCACCTCACCCATGCCATGGGCACTGATGCACCCCCATACCATCACAGGTGCTGGCTTTTGCACCTTTCTCTGATAACAAACTGGATGGTCATGTTCACCTTTGGCATGGAGAACTCGACGTCTGGTTTTCCCAAAAACAAGCTAAAATGTTGACTCATTTGACTACAGCACATGTTTCCACTGTCTTCAGGCCATCTGAGATGAGTTCAGGCCCAGAGAAATCGGCATTGTTTCTGCATAGAATTGATGAATGGCTTCCTCCTTGCGTAATACAGTATCAGATTGCATTTCGGGATGCAGTAGCAGACTGTGTTAAATGACGACGGTTTTCCGAAGAACTCCCGAGCCCATGTGGCTATATTTGTCATGATGGTTTCTTAGGCATTGCCGCCTGAGGGCTCAAAGGCCACATGTGTTCAACAGTGGTTTCTGACCTTGCCCTTTACTCACTGAGATGTCTCCGAATTTCCTGAATCTTTTCACAATATTATGCACTGTAGATTTTTAAAGACCTAAAATCTTGCATTGAGATGTTCTTTTTGAATTGACTAACAATTCTCTCACGAATTTTGGCACAAAGGAGTGAGCCATGACTCATCCTTGCTTGCAAAGACTGAACCTTTGGTTCATGCTACTTTTATACCCAGTCATGTTACCAACTCACCTGCTTATTGTGGAATCTTCCAAAATGGTGTTACTTGAATATCCTACAAACTTTTCAGACTTATTTTGCCTCTGTCCCAAGTTTTTTGACTGTGTTGCAGGCATCAAATCCAAACTTTGCTTATATTTACAAAATACAATTAAGTTGGTCAGTAAAACTATTGAAAATCTTTTCTTTGTATTTTGTCAGTTAAATAAAGGCTCATGTGAATTAAAAAAGAATCACAAATTTTTTTTATTGCATTTTGAAAAATATCCAACTTTTCTGGAAATGGGGTTTGTATTTTAAAATGATTGAGGCACAGAAAAAAAAATTATTTAGACCATTGTGGTGACAGGAGCATGGAGGCGATGAATAATACAACACTTTACTTCAATTTTGGAATAATGCATGACATATCGGAGTCTTTGTTGTTGCAACATGGATAGGATGGATATTTTTCACTTCTTCCCAACAAATAATGAACTGAAGGCCAAACATTTAGTCTGACATTCATGCAACATATTTTGCTACACCATACTCTCATCGCATTGTTTTCGCACTACTGTTCTTTTCTCCATTTGCTATCCGATAGGAGAGGTATAGGAGTAATGTGAGTGCAAGACACAAGAAGACAGAGAAGGTGGGTGGGAGTGTGGAGGGTGGGGTTGTTGAAGGGGCCACCGACCCCAAAGGCAATTCCAATTTGTTGGTGAGCATTGTGGCGTTGTGGTGCTGTGTGTGTTAGTTAATGAGGCGAGTGTGTGTGCTCTTATTCATCCTGCCAGCACTAGCCGATCTCTCTCTGATTACTATAATGAAACGGTCAGAGGATTATTAACCAAACACATTGCATGCACACAGGGAAACGCACTGTTTCTCGCACGCTAAAAGAAACAGAAGGATTGCACCCTCAGGTTGTCACTGAGCCATTTAACCCATTTGTCTGCTATTTGGAGAGAGAGAGAGAGAGAGAGAGAGAGAAATATCAATGCCAAAACACCGTCTGCCCACACTGACCTGCCACAAAGTGTGTGGCCTCGAGCCACCGTGGTGTATGACTTTCATTAAACTCAGATAGAAAGAGAGACAAAGAAAGGGATTGAACAAAATAAGACCAAGGGAAAGCTATCTTTACTGACAGACCAATAGGTCAATTGGAAAAGCATGGTATTCTTTCAAATTGCGTTCTAATGTAGATTTCTGTAGAAAACAACGCACTGGAGAGAGCCTCTTTCAGCCTCAGCACAACGAATCATGTTCTCAGACAAATACAAATGTGCAATCATGCAATCTCAGCTTGATTAGAGCAGCCCAGACATGCAGAACATGCATTATACAGACAACAGGTTTGCTTGATGGTGTACTCGGATCTTTTAACACGGACACTTCCATCCTCTCACCGTCACAAACCATTAAATATTACATTATTATTTTTGTTTTGAGTAATTTGGGCATTCGAAGCAGGTGGATTTTTCCCCCTTACTTTGATGCTATTGCTATGCAAACAACTGATAAGCAAAAAAGTTTTTTTTTTCTTTGCACAAGTTCTTATAAGTGGATCTTATTAACAGCAGAATACTGTTGTGTGGGCACTCTGGCCTGATGCAGGTATTTTTCCACCAAATTATCTCCTATAATGAGCAAGCAGGCAGTGTAATTAAACCTTTGATTGGGAGTCTTTCTTAAGCACCTTATAGGAAATGAACTACAATCCATTCTCAGTGGCAGCTTGTAGGTGGAGATACGCTGTTGTTCGACTGCTCTAGCCTCACCTTCTAATGTTAAAAGGACCTGATTCGATTTTCTGGCCACTGGATGTAGTAGTTATAGAGTGCACACTAACAATAAAACATGATAAGAGGAACATACAGAAGTCTACTCCGAAGATCTCATCAATAAAATCTTTTGATCACTTCAGATTCCATGCAGTTTTATTGGGAGGGAGAAATATCATTTTTGAAGTGGAGCCTATTCACCAGTATATTTTCTCCAACATATTTTGTACAACTATGAAATCAAAGTTCTCAAAAAAATTATATTCTCCGTTTTTCTAATATTGTACTAGCATTACACGGTGTCATATAAACTTCAAATAATGTGTACAAAGGTGCTTATAATAAGAGATTACATGTGTCTTGGATTTATATCTAGCACAATAATCCCAAAATAACTGAGAAAGCTGGATAAAATTGAGAAAAACCTCATAATGAAATTAATAACCAGCTGACCATAGCATCTGGGAACTAAGAATAAATATACTATTACATCACGTCATTATATGTGATAATTATATATTATGCATTATTTGGTATTATTATTAAATGTTGACTTTATAAGAATATCAACTTATTGCTATTTGAAACATACACACACTTAAGATTTATATTACGTTCCAAATTTTGAGACTATAGTGTATATTTTAGGATTAGAGCAGTGTTTTACACTTAGTTTGGCTAGATAGCTTGCTTGTGAGTATTTTAGTGTTGATGCATTTGTGGCCAGTTGCCTGAGATGATTAATTGTATTAACAACCTGAGTAAAGTCTATAAATAATATGTCTGTAAACATTAAATACTGTTGTTTTAAAGATGATTTTGCACTTATGGTGTGCAACAGGTAAACATGGAATTCTTACTGATGTTTAGACCTACAGTGTCTTGCAAAAGTATTCATCCCCCTTGGTGTTTATCCTGTTTTGTTGCATTACAAGATGGAATTAAAATGGATTTTGGGGGGGTTAGCACCATTTGATTTACACAACATGCTTACAACTTTAAAGGTGAAAATTGTTGTTTTATTGTGACAAACAATAATTAAGATGAAAAAACAAATCTGGGGGGCGGCATGGTGGTGTAGTGGTTAGCGCTGTCGCCTCACAGCAAGAAGGTCCGGGTTCGAGCCCCATGGCTGGCGAGGGCCTTTCTGTGCGGAGTTTGCATGTTCTCCCCGTGTCCGCGTGGGTTTCCTCCGGGTGCTCCGGTTTCCCCCACAGTCCAAAGACATGCAGGTTAGGTTAACTGGTGACTCTAAATTGACCGTAGGTGTGAATGTGAGTGTGAGTGGTTGTCTGTGTCTATGTGTCAGCCCTGTGATGACCTGGCGACTTGTCCAGGGTGTACCCCGCCTTTCGCCCGTAGTCAGCTGGGATAGGCTCCAGCTTGCCTGCGACCCTGTAGAACAGGATAAAGTGGCTACAGATAATGAGATGAGATGAGAAACAAATCTGGAGTGTGCAAAGGTATTCACCCCCTTTCATATGAAACCCCTAAATAAGAGCTGGTCCAACCAATTCACTTCATAAGTCACATAATTAGTTGATTAAGATCCACCTGTGTGCAATCAAAGTGTCACATGATCTGTCACACAATTGTATAAATCAACTTGTTCTGGACCCCTGGAAGGACCCCGACTCTGCAACACTATTAAGTAAGCGATATGAAAACCAAGGACCACTCCAAACAGGTCAGAGACAAAGTTGTGGAGAAGTATGGATCAGGGTTGGGTTATTAAAAATATCCCAAAATTTGAATATCCCACAGAGCACCATTAAATTCATGACAGCAAAATGGAAAGAATATATTACCACCACAAACTTGACAAGAGAAGGCCGCTCACCAAAACTCACAGACCAGGCAAGGAGGGCATTAATCAGAGATGCAACAAAGACATCAAAGATAACACTGAAGGAGCTGCAAAGATCCACAGTGGAGATGGGAGTATCTATCCATAGGACCATTTTAAGCTGTACGTTCCACAGAGTGGGACTTTATGGAAGAGTGGCCAGAAAAAAAGGTCATTGCTTAAGAAAACACATTTGGAGTTTGCCCAACAGCATGTGGCAGACTCCCCAAACACATGTAAGAAGATTCTCTGTTCAAATGAGACTAAAACTGATCTTTTTGGCCATCATGGGAAATGCCATGTATAGTGCAAACCCAACACCCTGAGAACACCATTCCTACAGTGAAGCATGGTGGTGGCAGCATCATGCTGTGGGGATATTTTTCAGCTGCAGGGACAGGAAAGCTGGTCAGGACTGAAGGAAAGATGAATGACACTAAATACAGGGCAATTCTGGAGGAAAACCTGTTTGAATCGGCCAGAGGTTTGAGACTGGGACAAAGGTTCATGTTCCAGCAGGACAATGACCCTAAACATACTGCTAAAGCTACACTGGAGTGTTTTAATAGGAAACATTTAAATGTCTTGGAATGGCCTAATCAAACCCCAGACCTCAATCCAAATTGAAGATTACTGTACATCAACGCAACCCATCTAACTTGAAGAAATTGAAGCAGTTTTGCCTTGAGGAATGGGCAAAAATCCCAGTGGCTAGATGTGCTAAGCTAATAGAAGCATAGTGCAAGAGACTTGCAGCTGTAATTGCAGCAAAAGGTGGCTCTACAAAGTACTGACTTTTGGGGGGTTGAATACCTATGCACACTCCAGATTTCTTTTTTTCATCTTAATTATTGTTTGTGTCACAATAAAACAACACTTTTCACCTTTAAAGTTGTAGGCATGTTGTGTAAATCAAATGGTGCCCTCCTCCCCCCAAAAAAACAAAACAAAAACAAATCCATTTTAATTCCAGCTTGTAATGCGACAGGACAAACATCAAGAGGGATGAATACATTTGCAAGATACTGTAAGTACCTGATGATAATTCTTCTAATGCTGTGGTGATGAGTGACTCTGTGAATCAGACTGTGATGAGTCAGCATTTATTAAGACAAAATATCCATAGGCAATCAATAGTGCTTCAGAGTACAAGAATGATGAAACACTTGGAACCAACACCAATTCAATTCACTATGAAACCAGAGCAAGGCTAAGCAGTGGCACAGCTGGATGTGAGAGTTGGGTCATTGTGCACATAAAGGTTCTCCGGGTGCATGTCATTATTCTGTGAGCCAAACCAGAAGCCATAATAATTACGTAACATGCTAGACAAAGGAGCACTTGTACAGTATGTGGACACAAGAAGAGGAGCTCAGTTCCCCCATGAGGGCCTGCAGGAAGAGACCATGTGTACACACAATTAGACAGCAACAATATGTCTGCTCAACTGTACCTTATGGTGCGTAAACACTTGAATAGCTGATGGATACCGAGCCTTTGGGGAAGAAAGATTTGATGTGGGAATCAAATAACCATAGATGCCACAGCTGGAAGTAAACCTAGATCCCATATGTAGGAACACCTCTACAGCACAAAACAGCAGCGTACTGAGTGGAAACTCATTCTAAGACATGATTTGCAGGTGAGTAACACAAAGCACCCTTATAAAAATGGTCAAAAATAATTGGATAAAACAACCATTGCACACGAGAAGTCACATTTTCCACTCAAACAGGAAAAATTATTCCTTTGTTCACACATATACTGTGTGTATGTGTATATATATATATATATACACACACACACATATATACACACACACACACACACACACACATATATATATATATATATATATATATATATATATATATATATATATATATATGTGTGTGTGTGTGTGTGTATATATATATATATATATATATATATATATATATATATATATATATACACACACACACACACACACATATATATATATATATATATATATATATATATACACACACACACACACATACATATATATATATATATATATATATATATATATATATATATATATAAAACACATAAAATAATATAACACTGTAAAAGAAGTGTTGCCAGGCAAAACAAAACTCGCCTGGTAGCACTTATGAAAGAAGATATCGCAAAAAAAAGGTACCCTATGAGTATATGTGGCTACTGCCTATAAATAAAATTGTTTTCTGATACCATGTCCATACAGTAAATATAGCACACACACACATATATATATATATATATATATATCAGCTGGATAGTACAGTGGTAATGCTCACTGACTACGACGCAGGAGATCGGGGTTCGAATCCCGGTCGGGGCAAAACATCATCCAGTAAGGGTCCTTAGGCAAAAACCCCTCATGATATATCAGCCTACCTCAGGAATGAGTGAAAACATAACTGAAAGAGTCATACCGGCTCAGACGTCGCCCGGGTCAACAAGGTCTGCGTCAGTTGCTAGGGAACCAGGGCAAACTGATGAGAAATGGGCTACTGGAACAAGACATCGATGGACGAGGACAGAAAATACGGATTTGCTGGAATGCTACTATACAAGCAATCCCAGAGAGAGGGGATACATGCAGAGAATGTGGGACCATTGGATACTTCGAAACCCACAATCAAGGCTAACAAAGAAACAGCTATTAGCCCAGTGTTCCAACATCCATAATCGAAATCTGCTATCACAACAAGAGATTAATGAAATACAACAACGATGCTACGGCAAGGGGGAGCCAGGAAGACAGGTCAGCGGGGATATGTTATCATCCCCACAACCAGAGATTGGGTACCAAGCCCCAACAGCTAACAGCCTCAACACAAGAGCTGCTGACCTGAGAAGGAAGATCGTGACCCAACTGGAAACCTGGAGCCCCCGACGAATACCGAAGCTGAGTTGCCAAGTACCTTCAGAAGATCTACTAGTAGATGTGAATGCTGCTCTGAAGACAATCTCCACAAGAACCATCACTGAGACCAACAAGCTGATACACAGTACAGCAACAGTAATCATGGAGATGCTTGGACACAAGGTGGGCTCGGGACATAACAAACAGTATCCACCATGGAAGAGACGATTAGAGGCCAAGATAAAGGCAGCAAGGAGAGAAGTTAGCCAGCTAGCTGAACTACAGAAAGGGAACATGGTGAATAAAGGGGCGCCCAGGAAGTACAACTCACTCTCCATACCAGAGGCACTCGAAACTGCCAAACAGCGACTAACAGCTCTGGCCACCCGGTTGAGGAGATACACCAAGGAAGGAGAGGCCAGGAGAATAAACAAGCTGTTCTCCACTGAACCAGCCAAGGTGTACTCTCAATGGCAGGGGAACAACAACCGGTCAGACCCACCAAGAGCTGAGGTGGAAAAATACTGGAAAGACATATGGGAAAGAAAGGCATCACACAACACCGATGCCCAATGGTTAGTGGACCTAAGAGCTGACCACAGCAACCTCCCAGAACAAGAACCAGTAACCATCTCAATGGCAGACGTCCAAGAAAGAGTGTCAAAGATGAAGAGCTGGACAGCACCAGGCCCCGATATGATCCATACGTACTGGCTGAAGAAGCTAACTGCACTCCATGAACGCCTAGCAGCACAGATGAACCAGCTGCTGAGGGATGGAACCCACCCAGAATGGCTAACCCAAGGCAGGACAGTCCTAATCATGAAGGACCCCCAGAAGGGACCCATCCCATCCAACTACCGGCCAATTACCTGTCTCTGCACAACATGGAAGGCCCTGTCAGGCATCATTGCGGCAAAAATGAGTAAGCATGTGGCTCAATACATGAGCGAGGCACAGAAAGGAATTGGCAGTAACACCAGAGGAGCCAAGCACCAGCTACTGGCCGATAGAACAGTCGCCCGAGACTGTAAGAAGAGACAGACCAACCTGTGCACTGCCTGGATTGACTACAAGAAAGCCTACGACTCAATGCCACACACATGGATACTGGAATGTCTGGAACTGTATAAGATCAACAGGAACCTAAGGACCTTCATACAGAACTCAATGGAAATGTGGAAGACAACCCTAGAGGCCAACTCAAAACCCATTGCCCAAGTCAACATCAAGTGCGGCATATACCAAGGAGATGCGCTATCACCACTGCTGTTCTGCATAGGCCTGAACCCCCTCAGTCAGATCATCACGAAGAGTGGCTACGGGTACCGATTCCGTAGTGGGGCAACAATCAGCCACCTGCTCTACATGGATGACATCAAGCTGTATGCCAGGAACGAGCGAGAAATAGACTCGCTGATCCACACCACCCGGATCTACAGCGATGACATAGGGATGTCATTCGGATTGGACAAGTGTGGCCGGATGGTCTCAAAGAGAGGCAAGATGATCCAGACTGAAGGGATTGACCTACCAGAGGGCAACATAGGTGATATCCAAGACAGCTACAAGTACCTTGGCATCCCACAGGCTAATGGAAACCATGAAGAGGCCACAAGGAAGTCAACCACAGCCAAATACCTCCAGAGAGTAAGGCAGGTCCTGAAAAGTCAGCTGAATGGTAAAAACAAGGTCCGAGCCATCAACATGTACGCACTACCAGTCATCAGATACCCTGCTGGTATCATAAACTGGCCAAAGGAGGAGATAGAAGCCACAGATATCAAGACTAGAAAGCTCCTCACCATGCATGGAGGGTTCCACCCCAAGTCCAGCACCCTGAGACTATACACTAAGAGGAAAGAGGGAGGCCGAGGGCTAGTGAGCGTCAAGACCACGGTCCAGGATGAAACATCGAAAATCCGAGAATACATCAGAAAGATGGCCCCAAAGGATAAACTGCTAAGTGAATGTCTCAGGCAGCAGAACCCTGATGAGAGTGCAGAGGAGGAGGAGGAACAGACAACCTGGAGAGACAAACCCCTACATGGCATGTACCACCGTCAGATAGAGGAAGTGGCTGATATCAAGAAATCCTACCAGTGGCTGGATAATGCAGGACTGACAGACAGCACAGAGGCACTAATCATGGCAGCGCAAGAACAGGCCATAAGCACAAGAGCCATAGAGGCCAGGATCTACCAGAGTAGATCAGACCCAAGATGCAGACTGTGCAAAGAAGCCCCTGAAACAGTCCAGCACATAGTAGCAGGGTGTAAGATGCTAGCTGGATCAGCGTACATGGAGAGGCACAACCAAGTGGCTGGGATAGTATACAGGAACATCTGCAACCAGTATGGAATAGAAGTACCCAAGTCCCAATGGGCCATACCACAGAAGGTGGCTGAGAACAACAGGGCCAAGATTCTGTGGGACTTCAGCTTCCAGACTGACAAACAGATCCTGGCTAACCAACCGGACATAGTGGTGGTGGACAAAGAGCAGAAGAGGGTGGTGGTGATAGATGTGGCGATCCCAGCTGACGCCAACATCAGGAAGAAGGAACATGAGAAACTTGAGAAGTATCAAGGGTTGAAAGAGCAGCTGGAACGGATGTGGAAGGTCAAGGGTTGCGTGGTCCCCGTGGTAGTGGGGGCACTTGGGGCAGTAACCCCCAAACTGGGAGAGTGGCTCCAGCAAATCCCAGGAACAACATCTGAAGCCTCAGTCCAGAAGAGCGCAGTCCTAGGAACATCGAAGATACTGCGCAGAACCCTCAAACTCCCAGGCCTCTGGTAGAGGACCCGAGCTTGAGGATGACATGGATACCACCCCCCCGCCGGGGGTGAGAAGGAGAGAGAGATATATATATATATATACATTATGTGTGTGTGTGTGTGTGTATATATATATGTAAAATGAAGCCTTCCATGTTTTGCAATGACCACCAGATTCTACACATTAGAACCCTCCTGAAAATGGAAGTGTACAGTATGTGCGCAAATCTAAGGTGGATGAGGAGCACTAAATGTTCTGCATGGAAGAGTGAACAGGTTGAACGTGAAATGGTTTGGTATTGTTATACTCTCCAGGGAAGACCTGACAAAATATTAAAAGTGTGGGTGCTGGTAATTTTGATACCATTGTTTTGTAGAAAAAAAAAATTTCTTTGGAAAATTCATCCAAGGTTGGTTTCATGAAGGGTCCTAAGAATTCTGGATTGCCCTGTATGTTATGTTAATATGAATTTGTCTTCTCTCTTCTTCTCGAATGGCTTTTGTCTTAAAGACTCCTATTCCTTTAACTGATTGCTTCCCTATCATTCTCTATATGGAACACGAAAGTTTTCAGTTCATCTCAGTTCACAGACACCATAGCAGGGGACATCAGGAAAAAAAATGTCAGCAATTACACCACATCGACCAGCCTAATTCATCTCTGCATCATATTCAGGGACGTTTTGTGACCATTCAGTGAGCTGATCTACTCCATGTGCTTCTGAGAAAATCAATCGGAAGAATTATCACACAATCTGGATGTGGTGTAAATCGTAATCTTTGAACGTTGATGGTTATTTTGTAGACTACTCACAGTTGTGCTCAGAATAATTTTGCCATTTGGGAGTTTTGGGATTGGATTTTTAATGTGTCACACGTGTTCCCAACCATGTCGAACTGCAGTGTTGTTTTAGCACCCTTATGGATTAAACATCAGAAATGACTTGCAAAGAGGTATTTCAGTCTTAAAAACCAGACACCTATTACATAGGTTAAGGTTCAGAAAAAAGGGATGGAGTTGAATGAAATCCACCCATTTCTCTCACACAATTTTTTTTATCCCCCCTGCATTATATGCCAGGGGGATATAGCTATCGCTCTTTCCGTCTGTCTGTAAACATTTTAGTTTTCGGAGCATAACTAAAAAACTATGAGGAATTTGTTCACGAAACCTGACAGTTATTTTAAGTGACTGGAGAAATTGTGCCTTTTGACATTTTTGGGATTTCTGTGATTTTTCGGAATTTCCATGGCAACCAATTCAACTTGTGAAAATTTGGGGGGGGGGGATACGTCATCTCCTGATGACTCTCTTATTTTTTTATTAGGTCCATTTTCTTTCAGAACATTTACGAGTTGTTATTTACAACATAATCCATGCTTCTTTTAATTCTCATTGTGACCTAAAATCATATTTACTTTTAGACTATTTCAGTGAGTATTAAAAGCATAGCTAAATCAGTTTATTGAATAAATATGCTAAAATCCCATGAAGGTGGTCACATTAACGGTGGAAAAACATATGACATGATTTACCTTGGTTTCATTTTCAAACCCTGCAATTTGAACAGAGGTGTGCCGACTTTTTATATCCACTGTACATAGTACAACAGCAGCGGGACATTTCACTGTTTGTATCACTCCTCATCTGCCTCTTTCATTCCATTGAAACTGTTACTACACTTACTATGGGCTATCATTCAGTGTGTGCATTGGCATGGCACCATGCAATGCTTTCTCCAACTGTGGTTTCTTTCAGAACTAATTTTTGTGGCCGGAGCAAAAATAAGCTAAATATTTGGCCGTATTGTGTCTGAAACTCAAATCAGTTACTCAATATTAATTTCTTGTTTAGGACTGTTGTATAAAAGCAATATCACATTCGTAATTGTGCTGTTGTACTGAATATCACAGTCACGGTTAGTAACTTTCACTGCAATATTCTGAGCAAACCATACAAGAATACACAGAGAAACAAGCAGTCCACAAGGTTTGTTCCATTATATCATTATATGAGTAATCTAAGTGTGTGTGTGTGTGTGTGTGTGTGTGTGTGTGTGTGAGAGAGAGAGAGAGAGAGAGAGCGCTCTTTTGCACAGCCAGGTTGTCTCTCTCCTTAAGATGATTCTGACTTTTTACTGCATACCATCTTAGTTCCTGCTTTTATGTAAGAACTATGAGGCTAAAATAAAAAGCTGTCAATTAAGGATTTTAAGTCACATCCTAACTTTGCCAGATGACAGTAATGAGAGCGTGGGAGAGAGAGGTTTGGGGACAGACAAGTAGAACTGCCTGTAAGTGAGACTTTAGCTGCTGCTCCTTAACCAGATCACATCAAAAACCGAGTGGAACCAAAAGGTCAAAATTGTTATTTTTGCATACTTAAGAGGTTTCAAGTAAAGCTAAAAAGATGAACATGAGGCAAAGTACAGATGATGCATCACGTCTTTTTTTTCTATTTGAGGCATTTGTACAGTGATTGAACAGTTTCCAGCACATTTGAATCAATCACCTTGATGAAGTTATTATATATTAACTGTATTAAATTCATAGGGCTGTGATTCCTTGTATGATTATCCCAATACAGAAGTAAATACCCTGTAATTAAAGCTGATGGTGACAAAAGAATCAGGCCACAAAAGAAACTGTACATGGATCTGTGCACTAACCTAAGCTCTAAATAACATCATCTGAGTCAGTACTGATGGACTACATTGTAATTTATTGTACTGGGTACTAAAGCACTGTTTCTGTAAATGCGACTCATTTTGTGCCATTTCATTGTCTTAATAGTTATGGAGGTCAATTATGGAATGTAAATTGGGGGGGTTTAGGGTGTCATAGAAGATGGACTATCACACCATGAAACCTGAAGCGAAATGCTTTTATATTTATCATGAAGTAAATATGTCCGCTGTTACTCATCATCAAACATCAGTTTAACCTTTTCCATAAACAAATACCGGCGGCACGGTGGTGTAGTGGTTAGCACTGTCGCCTCACAGCAAGAAGGTCTGGGTTCGAGCCCCGTGGCCGGCGAGGGCCTTTCTGTGCGGAGTTTGCATGTTGTCCGCGTGGGTTTCCTCCGGGTGCTCCGGTTTCCCCCACAGTCCAAAGACATGCAGGTTAGGTTAACTGGTGACTCTAAATTGACCGTAGGTGTGAATGAGAGTGTGAATGGTTGTCTGTGTCTACGTGTCAGCCCTGTGATGACCTGGCGACTTGTCCAGAGTGTACCCCGCCTTTCACCCGTAGTCAGCTGGGATAGGCTCCAGCTTGCCTGCGACCCTGTAGAACAGGATAAAGCAGCTAGAGATGAGATGAGATAAACAAATACCTTTTGAGAAATTAAATATTTCTAATTCTTTATTGGTGCATTAATATTCTTAGATAATATGCATACATTCGTGTACACAACCTTGTATAAGTGCTCATAAATAGTTATCACATGCATGACTTTATAAAGCACACATAATGACTTCATAATATCTGTTCATAAGACTATTGTCATCATCAGTATTCTGCCTGATGGCAGGTCCGGCTCTGACGTCCATCAGAGTTTCTTGGGAACATTAGAGTAGTGGGTTCCTGTTGCCTTCTACTGGATTATTATAGAGGTTTTCTCCTCTCAATCATTCACACACACATTCACACCTATGGACAATTTAGAGCCACCAATTAGCCTAACGTGCATGTCTTTGGACTGTGGGGAAAACCAGAGCACCCAAAGGAAACCCACACAGACACGAGGAGAACAAGCAAACTCCACACAGAAAGGCCCCTGTCGGCCACTGGGCTCGAACCCAGAACCTTCTTGCTGTGAGGTGACAGTGCTAACCACTACACCATCATGCCACTCTCATCAATGTTATAATGCACTATAACACAGGCTGTGCGATTACATCTATAATACATGTTATAATAATACATCCTAATATATACAGTACAGTTCATTCTCAAATAAAGTTCATGTTTAAAATAAGTTTAAAAAAAACAGCTCACTTTATTTAAATCCATAGTGAACTGGCATGATCGTGTCATAATTTTATACACACTAGGCGTTGAGTACCACTTCTACCTTTTAGTATCAACTAAAGGTTATGCCAGATTAGATTAGATAGAACTTTATTGATCTCTTGGGGGGGGGGTTCCCTCAAGGAAATTAAAATTCCAGTAGCATCATTACAGGATAAACAGAGAATAAAAATAGAGAAAACTTCTAGATAAATTAAATTAAGTATACATTACATGTAGTACAGATACTATACCAGAGCCCTGGTTATAGTGCATTTCAGCATAGTGACTGCAATGTTCTTATGAACAGATATTCTAACAGGTACATAACCCTACACTAGAAATATACACGTTCATTACCTTGCCTGCTATGGAGTAAGCAGGGCAAGGTATTGTTTTCCGTCGGGTTTCTTTGTTTTTTGTTAACGATATTACGGGAAAACAGCTGGACCAATCTTCATTAAACTTTCAGGATAGATGGGCATTGGTCTCAAATAGAACCTCCAACATTTTGAGCATCATCTGGTCAAGGTCACCAAAAAGGTCAAAATTGTTTTTGTTGTGGCTACTGCCTCATATAGAGGCGCTAGCCACTATATCATCATGCTGTAAGAATGTAAGAGTTTAATGATCGTGCACTGCACATACGCATACACGTTCCAATTACAATGGCTGGTGAGTGTATACAATTCGGTTCACCATTCGAAATAAATGGACTTGACGACTAAAGAAATCACTTTCAGACATGTTTATGCTTATTATAGAGGGAAAGTGCGTTCCACTGAGCTCTAGCGCCGGGCCATTTCCAGGAAATAAGAGTTTGGGTCATGGCGACAGCGTGTGTATGTCAGCCTCAGTTCAGAGGTTTCAGTTTTGAAAACTGTAAGAGATAAGAGTAGAATAATACAAAGTACAGACACGTGGTATATTTTACTTCTGTGATTTTTAAATTGTTCATTTTTGGATCACGTTTCATTTTTGTGGCTACTGCTTCATAATGTGTGTGTGTGTACACACACACACACACACACACACACACACACACACACACAGTGGTGCTTGAAAGTTTGTGAACCCTTTAGAATTTTCAATATTTCTGCATAAATAGGACCTAAAACAACATCAGATTTTCACACAAGTCCTAAAAGTAGATAAAGAGAACCCAGTTAAACAAATGAGACAAAATATTATACTTGGTCATTTATTTATTTAGGAAAATGATCCAATATTACATATGTGAGTGGCAAAAATATGTGAACCTCTAGGATTAGCAGTTCATTTGAAGGTGAAATTAGAGTCAGATGTTTTCAATCAATGGGATGACAATCAGGTGTGAGTGGGCACCCTGTTTTATTTAAAGAACAGGGATCTATCAAAGTCTGATCTTCACAACACATGTTTGTGGAAGTGTATCATGGCACGAACAAAGAAGATTTCTGAGGACCTCAGAAAAAGTGTTGTTGATGCTCATCAGGCAGGAAAAGGTTACAAAACCATCTCTAGAGAGTTTGGACTCCACCAATCCACAGTCAGACAGACTGTGTACAAATGGAGGAAATTCAAGACCATTGTTACCCTCCCCAGGAGTGGTTGACCAACAAAGATCACTCCAAGAGCAAGGCATGTAATAGTCAGTGAGGTCACAAAGGACCCCAGGGTAACTTCTAAGCAACTAAAGGCCTCTCTCACATTGGCTAATGTTAATGTTCATGAGTCCACCCTCAGGAGAACAGTGAACAACACTGGTGTGCATGGCAGGGTTGTAAGGAGAAAGCCGCTGCTCTCCAAAAAGAACATTGCTGCTCATCTGCAGTTTGTTCTGTACGGAGGAATGGGCTAAAATTCCTCCAAGCCGGTGTGCAGGACTGATCAACAGTTACCAGAAATGTTTAGCTGCAATTATTCCTGCACAAGGGGGTCACACCAGATACTGAAAGCAAAGGTTCACATACTTTTGCCAGTCACAGACATGTAATATTAGATCATTTTCCTCAATAAATAAATTACCAAGTATAATATTTTTGTCTCATTTGTTTAACTGGGTTCTCTTTATCTACGTTTAGGACTTGTGTGAAAATCTGATGATGTTTTAGGTCATTTATACAGAAATATACAAAATTCTAAAGGGTTCACAAACTTTCAAGCAAGCACCACTGTGTGTGTGTGTGTGTGTGTGTGTGTGTGTGTGTGTGTGTGTGTGTGTATATAGTGGCATGCAAAAGTTTGGGCACCCTTACTAAAACTGTTACTGTGAATAGTTAAGTGAGCAGAAGATGAACTGATCACCAAAAGGCATAAAGGTAAAGATGACACATTTCTTTTCAGTGTTTTCTGGAAGATTTGTGTATTATTTTTGTTTTGTACAATTGGAGAGTGAAAAAAGAAAAGGAACACCATGCGAAAGTTCGGGCACCCCAATACATTTGCGTTCTCAGGTAACTTTTACCAAGGTTCCAGACCTTAATTAGCTTATTGAGCTGTGGCTTGTTCAAATTCTTCGTTAGGAAAGGTCAGATGATGCAGATTTCAAAGCTGTATAAATTCTCTGACTCCTTAAACTTGTCCCTAAAATCAACAGCCATGGGCTCCTCTAAGCAACTCCCTCGCATTCTGAATAATAAAATAATTGTCGCTCACAAAGCAGGAGAAGGCTACAAGAATGTAGCAAAGTGTTTTCAGGTAGCTGTTTCCTCAGATTGTAATGTTATTAAGAAATGGCAGTTAACAGAAACAGTGGAGATCAAGGTGAGGTCTGGAAGATGAAGAAAACTTTCTGAAAGAACTGCTCGTTGGATTGCTAGAAAAGCAAATAAAACCCCCTGTTTGACTGCAAAAGACTTTCAGAAAGATTTAGCAGACCCTGGAGTGGTGGTGCACTGTTCTACTATGCAGCAACACCTGAACAAATATGACCTTCATGGGAGAGTCATCAGAAGAAAACCTTTCCTGCATCCTAGCCACAAAATTCAGCGTCTGAAGTTTGCAAATGAACATCTAAATAAGCCTGATGCATTTTGGAAACAAGTCCTGTGGACTGATGAAATCAAAATAGAACTTTTTGGCCACAATGTGCAAAGGTATGTTTGGAAAAAAAGGGGTGCCAAATTCCAGGAAAAGAACACCTCTCCAACTCTGAAGCATGGGTGTGGATCGATCATGCTTTGGGGTTGTGTTGCAGCCAGTGGCACAGGGCACATTTCATTGGTCGAGGGAAGCATGGATTCAAATAAATATCAACAAATTCTAGAAGCAAACATCACACCATCTGTAAAAAAGTTGAAGTTAAAAAGAGGATGGGTCCTACAATAAGACGATGATCCAAAACACACCTCAAAATCTACAATGGAATACCTCAAGAGGCACAAGCTGAAGGTTTTGCCATGGCCCTCACAGTCCCCTGACCTAAACATCATTGAAAATCTGTGGATGGATTTCAAAAGAGCAGTGCATGCAAGACAGCCCAAGAAACTTGTAGAACTGGAAGCCTTTTGCAAGGACAAATGTGTGAAAATCCCCCAGGTAAGAACTGAAAGATTATTAGCTGGCTACAAAAAGTGTTTACAAGCTGTGACACTTGCCAAAGGGGGTGTTACTAGATACTAACCATGCAGGGTGCCCAAACTTTTGCTTCGGGCCCTTTTCCTTTTTTGTTATTTTGAAAATGTAAAAGATGAAAATAAAAAATTGTTTTTGCTTAAAATATAAAGGGAATGAGTCATCTTTAACTTTATGCCTCGTCTCGTCTCGTCTCGTCTTCTTCCGCTTTATCCGGGACCGGGTCACGGAGGCAGCAGTCTAAGCAGGGAAGCCCAAACTTCCCTTTCCCCAGACACCTCGGCCAGCTCCTCGGGAAGAACACCGAGGCGTTCCCAGGCCAGCCGAGAGACATAGTCCCTCCAGCGTGTCCTGGGTCTTCCCCGGGGCCTCCTCCCGGGGGGACATGCCTGGAACACCTCCCCAGGGAGGCGTCCAGGAGGCATCCGAAAAAGATGCCCGAGCCACCTCAGCTGATTCCTCTCGATGTGGAGCAGCAGCGGCTCTACTCCGAGCTCCTCCCGAGTGACTGTGCTTCTCACCCTATCTCTAAGGGAGCGCCCAGCCACCCTGCGAAGGAAACTCATTTCGGCCGCTTGTATCCGCGATCTTGTCCTTTCAGTCATTACCCAAAGCTCATGACCATAGGTGAGAGTCGGAACGTAGATCGACCGGTAAATTGAGAGCTTCGCCTTTTGGCTCAGCTCCTTCTTCACCACAACGGACCGGTAAAGCGACCGCATCACTGCGGAGGCTGCACCGATCCGCCTGTCGATCTCACGCTCCATCCTTCCCTCACTCGTGAACAAGATCCCGAGATACTTAAACTCCTCCACTTGAGGCAGAACTTCTCCACCAACCTGGAGAGGGCAAGCCACCCTTTTCCGGTCGAGAACCATGGCCTCGGACTTGGAGGTGCTGATTCTCATCCCAGCCGCTTCACACTCGACTGCAAACCGCCCCAGTGCATGCTGAAGGTCCTGGTTTGAAGAAGCCAACAGGACAACATCATCCGCAAAAAGCAGAGATGAAATCCTGTGGTTCCCAAACAGGATTCCTTCCGGCCCCTGGCTGCGCCTAGAAATTCTGTCCATAAAAATTATGAACAGAACCGGTGACAAAGGGCAGCCCTGCCGGAGTCCAACATGCACTGGGAACAGGTCTGACTTACTGCCGGCAATGCGAACCAGACTCCTGCTCCGTTCGTACAGGGACCGGACAGCCCTTAGCAAAGAGCCCCGAACCCCATACTCCCGAAGCACCCCCCACAGAATACTACGGGGGACACGGTCGAATGCCTTCTCCAGATCCACAAAGCACATGTGGACTGGTTGGGCAAACTCCCATGAACCCTCGAGCACCCTATGAAGGGTATAGAGCTGGTCCAGTGTTCCGCGACCAGGACGAAAACCGCATTGTTCCTCCTGGATCCGAGGTTCGACTATTGGTCGAATTCTCCTCTCCAGTACCCTGGAATAAACCTTCCCTGGGAGGCTGAGAAGTGTGATTCCCCTATAATTGGGGCACACTCTCCGGTCCCCTTTCTTAAAAAGAGGGACCACCACCCCAGTCTGCCACTCCAGAGGCACTGTCCCTGACCGCCACGCGATGTTGCAGAGGCATGTCAACCAAGACAGCCCCACAACATCCAGAGACTTGAGATACTCAGGGCGGATCTCATCCACCCCCGGTGCCTTGCCACCGAGGAGCTTGCAAACCACCTCAGTGACTTCGGCTTGGGTAATGGATGAGTCCACCTCTGAGTCATCAGCCTCAGTCTCCTCAGTGGAAGACATGACGGTGGGATTGAGGAGATCCTCAAAGTATTCCTTCCACTGCCCAACAATGTCCCCAGTCGAGGTCAACAGCTCCCCACCCGCACTGTAAACAGTGTTGGCAGAGTACTGCTTCCCCCTCCTGAGGCGCCGGACGGTTTGCCAGAATTTCTTCGAGGCCGACCGATAGTCCTTCTCCATGGCCTCCCCGAACTCCTCCCAGTTCCGAGTTTTTGCCTCCGCAACTGCCCGAGCTGCAGCACGCCTGGCCTGCCGATACCCGTCAGCTGCCTCGGGAGCCCTGGAGGTTAACATGGCCCGATAGGACTCCTTCTTCAGCTTGACGGCATCCCTTACTTCTGGTGTCCACCACCGGGTTCGGGGATTGCCGCCACGACAGGCACCGGAGACCTTGCGGCCACAGCTCTGAACAGCTGCGTCCACAATGGAGGTAGAGAACATGGTCCACTCAGACTCAATGTCCCCCGCCTCCCTCGGAAGCTGGGAAAAGCTCTCCCGGAGGTGGGAGTTAAAGACCTCCCCGACAGAGTGCTCGGCCACACGTTCCCAGCAGACCCTCACCATACGTTTGGGCCTGCCAGGTCTGTCCAGCTTCCTCCTCCGCCAGCGGATCCAACTCACCACCAGGTGGTGATCAGTTGACAGCTCAGCCCCTCTCTTCACCCGAGTGTCCAAGACATAGGGCCGGAGATCAGATGAAACGACTACAAAGTCTATCATTGACCTCCGACCTAAGGTGTCCTGGTGCCACGTGCACTTATGGACACCCCTATGCTCGAACATGGTGTTCGTTATGGACAAACCGTGACTAGCACAGAAGTCCAATAACAAAACACCACTTGGGTTCAGATCGGGGAGGCCGTTCCTCCCAACCACGCCCCTCCAGGTGTCACTGTCATCTCCCACGTGAGCATTGAAGTCCCCCAGTAACACAATGGAGTCCCCAGTCTGAGCACTCCTCAGTACCTCTCCCAGGGACTCCAAGAAGGCTGGATACTCTATACTGCTATTTGGGCCATAGGCACAAACAACAGCAAGAGTCCTCTCCCCAATCCGAAGGCGCAGCGAGGCGACCCTCTCGTTCACTGGGGTAAACTCCAACACATGGCGGCTGAGCTGGGGAGCTATAAGCAAGCCCACACCAGCCCGCCGCCGCTCACCACGGGCGACTCCAGAGAAGTGGAGAGTCCAGCCCCTCTCGAGGAGCTGGGTTCCAGAGCCCAAGCTGTGCGTGGAGGTGAGCCCGACTATCTCTAGCCGGTACCTCTCAACCTCCTGCACAAGCTCAGGCTCTTTCCCCCCCAGCGAAGTGACATTCCATGTCCCAACAGCCAGCCGCTGTGTCCAGGGATCAGGTCGTCGAGGCCCCTGCCTTCGACTGCCACCCAATCCACATTGCACCAGTCCCCTACTGCTACCTCTGTGGGTGGTGAACCCACAGGAGGTCGGGCCCACGTCACCTCTTCGGGCTGAGCCCGGCCGGGCCCCATGGGCAAAGGCCCGGCCACCAAGTGCTCGCATACGAGCCCCAACCCCGGGCCTGGCTCCAGGGTGGGGCCCCGGCTGCGTCATCCCGGGCGACGTCACGGTCCTCGGATTTTTCTCCATAGGGGTTTTGGTGAACTGCTCTTAGTCTGGCCTGTCACCTAGGACCTGTCTGCCTTGGGAAACCCTGACAGGGGCATAATGCCCCCGACAACATAGCTCCTAGGATCATTCAAGCACACAAACCCCTCCACCACAATAAGGTGGCAGTTCAAGGAGGGGTAACTTTATGCCTTTTGGAGATAATTTCAACTTGCTTAACAGCAATTTTAACCAGGGGTGCCCAAATATACACACATTTTATATATATATATATATATATATATATATATATATATATATATAAAAATGTGTGTGTGTATATATATATATATATATATATATATATATATATATATACACACTGAGTGCAGAATTATTAGGCAAGTGAGTATTTTGACCACAACATCCTTTTAATGCATGTTGTCCCACTCCAAGCTGTTTAGGCTTGAAAGCCTACTACCAATTAAGTATATCAGGTGCTGTGCATCTGTGTAATGAGAGGGGGTGTGGTCTAATGACATCAACACCCTATATCAGGTGTGCATAATTATTAGGCAACCTCTTTTCCTCTGGCAAAATGGGTCAGAAGAGAGATCTGATAGACTTTGAAAAGTCTAAAATTGTGAGATGTCTTGCAGACGGATGCAGCACTCTTGAAACTGCGAAGATGTTGAAACGTGATCACCGAACAATCAAGCGTTTCATTGCAAATAGTCAACAGGGTCAAAAGAAGCGTGTGGAAAAAAAAAGGCGCAAAATAACTGCACATGATCTGCGGAAAATCAAGCGTGAAGCTAACAAGCAGCCATTAGCATCCAGTTCTGCCATATTCCAGAGTTGCAACATTCCTGGAGTGTCAAAGAGTACAAGGTGTGCAATACTGAGGGACATGGCCAAGGTAAGGAAGGCTGAAAAACAACCACCACTGAGTAAGGCACACAAGATAAAACGTCAAGACTGGGCCAAGAAATATCTTAAGACTGATTTTTCTAAGGTGCTGTGGTCTGATGAGATGAGAGTGACTCTTGATGGGCCAGATGGATGGGCCTGTGGCTGGATCAGTAATGGGCACAGAGCTCCACTCCGACTCAGACGCCAGCAAGGTGGAGGTGGAGTACTGCTATGGGCTGGTATCATCAAAGACGAGCTTGTTGGACCTTTTCGAGTTGAGGATGGACTCAAACTCAACTCCCAGACCTACTGCCAGTTCCTGGAAGAAACCTTCTTCAAGCAGTGGTATAGGAAAAAGTCAGCATCTTTCAAGAAGAACATGATTTTCATGCAGGATAATGCTCCATCTCATGCGTCCAAATACTCCACTGCGTGGCTAGCCAGTAAAGGCCTGAAAGGTGAAAAAATAATGACATGGCCCCCTTGTTCACCTGACCTAAACCCCATAGAGAACCTGTGGTCCAATATAAAACGTGAGGTCTACAAAGAGGGAAAACAGTACACCTCTCTGAACAGCATCTGGGAGGCCGTGGTTGCTGCTGCACACAATGTTGGTCGTGAACAGATAAAGAAATTGACAGAATCTATGGATGGAAGGCTTTTGAGTGTCCTCATGAAGAAGGGTGGCTATATTGGTCACTGATTTGTTTTTGTTTTGTGTTTGAATGTCAGATATGTTTATTTGCAAATCTGGAGTTGTCATATCAGTGTACCTGGTGAAAATAAATAAGTGAAATGGCTACATATTTGGTTTTTATTAAGTTGCCTAATAATTCTGCACAGTGAAAGTTACCTGAACACATACATATTCTCCTAAAATGGCCAAAACTAAAAACGCCCCACTCTAACTTCCATACATATTCAGCTTTGATATTTATGAGACTTTTTGGTTGATTGAGAACATAGTTGTTGTTCAATAATAAAACTAATCCTCAAAAATACAACTTGCCTAATAATTCTGCACTCCGTGTGTGTGTGTATATATATATATATATATATATATATATATATATATATATATATATATATATACACACACACAGGCGTTTGATAAAGTGGAGTTCCCTTTTTTGTTTTATACACTAGAAAAATTTGGATTTGGACCAATATTTAGGAGGTGGGTGGAACTAATGTACACCGATCCATCAGCCACAATTTTAACTAATGGTATTACGTCTTCTCAAGTCAGGCTTAATCGTGGTGTTCGACAAGGATCGCCTCTGTCGCCTCTAATTTTTGCCATTTTTCTCGAACCCCCTGGCCATAGCCTTAAGGGCTAATTCAAATATACGGGGTGTGCAAGCAGGTCAGGAAGAACACAAGCTTCTTCTGTACGCGGATGATGTTTTATTGATATCTAGTGACCATGAATCCTCAGTCCCGGAAATTTCCTCAGTTATAAACCTATTTTCAGATATATCTGGATATACAGTTAACTGGTCAAAATCAGAAGCCATGCCGTTATCCAAAGTGTGCCCCCCAGAGATCAGAAAGAATTGGAAATTTAGATGGATGCCAGAAGGTTTAACATATCTGGGCATCAAACTAACGCCACGCCTGAAAAAAATAATGGAAGCCAACATTTTTCCAATCATTCAGAAAACCCAAATTCTGTTACAAAATTGGGACAAATTGCATATTTCCCTGATAGGCAGACTTAACTTAGTAAAAATGATTTTAACTCCTAAGATTAATTATATCATTTCCATGTTACTGGTACATCTCCCTTCCTCTCTACTTAAAACATATAATGGGATGATAGAGAAGTTTATATGGGTAGGGAAAAAACCCATGTTCAATCGGACCAAGTTATATGCCGCTAAAGACAAGGGGGGATTAGCACTATCACGGATTGACTGGTATCATTTGTCATTCTCTTTATCTCAGCTATCTAAAATTCACTTACCCCCCACAAGGATCCCTCTCTGGGTCAGGATAGAAGAGCAGCTAGTGTATCCTTTTTCAGTGGAGGTCTTTCTTTCACAAATTGATAGCCCGGTCCCCTCCCAAGACTCAGTACTGGCATTTGCCAGAGAGTCGTGGAAAATTGCATATCAAATAACAAAAAACGATCCATATTTATCAAGTAGATCCTCCATATGGCACAACAAGAAACTGTTCATAGATAAGAAGAGTTTATTTTGGGATAAATTGATTAGGTCTGGTATTCATGTTCTTGAGGATGTGATGGGAGATGTTGGATTCAGATCATTTGTCGAACTTAAAAAAATATATAATCTGTGTAATTCCGAATTTTGGAGATTTTTACAAATTAGACATTGCATTCTCTCAAATAGAGAACACATTCAGCACGGTAAAACAGAAATTCAGGATATTGCACATAAGATAGGAGATAAAAATGGAGGCGCATCAAAATTCTACAAATTTATTAGAACTACAAGTGCCAAAACTGGATGGTCTTAAAGCATGTTGGGAGAGGGACCTGGCTCAGGAGATTCCAGAAAATGATTGGCAAAAACTTTGTGCATCATGGTTCCGTTACTCACGTGAAACACAGTCACAACTTATTTGTTATAAGATATTAAATAGATCTTACTGGACTCCTTCCAAACTGGTAAGACTGAAACTCAGAAACAGTGATCGATGTTGGAGATGTAATAGAAAGGTGGGAACTCTGGCGCATATGTTATGAGTGTGACAAAACCAGTAATATGTGGAATGCAATAATCTCGTTCCTAAATAAGATGTTGGGTACGCACCTGATCAAGAACCCCTCTTTATGTATTTTGGGACTACTACCAGATAATATTCAAATGTCAAAACACCGAAAATCATGGTGTCGTTTAGCTATTATAACAGGGTGCAGGATAACCTTATGTCACTGGAAATCTGCCAATTTGTCTACTTTTAAGGAATCGATTGAGGTACTAAGCTCAATGGCAAGCTATGAGCAGGTCACCTACAGAGTGGCAGGGAGGGAAGATATATTCAACGAAGTATGGGGCCCTTTTCTAGCTCAATTGCAGGACATGAATGAATGATATGACCTACTTCTGCATAATGCTTTTTATGGTTCAGGTACAGGTTGTGTATATGATGTAGACTTCCTAGGGTGTTGTGTTTTTGTTTTGTTTTTTGTTTTGTGGATTTATGCTTTGGGTTGTAGGTCTGGCTTGATTTGTACATTGTTGCTGGAATACAAACTCCTTGTTTTGTTTTTTATTTTGTTATTATTATTTGCAAAAGGCGGCACGGTGGTGTAGTGGTTAGCGCTGTCGCCTCACAGCAAGAAGGTCCTGGGTTCGAGCCCCATGGCCGGCGAGGGCCTTTCTGTGCGGAGTTTGCATGTTCTCCCCGTGTCCGCGTGGGTTTCCTCCGGGTGCTCCGGTTTCCCCCACAGTCCAAAGACATGCAGGTTAGGTTAACTGGTGACTCTAAATTGACCGTAGGTGTGAATGTGAGTGTGAATGGTTGTCTGTGTCTATGTGTCAGCCCTGTGATGACCTGGGGACTTGTCCAGGGTGTACCCCGCCTTTCGCCCGTAGTCAGCTGGGATAGGCTCCAGCTTGCCTGCGACCCTGTAGAAGGATAAAGCGGCTAGAGATAATGAGATGAGATGAGATTATTTGCAAAAAAAAAAGACTGGGCAGATACTGAAGGACACAACGCATGTTATTCTTTGTTATTCTTATTATTGTAACTGTAATAATGCCATTTCTTAGTATTTGTCTGACCAAAACATCAATAATATATATATATATATGTGTGTGTGTGTGTGTGTGTGTGTGTGTGTATATGTTTATAAAAGATTTATAAGACGTGTAACTCTAAACTTCGTTTTCTGAATTTACCAGAATCTCACATGATAAATATATTTCTTCGTTAGTCAGAGCAGATTATTTAATATATGTTCCTGGCTGAAAACACGTGAACCATAATTTAGATTTGTTAGTGTCTGTCCTCATTTCATTTTGTTGGCAAATCTGGAAGGTAAATAAAAATTTGTTGGAAACTACCGTATTTACAATTATTCTTTTTCATTGCAATCTGATCAGAGATAACCAACTGTGCTGTATGTAATCAGTGTATTTTCTGAACGAGGGTTTTTAAAAAAAATCATTTTAACTTTTAGTTCCTGAGGTGTACAAGGCCTCTAAATGGTCTAATTCATTATTTATTCTTGGGTCCAGCTCTGGGCTGCTAACTAGTTTAGAAACTGTCTCCAAAGTAGATCCAACAGAGCATGTGCCATGCCAAGCCCTCAGGACATTCCCAGTGCTGGATCGGTTCTGTCTGAGATCAGGTGCATGCTGTGAATGAAACTGAATGAATGATCATTGAGCGAATCCGACTGCCAAGCCTGTATCTGATGCAGCCTTTTAAATTCAGATCTGGTAAACAGTTGTAGCTGTGCTCATATTTATATTGATGTTTTTGGTGGTGATAAATGTTGTGGGTTACTGTGGCTCGCTCTGGTAGATACAGAACATTTATGCTGATGCACATTTCCTTTTGCACAAGATAACTGCTCTCACACATCACAACATGGGCAGACATCAAATCACTAAAGTCGAACTGGGTGTCTGGTTTAGGCTCTGATGAGCTGTCTATCTGTTAATGCACATTAACAGACATTAGGGTATGAGTGTGCTGAAAAAAAAAAAAGAAAAACCAAAAAGGTACTAAAATTATATTTTGAAAACATACATTATATGACCAAAAGTACATTCACTGGCCACTTTATTAAGTACACCCATCAACCTGCTGTTTTATGCAGTTATCTAATCAGCCAATCCCTTGACAGCAGAACAATGCATAAAATCATGCAGATACAAATCAAGAGCTTCAGTTAATGTTCACTTCAAACATCAGAATGGGAAAAATTGTGATCTCTGTGACTTTCATTGTAGCATGGGTGTTGGTGCCAGATGGACTGGTTTGAGTACCGGTATTTCAGAAACTGCTGATCTCCTAGGGTTTTTACACACAACAGTCTCTAGAGTTTATACAGAATGGTGTGAAAAACAAAAAACATTGAGTGAGCGACAGTTCTGTGGGTGGAAATGCCTTGTTGATGAGAGAGGGCAGAGGAAAATGGCCAGATTGGTTCGAGCTACCAGGAAGGATATAGTAACTCAGCAACTCTTTACAACCGTGGTGAGCAGAAAAGCAACTCAGCATGCAACAGTAGAAGACCACATTGGTTTCCACTCCTGCAGCCAAGAACAGGAATCTTAGAATCAAGAACAAGTTCCTATTAAAGTGGCCAGTAAGTGTATGTTGACACCTGAACTCTCACCTATATGCAGACCTTTCCCCAAGCTGCTGTTATAAAGTTTGAAGCACAC
Source organism: Neoarius graeffei (assembly GCF_027579695.1). Classification (NCBI taxonomy): domain Eukaryota; kingdom Metazoa; phylum Chordata; class Actinopteri; order Siluriformes; family Ariidae; genus Neoarius; species Neoarius graeffei. The sequence continues at coordinate 57,879,709 of NC_083572.1, forward strand.
AGCTGTGTCGAATGTCTTTCTGAGTCATTCTATAATTTGGGGTACAGTCCATGTCCATTGATGATTATATATTTTCTAACTATTTTCATCAAAAACATATTTTACCTATTAATGGAAAGCATGTGGCAATATCACACCAACATTATGTGTAGCTTATGCTTCATTTTGTCATGATGTTTCTAAATTGACCATTTTTGCTCTGTCCATTTTTCAGTTGAGGGAGTCTTGGTTTCAAAACAATGAATAAAACTCAATCAAGTCAACAACAACAACTATTTAAAAATAATTATTTCAAATGTCAAAATACTAAAGAAAAATAATATTTTTAAAATTGATTTACTCATTTATCCATCCATCCATTATCCATAACCACTTATCCTGTGCAGGAACGTGGACAAGCTGGAGTCTATCGCAGCCGACTATGGGTGAGAGGTGGGGTACACCCTGGATAAGTTGCCAAATCATCGCAGGGCTGACGTTTCTCATTTAAATAATCTAAATATCTTAATGTATTAATATCCGCACAAGTTCTGTCGAGGGCGGCACAGTGGTGTAGTGGTTAGCGCTGTCGCCTCACAGCAAGAAGGTCCGGGTTCGAGCCCCGTGGCCAGCGAGGGCCTTTCTGTGCAGAGTTTGCATGTTCTCCCCGTGTCCGCGTGGGTTTCCTCCGGGTGCTCTGGTTTCCCCCACAGTCCAAAGACATGCAGGTTAGGTTAACTGGTGACTCTAAATTGACCGTAGGTGTGAATGTGAGTGTGAATGGTTGTCTGTGTCTGTGTGTCAGCCCTGTAATGACCTGGCGACTTGTCCAGGGTGTACCCCGCCTTTTGCCCGTAGTCAGCTGGGATAGGCTCCAGCTTGCCTGCGACCCTGTAGAACAGGATAAAGCGGCTAGAGATAATGAGATGAGAAGTTCTGTCAACTATGTTACTAACTGAACTCCTCAACTCAAAAAATGGTTTTGTCCCAATACCATGTGACCAGCATCACATGATGACATTTTCCTCTGTGGCAACATGAACACACTATGGACAGTGTCCTCATTTTTTTTTGTTTTTCAATATTTTATCTATAGCATCACATGATGACATTTACCATGTGACCAGCATCACATGATGAAATTTTCATTGAGTATCTTAACTGACCCAACTTTTTGTTAACATTGTTATGTTTTGCAAATTTTAATGAATTTAATTCAAGTATATATAAATTTGACATTACCCTGTTCAAGAAAATGACATGTGGTCAGCCAGGCAAGGCCTAGCATTAAAATTATGGGTCAAAATAGGGAAATTGTCAACTTTGTTACCTGTCAACTAAGTTACCCAGTAGTCTCCATCATCACACCATTATAACATCATTATCAGTCTACATAAGTCACAACATACATTATTCATATGGGCACACTCCTTCTCTCCCTCAACACATTTTTTAAAAATCCAATTGTTTTAAATAGATCTCAGCAGCGGAGAAACAGTGGAGATACAGGGCACGTTGTGATACTGATCCTGCAAGAAAGACAACATATTTGGTGAAGCAGAGAGAGGCATGGCATAAACTGTGTAAAAAAAAAAAGTCTTTTTTTAACATTTAAAATAACTAAAACGATGCTTCAGATACCCTTTAAAGTATACTGTATATCTACTGAGAAAGAACATTGCTTTTGTATTTTTTTTGTTGATGTGTAATGCACCCCAAATTATAGAATAAACTTGTATGCTGTAGCATTTCAATTTCCTTTCACTTCAAATGAGAGTCCCAAACCTGCTCCAGCATGGCAATGCCCCCTGTACAAAGATTGGAGTTGAAGAACTCAAGTGGGCTGCACAGAGCCCTCAACCCTCAATCCCACTGAACAAGTTTGAGGTGACCTGAAACTCGGAGTGTGCAGCGTGCCTGGGAAAAACCTGCAAAAGCCTTGGAACAACTCCATATTAATATCCATAATTTTGGAATGGGATGTTCAGCAAGCACACATAGGTGTGATGGTCAAGTCAAGTTTATTTTTATAACACTTTTAACAGTGGACATTATCACAAAGCAGCTTTACAGAATTTTAATGACTTTAAACATGAGCTAATTTTATCCCTAATCTAGCCCTAATGAGCAAGCCTTTGGCAATGGTGGCAAGGAAAAACTCCCTCAGACGACATGAGGAAGAAACCTTGAGAGGAACCCGACTCAAAAGGGAACCCATCCCTTTTCAGTCATTATCACCCAAATGATAACATCATTGGGTGATGATGACTCAAAAGGGATAACATGTTATCTGTTATCATTTGGGTGATAACAGATAACATGATTATAACATTTTTTAACGGTTTCAACATGAAGTCAGTTTTGTTGATGTTATAACTCTTCATTGATGGAAACTTGAGTGCAAAACTGTTCATGACAACTGCAGTCCTAAAGTTAGCAAGTCAACTGTAGTCCTCAGCCATAAAACCATTACTGTAAGTGTCCAGAGCATCTTCCAAGTGCGAGTTTCAACTGTCTATATGGGGCCATCCTCCTCAGGAGCGATGTGATGAGACTCCAGACAGACGTAGGGCATCAGGATGGATCAGGCAGGTCTGAGGAGCAGAAGAGGTCAGCATCTCAGTCTCAGGATTGACATGTACTGTAACTCAGAGGGACAGACTGTGTGTGTGTGTGTGTGGAGAATGTCCACATACTTTTGGCCATATAGTGTTAGTGCATATGCATTACTATATAATTATAATTAAATTTGTTAGTCGGGGGAAATGTGCAATTGTGCAATTTGCTATACAAAATTATATAGTAATAAAAAGTCCTTGCATTTTGCTGGCATACAGGATCACTGTTCAGTATCATTCACACAACTGTTTGGTGTTCAGAACTTAGACATTTTATCTAAAGGCAGTTTGTTTCTAAAACAAATATAAATAGTGAAGTTGATGACTGGATTTTGGATATGTCCCAGGTAAGAAGCTCACTACTCAAGCCTATGCTTTTTTGTGGTGGTTAGTAATCAGATGATTGGGGTCCAAGCCCCAGCACCACAAAGCTGCCACTGTTGGGCCCTTGAGCAAGACTGCTAACCCTCTCTGGTCCAGGGGCACTGTATCATGGCTAACCCTGAAGTCATGACCTAATGGTTAGAGAAGCAGCTTTAGGACCAAAAGGTTGTTGGTTTGATTCCCTAGACCAGCCAGAGTTGCTGAAGTGCCCTTGAGCATGGCACCAAACCCCCAACTGCTCCCCAAGCTGCTCTGGGTATGTTGCTCTTGATAAGAGCATCTGCTAAATGCCTGTAATGTAATGTAGCTTCCAAAGAAGCTGGGATATGGGAAGAGATGAATTACTTTACTGTAATGCATATCTGACAAATTTCTTTCTTTCATGAGAAACTGAACTTATATTAGCCTTGAAAACAACTCTTAAAGATGGCAGAACCTATTTTATGGATATGTATGTGTGTAAATAAATAAAACTATGTTGCAGAACACTTGTCCTATGAGCAGTGGACAGAGCAGTTACAGCAAGAAGCTGATGAGAAAATTCAAATTAGCAACTGCAAAACAGTGCTGTGGTCTAAAATACCTATCCCATCCCCCAACACCCTGCAATTTATATCTAATTTCTTTTTACATCAGATTAGGTTCCCTTTTCTTCCAGTCTATACTTGATGAAGGTCCCAAAGTGTGCTTCCTTTGATCATTTGCTAAGTTAAACTGCTTGCATGCATTAAATTTGTCTCAATGATCCAACTTATCCTGATTAGTGTGATAGATTGCAGTGCTGTTCAAATGACTGTTAAATGCGAACCATGATAGATGCAAGTTTAAGAAGACTGGCTACAGTAGATTTCAAATTAACTAGGATAAATGCGTTTATATTTATTAATTTGGCAACAACAAAGCTGAACAGTTGAGGGTTTGAGGCTCTTGTTCAGAAGTGTCTCTCTCTGGCAATTCTCAGATTTAAAGGTGCTATGTGTAAGAATTGGCCACCTGGCAAATTCTTCACACTCCAAACAAATAGGGGGCAGTATAACACCAGAAAGTTGGGATGTCCACCCCTATTGCTGGGTTTCACGTGACGTCACATCCGCCTCATGAGTTATTCAAAACTTTAGCTGGTGGTCTACCAAAGCTCAGTTGACAAAGCGTTTGTATGGAGAAGGTGCATTGCTCGCATGAAAAATGCCTTACGCTTGTGTGGTTTTATGGTGATGATACACGGGGCAACTTTTTGGGCAATGTTGCCGAGCAAAGTTGCTGGCAACGGGCAACTAGGTGAGACACAGGGCAACTTTTCAGGGCAACAACAGTTAGCAATGGCAGTTTACAGTTAGCTAAAAAAAAAAAATCGATGTCTTAATTTTTGCTGTGACCATTTAATCAAGCTGTCGGTTGTTTTTTAGAGCTTTGGTGAGGTAAATTCCTCCATATAGAATATTAAAATAACAACTTACCGGCGTAAAAACAGATGAGGAGTCTCTTCACTCCACTGACGCTGCAGCCGCCATATTTGTTTGAAATTTCTGATCCGAACCTCACCGGAGGTCACATGACTCGATACTCGCGTTCTGATTGGCTTATCTCAAAAAGTTGCCAGAGATTATCAAAACCATTCAGAAAGAAGCAATGTTGCCCAATCTCAATAGAAAAGAGTCAAAACGCAATTGCCCAGCAACATTGCTCGGCAACATTGCCCAAAAAGTTGCCCCGTGTATCATCACCATTAGGTTGTTTGAATTGATCAAACCGTGAAACTAATAAAAGTTTATTCAGGGTTCTCCGTGAACTAATAAAAAAAAAGGGTGAACGAACACAGGGTTTCACAAAAAGACATTGAGAAAGGTGGCTTTTGAACCTCTCGCTGAAATCGAAGGGAGCCGTCGAAGCATGCTCGAGTTTGCAGTGATCACTTGGTGAAAGGTTTGTATATCCCTCTCAGCTATGGTGTTAGTGTTTTCCAAGTATTTTTCTTGCTATGTGTCATTATTTTACAGCACTTTTTTTAGTCACGAAGCGCTCAAGTCCCAAGGTGTTTCTTTGTTTCCTCCTCACAAAGTCCATATGCATGAAGACTGCGACAAAATTCTTACCCAGCCATACAGTTACAATGTGCCATGATCACTTCTCCGTCTTGTTTAACTAAGATCCAGGTCTTTAAAGGGGTTTCTGATGATCTTTGTGAATGATTTACCTGAAAGATAAGAACAAACACAAGTGAGAATCAAGCGAACTGTTGTTTGTTTACACTTCGACTTGCAGCACTTCATTGTAAAGATGTGAACAAAAAGATTAAAAAAAAAAAACATACTTACACGGGCAAAAACGATACAGGATTCATTCGCAACAACTTGATACCAAGGTCCTTTACCCAGCCACATACAAAAAAGTTGTAAGCCTCCATACTCTTCCACGCTTTCATCTGTTTTGCGGTGTAGAAGGACGTCTGCAACACCAGATAGTTCGAGATGTCGGGGAACTCGACTGAAGGGTAGTTTTTGAGATCGTATGACAAATCCTTCTTTCCCAGACTGTCGGGGTCGATTCCATTGCGCGTAATCTTCTGAATATATCTAAAGTGAGCAGTGGCTTCTAGATTACGAGCATACTCTGATAACTTATCACTAGTTGTTTGCACTACGGCAGCCTTTAGATCACCAGCTATTTCACTTCCGGTAAAACCACTAAGAAAAGTCATGTGACTGAAACCCAGCAATTTTCAAAAACAAGAAAATGCACAGTCCCTCCCTCTCCTTCCACCCAAATGCACCATCACCATTCTGATAGAATTATCACTCACTGTATATAGTGTAAAGCTTTTTCTCAGTCGATCCACTACTGGGTTCATACAATGTAACTTTGCAGTCAGTTATTTAAAAAAAAATCCAACTACTAACTAACAGCAGGGTAAGTATATCCATCCATTATCCGTAACCACTTATCCTGTGCAGGGTCGTGGGCAAGCTGGAGCCTATCCCAGCTGACTATGGGCGAGAGACGGAGTACACCACGGACAAGTCACCAGGTCATCGCAGGGCTGACACAGTACATAGAGACAAATAACCATTCACACCTACGGTCAATTTAAAACCACCAGTTAGCCTAACCTGCATGTCTTTGGACTGTGGGGGAAACCAGAGCACCCAGAGGAAACCCAGGCAGACATGGGGAGAGCATGCAAACTCCACACAGAAAGGCCCCTGTTGGCCACTGGGCCCGAACCCGGACCTTTTTGCTGTGACACGACAGTGCTAACCACTACACCACCGTGCCACCCAGGGTAAGTACAGTGGTGCTTGAAAGTTTGTGAACCCTTTAGAATTTTCTATATTTTTGCATAAATATGACCTAAAACATCATCAGATTTTCACACAAGTCCTAAAAGTAGATAAAGAGAAGGCAGTTAAACAAATGAGACAAAAATATTATACTTGGTCATTTATTTATTGAGGTAAATGATCCAATATTACATATCTGTGCGTGGCAAAAGTATGTGAACCTCTAGGATTAGCAGTTAATTTGAAGGTGAAATTAGAGTCAGGTGTTTTCAATCAATGGGATGACAACCAGGTGTGAGTGGGCACCCTGTTTTATTTAAAGAACAGGGAACTATCAAAGTCTGATCTTCACAACACATGTTTGTGGAAGTGTATCATGGCATGAAAAAAGGAGATTTCTGAGGACCTCAGAAAAAGCATTGTTGATGCTAATCAGGCTGGAAAAGGTTACAAAACCATATCTAAAGAGTTTGGACTCCACCAATCCACAGTCAGACAGGTTGTGTACAAATGGAGGAAATTCAAGACCATTGTTACCTCCCCAGGAGTGGTTGACCAACAGAGATCACTCCAGGAGCAAGGCGTGTAATAGTCGGCAAGGTCACAAAGGACCCCAGGGTAACTTCTCAGCAACTGAAGGCCTCTCTCACATTGGCTAATGTTCATGAGTCCACCATCAGGAAAACACTGAACAACAATGGTGTGCATGGCAGGGTTGCAAGGAGAAAGCCACTGCTCTCCAAAATGAACATTGCTGCTCGTCTGCAGTTTGCTAAAGATCACATGGACAAGCCAGAAGGCTATTGGAAAAATGTTCTGTGGACGGATAAGACCAAAATAGAAATTTTTGGTTTAAATGAGAAGCGTTATGTTTGGAGAAAGGAAAGCATGCCATTCCAGCATAAGAACCTTATCCCATCTGTGAAAAATGGTGGTGGTAGTGTCATGGTTTGGGCCTGTTTTGCTGCATCTGGGCCAGGACAGCTTGCCATCATTGATGGAACAATGAATTCTGAATTATACCAGCGAATTCCAAAGGAAAATGTCAGGACATCCGTCCATGAACTGAATCTCAAGAGAAGGTGGGTCATGCAGCAAGACAATGACCCTAAGCACACAAGTCGTTCTACCAAAGAATGGTTAAAGGAGAATAAAGTTAATGTTTTGGAATGGCCAAGTCAAAGTCCTGACCTTAATCCAATCGAAATGTTGTGGAAGGACCTGAAGCGAGCAGTACATGTGAGGAAACCCACCAACATCCCAGAGCAGAAGCTGTTCTGTACGGAGGAATGGGCTAAAATTCCTCCAAGCCGGTGTGCAGGACTGATCAACAGTTACCAGCAATGCTTAGTTGCAGTTATTGCTGCACAAGGGGGTCACACCAGATACTGAAAGCAAAGGTTCACATACTTTTGCCACTCACAGATATGTAATATTGGACTATTTTCCTCAATAAATAAATGACCAAGTATAATATTTTTGTTTCATTTGTTTAACTGGGTTCTCTTTATCTACTTTTAGGACTTGGGTGAAAATCTGATGATGTTTTAGGTCATATTTATGCAGAAACATAGACAATTCTAAAGGGTTCACAAACTTTCAAGCACCACTGTAAATGCAAAATTTAATGAAACTGCTGAAACTTAGAGCTGGTCAAGATGCTGCTGCTATCTTATAATTTCCATGTGTGCTGTCAACCTATAGTTTACGTTATAGCTTGCTTAGCTCAGTTTTTAGCAAGAAAACAGTAACATCAACTTGTGCATCAGTAGTGCATGAGACCACTACAGCTTGCAACACAGTAGATATGTATCCTTTTTTTTTTTAAATAATGCCACAAATTAAACACACTACCTATGACTCAATAAAATAACCACACTGCTGAATGTTTCTGAATGATATGTTTGGTTTAATAATAAAGCCAAAAAGAAGAATGCCACCTTACCTTGAAGAGAATGCGCTCTTGCAGTTACAGATCTTCCACACAGCCACTAAAAACGTGTTCACAAGCTTCTAGGGATCTGTAACTTTTAAACTCTTGCAAAGTGTATGCACTCAGTCCTCAAACAAGATTACGATGTATGGTATGTGAGTCGAGGTTCTGTAATCCAGTCTTTCACTGTTGTTTAGTGTTTGGCATTGCAGTTCAGTTTCTCACTGTTGGGTCCCTTTTCCTTCTCTTTCCTCGACTCCAAAAATACAATATAACGACATGCAAAATGGTAACCACAAATCCACATTTTGGTGCCTGGTTTTCAGTAGTTTCTACAAATTGCAGCAACCCATTTGCTTCTCTTTTCTTTAGTTTTCAGCAGTCTGAGCTCAAAGGCTAACGTGTATGTAACTCACCAGTGATACATGACTTATTCTTCTCTCAGTTTGAGCTGAGGGAAGACTGGACACGATAGTGACTCACAATCGCTTCTTGAGGTACAAAGTGGTATTATGAGTCAGACTGGGCAGACTGGGCTGTCTCGGGGCTGGCATGCTAACTTCAGTAAATATCACTGCAACACAATACATAGACATCTTTGACATAACTTCTTCACATTCTGTTGAAAATTTTAGTTATTTTTTCATGTTTTAAACTAAAATTCTTACACACAGTACCTTTAAATTCACATCCTTTCAAACACACGAGTGAGGCACTTCAGGCTTACGAGTGCCTCGCAAGTGATATGCTACACTACATTATCAAATTAAACAGATAATTGAGTCCAGTGGAACTCATCAACACACATCAAGTTTAAATGTCTTCTTTTCACAGTTTTTTTCCCTGTGTATCTCTTTCACACTTTCTTAAACAATGCAGCTGTGACTTCTTTATTGTACATCACTTGTGTGTCTCTTTGGGAAAAGAAATATGCAGAATTCCTCCAATCCATCCATCCATCCATCCATCCATTATCTGTAGCCGCTTATCCTGTTCTACAGGGTCGCAGACAAGCTGGAGCCTATCCCAGCTGTCTATAGGCAAGATGCGGGGTACACCCTGGACAAGTCACCAAGTCATCGCAGGGCTGACACAGAGACAAACAACCATTCACACTCACATTCACACCTACGGTCAATTTAGAGCCACCAATTAGCCTAACCTGCATGTCTTTGGACTGTGGGGGAAACCGGAGCACCCGGAGGAAACCCATGCAGACACAGGGAGAACATGCAAACTCCACACAGAAAGGCCCTCGCCAGCCGCTGGGCTCGAACCCAGGACCTTCTTGCTGTGAGGCAACAGTACTAACCACTACACCACCGTGCTGCCGATTCCTCCAAGCTTTTATTTTTAAATTATAAAGCGTTTTGTAATTGGCTTTCGTCCACATGGATTTATATGAGCAAAGTGGAGCTGTGTTGAAGCAGTGGAGTTGGAGCAGATGAAATGGAGATCCAAGTCAAGGGTGGAGGACATTTTTGTTATGGCTGCATACAGACTTGGAGAATTGGCAGGTGATTCAGACCTCGGATAAAACCTGTGATGCATTCAGAACAATACAACAGCATGTTATTTGATGTTTTACCTCATGAATTTTATCTTTATTTTTCAAAATTAACATTCATTTAAATTTTGATTCTTCCAATATATTCCTTTTCACCACTCCTTCTCACAACACTTAAAAGATGTTTAGGGACTGACGACACCGAGTGATGAAGCGTTTTAGGTGTTATTTTGTTCCATTCTTCCTGCAAGCAGATCTTAAGGTTAGTACGACATTGTCATTTTATTTAACTATATTTTATATTATTATTGTTATATAACATTATTTTTGGATAACATTTTAGGATGTGAAAAAAAAAACAGCTTAAAAACAAAATGGTCAGGATGAGACTCATAGCTATGAAATGCAGTGCCAAAAATTCAGATACTCAAATAATCACTGAAGGATTCTGAGGGATGTGGGCATTAGTGTAACTAGCTCATACCTGCATCTACTGCAAGCTAACTTTTTTGCTATCTGAATCTATCACATCAAATTTTGAAATGCTTTTCACGAGGATTGCATCAGAAAATTATTACATTTCCATTAAATTATTGCACCACTGTTACTGCACTCAACTTACTTTTTACATAAAAACACAAAGTTGCCAAAGGTCTGCTTCTATATGCTCCCAATTTAACCCCTGAACCTGTTTTCAGCAGCCATCAAAATAGCTTTTAAATCAGGTACAGCCTCATAGAACGTATAAAATCGAAACTACTGATGCATCATTTACATTAATTCAGTTCGAGGCTTTTATTTATAACTACTCATCTGTATAATCCTAATCTAATCTAATCTAATCTAATCTAATTTCCAAAAAAGGCAAAATGTAAAAGGAAACATGGTTTCTATGATGTACAGAACTATTTCTATTCTAATCTATTTAACAGAGAGTTAGAGAAAAGGAGGATATTGAGGAGATAATGCCTGTGCATCAAAATACATGTGAAATATTTGTTTCCCCATGCAAAGGGTAAGAAAAATGGTTCCCTTTTCCAAGTTTGTTTTTTTGGGGTGGTGGGGTAGTTTCATGTATCGTGTGTGTGTGTTTTTCTGAAATGTAGTTGAGCTGGAAATGTTGCTGAAACCTGTCAACCAGTGGCGGCTGGTAGTCTTTCAAACAGGGGAGGCTGGTCGGTTACGATATTTCCAGATTTTAAAAGAAAAAAGAAAAAACACATCAATTTTGCCCATACTCTTGCCTCTGATCTGGCTGATTGTTGGCAGCATCACAAACTGTGAAATAACAGGTTCTTTTGGCCCATTAGCCTACTGTCCAATATACATGATGGTGGTGTTGGGGGGAGGGGTATATTTTAACATTTTATATTTTAAAATTGTCGCATGTTGTTTAAAAATTGATCATTATTGAAAGCAGCTCTTTGTCAGGAACCTCAGCAGCTGGGTGCCACACATTTCATTCAATGACACTTTCCCTATATTTTACTATATTTTGAGAAATGTTTTATTGACAATTTTGATAACCCTTCACTTTTAATCCAGGTCTGTATTGTGAAATGTTCTCGGCTGTGTTTTTGTTTAAAAATGTTTTCCAAATTGTAGCTGTGTTTAATTCATATCCAGAAAAATATATATTCCAATATAATATACTCAGCATAAACATTTTAAATAGATTCTATATTTTTGGTCCATCCATGACATATTAGTAAAGTAGCCTATTTACTGTTGTTGATATGGGTCACTTACTGTTAGCCAATTCACTTTCTCGTACCAGGAGAGCTGAAAGGAACGAGTATTATTCCCTACCTTTTTCACCAAGTCATTTTGAGGCGTTGGTCTCTTTAATTTTAATTTTTTCCTCGAAAGGAAGACTGGCAAATGGCTTCGCCAAAATTAAATCAGCAATGCTTGGCATCCGTGCGCAGCTTTCTTGCTAGCTGACTAGCCCCCTCAAGTTCAAGTTCAGTCACTCAAATAAACGAAATTTCTGGAACTAAGATAGCAAACTTGACAACACTATATTTACACTTTATTTACAATGAAAATATGTACAAACTAAAAAAGCTGGTAGAAACCGTATGTAATGAATGAAATCCAAATGTAAGCTGACCTCTTACAATACACCACAGCACTCGCGAATCCGCATGGGACTGAACTGAAATTCACCGCTGCCTGTCTATAGTTGAAACGAGCTGTCAATCAAAGAAAATATCCAGCCGCTTTCACCAATCACCAGTCTCCTCGAGGAAAGCTTTGCCATATCCCGCCCATGTGAGGCTCAGAGTCCGTAGGCGGGCATTTTCGCAGTATTTGTCCAATAACCGTCTTGCATTTTGAGATTGAAAAGCGCATAGCTCCCAAATGCCATTGAAGTCCACTGAGGCTGGGAGTCCGTGGGCGGGCATTTTCGCAGTATTTGTCCAATAATCGTCTTGCATTTTGAGATTGAAAAGCGCAGAGTTCCCAAATGCCATTGAAGTCCACTGAGGCTGGGCTGCATCGCGCTGTCACGAGGGGGAAAAACTCACGCACACATTAAAGTTATAACGGAATGATTTCGCACTGTAGTTGGGTTGAGCACATAATGATTCTGGATCTGAAATAGCAATGTTATAAGGTCAGCTATAACATAAGCCTAGCGCAATTCATCCTACACGATGTTCGTCATTTTTAGAGGAGGCTGAGCCAACCTCGTTGTCTTAGAGCAATCGCCCGTTCTGTCAACTCTACTTAAATTACCTCAAACACAGTTGAACCAAGGCATGTCTAAAACTACTAAAAATGAGCGACTAGACTGTATGCTGCATGATGGTACAGTGGTATGCAAAAGTTTGGGCACCCCTGGTTAAAATTGCTGTTAAGCAAGTTGAAGATGACATGATCTCCAAAAGGCATAAAGTTAAAGATGACTCATTTCCTTTATATTTTAAGCAAAAACAATTTTTTATTTTCATCTTTTACATTTTCAAAATGACAAAAAAGGAAAAGGGCCTGAAGCAAAAGTTTGGGCACCCTGTATGGTTAGTACCTAGTAACAATTTGGCAAGATTTGGCAAGTATCACAGCTTGTAAACACTTTTTGTAGCCAGCTAATAATCTTTCAGTTCTTACCTGGGGGATTTTCACACATTCGTCCTTGCAAAAGGCTTCCAGTTCTACAAGTTTCTTGGGCTGTCTTGCATGCACAGCTCTTGAGATCTATCCACAGATTTTCAATGGTGTTTAGGTCAGGGGACTGTGAGGCCATGGCAAAACCTTCAGCTTGTGCCTCTTGAGGTATTCCATTGTAGATTTTGAGGTGTGTTTTGGATCATCGTCTTATTGTAGGACCCATCCTCTTTTTAACTTCAACATTTTTACAGATGGTGTGATGTTTGCTTCCAGAATTTGCTGGTATTTATTCAAATCCATGCTTCCCTCGACCAATGAAATGTGCCCTGTGCCACTGGCTGCAACACAACCCCAAAGCATGATCAATCCACACCCATGCTTCAGAGTTGGAGAGGTGTTCTTTTCCTGGAATTTGGCACCCTTTTTTCTCCAAACATACCTTTGCACTTTGTGGCCAAAAAGTTCTATTTTGATTCCATCAGTCCACAGGACTTGTTTCCCAAATGCATCAGGCTTATTTAGATGTTCATTTGCAAACTTCAGACGCTGAATTTTGTGCCTAGGATGCAGGAAAGGTTTTCTTCTGATGACTCTTCCATGAAGGTCATATTTGTTCAGGTGTTGATCGCTGCATAGTAGAACAGTGCACCACCACTCCAGGGTCTGCTAAATCTTTCTGAAGGTCTTTTGCAGTCAAACAGGGGTTTTTATTTGCCTTTCGAGCAATGTAACGAGTAGTTCTTTCAGAAAGTTTTCTTCATCTTCCAGACCTCACCTTGATCTCCACTGATTCTGTTAACTGCCATTTCTTAATAACATTACAATCTGAGGAAACAGCTACCTGAAAACACTTTGCTATGTTCTTGTAGCCTTCTCCTGCTTTGTGAGCATCAATTATTTTATTATTCAGAATGCGAGGGAGTTGCTTAGAGGAGCCCATGGCTGTTGATTTTAGAGACAAGTTTGAGGAGTCAGAGAATTTATGCAGCTTTGAAATCTGCATCATCTGACCTTTCCTAACGAAGAATTTGAACAAGCCACAGCTCAATAAGCTAATTAAGGTCTGGAACCTTGGTAAAAGTTACCTGAGAACTCAAATGTATTGGGGTGCCCAAACTTTTGCATGGTGTCCCTTTTCTTTTTTCACTCTCGAATTGTACAAAACAAAAATAATACACAAATCTTCCAGAAAACACTGAAAAGAAATGTGTCGTCTTTACCTTTATGCCTTTTGGTGATCAGTTCATCTTCTGCTCACTTAACTATTCACAGTAACAGTTTCAGTAAGGGTGCCCAAACTTTTGCATGCCACTGTATGTTGTTGACTCTTAGCTGCCTATTATGAAGGCTATAAAAATGAACTAGAAAGTAGCTTATTTTATAAGTCATGTGTGATAGCCTATCAACTTATTTTTGTTTGAGACTACATTGTTATTTAGGTTGTCCTGCCTCACCAAAATCTATGGTTACTATTGATTACTATTTATTAGTATAAATATGGGCGGTAGGACCTGGTGACTTGTCCAGGGTGAACCCCGCCTCTTGCCCATAGTCAGCTGGGATAGGCTTCAGCTTGCCTGCGACCCTGTAGAACGGGATAAGCGGCTACAGATGATGGATGGATGGGCGGTAGGGTGGTGCAGTGATTAGCACTATCACTTCAGCAAGAAGGTTTCGGATTTGAACCTCACAGCCGATGGGGGCCTTTCTGTGTGGAGAAAATACATGTTCTCCCTGTATTTCCCATGTGTCACATGTTCTCCCCGTGTCTACATGGGTTTCCTCTGGGTGCTCCGGTTTCTCCCACCATCCAAAGACATGTGGTTAGGTTAACTGGCTACTCTAAGTTGTCCATAGGTGTGAATGTGTGTGTGAATGGTTGAGAGGTGAAAACCTCTATAATAATGCAGTTGAAGGAAACAGGAAACCACTACTGTAAAACTTCCCTAGAAACGTTCATGTCTGAAGCTGTCAGAACAGCCACATCACTGCAGTGATATGCCAGATAGAGAGAGTATAAATATGGAGGTGATCATAGAAAATTGCATGCGCTGATTGGTCGAGAAATTCAGACTATTTCTCAGTAATCACCTCAAGCGAGTCAGCAAAATGTTGGCCAATCACTTTGTCACTGTAAGTGAGGAAGAATTACAAATTATGAAAGAAAATGTTCTTCCTAAAAGCACTAAAGATGCTACAAAGTTTAGTCTAAAAGTATTCAAAGGGAAGGTGGAATTGTGATTTATCTATTTCAAAAGAAAATATTTTATGTGACTCAGCATAGACAATATTTCCATGCCGCTTTTGAAGACTGAAATAAATTATCCATCTATCCATTATCTGTAGCCGCTTATCCTGTTCTACAGGGTCGGAGGCAAGCTGGAGCCTATCCCAGCTGACTATGGGTGAGAGGCGGGGTACACCCTGGACAAGTTGCCAGATTATTGCAGGGCTGACACAGAGACAAACAACCATTCACACTCACATTCACACCTATGGTCAATTTAGAGCCACCAATTAACCTAACCTGCATGTCTTTCGACTGTGGGGGAAACCGGAGCACCCGGAGGAAACCCACGCGGACACGGGGAGAACATGCAAACTCCGCACAGAAAGGCCCTCACCGGCCGCTGGGCTCGAACCCAGGACCTTCTTGCTGTGAGGCGACAGCGCTAACCACTACACCACCGTCCCGCTGAAATACTCATTCTCATTCATTCTCATTATCTCTAGCTGCTTTATCCTTCTACAGGGTCGCAGACAAGCTGGAGCCTATCCCAGCTGACTACGGGCGAAAGGCGGGGTACACCCTGGACAAGTCGCCAGGTTATCGCAGGGCTGACACATAGACACAGACAACCATTCACACTCACATTCACACCTACGGTCAATTTAGAGTCACCAGTTAACCTAACCTGCATGTCTTTGGACTGTGGGGGAAACCGGAGCACCCAGAGGAAACCCATGCGGACACGGGGAGAACATGCAAACTCCGCACAGAAAGGCCCTCGCCGGCCACAGGGCTCGAACCCAGGACCTTCTTGCTGTGAGGCGACAGCGCTAACCACTACACCACCGTGCCGCCCCCCACTGAAATAAATTATTTTTAATACAATTTTAAAAAATATATAATCACCTGTGTATTTATACTAAAATAATTATCCACCTCAGGTACAGTGAATATCCATGAATAATAACTCAGACAAAGTCGAGGTTATTATATATTTGGGATATTCACTTCGCTTTCAGCGAATACTTGTTAAATCGTATCACAAAACACGCTGACTGAAAGTATTGTAGTCACAGTTCACCGGAGGAAAAGGAAAAGTATCAACAAAATTACTCAAGTAAGAGTAAATAAGTTGTTTCGTCAAAATCAACTCGAGTAATTACTTTACAGTAACTTTTTTATAAATGTATCTAGAATTGACACAACCAATCTGAAAATAGCAACCTATATCTGAGGGGTGCTTTTTGAAAAATTATGTCAACTAAGCAGGCGAACTATGAAGACATAACCACACCTTGATTATAAACAGTAGGAAATAAAGATAACATTAACTGGATAGCTAACAGCCAAATGCTGTTGGGGTTTTAGGACCTTTCTAGGTCCTCTAGCTAGCTAGCTAGCTCATGTTCATACATGTTTCTAGCTACCGTACATAATCCCATTGGCTTAGTCTGTTTAGTACCACAGGCAATCACTACTGAATATTGCAGAGATATAGAAGTTATAATACCAAGCGTTCATACTGTAAAACATTAAAAGCTCTGGCTAGCTAGGCTAGCTCAGTCAGCTAGCTAATGGCTTAGCTGTACATGTTGCCACATCTTGATGTTGAGCTGTGAAACATTAAAATCTCCACATGCACATTTTGGTTCACATCATTTACAGAACATTATTATATTGCTTTCAAGCAACTGAAAATGAAGGTAGCTGGTAAATTGGGTCAGGAATGCTCATCTGTCTCCACTGTCTCAGATATTGCTGCTCATTTAATGCCATGCAGCTTCTTTATTCTGATGAAATTATTTAAAATTTACTGTGATTTACAGTGCCTTGCAAAAGTATTCATACCCCTTGAACTTTTTCACATTTTTCCACCTTACAACCACGAACTTAAAAGTTTTTTATTGAGATTTTATGTGATAGACCAACACAGAGTAGCACATAATTGTGAAGTGAAATGAAAATGATAAATGGTCTTCAAAATTTTAAACACATAAAAATCTGAAAAAATGTGGTGTGCATTAGTATTCAGCCCCCTGTACTCTGATACCTCTAAATATAGTCCAGTGCAATCAATTGCCTTCAGAAGTCATCTAATTAGTTAATAGAGTCCTACTGTGTGTAATTTACTCTCAGCATAAATACACTTGAAGGCCTCAGTGGTTTGTTAGAGAACACTGAAGAACAAACAGCATCATGAAGACCAAAGAACTCACCAGACAGGTCAGGGATAAAGTTCGGGAGAAGTTTAAAGCAGGGTTAGGTTATAAAAAATATCCCAAGCTCTGAACATCTCAAGAAGCACTGTTCAATCCATCATTCAAAAATGGAAAAAGTATGGCACAACTGCAGACCTACCAAGACATGGCCGTCCACCTAAACTGACAGAGCGAGCAAGGAGAGCACTGGTCAGAGAAGCAGCCAAGAGGCCCATGATCACTCTGGAGGAGCTGCAGAAATCCACAGCTCAGGTGGGAGAATCTGTGCACGGGACAACTATAAGTCGTACACTCCACAAATCTGGCCTTTTTGGAAGAGTGGCAAGAAGAAAGTCATTGTTGAAAGACAGGCATAAGAAATGTAGGGGACACAGCAAACATGTGGAAGAAGGTGCTTTGGTCAGATGAGACCAAAGTTGAACTTTTTGGCCTAAATGCAAAGCGCTACGTGTGGTGGAAAACTAACACTGCTCATCACCCTGCACACACCATCCCCACTGTGAAACATGGTGGTGGCAGCATCATGCTATGGGGATGCTTTTCTTCAGCAGGGACAGGGAAGCTGGTCAGAGTTGATGGGAAGATGGATGGAGCTAAATACAGGGCAATCCTGGAAGAAAACCTGTTGGAGGCTGCAAAAGACTTGAGACTGGGAAGGAGATTCACCTTCCAGCAAGACAATGACCCTAAACATACAGCCAGAGCTACAATGGAATGGTTTAGATCAAAGAATATTCATGTGTTAGAATGGCCCAGTCAAAGTCCAGACCTAAATCCCATTGAGCATGTGGCAAGACTTGAAAATTGCTGTTCACAGACGCTCTCCATCCAATCTGGCTGAGCTTGAGCTATTTTGCAAAGAAGAATGGGCAAAAATTTCAGTGTCTAGATGTGCAAAGCTGGTAGAGACATACCACAAAAGGCTTGCAGCTGTAATTGCAGCAAAAGGTGGCTCTACAAAGTATTGATGCAGGGGGGCTGAATACTAATGCACATTACATTTTTCAGATTTTTATTTGTTTAAAATTTTGAAAACCATTTATCATTTTCGTTTCACTTCACAATTATGTGCTACTCTGTGTTGGTCTATCACATAAAATCTCAATAAAAAACTTTTAAGTTCGTGGTTGTAAGGTGGAAAAATGTGAAAAAGTTCAAGGGATATGAATACTTTTGCAAGGCACTGTACACATACCGTCTTTTCTTTGGCTTACAGGCTCCCAGTGTTAAATGCATTATTATTATTATTATTATTATTATTATTATGTTTTACTCTGTAACAGTGAGCAGAATACATTGAAAAGTTGAATATTTTGTTTCTTTACTCAAGTAAAAGTACTATGATTTAACCCTCACCGGTACACATGCCCAGACTGATTAATCTGTACACCTGGGGTTCACAGGGACCCCAACACTATTTCATATACTTTGTATCTATATTCAGTATACAACTGCCTCAAAATTTGTTTTAATGATATGTGAACTTGTAAGTCCACAGCAAAAGCATATTTTTTTTCTGGTTATAGTGGTTTTATTCAAGGAAAAAAAAATTCACATTTTTTTATCTTTTTCCACAAATTTCTGTGCTACATCAAGTTTAAAGAAGGGTGTTGTTACATCCTAGTGCTACTTTGATAATAAGGTAGAAGAAAATATCATAAAGATGTACAGCTAAAGCATATATTTGGCTGATTTATGAAAATTACCCTATTGAGCACTGGGGTCCAGGTGGCGGCAAACATCAGATACAAAGGGATGCCGCCGGGGTGCGTGGACAATGGAACTCAGCGGGATCTAGCAGGGCAAAATAAAGGCGCGCGGCGGGTGCTAATTGCGAGCTCTCTCCTTTTTTTTAACCTCCTTGGTATCTGCAACCAACTATACAGAAATAGTGAAATGAATCCTGTTAATGTTCGTAAGTATATTGTTTGGATAAAGTGTGGCTGAAAATAGCTGAAAATTAGAGTCTGGCTGGGGTCCACATGGACCCCAAATGAAAATCTATTACAGAAATTCTATAAATGCATACAATGCAATAATCTGTAGTGTGTGGAGTGACAACCTGGTGAGTGACAACTACCTAATATAGCAGACAAAAAAAATTGGTAACATAAAATATATTACAAAATACATAGTGCTGGGGTCCGCACGGACCCCAAGTGTACTGATTAGGGTTAATTATACAAAAAAAGAAAAAAGAAAAAAATGGACTCGTTGCAGTTCCATTTGAGTCCATGGACTCAAATACTGTAAAGAGTGTTCATGTAATTTGTTACGTTCCATCCCTGCTGTTCACATAAACAGAGAAAATAATTTTGCAGCAAAGCTCCAATGTCTGGAAAAGAGGTTCGATTAGAATACAGAAGTTGGCATCTTAACATATACCTCTCACCTAATAGACATTCTGTCTCAATTAAGGTCTGGTATAGATACAGCACAGCATGGCATATCCAAGAGAAGTTCATCAATCTTAGCAGCAGCCATCCAATGAAACAGAGTAAGGCAAATTTTTGCATTTAATTAATGCAGCAGTTCTGTTACTGCTGCTCAGCATCTTTCCATTGCCAGTATGGAGAACTAATATTCATCTGTGCTGTACAACCGCAGAACAAGAAGGAGAGATTAAGTGAAGAGCAGAGGGACGAGAACAGCAGGGATGTGCAAACTTTGTGATGAATGTTTAAGTTTGGCATCTATGATGGATGAGGACCGAATGGTGTTTGTCACATTTGCAACACTCTTTCTGAGCTTCATATCCATTCTACAATGCTAACACAGCACACTTGGCCTAGTGTGTGTAACAGTTCTGTGCCAATAAAGCTGCAGTTTTCTCTCATTTGTGGTTGGGTAATGTGTAAAAGTGATACTAATGTTAATTACTTTTTTTTTTTAAAGTCAGCTTGAACAAGCTGTAGGAATAAGCTGTGCAGGTACACGTCTGAAGGACTATAAGAAATTAGCATCAGCTCAATGGATACAAATTCCAACTTCCACATCATAAAGGAAGTTTGAACTGAAAATAAAGGACTTTACAGAAATGAAAAACTAATGCCAGTTAGCCCAGTCAAATCATTGCATTTTTTAAATGTTGTGATTAATGTTATTATTTAAGTGTTAACATATGTTGCTAACTAACATTTAATCCAATGTATACTTACACACATAGCAAAATTCATTCAATTCCATTTAAAAAAAAAATTATTACAGGCAGCATGGTGGCGCCATGATGGTGTAGTGGTGAGCACTGTCGCCTCACAGCAAGAAGGTCCGGGTTCGAGCCCAGTGGCCAGCGAGGGCCTTTCTGTGCGGAGTTTGCATGCTCTCCCTGTGTCCGCGTGGGTTTCCTCCGGGTGCTCCGGTTTCCCCCACAGTCCAAAGACATGCAGGTTAGGTTAACTGGTGACTCTAAATTGACCGTAGGTGTGAATGTGAGTGTGAATGGTTGTCTGTGTCTATGTGTCAGCCCTGTGATGACCTGGCGACTTGTCCAGGGTGTACCCCGCCTTTCGCCCGTAGTCAGCTGGGATAGGCTCCAGCTTGCCTGCGACCCTGTAGAAGGATAAAGCGGCTAGAGATAATGAGATGAGATATTATTATTATTATTATTATTATTATTATTGGTTAAGGACAGGGTTAAGAGCCATATTATTTTCTTATGACTTCATGAAACCCAGTGAAATTGCTCTCTTTTCATTAGAATTCCTCCTCGGGATCAGGTTTATTTGTTTTGCTTTGAGTTTCCACAGTTCAGCCTTATCTTCCAACCTTATATAGTTCACCATATTAAATATCGGGACACTACAGATGATTTGTATTCCCATCCACTTTAAACAGAGTGAAGTTCAGAAGACATTTACAGTCTGATAAGGGGACAGGCTATTAATTCATTTTAAGACAGAAGAATGAGTGAGAAGTATCGGCTTGATAAAGCGTAAGGAAGAGAAAAAAGTGAAAAGCGAGAGAGTGAGGCTGAGAAGAATCAAAAGAACCAAATGGAGAGCAGAAATCTAAAAGTACATTCGTACCATGTCTCTGAGTGGAGTGTAAAGAATGGGGGATTAGAAATAAGGAGAAAAGGATGACAGGAGAGGAAAATGAGAGAGAGAGAGAGGGAGAGGTGTTAACCTTGAGAGAGCTCATCCATTATAGTGAGGTTGCTACTCTCTCTGTCACACTGTCAGAGATATGCCACCTCTACAGCACAGAAAAGGTCACCTACAACTCTGCTCAACTCCAGACAGCCACCACACGCACAGGCTGTGCAGCCACGTCAGACATAATTACTCATTCACATTACACAGACGCTACACAAGCCGGCCTTTTGCACAGACCAGAAAAAAAATATGTGCATTATGAACTCCTTGGTGAAGCAGTGAAAATGAGTTGAAGGTTAGAAGTGAAATATGTAATTATGCAATTTTTTTTTTTAGCTCTGTAGAAATGTGCATTCATGTAAAACCTGAAAAACGTGTATTGTTAAATGTGCAGTGAATCTTCAAAATGAATGAAGGTTGAAAACAGCTGATCTGATTCTTCTGCTCGCTGCTGTTTGCTTTATTTTCAAAGAATTATGAGACATCCAACTTAGATAAAATCATCTCTCTCTCTCGCGCTCTCAAATACAGTAAGTAGTGCAGTATTTTCTCAGCAATTTTTTGAAAAGGTTTTGAATTTAGAAAAAAATTTAATTTGAAATGTTTTTTTAATTTTGAAAAAAATAATATTTTTTATTATTTTTGTCTCATCTCATCTCATTATCTCTAGCCGCTTTATCCTTCTACAGGGTCGCAGGCAAGCTGGAGCCTATCCCAGCTGACTACGGGCGAAAGGCGGGGTACACCCTGGACAAGTCGCCAGGTCATCACAGGGCTGACACATAGACACAGACAACCATTCACACTCACATTCACACCTACAGTCAATTTAGAGTCACCAGTTAACCTAACCTGCATGTCTTTGGACTGTGGGCGAAACCGGAGCACCCGGAGGAAACCCACGCGGACATGGGGAGAACATGCAAACTCCACACAGAAAGGCCCTCGCCAGCCCCAGGGCTCGAACCCAGGACCTTCTTGCTGTGAGGCGACAGCGCTAACCACTACACCACCGTGCCGCCCTATTATTTTTGTAAAATTTTGATAATTTTTTTTTGAAAAGCAATTTTTAATGCCACAGAATCACAACAGGATCCTGGTAGGATTGCAAGCAAGTGACCAGAGCCGAGCTGACCTCCTCCTAAGCTGACTGAGCTGCTGGCCTTTTCTGCAGCAATAAGGATGAGCTACAGTCTGCCTGGGACTCACAACTCCTCCACTGTCAGCTTGAACCCTTTGACTCACATACATCACGTTATATCACAATTATCATCTTATCCGGCCAACAGGTGATGAGCTTATGCCATCATGTGTTGTCCATCGTCCATCCGTCCTTGTCCACATTTCACAAAAATCACTTCTTCTCTCTCAATTCTTCACCGAGTTTTATTCTTTTTGGCAGGAAGGTAGGTCTGCCTGGGGTGCATATAGCTTCTACCCAAATTTGCATAATTGCATTTAATAATGAAGATATGGAGTAATGATGCCCTAATGAGCAGTTTCCACACAAATCACTTCTTCTCCATCAATTCTTCACCAATTCTTTTTGGCATGAAGGTAGAGATACCTAGGGTGCATCTAACTTCTACCCAGATTTGCTTAGTTACAATTATTAATGAAGTTAAACCTTAATGAGCAGTTCAACAAAAATCGCTTCTTCTTGGTCAATTCCTCACCGTTTTGGATTCTTTCTGGCAAATAGGTAGGTATTCCTAGGATGTATATAGCTTCTATATATAGCTTTTATATAGCTTGTATATTGTGTATAGGCCTATAGCTTGCAACATTTATCGCGCAAGGTGGCCCACTTTAGTTCGTTCCTTCTGGACTAGACGGGGCCAGAGTGAGCTACGCCATCATTGACGGTCTCGTTATTTGATGCTACAAATAAGTGTTACTAACACCACGATGTAACTGCCCTTATATTGACTTAGAGTGATCAAAGGCCTGCAGCTTCAAACTAATCATCGCTTTTACCATTTGAAGAGGAATTCGAAAACTGGTTTCACTTCAGTGTAATATAAAGTTCTCAAACTATTTTTGTGCTCTTTCCTAAGCAGAGGACAGAGTGGTTCATGTGTTTATTCATAACTTATTTAAAAGGTAGTAGTTTTTTCATACAACCCTGATTCCAAAAAAGTTGGGACAAAGTACAAATTGTAAATAAAAACGGAATGCAATGATGTGGAAGTTTCAAAATTCCATATTTTATTCAGAATAGAACATAGATGACATATCAAATGTTTAAACTGAGAAAATGTATCATTTAAAGAGAAAAATTAGGTGATTTTTAAATTTCATGACAACAACACATCTCAAAAAAGTTGGGACAAGGCCGTGTTTACCACTGTGAGACATCCCCTTTTCTCTTTACAACAGTCTGTAAACATCTGGGGACTGAGGAGACAAGTTGCTCAAGTTTAGGGATAGGAATGTTAACCCATTCTTGTCTAATGTAGGATTCTAGTTGCTCAACTGTCTTAGGTTTTTTTTGTCATATCTTCCATTTTATGATGCGCCAAATGTTTTCTATGGGTGAAAGATCTGGACTGCAGGCTAGCCAGTTCAGTACCCGGACCCTTCTTCTACGCAGCCATGATGCTGTAATTGATGCAGTATGTGGTTTGGCATTGTCTCATCTCATCTCATTATCTCTAGCCGCTTTATCCTTCGACAGGGTCGCAGGCAAGCTGGAGCCTATCCCAGCTGACTACGGGCGAAAGGCGGGGTACACCCTGGACAAGTCGCCAGGTCATCACAGGGCTGACACATAGACACAGATAACCATTCACACTCACATTCACACCTACGGTCAATTTAGAGTCACCAGTTAACCTAACCTGCATGTCTTTGGACTGTGGGGGAAACCGGAGCACCCGGAGGAAACCCACGCAGACACGGGGAGAACATGCAAACTCCGCACAGAAAGGCCCTTGCCGGCCACGGGCCTCGAACCCGGACCTTCTTGCTGTGAGGTGACAGCGCTAAACACTACACCACTGTGCAGCCCGGTTTGGCATTGTCATGTTGGAAAATGCAAGGTCTTCCCTGAAAGAGACGTCGTCTGGATGGGAGCATATGTTGCTGTAGAACCTGGATATACCTTTCAGCATTGATGGTGTCTTTCCAGATGTGTAAGCTGCCCATGCCATATGCACTAATGCAACCCCATACCATCAGAGATGCAGGCTTCTGAACTGAGCGCTGATAACAACTTGGGTTGTTCTTTTCCTCTTTAGTCCGAATGACACGGCGTCCCTGATTTCCATAAAAAACTTCAAATTTTGATTCGTCTGACCACAGAACAGTTTTCCACTTTGCCACAGTCCATTTTAAATGAGCCTTGGCCCAGAGAAGATGTCTGCGCTTCTGGATCATGTTTAGATATGGCGGCTTCTTTGAACTATAGAGTTTTAGCTGGCAACGGTGGATGGCACGGTGAATTGTGTTCACAGATAATGTTCTCTGGAAATATTCCTGAGCCCATTTTGTGATTTCCAATACAGAAGCATGCCTGTATGTGATGCAGTGCCGTCTAAGGGCCTGAAGATCACGGGCACCCATTATGGTTTTCCGGCCTTGACCCTTACGCACAGAGATTCTTCCAGATTCTCTGAAACTTTTGATGATATTATGCACTGTAGATGATGATATGTTCAAACTCTTTGCAATTTTACACTGTCAAACTCCTTTCTGATATTGCTCCCCTATTTGTCGGCGCAGAATTAGGGGGATTGGTGATCCTCTTCCCATCTTTACTTCTGAGAGCCGCTGCCACTCCAAGATGCTCTTTTTATACCCAGTCATGTTAATGACCTATTGCCAATTGACCTAATGAGTTGCAATTTGGTCCTCCAGCTTTTCCTTTTTTATACCTTTAACTTTTCCAGCCTCTTATTGTTCCTGTCCCAACTTTTTTGAGATGTGTTGCTGTCATGAAATTTCAAATGAGCCAATATTTGGCATGAAATTTCAAAATGTCTCACTTTCGACATTTGATATGTTGTCTATGTTCTATTGTGAATACAATATCAGTTTTTGAGATTTGTAAATTATTGCATTCTGTTTTTATTTACAATTTGTACTTTGTCCCAACTTTTTTGGAATCGGGGTTGTACTTAATGTTGTAGACTAGGAGGTTATTGCAGTCACACACATTTAAATGTCAAGATATATATTAAGATTTTGTAGAGACGTGCTTCTTGATTTTTGTGATCCTTACTGTGGCAGCGGGGGCATGGTCAAGCGCCGGTTTGTGACAGGAGGGCGGAGTCAGGGAAGGTAAGTGGCAGAATCACTACACCTGATGTCAATTAACCTGTGTTTGTGTGTCTTCCCAGTGACTGCGCCCTATATAAAGAGAGAGAGAGCAGAGGAAGGCAGCTCTCTCCTGAACCAGCCAACTTGTGTGTTCTGTGTGACTGGGAGTATATTTGTCTCTGAAAAGAACAAATAAGTTGAATTATGAAACTTTATTCTGGCCTGCTATCTTTCTGTGCTCCTCCCCCTCCTACGAACTGCCACAGTGGTGCCGAAACCCGGAAAGGAGCACAGGAAAAGAACAGCCCCATAGAGTCCTCCCCCTTTACAGACCTGGTCCATGCCCTCGCCACAGCCCAGCAGAGCCAGCACCAGGTGCTAGTCACCCTCCGGAAGGAGCAAGAGCGCCGGTTTGAGGCCCTGGTGCTGGCGCAGCAGGAAAATTGTCAGGCGTTCCGGCACCTCCTCGCGTCGGCGGGGTCCACCAGCGCTCCCACCGCGGGCCCATCCCCCCTCACCCTAACCAAGATGGGCCCGCAGGACGACCCCGAGGCATTCATCACGCTCGTCGAGCAAGTCGCGGAGACCTCGGGGTGGCAGATGAAGCAGCGTGCGGCGTGCCGTCTCCCCCCTGCTAACGGGAGAGGCACAGCTGGCCGCGCGACAGCTCCCCGCCGAATGCCGGCTGGCCTACGTGGACCTTTGCCGGGCCGTCCTCCAGCGGGTGGGGCACACCCCCGAACAACAGCGACAGCGCTTCCGCGTTCTGCGGCTGGAGGAAGTCGGCCGGCCGTTCGCGTTTGGCCAGCAGCTCTGGGACGCCTGCTGGCAGTGGTTGAGGGCCAACAATCGCGATGCCGAGGGAATCCTTGATCAGGTGGTGCTGGAGCAGTTCATCGGCCGCCTGCCAGAGGGAATCGCGGAGTGGGTCCAGTGCCACCGCCCAGCGTTGCTGGATCAGGCCATCGAGTTGGCGGAGGACCATTTGGCGGCTGTTCCGACGGCAGGACAGTGGACATCCTCTTCTCTCCTCTCCTCTCTCTCTCCCCCCCTCTCCTCCTGTGTCTCGTCCTCGCCCCGTTCCCCCACCGCGGAGGCAGGGACCGGCCCCACCCCAGCCGGCCCGTCGCACCCATGGTGCCCTCCCATTTTTCCCTTCTGTGTCTGTCTCTTCCCCCCCTCAGGTGAGTGAGCCCCAGGGCGCTGGTGCAGAGAGGAAGCCCGGGCCGGTTTGCTGGCGCTGCGGGGAGCTGGGCCACCTCCAACAGCAATGTTCGGCAATGGAAGTGGGCATGGTGGTTCGGATCCCCGACGCGCCAGGAGCTGCCCTCGATCGGGCCGGAGCATATCGCATACCGGTGAGTATCCAAGGGGATACATATCAGGCGTTGGTGGATTCTGGTTGTAATCAGACCTCAATTCACCAAAGCCTGGTGCAAGACGAGGCATTGGGGGGAGCACAGGGGGTGAAGGTGTTGTGTGTGCATGGGGATGTTCACAGCTACCCATTGGTGTCGGTCCACATTTTGTTCTGAGGGGAAAAATTTATAGAAAAGGCGGCGATTAATCCTCGCTTCACCCACTCGATAATTTTGGGGACTGATTGGCCAGGATTCGGGGAGTTGATGAGTCATCTAGTGAAGAGTGGGTCCTGCCATAGTTCAGCAGGGGGAGGTCCCGGTGTTGCTTTGGCGGGAGCAGCTGTCGCAGAGCCGTCTACGTCATCTCCGCGTCAGAGTGAGGAGCCACAGGCTCCTCCTCCCTCTCTCGGGGAATCCCTTGCGGATTTCCCGTTAGAGCAGTCGCGAGACGAGACTCTGCGGCATGCGTTTGACCAAGTCAGAGTAATCGATGGTCAAACGCTCCTGCCGAACGCCACCCCGTCCTTCCCCTATTTTTCTATTATGTAAGATAGATTATACCGAGTGATGCAGGACACTCAGAAGAAAGAGCAAATCACATAGCTTTTGATTCCAAAAAGCTGCCGGGAATTGGTATTCCAGGCGGCTCAATTTAATCCCATGGCTGGACACTTAGGGCAGGATAAGACACTAGCCCGAATAATGGCCCGATTCTATTGGCCGGGGATTCGCAGCGATGTCCATAGGTGGTGTACGGCATGCCGCGAATGCCAGTTAGTAAATCCAGCGGCCATTCCAAAAGCGCCTTTGCGCCCCCTACCATTAATCGAGACCCCGTTCAAAAGAATTGGGATGGATCTCGTCGGGCCATTAGATCGGTCAACACGAGGGTACTGCTTTATTTTAGTTCTGGTGGACTATGCAACGCAATACCCGGAAGCGGTGCCTCTTCGCAATATCTCAGCACGCAGTATTGCGGAGGCACTCTTCCGCATCATCTCCCGAGTTGGAATCTCGAAAGAGATTCTGACTGACCAAGGCACCTCGTTTATGTCACGAACACTGAGCGAACTGTATGGGCTATTAGGTATTAAGCCGATCCGCACCAGCGTATATCACCCACAAACGGACGGTTTAGTTGAACGGTTCAATCGCACCCTCAAGAATATAATTAAAAAATTCGTAAGTGAGGACGCACGTAACTGGGATAAATGGCTCGAACCCTTGTAATTTGCAGTGCGAGAGGTCCCCCAAGCCTCCACGGGGTTCTCCCCATTTGAATTGTTATACGGGCGTAAGCCGCGCGGCATTTTAGATGTGCTGCAAGAAAATTGGGAGGAGGGACCTTCACCAAGAAAAAATTAAATTCAATACGTTATTGACCTGCGCGCAAAACTCCACACACTCACGCACCTAACCCAGGAGAATTTGCGGCAGGCCCAAGAACGGCAAACCCACCTGTAAGACAGGGGTACGCGCCTTTGGGAGTTCGCACCGGGAGATAGAGTACTCATACTGTTGCCCACATTGAGCTCCAAATTAATCACCAAGTGGCAAGGACCCTTTGAGGTCACATGGCGAGTCGGGGACGTCGACTATGAGGTGAGGCAGATGGACAAGGGTGGGGCGCTACAGATTTACCACCTCAATCTACTCAACCTCTGGAACAAGGAGGTCCCCGTAGCGTTGGTGTAGGTGGTTCCAGAGAAGGCGGAGCTGGGGCCGGAGGTTCAAAAGGGCACATTGGCATCGCATACCTCTCCGGTCCCCTGTGGAGACCACCTCTCCCCGACCCAACTCGCGGAGGTCGCCCAGTTGCAGACCGAGTTTTCGGACGTGTTCTCGCCCCTGCCTGGCCGCACTGACCTCATAGAGCACCACATTGAGACGCCCCCGGGGGTGGTCGTGCGTAGCCACCCTCACAGGCTACCCGAACACAAGAAAAAAGTGGTTCGGGAAGAACTCGAGGCCATGCTCGAGATGGGCATCGTCGAGGAGTCCCACAGTGACTGGAGTAGCCCAGTGGTCTTGGTTCCCAAGGCCGACGGGTCGGTCCGGTTCTGTGTGGACTACAGAAAAGTCAACGCGGTGTCTAAATTCGACGCGTACCCAATGCCTCGTATTGATGAGTTGCTCCATCGGCTAGGCACGGCTCGCTTTTACTCGATGCTGGATTTGACAAAGGGTTATTGGCAGATCCCCTTGACTCCATTATCCCGAGAAAAAACAGCCTTTTCCACACCGTTCGGCTTACACCAGTTTGTCACACTTCCTTTTGGGCTGTTTGGGGCACCGGCTACGTTTCAGCGGCTGATAGACAGGGTCCTCCACCCCCACGCCACCTATGCAGCCGCATACCTCGACGATATCATTATTTATAGTAATGACTGGCAGCGGCACTTACAACACCTGAGGGCCATCCTTAAGTCGCTGAGGCGAGTGGGTCTCACGGCCAACCCAAAGAAGTGTGCAATTGGGCGGGTGGAAGTACGGTATCTGGGCTTCCACTTGGGCAACGGGCAGGTGCATCCCCAAATTAATAAGACAGCAGCAATTGCGGCCTGCCCGAGACCAAAAAGGGGGTGAGACAGTTCCTGGGGCTGGCTGGCTATTATCGTAGGTTTATCCCTAATTATTCGGACGTCACCAGCCCGCTGACTGATCTCACTAAAAAGGGGGCACCAGATCTGGTCCAGTGGACGGAGCAATGCCAGCGGGCATTCTCTGAAGTAAAGGCTGCACTGTACGGGGGGCCACTATTACACTCCCCTGACTTTTCTCTCCCTTTTATGTTACAGACGGATGCGTCAGACAGAGGGCTGGGGGCCGTGTTGTCCCAGGAGGGGGAGGGGGAGGATCGTCCCGTGCTGTACATCAGCAGAAAGCTGTCGGTACGCGAGGGGCGCTACAGCACGATAGAAAAGGAGTGCCTCGCGATCAAGTGGGCGGTCCTCGCCCTCCGCTACTACCTGCTGGGACGCCCTTTTACCCTCTGTTCGGACCACGCGCCCCTCCAGTGGCTCCACCACATGAAGGATGCCAACGCGTGGATCACCCGTTGGTATCTGGCACTCCAACCCTTTAATTTCAAGGTGATCCACAGGCCGGGGGCGCAGATGGTTGTGGCGGACTTTCTCTCCCGTCGGGGGGGGAGTCGGCTGCAGGCCGGATGGCTGCCCGGCCTGAGTCGGGCGGTGGGGGTATGTGGCAGCAGGGGTGTGGTCAAGCGCCGGTCTGTGACAGGAGGGTGGAGTCAGGGAAGGTAAGTGGCAGAATCACTACACCTGATGTCAATTAACCTGTGTTTGTGTGTCTTCCCAGTGACCGCGCCCTATATAAAGAGAGAGAGAGCAGAGGAAGGCAGCTCTCTCCTGAACCAGCCAACTTGTGTGTTCTGTGTGACTGGGAGTTTATTTGTCTCTGAAAAGAACAAATAAATTGAATTATGGAACTTTATTCTGGCCTGCCGTCTTTCTGTGCTCCTCCCCCTCCTATGAACTGCCACACTTACTTATATACAACCAGTGTTGTAGTCGAGTCACTAAACCTCAAGTCTGAGTCCAGTCTTGAGTCTCCAGTGTTCAAGTCCGAGTCAAGTCCAACTCATTAAAAAAATTTCAAGTTGAGTCCGAGTCCAGTCCAACACTCCAACCGCACCAAGATGATGGCTGTTTTAGCACCATTAACATTAGTTTGTTCCTGAACATGACGTATGAACAGTATGAAGGTGAAATCTCTTTATCAGGGAGTGTGAAATATTCTGTCAGAGATGGTTGGGAGACAGATGTAAGTGCAGAAGGTGTGCTTATTAATACAAGTGTAGACAGGTAAACAATCCAGAACGGCAGGCAAAATCGTAAAACATTGAAACAGGCAACAGGTCGCGCGAGGCACAAACAGGCTATTGGAGACTCAGTAGAATCAAAGACGAGAAACAGGAAATCAGGGATCAGGAAACCAAACAAGGAAATAAGGCTCGGTAATGTGTCAGCAACGCAAGTCAATACTTCACAAAGTAAGTGTGTTTTCACAGTCTTTAATCCTGTGCAGCTGCGAGTCGTTTGTGCCGTCCACGCGCTGTCCGGAGCGCACCCGAGATGCACGCGCTAAGGCGCGCAGATGTGACGCTCTTGCACAAAATTAGTATAAAAATTAATGTAGATATAAATATCTTATGCCAAATTATTATGGCATGTTACAAAAAATAAAGAAAAAATCCGAATCCTCGTCTCCAGTTTCCAAGTCTGAATGCAGTTAATACATGAGTCTGAGTCCAAATCTGAGTCATCAGTGCTCGAGTCCAAGTCGAGTCACGAGCCCTTAAAATTAGGGCACGAGTCAGACTCGAGTCCGAGTCCTGGACTTGATTACTACAAGCCTGTATACAATGTTATAATAGAAAGTAATGCGTTTATTTGACTCCACTGATATTGTGACATACTGTAGTTTTACAATAACATTGATTATGTTATGTACGCAGATCAATCAAACATACAAGGTTCATACAATAAAATATCTTAGAAATTAAACTTGGACACAAACTCTGGTGAGAGACTGATTTCCACACAGTGATTATTATTATATCTGATTTCCCCAGATGCATAAACGTGATTGATCCATGGAATTATTCAATCTTTGCTAATGTAATATCAAAGCCAAGTCTTTCTTACTTGCTTCGTTTTTGCACCTTTGAGAGAATGCTCACGCACTTTTTTTTCAAAACACACATTCAGATATAACTGGGGTTTAATAAAAGAATACACAAACACATATACGCTCTGTGACAGCGGTCCTAATGAAGTACATCTGGTCTTCGCACCCTCCCACTCACCAAGTGTACCACTGTGTGCCCTTTCATTAAACCCCTGTTATCTGTCTGATTATCCACTGCAAGTGGCTTACTGGTTTTTCTACTTCAACATCATTATCAGTTCCTATACCATGCTTCTGAAGATATTCCCACTGAGGTTTATAATGTGTGTATAACCACACTTTTAATTTATACACTTCACTTCTGTTGGTACACGGTGTTCTTTATCCCCAGCTGAGATTTATGACTAGGAACATTACCAGAACTCCATACCTTGCTCTCTGTCTCACTTACCAGCAGATTTCCTCTTTTCTTCTGGAGCTGGAGGAATGGAAAGTAGCCCACAAAGCCACATTACAGACCTCATTCTCCTCTTGTCTCTCCCTCTGTTATGCTCTCTCTCATTAGCCTTTCATTCTGCTCAAAGAGGAACAGGTGGCTGAAAGGCTGAGAGACGGCACCTCAGAGACAACGAGACGGCAAAAGCTCATCTACAGCCGGCACCGGCGTACACACACTCATGCCTGATTCTTAGCTCGACACTCTGAGGCCGTAGAGGAGATGATTCTAGACTTGAGATGCTGTGGTTTGTTTTTCTGCAGGCCAAGTTTCGGAAGGTGAGGAGAATTTGCTTCCATTATTGTCAATGTCAGTTATGTTAAAAAAAAAAAACATGTTGCAAACCCACTCCTCTATATTCTCTTATCAGTACTCTAGCATAATTTCTAAATGTCTTTGCCACACCTTTGCCCTCATCTGAAATTAAGTCAGGTCACATTCATTTAGGATATCTCATCTCACCTCATTATCTGTAGCCGCTTTATCCTGTTCTACAGGGTCGCAGGCAAGCTGGAGCCTATCCCAGCTGACTACGGGCGAAAGGCGGGTTACACCCTGGACAAGTCGCCAGGTCATCACAGGGCTGACACATAGACACAGACAACCATTCACACTCACATTCACACCTACGGACAATTTAGAGTCACCAGTTAACCTAACCTGCATGTCTTTGGACTGTGGGGGAAACTGGAGCACCCAGAGGAAACCCACGCAGACACGGGGAGAACATGCAAACTCCGCACAGAAAGGCCCTCGCCGGCCATGGGGCTTGAACCCAGGACCTTCTTGCTGTGAGGCGACAGCGCTAACCACTACACCACCATGCCGCCCATTTAGGATATAACACATTTAAAAGATAAGTGTTTGCCAAAAGTGCTGCATGATGAAATCAGGAACAGAAATCAGATCAAACAAAAGAGATAGTAGTTCTGTGCTTGAGTCGAGTTAATGACCGAAAAGGACCATTTCAAAACTAAGTGGGGGCGCAAATAAGTACATAAACAATAAATACTCCTCCTCCTACTACTACTAATAATAATAATAATCATCATCATAACAGAAAGAAGTATTATCTTAGCTATTGTCTGAAAAGGAAGTCTGTCAACTTTTGTGGAAGAAATGTGGAAGAACATCATTCTTGCACTGAGGAGCTAAAGAAGAGAGATCCTACGTGCATTTAAGACAAGGACAGAGAAGGAGATTTCTCCTCTGCCCTGTCCCTTCTTAAATTTAATATAAGGTGTGTGTGTGCGTGTGTGTGTGTGTGTGTATGTGTTTTTACTCTGCTGGATGTAGTGTTGTGTGTTTTGTTTAGCTCTTTATTCCCAGTCCAACTTAATCATAGAAGCTCTCTCGCCCCATGTAACAGTCATAAGAGTAAACAACAGGCATCATTACCGTTGTCATCGATTCTAATTATTATTAGAATAGAAATGATTTCTCATACCAATAGTTATATAACTACAGGGAGAAGTGAAAGAGAAACTGAAGTGAAATTATGTTTCAAATAAATATTCACGGCATCCCGTTTTCACTTCAAAATGTCATTCTGAATGATGGCTAAATATTAACTAGGAATGACTAGAAATTAGAAAGTAAATTAAAAAATGAATATGTTATTCATGTTGAATGGATAATTCCAACAGATATAAATACTGATCCAAATAGGAGGCACACTTTCTTTTATACAGCTTGCCAGAAAACCTGGCAAGCTGTTTGAGAGTAGAGGTGTCCATTAGGACTGGAATACCTCCGACGACAACAACATAACACGTGAGCAGGAGGTTTTTGTTTTTTGTTTTTTTTACTTTTGAGCAAGCTGTCAGATATCAGGCTGAAGTAAAGACTACACTCTTTAACATGAATGTGCAGTAGTCCTTAGTAACTGCCTGTTCTGGGTAACAGTCCAGGTCATTTGGGAAAGTAAACCAACTACATTTGTTAGTAAATTTCACTGGCAGGTCAATTATGAACTCGAATGATGAGGTGAGGATAATTCACACACCATGCTGACAGTGCTGGAATTTCTATCTGTTTCGCCCAGGGGTTTCTAGTTTTTCATAGATTAATTAAATAAATACACGTATTAACTGGTTTTGGCATTGCCTATTCAGGTTCTAAAAGAAATACAGATATGAATCTTTGGAGCACAAAGAGTTACAGATATAGATAGTGGCACTTTGTGTTACACACCTACTACATATGGGAAAACCATAGGAAGGTACACTGCAGCCACGCTATAACTGATATACACTGATTTGTTCTTTTACTATAAACTTTCACATATAACGAAGTTCATGTCCCCCACTTTTAGTGACAATAAGTCAGGGTCTTCAAAAAAAAATCACTGACCCATGTGTTCCTCTTCCCACCAGAGACAAAATAATAAGTAATCAAGTCAGCAGTCAAGTTAACAACACGTGTTGTTGATGATGATGTTCGTCCTTCGGGGTCGAAGATGACCATGACTTCAGTTTGGTAGGTGGCGGTTGTGGGTCCAAAGGTGACTGATGAGGCCAATCCGGGCTTTGAAGTTACACCCACATGTCGATGTTCCACGTACCAAGGTTGAGTACCTTTACAATCTTTGTGTTGCATTTTGACTGCTGAGTGGGATACCTGCTAGTTGCGGTGTACTGGCCAGGGTGAGGTGAAGCAGTCTATGTTTGGGGCACATTTTCTTTCCCTTTCCTCTACGGAGGTGAGAAAAGCAAATCCTAAACAGAGCTGCTTAGACACCTAGGGGGCTGCCAAACTCCGCTGTTGCTTTGTTCCAGCAGAGAGTGACCCTATGCCCTGGGCTGCTTGTGTGCAGATTTGTGACGACAGCTTTCAGTGTTTCCGCACCTGCTGCTTCGCCACTTGCTCAATGCCACGGGACTTGAATTTGGAGTCATGACTTGCGCGTGACTTGGATTTGAGTGAGGGAGAATTGTGCAGCCATCAGCCTCACTCTCTTGTCCTGACCTAACTGGGTCCAGAGGCAAGACAGAATCAAGACAGTTGGATGACAGTGGACAGTGGATGACCAACAGTGTTCTATGTGTTGCACTGTGCTCTGATCACACTCCATAAACGCTTTGCTGTATCTGCTTTCCTGCCCATTGAACCACCAGGTGGTGGTATCCTCCACACAGTCTGCCGAGTCCAGTCTTCGGTTGTAACCCTGACCAGGGGGAGCGAGGGCTTGAGCTAGTGCTTGCTCAAGGCACCACCCCAGGCTAGTGGAGGGAAGGAGGCACCTTATTACTCCATTGCATGGCAGTCAAGGATGACACATCCCCACTGCCCTAACAATATGTGTTAATGCCGTATAACGAAGGCTTAACTAGCCTAGCTTAGGTGTCAGTCACTAACAGTTAACAAGAACAGTGATCATCGACTTCAAAAAATCCCTTAAAAGTACTTCATTTTCCGAGCTAAAAGCAGTTTTACTCAAGTCTTTAGTCCATGAACATTGTTGTCATAGCTACATGTAAACGTGAGATACTCTCCGTCAAAGACAAACTTCATATCCTGGACTGTCTAAAGCATGGCGAGAAAGCAGCGAATTTGTCGCAAGAATACAGTACCCCAAAAAATTCAAATTCAAATTTTCAAGGAAAGGAACTCTGAGACTTTGTGCATAACTGCAAACAACATGATGGGCTGAAGAGAAAGACAATGCGGCAAGCAAAGGATGGTGAGAGTGACTTATTTCCTTTACTTTGTAAATATGTAAGTGAATTAAGTTTAAATATAAATTAAACACGATTGGGTCTTGTTTTACATTAGAGTGAGTGTTTGGTGTGACAAGTGAGTCCATTTCAGTATTACAAACTTTTTGGTATAAAGAACTATTTGGACGTATTTGGAGTTTGTTATAGTGGGATTGCAGTGTATAAGTAAAGTTTAGCCAATGCAAAAAAGGTGTAGTTTTTTTTACATGAACCAATAGGCCTTGAATTATAGAAAGTGATATTAGAACTGTTCATGTTTAATATGTGATTAAAAATCTTATTGCCTAAAACCTCTGAGCCACATAGATTCTGAGTATCCCATGTAGACCAAGCAGCCATTTTCAGAAACTATCACTGTGTCAATTCACATACAGTGCTGTGAAATAGTATTTGCCCCTTCCTGATTTGTTCTATTTTTGTATATTTGTCACACTTAAATGTTTCATGTCATCCATCTAATTTTAATATTAGACAAAGATAGCCCAAGTAAACACAAAATGCAGTTTTTGAATGATGATTTCATTTATTGATGGAAAAAAAGTTGCCCAACCCTACCTGGCCCTATGTGAAAAAGTAATTACCCCTTCAACCAATCAAGATTTGATTGATAATTGGGTTAAATTTCACTAGCCACACCCAGGTATGATTACTGCCAGACCTGTTCAATCTAAATATCACATAAGGCAAGGCAAGGCAAGTTTATTTATATAGCACATTTCATACACAATGGCAGTTCAATGTGCTTTACAGAAGTAAAATCAAAACAGTAAACAATAGAGAAATAAAATTACATAAAATAATTTTATCTTTATTCTAAAATAATTAATTAAAAGAATTAAAAGAATTAAAAGAAAATAATAAGAATTAAACAACAGTAGAAATAAAATATTAAAATGCCAAAAAGAAAAAGGAGAAAAAGAAAGAGAAAGGGAAAAAAACTAGCAGAATAAAATAGAATAAAGTTAAAGTAAATTTAAAACATGCAGAGAAAGTAAAGATTATAAAAAATGTAAAAATATTAATTATTTAACAGAAAGCATATGAAAACAACTTGGTCTTTAACCTAGATTTGAAGCTGCCAACAGCAGGAGCATTTTTAATGTCCTCTGGCAGTTGGTTCCATAGCTGTACTGCATAGTAGCTAAAAGCTGCTTCACCACACTTTGTTTTAACAACTGGTTTTAATAGTAAATTTTACTGTTGCGATCTGGTAGATCTGATTGGGTTAGGTCGCTGCAACATATCAGAGAGGTAATTGGGCCCTGTACCATTTAGAGATTTGTACACCAGCAGCAATGCTTTAAAGTCAATTCTGTAGCTTACTGGAAGCCAGTGAAGGGACCTTAGAATTGGAGTAATGTGCTCTGTTCTTTTTGTTCATGTGAGAACCCTAGCCGCTGCATTTTGAACCAGCTGAAGTCGTTTGATGGTCTTTTTTGGCAGGCCTGTGAAAAGGCCATTGCAGTAATCAACCCTACTAGAGATGAAGGCATGTATTAGTTTTTCCAGATCATGTTTTGACATAAGTCCTCTTAGTTTGGAAATGTTTTTTAGGTGATAAAATGCCGTTTTAGTGATTGCTTTCATGTGACTGTCAAAGTTTAGCTCGCTGTCAATGAAAACACCAAGATTTTTAACCATTTCTTTAGTTTTAATCCCTTTTGTGTCAAGAATAGTGGTAATCCTGAGTCTTTCATCTTTTTTTCCAAATAGAATTACTTCTGTTTTATCTGTGTTCAGCTGAAGAAAATTTTGTGACATCCAGCTATTGATTTGATCGATACACTGGTAGAGACATTCAAGGGGGGCATAATCATTTGGTGATAGAGCAAAATAAATTTGGGTATCATCTGCATAGCAGTGATACAAAATTGAATTTTTATTGATAATTTGCCCAAGTGGGAGCATATAAAGGTTGAAAAGTAATGGTCCAAGAATCGACCCCT
This sequence comes from Neoarius graeffei, assembly GCF_027579695.1. Taxonomy (NCBI): domain Eukaryota; kingdom Metazoa; phylum Chordata; class Actinopteri; order Siluriformes; family Ariidae; genus Neoarius; species Neoarius graeffei. Next base: position 57,917,500 of record NC_083572.1, read on the forward strand.
GGGGGACACCACAGGTCAAGGGCATTGATGTTGAGGAACAATTTCCCAGGGTAACAAAGAAGCTTCTATCTTTTAAGTATGATTTTAACCAATTGATAAATTTACCAGTCAATCCAACCCAGTGTTCAAGTCGATATAGCAGTATGTTGTGATCAACAGTATCAAAAGCTGCACTGAGGTCCAGTAATACCAGGACCGATGTTTTGCCTGCATCAGTATTAAGACGTATGTCATTTATAACTTTAATCAGCGCTGTTTCAGTGCTATGATTGGCACGAAATCCTGACTGAAAATTATCAAAACGGCTGTTTGATATCAAGAAGGCAGTTAATTGATTGAAGACAATTTTTTCCAGGATTTTCCCGATGAATGGTAGATTTGATATTGGCCTGTAATTATTTAACACTGAAGGATCCAGATTATTTTTTTTAAGAAGGGGCTTTACAACAGCTTTTTTTAGGGACACAGGAACAACACCAGTCTCCAAGGATGTATTTATAATTTGAAGCACATCTGTAATTATAAGATGAAGAACAGACTTAAAAAAGTTGGTGGGCAGAATGTCCAGTTCAGATGTTGAGGAACTGAGATTTTGTACAGTTTTTTCAAGAGTCTCATAATCAATTAAACAAAATTCTGACATTGTGTTAAAGTTATCTATCTGTGTCATTGGTGATTGCAGTTTTTCAATTTTTTGCAACTGAGATATATTATGAGAAATATTCTGCCGTATTTTATCAATTTTACCTTTGAAGAAGGATGCAAACTCATTGCATTTATTAACTGAGAGAAGTTCAGGTGCTAATTGTGGTGGGGGATTAGTTAGCTTCTCTACTGTTGAAAATAGCACACGGGCATTGTTCATATTCCTGCTGATGATATTGGAGAAGAAAGACTGTCTTGCTTTACGAATTTCATAATTATAATTACAAAGCATCTCTTTATGGATTTGATAATGGATGTGAAGTTTAGATTTGCGCCATTTTCTTTCAGTCTTTCTACATTCTCTCTTTAGCAGTTTAACAGCCGGGTACTGCTTCCATGGTGCTTTCTGCTTATCATTGACTCTTTTTATTTTGAATGGAGCAATATCATCCATAATTTGGGTCATATTTAAATTAAAAAATTCCAGTAAATCATCTACAGAGTCTGACATTTTGGTTGAGTTCTGAGAGAGAGCTTGCTTAAAAAGAGCACATGTGTTGTCATTTATGACTCTCCTGCCTATAGTCGTTGAGCTATTCTGAATGTGAGGAGACATAGAAACTTCAAAGAAAACACAGAAATGATCAGATAAGGCCAGGTCAACAACAGTATAAGAAACAGTAAGACCCTTTGTGATGACGAGGTCAAGAGTATGACCACGAGAGTGGGTCGGCCCCTGTACATGTTGTACTAGGTTAAAGTTATCAATAATTGCAAATAGTTCTTTGGCATAAATGTTATCAGTATTATCTACATGCAAGTTAAAATCCCCAGATATAATAAGACAATCAAACTCTAAGCAAATGACTGATAACAATTCACCAAACTCTTCAAGAAAGACTTTGGCTGAATGTCTCGGAGGCCTGTAAATAGTTAATAATAATATGTTAGGAGAGCATGTAACAAGTGCACATAAGTGTTCAAAGGACATAAAATCACCAAGTGAGGATTGTTTACATTGAAAAGAGACTTTGAATATATTTGCGATCCCTCCACCTTTCCCTTGTCGGGTAACATTCAAAAAATTAAAATTTGGGGGAGCTGCTTCGATAAGGGTGGTAGCACTATTTGCTTGATCCAGCCAGGTTTCGGTTAGAAGCAAAAAATCAAGGTTGTGTTTACAAATAAGATCATTAATTAAAAATGACTTGTTTAAAAGTGATCTAATATTCAGAAGGGCTAGTTTTACAGTAATATTTGGTTGTGCACTCTGATGCTGTTTTAAAACAGGAAGGAGATTAGATTGGTTCACCCCCAGGGTTAAATGTGCTCTATGTTTTCTGTTTCTTATCAACACAGGAATAGTGTCAACATCGGATCCCTGCTTTTTTCTACATCCATTTGCAGGGACCCAGAGTACATCAAACAAGACTTTCTAAATGTTCCATTTGGTTTGAGGGTGAAAGGACTGGAGATGACATGTATCTTTTGGATGGTGAAAAAGATTTGTAGCCAGCTGAAAGTCCTGGATGAACACAATTTTGATGAACTGGGTACACTGCTTGTCACGACAAATTTGGACTGGAAAAAGAGAGTGTAGCCATAGGAAGCAATTTTTTCATGCTATTTGGGAAATCCATCCGAGGAGAAGTGGAGTCGTCTGTCCTTGAATGTTGGGAGGCCTGCAAGTCAGATGTTTGTGTGTCCTTGATGACGACTTGCAAAGATGATTGTTTAGGCTTTGTAACTATGTCAGTCTGCGACACCTTATCAACTGTTTTCCTCAGTGCTGGCTGAGAAAAGATTGCAAGTTTGTATTGGTCTGCTAAGACTTTGGCTCCAATCCAGCTGAGTTCAGTGCTATTTGGCTTGTAGAATTCTTTGCGATTCCAAAAAAGATTAAAATTGTCTATGAAATTCATACCAAATGAAGAACAGGTTTTTCCAAGCCAGGTGTTAAGACTGAAGAGTCGAGAAAAAGCAAAACTTCCTCTCGCTGGGAGTGGGCCACTGATAAAAGATTGAATTCCAGTCTTATAGAGCTCAGAAAAAAGTTTTCTGAAATCATCTTGGACAAACAGCTGTTCTCTGAAAACATCGTTTGCTCCCACATGTACAACGATACGCTTAATCGTTTTATGCTTGGACATGAGTTTCAAAATGCTGTCTTTGGTGTCAGAGATGGATGCATTTGGAAGACAACAAATAATCATCTCATAACCTTTTAATTGTCTTACAGTGGAATCACCAAGAACAAGGGTTGTGGGATCAGGTGGTGTTACGAGCTGCTTTTTGCCTCTTCTCACAGCTCTTCGATCTTGGTGCGATCTCTTTTTACTATGTGTTTGTCCACTTGACAAATCCTCCTCCACATCCCTGAGGCATTCAAATTTGTTCTGAAGCTTTATGGGCTGTGGATTTCTGTTTTTGGGCTTAGCACCCATCATTTGCCAGTTTTCAGTACTCACATTTTGTACAGCTTGAGTGATGAATTCTTCCACTTGGTCTGCAATGTCCTCAGTCTGTCGGAGCGCAATCTCTGCATTCTCAGCCACTGTTTCTGTACTCCTTTCCTGAGATATCGCTTTTAATTCGTCCGTCTTTGGCAGAGCATTAATCTTTGATTCCAGAATAGAAATCCTCTGTTCTAATTCCATGCATTTTCTGCAGGATTTTTTGCTTCCTGGCATTTAAAAAAAAAAAAAAGTGGAAATTAAAATTAAAAGCTTATAAAGATGAAGAAAAGAGAAAAAAAAAAGTGGAAATTCAATGAGAAAGTAAAGTATAGAAATAAAGATTAAGAAAGCAGGAGCAAAGCAAAGAAGCGTCCTACTCGCTTGAGTAGGAGGAGCAAACATAAATAAAACCAGGCTCGCAATGTAAAGTAGGCTAATAGATCTTAAAATGATGTGCGATGTAAAGAGTTACAAGGACAGATGTGCAACAAAATAATTGAAATCTATCAGTCTGGAAAAGGTTACAAACCTATTGCCATGGCTCTGGGACTCCAGCAAACCACAGTGAGAGCCATTATCTACAAATGGCAAAAACTTGGAACAGTGACGAACCTTTCCAGGAATAGCTGGCCTTCCAAAATTCAATGAAGAGCACTTCGACCACTGATCCAGGATGTCACAAAAGAACCCCGATGAACATCTAAAGACCTTCAGGCCTCACTTGCCTCAGTTAAGGTCAGTGCTCATGATTCTACAATAAGGAAGGCACTGGGCAAAAATGGTATCCATGGGAGAGTTGTAAGGCACAAACCACTGGTGACGAAGAAGAACACAAAGGCTCATCTCACATTTGCCAAAAAGCATCTTGATGACCCCCAAGACTTTTGGGATAATATTCTGTGGACTAACGAGTCAAAAATAGAACTTTTTGGAAGACATGGGTTCCAGTACATCTGGCGCAAGGCTAGCACAGCTTTCCAAAATAAGAACATCATACCAACAGTCAAACATGGTGGTGGTACTGTGATGGTCTGGGGCTGCTTTTCTGCTTCAGGACCTGGATGACTTGCCATAATTGATGGAACCATGAATTCTGCTCTCTACCAGAAAATCCTGAAGGAGAATGTCCGCCCATCAGTTTGTGACCTAAAGCTCAAGCACAGCTAGGGTATGCAGCAGGACAATGATCCAACGCAAACAAGCAAGTCCACCTCTGAATGGCTCAAAAGGAATAAAATTAAGGTTTTGGAGTGGCCTAGTCAAAGTCCTGACTTGAATCCAGTTGAGATGCCTTAAACGAGCAGTTCATGCTCGAAAACCCTCCAATGTGGCTGAATTGAAACAATTCTGCAAAGAAGAGTGGGCAAAAATTCCTCCACAGTGATGCAAAAGACTCATTGCAAGTTATCACAAACGTTTAATTGCAGTTGTTGCTGCCAAGGGTGGCCCAACCAGTTATTAGGTTTAAGGAGCAATTACTTTTTCACATGGGTGATACAGGTTTTGATTAACCTTTTACTTTTAATAAATGGAGTGATCATTTAAAAGCTGCATTTTGTGTTTACTTACATCGTCTTTATCTTATATAATTATTTGGATGACCTAAAACATTTAAATGTGACAAATAAGCAAAAATGGAAGAAATCAGCAGGAGGGAGATACTTTTTCACAGCACTGTACTTCCGTTAGTACACATCCATGTAATACACTGTGCACACTAGTACTTACTTGCATAGTGTGTGAATTTCGAACAAGATAGTGTTTGAACATGATAAGTTGTACCAATCACAACATTTGACCGTGACTGTCACATAACCCACAAAAAAAAAAATATGCTGGCTTTTTTTTCTTTTTTTTTGTTCACTTCTTGAAAATAAATCTCATCTCATCTCATTATCTCTAGCCGCTTTATCCTGTTCTACAGGGTCGCAGGCAAGCTGGAGCCTATCCCAGCTGACTACGGGCGAAAGGCGGGGTACACCCTGGACATGTCGCCAGGTCATCACAGGGCTGACACATAGACACAGACAACCATTCACATTCACACCTACGGTCAATTTAGAGTCACCAGTTAACCTAACCTGCATGTCTTTGGACTGTGGGGGAAACCGGAGCACCCGGAGGAAACCCACGCAGACACGGGGAGAACATGCAAACTCCGCACAGAAAGGCCCTCGCCGGCCACGGGGCTCGAACCCGGACCTTCTTGCTGTGAGGCGACAGCGCTAACCACTACACCACCGTGCCGCCCTTGAAAATAAATATTTTTAATTTTCCTTGCTTGTATTCATAGATATTTCACACAGTATGGAAACTACATCACTATCAGCGTTGACAACATGCCCTCGTCCATCTGGCTGAAAAAGTTGGACGAGGACATGGCTACATAAAGGTGGTCTTTCCCCTTTATGTAGATGACAACCACTGAGGGTGAGAAGTGTGCAGCATTGCACACTCAACATTTGGCTGCTTTGAGTATACCATCTGGGCACTGAGCACTGCATGTTTGCATACTTGTCAGTGTGAACACACTTAGGCACCCAAAATATCAAGTGTAAGTACGAAAGTGCAAGAAGTGAGACACACTTACATAGCAGTTCAATAGAGATTTAAGTTCAGTGACTGACTTGGCTATTCAAGACCATCTCTTAAAATATGACACTGTTGTTGAAAAGTTTTGGTTGAGATTAAAGTTAGGAGTTGGGGATTAGGGTAAGGGGGTGAAGATAGCACCTGTATCTTCTCTTGTGACTTTATTACTTCAGTCAGATCTGGATAGATAGATAGATAGATAGATAGATAGATAGATAGATAGATAGATAGATAGATGTTAGTATTCTTGGAGGAAAAAGGCAGCACATAGCACTATGTCTCAGCTATGTGTCCTACTACAGGTGGAAGTCATGTCCATGGAGATTTAAGACATTTGATTGGATTTGAGGATTTACAATGTTTCTGTACACTTCAGAATTCATCCTATGTCTGCCACCTGAGTCACATTTTCAAAAAAAAAAGTGTATTATGTGAGAAAAGTGAGTCAGTCCCACTGGCAGACACACATGTCCACACATTTGTTCCACCCTGTTTTTATTCTGGTATACATTATTATGTTGTCCTTTCATCCATCCATAAAACCGTGAGAGACTCTGTAGGCTTTTTTTTTTTTAATGAAAACTGTAACTTGGCCATTCTATTCTATTCTATTTTCCTTTCTGATAATACAAATGTATGTGCCAGATGTGTACAATATAGCACTAATGGCAGATTAGGTCTATAAAGATGTACAGTCATGAGTCTGGTCGATGACTAATAATGAAGTTGTTTCATTATCCACCTAACACACACCACAGCACTTGTAACTCTATACGAGTTTCATTAGCAACACAAAGACCCGAGGATGCAGCAACAGCTGAAACTGTGTGATTATAAATAAGCATGTATTTGTATTTCTTGGTAGGCGTTTTACACAGTTCTTCACTTCTTTCGAAAGGAACCTAGACAATTTGTGTCCAAAGAGAGAACAGTTCAAATATCCACCAGCTATTAAAGGAAAGACAGAAGAAAAGGAGTGTGTGTGTGTGTGTGTGTTTTTAATTGGGATGGTATGTCACTGCATCTCTCTCTCCTTCTGTCTCTCTAACACACACACACACACACACACACACATATACACACACTTGCACACTCCAATGCTCAATTAGTCTCAGCCAATCAGTGGCCCAATGTAGTGTCTCGGTGACTGGCTCGCCCTCTTGTGTGTGTGTGTGTGTGTGTGTGTGATTAATCAGGAGCCATCTTCCAATTAGTGCGCCAGTAATTAGGACTGACAAACACAAGGTGATGACAGCACTGCTATGATACAGGGCTCTTCAAAAATAAGCCACAAAAAAAAAAAGAAAGAAGGATGGAAGTGGACAGTGAGAATGTGTGTGTGTGTGTAGTGGTCAGTGTGTTTAGAAGAGAGTAATCCTGTAGGGATTGTGACAGTTTAAAGCACCTGGCCATCGAGTCACCCATTCTGGTGTTATCCTTGTGCATCTCAGATTGCTCTGTCCAACACACCCATGTGCGCGCACATGCATGCGCACACACACACACACACCTTCCTACATTACTCTAGTTGCTCCCTGAATCTTGGATAGATCACATTTGATAACTAGTGCATCTCACAAATCTATTCTCAGTCTCCGAGTCTCTCTCATGTTCTCTCTCTTTCTCTCTGTGTGTGTGTGTGTTGTCTCAGGCAGCCCTGCTCACTGACTCGAGGAGAGTGTCATTTCTCAGGTTGTTCCCGGCGGCTTGGCGTTGGGCTGTGGAGAGCAGAATGGAATGTTTGAAACAGACTGTTCAATTAGGCGCGTGCTGCTGTGAAATTGCCTCCAAACGATAAGCCTTTATTATTTCTGCTGCCATGCCCAGAGCTGTGCATCACACCCACCCTCACACACACACACACACGCCTTCATACATGGGTTCTCTCTCTGAAAATGCCATCACCAGGTTTATAAGCTTGAAACGGTGCTCATTAGTCACTTTACTTTACGACTGATTTCTGAACATAGCTGGATTATGCATTAATTTTTATTCATATTAACATTATTGCCATGCCCAAATAACACCAAATATTCTGTTCATCCATGTCACTTTCTTTCCCTGTGTGCTGGATGTGCCATAATCAGCGGACAGCGTGGGAGTCATTTGCTTCAATCACATGTCATTTGCTAAAGGTTAAAGAAAAGAACTAATTCCAAGCAAAAGAAAAAGAGAGAGAATGAAAAAAGTGAGAGGCTACACATGTGCAATTATCTGCAGTCTGCGTGTGGCTCACACAATGGAAAGGAACACTGCAATTAGTCAAGAAATGGTGCTCAGCTAAAGAGGGTGTGGAGGTCTCTCTCTCTCTCTCTCTCACACACACACACACACTCTCTCTCCATGTGATTTGGGTGCCTCCCACTCAAGTGAAGAGGGCAGAGGGAGATGTGGGTAAGCCTTCTGACATGCACACTGTGTTAACAGTTCTATAGTTTTCCTCTGGAATTCGCATAATTTTGAGTTTTGTCAGTGGAGACTGGATAATTTCCCTTCGTTAGATTTTAAATTAAATTAAAACCATGTTAATATATATTAACATGGTTTAATATATTAATATATTAATATGATATATTAATAATAATATATTAATATTAATAATTAATATATTAATATATTAATTAATATATTAATATATTAAAATATACACTCAAATCACATACTTACTCAAATCCCATACCAAATTGTGAGAACACACCCACTGAAAATTATCTTTAGTCAGGAAAAAAAGGTTCGTTATAAACATTTGGAAATAAAAAGCCATTGTATTAAATTATAAAAGTATCTTATGTGGCTGAGGAAGGGTGAATAATAATAATAATAATAATAATAATTATTATTATTATTATTATTATTATTATTATTATTATTATTATACTGGGCTTGCTTTGGGGGATTTTGATTGACCACTCTTACATTTAAGGCTTTATTTATTTTTCTTCAGTGTTATTCTCTTGGCAATATGCTAAACGTGCTTTATGTTGACCACAAAAAAAAAGGCATGAAAAAGGGAGGCAGGAGTAAAGTGTGTGTGTGTGTGTGTGTGTGTGATTGCTATCCTGATTTTGCTTATATCAGCACAGATTGCCCTTTGCTTCACTTCTGCAGTAGCATCATCTGACAGTGAATAATTCCTTTCCTTAAGGCCCAAGCTGAGACAATGAAAATCTGTGTGTGTGTGTGTGTGTGTGTGTGTGTGTGTGTGTGTGTGTGTGTGTGTGAGAGAGAGAGAGAGAGAGAGAGAGAGAAAAAGTTAAGACATAATTAATATCTGGAACATGATCTGAATGTTTTTATTGATATTTTCCGGGCATTGAGTCAAAAGATATTTTATCAGAATGCACACATTCACATTTCACAGTTGTTCCTTACGTATGTTTCACAGATTGTGATATTTAACAAAACACTCAATCAATTGATAGATAGATAGATAGATAGATAGATAGATAGATAGATAGATAGATAGATAGGTGGGCGGCACGGTGGTGTAGTGGTTAGCGCGGTCGCCTCACAGCAAGAAGGCTCTGAGTTCGAACCCAGCGGCCGGCGAGGGCCTTTCTGTTTGGAGTTTGCATGTTCTCCCTGTGTCTGTGTAGGTTTCCTCTGGGTGCTCCGGTTTCCCCCACAGTCCAAAGACATGCAGTTAAGTTAATATGGGGCGGCCTTGGGCTGAGGTGCCCTTGAGCGAGGTACCTAACCCCTGACTGCTCCCCGGGCGCTCTGGTGTGGCTGCCCACTGCTCTCAGTGTGTGCGTGTGTTCACTGCTTCAGATGGGTTAAATGCAGAGGATGAATTTCACTGTGCTTGAAGTGTGCATGTGATGAATAAAGGTTGTTTCTTCTTCTAGATAGATAGATCAGTTTATGCTAAAAAACTTGCTGGATGGAAACTTAGACAGACAGAGAGAGAGAGCGAGCATGACTGACAGACAGAGAACAGCGGGATGGGGTAAAGAACAGTGATTGATGAATGTGGTTTGAAATTCTTGGCTCCTTGCTGTCCTTTTTAACTGCCTGTACCTTCTTCCAGTCCTTCATTGCTTCCCTTTCCTTTTTCTTGCTGATGTAGCTGGAATTGTGTGTGTGTGTGTGTGTGTGTGTGTGTGTGTGTGTGTGTGTGTGTGTGTGTGTGTGTAACATTCAATATTCTGATTTTTATCTCCTCTTTGAGAGGACCTGTGCTGGTTAAAATCAATCACAACAAATCTGGCTTTTATTCTTCTGCAGATTTACTTACCTTTTCTCACATGACTATAAACATTTGATACCACTGTGAGTTTGCAGTGCTCAGATCACAAACAGTTCATGTCTAATTGTATTTGTTATAATAAATAATTGTATATCACTGTATTATATGCCATAATAATAGACATGCATTCATATTTACATTTCTGAAATAAGAGTGAACTGAGGTAGTTTTTTATGTAAATGTCAACAATACAGAACCTCTGATTCTGGGCTGGATGGGTCTTCTGTGTCATACTGCTGAGAAACTGCTAGAGTTCTGCTAGTGGGCAATATATATTTTTTCTGTGTTCAGTGTTAAATTATTAGTCCACCGTATGCTTTGTGAGGTGCTTGTAAAATCCCTTGTATCTTTTATACATGCACATTTCAGTAATGGTGAGGCAATCAGTCATGTAGGATTCAGAAGATGCCGCCTCCTTAGTGAAAGTCAGAGGTAACTCCATGTGCCCTGAAAAGGTGCTGTGGTATAAAATTTTATTTCTGTTGTATGTTTTATCACAGCTAAGGGGCACACGTCTTTGCTTTAGGGAATAATAATGATGCCTGCAGAGTTAAACAGGGCAGTACCAGATAAATACAGTCCTGGGATTCAAGCAAGAAAGCCAAAGGCATTAAATGTTGTTGTATGGTGTCCTGCGATAGACTGGTATCCGATCCTAGGTAGAATTTTCCCACCGTGCACTCAGGGATAGAGGCTGGAGCCATTGCAGGCCTGACAAGGATGAAACAGTTACTGAATATGTATGTTATTAGTGTAACCAGTTTATTAGGGATACATGTCTAATTGCCATTGCTACATTCTTTGGCCTTCAGATTAGTATGAATTTGCATTGGCATAAATTATATATGGCAGCACGGTGGTGTAGTGGTTAGCGCTGTCGCCTCACAGCAAGAAGGTCTGGGTTCGAGCCCTGTGGCTGGCGAGGGCTTTTCTGTGTGGAGTTTGCATGTTCTCCCCGTGTCCGTGTGGGTCTCCTCCGGGTGCTCCGGTTTCCCCCACAGTCCAAAGACATGCAGGTTAGGTTAACTGGTGACTCTAAATTGACCGTAGGTGTGAATGTGAGTGTGAATGGTTGTCTGTGTCTATGTGTCAGCCCTGTGATGACCTAGCGACTTGTCCAGGGTGTACCCAGCTTTTCACCTGTAGTCAGCTGGGATAGGCTCCAGCTTGCCTGCGACCCTGTAGAACAGGATAAAGCGGCTAGAGATAATGAGATGAGATAAATTATACACAATTGTTTGGAAAAGCTGTACAGTGTGCACATGGCTGTGTTATGTACAACCCTGATTCCAAAAAAGTTGGGACAAAGTATAAATTGTAAATAAAAATGGAATGCAATAATTTGCAAATCTCAAAAACTGATATTGTATTCACAGTAGAACATAGACAATATATCAAATGTTGAAAGTGAGACATTTTGAAATTTCATGCCAAATATTGGCTCATTTGAAATTTCATGACAGCAACACATCTCAAAAAAGTTGGGACAGGGGCAATAAGAGGCTGGAAAAGTTAAAGGTACAAAAAAGGAACAGCTGGAGGACCAAATTGCAACTCATTAGGTCAATTGGCAATAGGTCATTAACATGACTGGGTATAAAAAGAGCATCTTGGAGTGGCAGCGGCTCTCAGAAGTAAAGATGGGAAGAGGATCACCAATCCCCCTAATTCTGCGCCGACAAATAGTGGAGCAATATCAGAAAGGAGTTCGACAGTGTAAAATTGCAAAGAGTTTGAACATATCATCATCTACAGTGCATAATATCAAAAGATTCAGAGAACCTGGAAGAACCTCTGTGCGTAAGGGTCAAGGCCGGAAAACCATACTGGATGCCTGTGATCTTCGGGCCCTTAGACAGCACTGCATCACATACAGGCATGCTTCTGTATTGGAAATCACAAAATGGGCTCAGGAATATTTCCAGAGAACATTATCTGTGAACACTATTCACCGTGCTGTCCGCCGTTGCCAGCTAAAACTCTATAGTTCAAAGAAGAAGCCGTATCTAAACATGATCCAGAAGCGCAGACGTCTTCTCTGGGCCAAGGCTCATTTAAAATGGACTGTGGCAAAGTGGAAAACTGTTCTGTGGTCAGACGAATCAAAATTTGGAGTTCTTTATGGAAATCAGGGACGCCGTGTCATTCGGACTAAAGAGGAGAAGGACGACCCAAGTTATCAGCGCTCAGTTCAGAAGCCTGCATCTCTGATAGTATGGGGTTGCATTAGTGTGTGTGGCATGGGCAGCTTACACATCTGGAAAGACACCATCAATGCTGGAAGGGATATCCAGGTTCTACAGCAACATATGCTCCCATCCAGATGACGTCTCTTTCAGGGAAGACCTTGCATTTTCCAACATGACAATGCCAAACCACATACTGCATCAATTACAGCATCATGGCTGCGTAGAAGAAGGGTCCGGGTACTGAACTGGCCAGCCTGCAGTCCAGATCTTTCACCCATAGAAAACATTTGGCGCATCATAAAACGGAAGATACGACAAAAAAGACCTAAGACAGTTGAGCAACTAGAATCCTACATTAGACAAGAATGGGTTAACATTCCTATCCCTAAACTTGAGCAACTTGTCTCCTCAGTCCCCAGACGTTTACCGACTGTTGTAAAGAGAAAAGGGGATGTCTCACAGTGGTAAACATGGCCTTGTCCCAACTTTTTTGAGATGTGTTGTTGTCATGAAATTTAAAATCACCTAATTTTTCTCTTTAAATGATACATTTTCTCAGTTTAAACATTCGATATGTCATCTATGTTCTATTCTGAATAAAATGTGGAATTTTGAAACTTCCACATCATTGCATTCCATTTTTATTTACAATTTGCACTTTGTCCCAACTTTTTTGGAATCGGGGTTGTAGTTGCTGCAAACAGCTGAGCAATATTCCTGTGAACAGCTATTTCCATCTCATCCAAACAAATGCCCAATAAGGCAACGAGAAATGAAAAATCATTGTGAGTTTCTTGAAGCATTCAGTAATAATAATGGGCTTTGTCATAAGGTGCATTATCATGCTGTAAGCGTCCAACTGAGTGTGAATGAACTGCACCCATGAATTGATGAACTTGGTCCTTAAAGATCAAGGATTGCTCAGACATTCCTCACTGGATATTTGGGCCCCTGATGTGAGCATGCTACACAATCAAACTGGATTCATTCCTACTGGTGACTTTTTTTTTTTCGACTCCTCAGTCATACAGTTCTGATGATGCTGTGCCACTGGAGGTGTTTTCTTATTCTTCATGGACAATTATTCCATATCTGTGGCTCTCTGATTTCCACATTTCTCTCTCTCTCTCTCTCTCTCTCTCTCTCTTTCATGAATCTTCTGTTCCACAAGTAGTTTTTGTGAAAAGGTCAAAGAAAGAAAGTGGTTCTTGTCAACTAGTACAGGTGAGGTTCTTGGTGGTTATCACAGGCCTTTGGCATACCGTACATGTACAGTAAAGATGTATCAAGAATAATGTTTAATTACTGGTGATTTCACTACAGTGCTACGTACAGAAGACCTTTTCAGTTTATTTTATTAGGTGATCCATGTTTATCTTTGGTCTTGATGCATAAGTATGGGCGCTGTGTGAGACGGCTGCCTCTCCAGTAGCTCTGTAGTTTTTAGCTCTTTAAACCTCTTTTTTCCACCTTTTTTTACTTTTCTGCTCTTCTTACAAAGACATAGTGTGTTTTACTATATAACATGGATATATTTAACTTTAACACGCAACCAAGAGCCAGTTTTCTCTCTTATTCGAGAGAGGAGCTGCTGGCCCTGAAAACAATGGGATGAGCCGGGATACGACACCCCATCCCGGCCGAGCTGAGGAGGAAACCCAGGGGCTGCAAGGCTGGAGCTAAGCTAAAGGCTAGGCTAGCAGACAACCAGCAGCGCTACAAACCATCCATTCCTTCTGTTATCATGGGGAATGTGAACTCGCTGCCGAATAAAGTCGATGAGCTTTCCGCTCTGAACAACCAGCGGATTTACCGGGAGAGCAGCTTATTTATCTTTACGGAGACATCGCTAACACACCTTGTACCAGATGTTAACGTGTACACCCCCCTGGTTCAAAGGCAGCCTGCAACAACTAGCTCCATAAGGAGGTGGTCCCCTGAAATAGAAGATGCCCTCAGGGACTGTTATGATATCACGGACTGGGATGTGCTGCTTAGCCCACACTGTGAGGACATAGAGGGGCTGACACACTGTCTGACGGATTACCTTAACTTCTGTGCAGATGTGGTCTCCCCCGCTAAGACTGTACGGTGTTACCCTAATAACAAGCCATGGGTAACACAGGAAGTCAAAGCTGTCCTCAACAGGAAGAAGGCTGCCTTCAGGAGCAGGGATAGGGAGGCAATGAAAGCAGCACAGCAGGAGGCAAAATGTTACAGGTCCCGGCCGGAAGCCTGAATACAGATAATATGCCTGTATGAACAGGAGAAAAGATGACACAGCTGGCGTTTGCGTTTGTCCAGTTCAGCCTCGCTCAGCAGAATGCTTTATTTACTCACATGCAAAGTGAATCTCATCATGTCCTTCTGTATATTTCCAGTTCTCAAATTTATTTTACACAAAGGTCGTCTCAAATACATAAAAAAAAGACAAATAAAATTAATATGTACTGTATATCCTCTTTTCCAGACACATTTTCATTCACTTACTTATTCACTTACACCTAAGAGTACAATAACCCTCTGTTCAATCAGTATATCAGTATAGCTTATTATCCAGTCCTTTCACTGCCTTATATTTGAATTCGCCTTTCATAAAAGATAGTCAAATCACCAATAGCAAAATGGCTAATATATCAGTTACCAAAAATGTATGAGCTGCTGGCTGGCAAAGATAACATCTCCCAACATTACTTGTCATGAACATAAAAATAATAGCAACACACATTAAATAATTAAACAGCTTATTTGCATAACAATATTGTGGTGTACTGGAGCCAAACTAGACTAAGACTTGCTAATGTCAACAAAGAAAGTTATCGGTTGGCGCCACCCTGAGATACTAAACTTATTCAAAAAAAACCCCACACAAATACACATTTCACTCGTTCAAAACCGAGTCAATTTACACATTAACCATTCACTAACATGTACATGTTTTATGATAAGTTTTAATACTTCACGAACCTGTATGAACAGGAGAAAAGATGACACAGTTGGCGTTTTGTGTTTGTCCAGTTCAGCCTCGCTCAGCAGAATGAACCAAGGAAAACGTAAGTCCGCTCAAGAGGGTCCAACAGCAGAACAACACGCCACACTGCCTCCTACTGGCAACACTGATAATTACAGTATATATATATATATATATATATATATATATATATATATATATATATATATATATATATATAAATCACCTAAATGAACAAACATACCCAAAAATAACACAAATTGTGACCATACATTTTGTGTGTGTCACACGCTCCCCGACAAAAATAAAAATGGCTCCAGACATCCACATAATTCTACATTTCAAACATTTTACATTCCATGAACACTTTCAAAACCCCAAAGGTAAGTATTAGGTCAGTACCAGGTAAGTAGGTATGTGTGGATCAGTACACAAACAGTGGTGTGGGATATTGCATGCTTGGGGCATAAGGTCGGATTTGGTACGGTGGGGAATATGACAACATCTGTGCAGGTGCATGATGGGCCATTGGATATGGTGGCATTTCCCAAACTGGAACTGATACTGGCCTGTAGGTTCCCACTGTGTTACAATTGGCTTGGGGGTGGTACGAGGGTTGACCCAAGGGCTCATATGTCAATATCCATGTGGGCCTTCTATCTCATGTGGACCTCCTGATCCATTCACCATGTGTGTCAACTGCTTCAGAGGCTACAGGGCCACCACCTCCATCCGTACTGGGTGTTGTTTCCTCATGCTCCTACTCATACCCTCCCAGCTGTGCTTGGTCTACAGGTAGGTGTTCCTCACTGATTTGCACTTCTGGTTCCTCCTGTGTGGGTTCTCTTTGTAGTATGATAACACTGGTGTTTTCTCGCCTGTCAGTTCTCACAGGTTGGGTTGCTTGAGGCTGTACTTTGCTATTCCCCCTCGCAGGTAAGATGACCCTGGGTTGTTTGAACCCTTTTGCAGTTGGAATGTCAGCTGAACCTCCCTGAGACTGACAGGTAGGTCCCACAGTATTCTTTCCCATTTCTGTTTGTACTGGGACTCTCAACCAGTACCGTGGCACAAGAGTTTCATCATCTGTGTCGGTTGAATCGCTATCCGGGGGTGGTGCCCTCTGGTTTTGTGTTCTCACATGTCTGTTTCACTCTCTCCTCTCTCTAGGTTGTGTTGTCTGTGTCTGCAGGGGTGGGTCAACTGGAAGGTCATTGACAACATGTAGGAGGTTTCTGTGAAGAGCCCGGATTCTATTTCCACCAGTTTCTGGGGACACCTTATAGATGGGACTATCATTCACTCATTTCCTGACCACATACACGGTTTGTTCCCAGTAGGACCTTAACTTCCCTGGACCACCTCTTTCACCCATGTTCCGGACCAAGACCCTATCACCAGGCTGCAGGATGACCCCTTTCAGGTGACGATCGTAGTACCTCTTGCCCCTTACACTGGACTGGTGACTGTTTTCTGAGGCAACTCGATAGGCTTCTCTCATTCGCTTTGCCCATTTCTCTGCATAACCGCTGGGAGAACCTGCCTCCTCCTCAGTGGACAGACCAAACAACAAGTCAATAGGAAGGCGTGGGTGACGTCCATACAGTAAATAGTATGGTGAAAAGCCAGTGGCTTCATGTTTAGTGCAATTATATTCATGTATGATCTGGGGCAAATGTTCTCTCCAATTTCCCTTCTCCTTCTCTCCTAGGGTTCTCAACATCTGGAGCAGGGTTTGATTTAGACATTCTGCTGGATTACCCTGAGGATGGTAGGGCGTCGTTCTGGAGTGACCTACACCAGTCAGCTGTCATAGTGTTCTAAACAACTCATTCTCGAACTCTCTACCCTGATCATGGTGTAACCGTGACGGATACCCGAAGCGGGGAATAAAGTCATTGAAGATTCTCTCAGCAACTGTTCAGCCAGACTTGTTTTTTGTTGGATACGCTTGGGCAAATCTGGTGAAGTGGTCTATAACAACCAAGATGTATTCGTATCCACTCTTGCTGGTCTCTAAGTGCATGTAGTCGATGGAGACCAGTTCCAGTGGTGAAGTGCTGGTTATACTGCCCATTGGCACTCTGATATGGGCAACTGGCTTCTTATTCTTGATGCAGGGACATCTCCTGGTGACATAGGCCTCAATGTCTCTTTTCATAAAGGGCCAGTAGAACCTGTCTCTCGCTAATGTGAGTACCCTTTCAGTGCCCACGTGGCCCATATCATTATGGAAGTGCTTTAAAATCACAGCCTGATACTTTGTTGGTAGGACAAGTTGTTGTCGCCGCGTGGTCTGTCTGTATAACAGGTTGTTCCTAATGTGGAGTTTGCACCATTCATGCATGAGTTTTCGCAGATGACCATTCGCTCTTTCTCTGTCTTCCTTCAACAAGAGGTCCTTTGTCTCCTTCAGTTTTATTAGTGGCCCGATTGCTGGGTCCTCTCTCTGAGCCCTGACCAGCTCCTCATGGTCGATAGTGGGTAGCGGCCCTATCCCAGGGGATTCTGGGTCTCATGCCAGATTGAGAGTGGCCACATAAGGGATGTCTTGTTTCTCTGCAGCTTGACTGCCCTCCCACGTTGCACAGACAGTTTCTTCGGACAGTTCTTCAGTGCACTCAGCCACATACTTATCAATGTCCAACGGGAGACGTGAAAGGGTGTCGGCATCAATGTTGCTTTTTCCTGGTTGGTATCTGATGTCAAAGCTAAAGTCTGAGAGTTCACCTACCCACCTATGGCCGACAGCGTTCAGCTTGGCTGTACTCATTATATAGGTTAGCGGGTTATTGTCTGTGTAGATTGTGAAGTGGGGCGCGTAGAACAAGTAGTCACGAAACTTCTCACAGACTGCCCACTTTAAAGCAAAGAACTCGAGTTTACCAGAATGGAGCCTGTAGTTTCTCTCAGCGGGAGACAGGGTTCTGGATCCATAGGCGATGACTCCGAGTTTCCCATCCTGGTGCTGGTACAGCACTGCACCCAGTCCTTGCTCAGAAGCATCAGTGTGTACTACAAAGGGCAGATCAAAGTTGGGGTAGGCCAGCACAGGTGGGTTGGTCAGAGTTTTTATGAGCTGTTGGAGGACATCCTGGTGTCCCTCTGTCCACTGAACTGGGGTCCTGGATGAGAGCTGTGGACCCTTGCCCCTCTTCAGTTGTACTGGGAGTTTCTCTGCTGTGCCTTTTTTTAACTGCAGCAACTCATATATGGGTTTGGCAATGCGGGAGAAGTCTTGGATGCATGTCCTGTAATAACTGAGAAATCCCAGTAATTTTCAGACATCTCCCACCGTGTTGGGCGTCTTCTCCCCCAGGGCTAGGATGGCATCTAGATCCTTAGGGTCAA
Organism: Neoarius graeffei; assembly: GCF_027579695.1. Lineage (NCBI taxonomy): Eukaryota > Metazoa > Chordata > Actinopteri > Siluriformes > Ariidae > Neoarius > Neoarius graeffei. The sequence continues at coordinate 57,935,953 of NC_083572.1, forward strand.
TCCTCACTCCTTCTGCAGACACCAGCCTTCCCACATACCTGACCTCATGTTTGAAGAGCTCACATTTTGTTGGTCTTAGCTTCACACCATGACGCTGTAGGGCCCTCAGGACTTGTCTCACTCCCTCAAGGTGATCATCGAAGGATTTGCCATAACAAAGGACATTGTCCAGGTAGGGAATGCAGCATTCATCCTGCAGGCTGTCTAGCATTTCCTCCATGCTCCTCTGGAAAGCAGCTGGAGCATTGGAGAGGCCAAAGGGTATCCTCACTCATTCGTATAGACCCCAGGGTGTGATGAATGCAGTCATGTGGCGAGAACCTTCAGCAATGTAACCCTGGTGGTAGGCCTTTCCCTGGTCCAAGATGGTGAACCAGCTGTGACCTCCAAGGGTATCAATTAGGTCTTGAATGTGAGGTAAGGGGTGTCGGTCTGGCACAGTCTTTTGGTTGAGTAGTCTATAATCAATACACAGCCTAAGTGTTCCATCCTTTTTTCTAACGCAGACCAAAGGAGCAGCAAACGGTGACTTTGAATTGACTATCCACCCTTTGGCGAGTAGACCCTGGACATATTCCTTGACTTCCTTATAGAGTGGCTTTGGAACAGATGCATAGGTTCGCTGGACAGGAATATCATCCTTAAGGTTGATGTTCATTTGGAGACTGGGGATGCATCCTATGTCGTCATTGTCCTGAGCAAACGCTACAGATTCCTCATACAACATCTGCTTCACTTCCTTCTGTTGTTCCTCAGTTAGATGGCTGAGGGCAACTGGAGGGTGCCACAGTGTGGTTGAGTTGCCACCGCTTGACTTAGAGGCAGGAGGAGGGTCAGCGCCATGTGCTGTGGTCTGGTGTTTCTTGTGACTCTCTAGTTGGTCTATTTCTACAACCTTCTCAACAGGCTCGATACTGCCTATTACTGTTCTGCTAGGTAGTATCACCTCACAGTCTGTGTGGTTCCCTACAGGCACCTCAACATAGGGTCGGTCGGCCTGATGAATTTCCATTAGTCCCTCACTGATGTCCAGTTTCTCCAATGGCAGACTGTTGAATTTGGGTTCAAATAACACCAATGAGTCAGAGGGATGTAAATCGGCTGGGACTTGGCATTTGACATGGGCCACTTCACTAGGATGGATGATAGCTCCCCTGGTACCGAACTTCACCATGGCATATTCATCATCAGGTCTCTGGGTCTGCACAAAGCTCACTATAGCCTCAGCCCTGACGCTGTCAATTTCCATGGCCCCAGCGAGGAGATTGATGAGGATAGACACAACTTTGGGCCTACTCTGGTGTTCCTTTACAAGCTCTTGAATTACATTGAACCCCACCAAGGGCCTTTCTAGCTGTATACAACTCACCAGGAATGGCACTCGAATAGACAGGTCTGGATCATCATTGCCTTGCAGGTTGACTACTACCTCCACCCATCCATCATAGGGTATTTCATCTCCTGTGATGGCCAGGATGCCCAAATCCTTGTCGATGAGCTCACTGAGAGGTCGTATTCTTTGGCCGGGCATGTATTTTTCTGTCCAGGTACAATCAAGAAGGCTCACATTGGCTCCAGTGTCCAACAAAACAGTGACAGCATAGCCAGCGAGGCTACATTTGAGCAGGGATCTGTGCCCAATTAGTGGAGCTACCTTGTCTGTGACCTGGTCAATTGTGTGGGTGACTGGGGTGAAATAACTGAACTCACCTCCGCAGTCTTGGACACCAGAATATCACTGTGGGACTTGGGTGCGGTCACAGGTCGTCCCTCCGCCATGACCGAAGCCCGTTTCCTGGCTGCTTGGACTTCCTCAGGCAACCTACAGCACGGTGGCCTTCTTCCCCACAGGCGAAACAGTGGTTACAGGTAGACAGACCTTGCTCTACACACTGGGGACATCTGTAGGGTTTTTGTCTCTTATTTTTTTTTTTTGCATTATATTTTTTATTCAAGAAAGCTGAAGTGATATGCATTTAGTTACAATATCTTGAATTAGATTCGTTTTTTTTTTTTTTTCCCCCAACAACCAAACCCCACTCACAACACTCGTATACTGCTGTGAAAGACAAAAAGAAACACATAAGTATAGAATGTCAAGTTAAATAGAATACACTGACTGTGCAAAAAGTTAAATAAATAACTTGAGAAAATAAATAGATAAATAAATAATAATAACAAAACAAACAAACAAGAAACATATAATTGTCAATAATAATAATACTAAAAACAAAATAATAATATAAATAAAAAATAAATTAGGATAATAATGACAGACAATTGGGTCATTACCTATTCATAAACATGTCATTAGTTAGGCCGGATCAATAGTATATCTCAGGGCTTCATAGGTTTATGGAAGGGTTTTAAGATTTTTAAAGTGCTCAATCAAAGGGTCCCATGTCTTGTGAAATTGTCTTGTTGAACCTCTAGTAAAGTATTTAATTTTCTCTAATTTCAAGAAAAACATTAATTCAGTGAGCCAGACAGACGCTTTAGGTGGTTCAGGGGTTTTCCAATGTAAAACTATATTCCTGCGGGCTATCAAAGATGCAAAAGCAAAAGCATTCATCTTGTCAATGGTTAGTGTGTGCTCGTCAACCAATACTCCAAAGATGGCCATATCTGCAGATGGTTTTACTTTAGTGTGAAATGCATCATTTAGTGTTTTGCAGATAGATGACCAAAATTCAATTAACTTAGGGCAGGTCCAGAACATATGAGTCATATTTGCTGGCGCAGAATTGCAGCGCTCACACCTGTCATTAATATTGTCATAAATTTTTGAAAGTTTAGATTTAGTGTAGTAAATTCTATGAAAGACTTTGAATTGTATCAGGCTAAGCCGGGCACAGGACGATGTTCCATTAATTCTTTCCAGAGCACATTCCCAGAAATATCCAGGAATCTCAAAACCAAGTTCTTCAGTCCATGCAGTTCTTAGCCCATCTAATGATGTTTCCTGAAGAGAGGTTATTATATTGGAAATATTTGCAATATGGCTCCCCAAATGCGTAGGATGACGCAAAATTTTCTCAAGTCCTGAGTCTGCTGGAAAGTCAGGGAATGCTGGACTCTGGCTTTGAATAAAATGGCGGACTTGGAAATATCTGAATAAGTCAGATTTCTGTAAATGGAATCTGGCAGAGAGGTCATGGAAATTGGCAAAGATGCCATCTATATAGAAGCTGTGGCAGGCATTCAAGCCCTTCCTTCTCCATACATTGAAGGTATGGTCTGTTCTGGCGGCAGGGAAAAGATGATTGTTACAGATAGGGCTGTATATAGAAAATTCCTTTAGTTTGAAGTGTTGTCTGAATTGTGACCATATCCTCAGTGTAGCGGATACCACTGGGCTAGAAGTGAATTTGGAGGGTGACAGTGGTAATCCAACAGTGACCAAAGCAGGAAGTGACGTAGAGGTGCATGAGTTTGCCTCAATCTTACACCAATCCGGTTGTGGATTTTGGTACCAATATATGACTTTTTGAATATTAGATGCCCAATAATAGTTTCTCATATTAGGTAGTGCCAGGCCCCCCTTATCCCTGGGCCTTTCTAAAAACTCTCTGCGTATTCTAGCATTTTTATTTGCCCAAAGAAAAGATGAAATTAATTTATTTAAAGATTGGAAAAAGGATTTAGACAAAAATATAGGAAGACATTGAAACAGATATAGAAAACGAGGTAAGACATTCATTTTTATACAACTAACTCTACCTGGCAGAGATAGGTATAGGCCAGCCCATCTCTTAAAATCAGCTTCCAATTTCAGCAAGAGGGGTTTGAAGTTATTCTCATAGAGATCTGGGAAGGCACGGGTGATATGTATGCCTAGATATTTAAATCCAGACTTTGATACATGGAAGGGGAACGCATTGTCTGGTAGCTGAAGGGCCAGATGATTAATGGGAAAGCATTCACTCTTAGAGAAGTTAAGTTTGTAACCAGAGAAAAGTCCAAAGTCATTAAGGATGTTAATAATATTAGGAATGCATGATATTGGATCAGAAATATACAAAAGCAAGTCGTCAGCATATAAAGAGATTTTATGTTCGATACTAAACCTGCGTATACCATAAATGTAGGGAGTTGTCCTAAATTTTATTGATAAGGGTTCAATAGCTATTGCAAATAGAAGTGGACTCAGGGGACAGCCTTGGCGTGTACCCCTTGAGAGAGAAAATTGTTTGGATGATATTTTGTTAGTAGTTACTGATGCCTTAGGTGATGTGTACAATAAACGAATCCAGGATATGAAGTTTGAGCCAAAGCCAAATTTCTCTAATACAGTAAATAAATAAGCAAATTCCACCCTATCAAATGCTTTCTCCGCGTCCATGGAGACGACGACTTCAGGAGTCTCTCTGGATGCAGGGGAGTGAATAACATTGAGAAGCGTACGGATATTAGTGAAAGACTGGCGACCCTTTATGAAACCAGTTTGTTCTGTTGAAATGATAGTTGTAGTAACATTCTCTAGTCTTGAAGCTATCAGCTTAGCTAAGATTTTAACATCAACGTTAAGCAAAGATATAGGTCGATATGACCCACAATCGTTCGGGTCCTTGCCTGGTTTCAAAATAAGCGAAATGGAAGCCTCTGTTAAAGTTTGCGGTAAATGTTTCTGATCAAAAGAGTGATTAAACATATCAAGGAGCAAGGGAGCGAGTTGAAAAGAAAACTTTTTATAGAACTCGACAGTATAGCCGTCTGGCCCAGGTGACTTACCACTCTGCATTTTGCGAATGGAGTCAACTACCTCCTGTAATTTAATGGCTTCTTCAAGGCTGTCTTTGGCTTCTGTATCTACTTGTGGGAAATGAATGTTGTCTAAGAAAGTCATCATGCTAGAGTTATCATATGGGGCAGAAGAAGTGTATAGGTTGGAATAGAAATCTCTAAAAGTGTCATTTATCTCTATTGGGTCTATGGTCAGGGATTGTGATATGGTACGTATCTGAGGTATTAAGCGAGATGCAGATTGACATTTAAGTTGGTAAGCCAGAAGACGACCTGCCTTATCTCCATGTTCATAATAGTTTCCCTTTAGCCAAAGCTGGTGTTTTTCCGTTCTTTCAGTTGACAATAAGTCATATTGGGCTGTCAGTGCAACTCTCTCTTTATATAGCTCAGGAGTTGGGGTGATGGAATATTGTTGGTCAACGTGTCTTATTAATTTCAGTAGTTCGCTTTCTTTTTGTTTTCTCTCCTTGCTGCATGAAATAGAATAAGAAATAATCTTCCCTCTTATAACAACCTTGAGCGTTTCCCATAATATAGATGGGGATATGGATTCAGACCTGTTAAAGTATATGAACTCTTCTATTGCTTTGCCAATGATTTCACAAAAGCGACTGTCAGACAGTAGGGACCTGTCTAATCTCCAGACACCTGGTTGTGTGACATTTTGAGAGAAAGCAATATCCATGGACACTGGTGCATGATCAGATTCGACGATTGCATTATATTCGATCTTCTTTGTGAAAGGGAGAAGTGTCTTATCAATGAGGAAGAAATCAATACGACTATACGTGTGATGGACATGTGAAAAGTAGGAAAATTCTTTTTTTTGAGGATTTAAGAACCTCCAAGGGTCAACACAGCCCGTTCTGTCGTTAAACTCAGCAAGAGCTAAAGACATTTTAGAGCGTACCACAGTCCTAGGGTTGGAGCGGTCCAGAGCTGGGTCCATACACGTGTTGAAGTCGCCAGCTATTATAAGCTTGTGTCTGTTTAAGTTTGGGAAAAGAGAGGTAAGTTTATGTATGAAGCTAACATCATCCCAGTTTGGGGCATAGACACTTGCTAATATCACTGGAGTGTTAAACAGTAACCCAGATACTATAACAAATCGTCCTTGGGGGTCTGAGATGGTTTTAGATGGTGTAAACAAAATTTTTTTATGGATCAAGATGGCAGCCCCCCGTGATTTATTATTGAAGTGAGAGTGGAAACTCTGTCCTATCCAGTTCTTCTTAAGCCTGATATGGTCTGCTATTTTCAAATGGGTCTCTTGTAAGAAAATAATTTCTCCATGTAGCCTTTTTAAATGAGAGAAAATCTTCGCCCTCTTATTAGGCCCATTCATTCCTTTCACATTCCAGGTAATGAAACGTGTTGGCATTACACCTATATCCGCCCTGACATTATTTGTGTTATGCGTCATGTGACATCTCATCTCATCTCATTATCTCTAGCCGCTTTATCCTTCTACAGGGTCGCAGGCAAGCTGGAGCCTATCCCAGCTGACTACGGGCGAAAGGCGGGGTACACCCTGGACAAGTCGCCAGGTCATCACAGGGCTGACACATAGACACAGACAACCATTCACACTCACATTCACACCTACGGTCAATTTAGAGTCACCAGTTAACCTAACCTGCATGTCTTTGGGCTGTGGGGGAAACCGGAGCACCCGGAGGAAACCCACGCGGACACGGGGAGAACATGCAAACTCCACACAGAAAGGCCCTCGCCGGCCCCGGGGCTCGAACCCAGGACCTTCTTGCTGTGAGGCGACAGCGCTAACCACTACACCACCGTGCCGCCCGTCATGTGACATGTTTAAAAAATTAAAAGAAATAAAGAGTGGGATGTGCTCCCCAAAGCGTCTGTCAATACCAAACAAAAACTTAGTAAAGAATAATAAAAAAGCAGTACAAAATCCCTGATCAATAGGAGAAAACAATGATGCTTCCTCAGGAATAACCCTCCCATTAACCCCAAACATAACAAATCCTATGCCCGCCCCTTGAACATGGGCAGACTGCAGGCTCTCTTCTAACTCCTGAACCTTCCGGTACACCCTCTTCCTCTAAGCTGTGGAGAACCTGTGACCTAATAGCATTGATAACTGGTAGTAAGTGAAACCATCTTCAAATTAAATTTTAAATGAAAAAGCACACGATAAATATATTACCGACTAGTCTATACTGCAGTCCCGTTCACTGTTAAATTAGGGAAAAGTAGTCCATGACCGTCGGCAGACAGTGGCAAAGCGACATCCAACATAGGCTATCAGTTGACAAACTCCTCAAAGAAAGACAATAAGAATGGAGGGAGAAAAACAGAAAAAAAAAACAGGCAGCCTTAAGGCACTTACCAGGGAAAAGTGAAGAAAGGAAGAAAGAAAACAAAAAAGCTCGGTTATTTGCCAATAATGCTCATCAGTTAGTTTGACTAAAGTGCGCTGGTTAAAGTTCGAGAGTACTGACATGTCAAAACGTCCTTCAAGCTGAGAAGCGGTCTCCCTCCATCAGGCGCGCGCGAACCATCCGCATCATCAGACCTCCTCCATACCAACCACCTGTCGATCGTAATAAGCCCGTGCCTCCTTCGGTGTGTTGAAATTGAATGTCTTTCCCTTGTGGAAGACTCGTAGTACAGCTGGATAACGCAGGCGGAATTTGACACCTTTTTTGTAGAATGCTTGTTTAACAGGGTTGAAGTCTGCGCGTTTTCGTGACAGGGCAGCGCTGTAGTCTGGATACATTCTCAGTGTAGCGCCTTGATAGGTGACTGTGTTCTGTCTTGCCCATTGAAGTAATCGCTCCTTTTCCTGGTGACTTTGGAAACATACCAGGAAGGGTCGCGGTGTTGGATGGACATCTTGGTCTTGGTCGGATTTCGTGCCCACTCTGTGCGCGCGCTCCAGAACTGGAGCCGAGCCAAATAGCGCATGTTCGCCGTCACTGGTGACCTCCATAATCAAGTTCGCCACAAAGTTAACTGCATTCTCTACACCCTCGCTGCTCTCTGGAACATTTATAATCCTCAAGTTATTGCGGCGTGATCTGTTTTCCAAATCTTCGATCCGATCCAACAGTGTCGCATTTTGGGTTATCAGAGCTTCCACAGCTGGCTCGAGTGCACATATCTTATCAAAATTATCACCTGTACGTGATTCGGCCTCCGTCAGTCGTTGTTGCACAGAGTTCACACTTTCTGCCAAAGCCTTCATTGTAGTCTGTAACGGCACCAGTGAATCTTGAATAAGGGCAGAAATATCTTCTTTCAAACTTTCTCGCTGCTTGGCCAATTCTTCCACCAGCTGAGTCATGGTTATTCCGTCGCTTTCGGGAGAGCTAGCTTCTGATGCCATGGCGGATAGCTTACTAGCCACTGTGCGCGTGGTCATCGTCGAAGAAGCTTGTTTTGTTTTGGAGGTAGCCATTCGCTTTTCGGGGTTGTTTAATGCTTTAATGTGCGTTAATCACACAAGTCCTGTGGTAAAATATTACATTTGGTCACATAAGTTGCAAATTCGGTCAGAGCTCTTCACACACGCAGCCTACCCCTTCATGGCCCAAACCGGAAGTCCGGTTTTTGTCTCTTATGTGGCCTAGCATGGTCACTGGGGTACTTGTACACAGGTGAGTATGGCTGTTCAGGTGCATGAGTTTGTGTCCTTTGTTGCTTCAACGAGTCTATGGTCTGAGTTAAAGCCTCAACTTGGGCAGTTAACCTCTGAATTGTCTTGTCCTTACTTTCAGTTTCAGTGTTCTTGTTACCTTTGTTTGTCTTTTCAGGTTTGGCTTGAGTACTGTAAGCCTGCGTCACTTTACGTGTGAAGCTGCGACCCAGTCTCCGCTTCCTCTCACTTTCTTCACTGGTAGTCGTGATCACTTGCCTTAGTAGTGACTCATCAGACACTGTGGGGTCAGACAGGAGAGGTTTTAGTTCTCATCTCACATCCTCATGCTTCTCACTCAGGCCTTGGTAGATGGTGTTCAGAAACACACACTGTACTGTGGATGCATCATACTTAACCACAGAACTGGTTTGTCTGCTGGTGAAAGTTATCTTCTGTTTCAGCCCGATCATCCTGTATAAGAACTGTTGTGGTGCCTCATGATCATGTTGTTTTGCACACATCAGTTCCTGAAATAGTTCTGTGCTGCTCTTTTCACCAAGGTGAGATTGGAGAAAACTTTTCAACTCCGCAACAGTCATATCCTCTTTATTAATCAGCATATCCCTGAAGTTTCCAGGTCTGATTATGCGCATGACCCCTCTAATAACCTCACTGTCTGTGTGTCTGTCTCTCAGTCCTTCATCTACAGTATTTGCTTGCAGATGCTATTGTAACTCACTTCTGATGCTGTGTCACCTATCTGCCCTCCATGTATCTTGAACTCCCTGCGCTGAAGCAGTGGCAGATCTCTTAATGCTATCACAGTCTCACCAGCGTGAATGGGCTGTTCTGTGCCCAGCTGGGGTAGGTGAGGGGGTAAGATGTTAGTGTTCAGCCTACCAGGTTGGATGGACGGTTTTCCTGCACTGGAGTAGGGTAAATACTGAGATGAATTGTTAGTGCTCAGCCTGTCAGGCTTGTTGTGGTCCCTTGGACTCACCAGCTGCTGGTCTGTAGTGCGAGAAGGAAGTGGGAGGTTAAGCTGGAGGAGTTTACATTGAAGCTCCTCATAACTATTGAGTAACCTCTGCATATTAGGCTCCTGAGTATCAGCATTCACCTCAGACATTTCAGTTAGCATTGACCCAGTATTAACATTTACATTAGCAGTCGCTTTGTCCATGGGCAGTGAATGCAAGAGGACTGTACTGTCACTCTCAGTCTCAGTGTTAACATGTTGAGTCGCGAGACACTCACTACGCTTTTCAATGATCTGCTCTATTTGATCTTTCAGGTGCATTAACCATGAAATACCTTCATCTTCCAACTCTAAAAGGGTGTCACTACCCATGTAAGCAGACAAATAATCAAAACAACTCTCCTCATCTTCTTCCAACTTATCTGAACTAAGCCAGTCCACTGTTCCGATGTCCTGCGTGAGCCTGAAGATTTCATTTGCTGTGAGGTTGTGGAGTTGTTTCTTTATTGTCCAAACCAGTCTCTTTCTTTCATTGACAGACATGCTGTACATTGTCGGTGTCCTGGAGACGTGGAGTTGCACTCTCTTAGCCCGAACCCTCTGCCTCGGTGGTTCTCTCGCCTGGAAGTTGCACCCTTGTAGTATCTCTCACTCCGACAACGTGTCGTCACTCTGGCCCAAGGTTCATGGATCACTGGATCAGCAGTTGTCGGACTCCTCGTCGCTGCCGATCCCGGACGAGCCCCCAAATATCTGTTACAGGTCCCGGCTGGGAGCCTGAATACAGATAATATGCCTGTATGAACAGGAGAAAAGATGACACAGTTGGCATTTGCATTTGTCCAGTTCAGCCTCGCTCAGCAGAATGCTTTATTTACTCACATGCAAAGTGAATCTCATCATGTCCTTCTGTATATTTCCAGTTCTCAAACTTATTTTACACAAAGATCATCTCAAATACATAAATAATATAAGACAAATAAAATTATGTACTGTATATCCTCTTTTCCAGACACATTTTCATTCACTTACTTATTCACTTACACCTAAGAGTACAATAACCCTCTGTTCAATCAGTATATCAGTATAGCTTATTATCCAGTCCTTTCACTGCCTTATATTTGAATTCGCCTTTCATAAAAGATAGTCAAATCACCAATAGCAAAATGGCTAATATATCAGTTACCAAAAATGTATGAGCTGCTGGCTGGCAAAGATAACATCTCCCAACATTACTTGTCATGAACATAAAAATAATAGCAACACACATTAAATAATTAAACAGCTTATTTGCATAACAATATTGTGGTGTACTGGAGCCAAACTAGACTAAGACTTGCTAATGTCAACAAAGAAAGTTATTGGTTGGCGCCACCCTGAGATACTAAACTTATTCAAAAAAACCCACACACAAATACACATTTCACTCGTTCAAAACCGAGTCAATTTACACATTAACCATTCACTAACATGTACATGTTTTATGATAAGTTTTAATACTTCACGAACCTGTATGAACAGGAGAAAAGATGACACAGTTGGCGTTTTGTGTTTGTCCAGTTCAGCCTCGCTCAGCAGAATGAACCAAGGAAAACGTAAGTCCGCTCAAGAGGGTCCAACAGCAGAACAACACGCCACACTGCCTCCTACTGGCAACACTGATAATTAAAGCGTATATACATAAATCACCTAAATGAACAAACATACCCAAAAATAACACAAATTGTGACCATACATTTTGTGTGTGTCACAAAAACGCTGCATGAGGGAAGCTAAGGACAGCTACAGGAGAAAGGTGGCACAGAAGCTGAAGGAGAACAGCATGAGGGAGGTCTGGGAAGGTGTGAAAACCATCACAGGCCACAATACAAAGACCAGAGTCGTTGCGGGGACAGCGGAGAGGGCGAATGAGTTGAATTACTTTTTCAATTGGTTCAACCAGCCCATGTCCCCCCCCCACCCTCTCCCTCATTGCAGCCATCTCTCCTTCTTCCCTCAACACACCTCCTCCTAGTCATCACAGCAGCCCCCTCCTCCCCCTCCCCCCCCACCTCAACACAGACTCCTCTATGCATTACTGCAGACCAGGTCAGAGGTCAACTGAGGAAGCTTCACCCCAGGAAAGCAGCAGGCCCGGACAAGGTGTGTCCCTGACTACTGAAGACCTGTGCTGCTGAACTGGGTGAACCACTCCAATGCATTTTCAACCTTAGCCTGCAGCTGAGGAGAGTGCCCACCCTCTGGAAAACATCATGTATCATTCCAGTTCCCAAAAAGAATTGGCCCAGCGAGCTGAATGACTTCCGACCAGTGGCACTCACTTCACATCTAATGAAGACGGAGCGGCTCTTCCTCAGCCTCCTCAGACCCCAGGTACAACATGCCCAGGACTGTCTGCAGTTTGCGTACCGGGCAGGTGTCGGTGTGGAAAATGCCATCCTCTACCTGCTACACCGAGCCCACTTGCATCTGGATAAGGGAAATGGCACAGTGAGGATCCTCTTCTTGGACTTCTCGAGGGCCTTCAACACCATCCAGCCCCTATTGCTTCAGGACAAACTGAACAGGATGTGAGTGGACCCCTGCCTGGTCACCTGGATCTCCAGCTACCTCACTGACAGGCCGCAGTATGTCAGGCTGAAGGACATCACATCTGACACTGTGATTAGCAGCACTGGAGCACCCCAGGGCATGGTGCTGGCCCCTCTTCTCTTCACCCTGTACACCACGGACTTCTGCTACAACTCGGAGCTGTGTCACATTCAGAAGTTTGCCAATGACACAGCCATCATTGGGTGTATCAGTGACGACAGAGAGGAGGAGTATAGAAGCCTAGTGAGGGACTTTGCTGTGTAGTGCAACAGGAACCATCTGCAGCTCAACACTTTGAAGACCAAGGAGCTGGTCATTGACTTTGGGAGGTCCAGACCAAGGTTGCGACCAGTTCTGATCGAGGGAGTCGAAGCGGAGGCTGTGGATTCCTACAAGTACCTCGGGCTGTGGCTGGACAGCAAGCTGGACTGGACTTGCAACACCAAACACTTATACAGGAAGGGACAGAGCAGGCTATACTTCCTTAGGAGGCTGCGGTCCTTTAACATCTGCAGGAAACTCCTGTGGATGTTCTATCAGTCTGTGGTTGCCAGTGTCCTTTTTTACACCATGGTGTGCTGGGGGGGCAGCACATCCAAGAAGGACACATCCAGGCTGGACAAACTGATCAGGCGGGCTGGCTCTGTGGTCGGCATGAAGCTGGACTCTCTGGTGACGGTGGCAGAGAAGAGGTCTATGGACAAACTATTGAACATCATGGACGATGCCAGTCACCCTCTGCACACCGTCATCAGCAACCAGAGGAGCCTGTTCAGTGACAGAATGCTCCTTCCCAAGTGCAGGACAAACAGACTTAAAAACTCCTTTGTCCCTCACGCCATCAGACTGTACAACTCCTCTCTGGAGGGGAGGAGGGGTAACAGGAGGACAGAGGATGGGAAGGAGCAGTAGCCTAGCCTAACAATAAGCAATACCGGACAATGTGCAATATAATGTGCAATATAAAGTGCAATATCTCTCCTGCTGCCGGCCCCCCTTCCCCCCCCTTTTTCCCCCTCCTTCCCCTTTCCTCTCTTCCCCATATCTTATTCTTTTTATATTTGTATATGTAAATACTTAATTTATTTTATCTAAAGGTTTCTCTATTTTTTTTTCTCTGTTTATCTGTAATGATGCTGCTGGAATCTTAATTTCCCTGAGGGAACCCACCCAAAGGGATCAATAAAGTTTTATCTAATCTAATCTAATCTAATCTAATCTAATCTAATCTAATCTAATCTAATCTAAGTAAATACCATGGAATTAAAACTGATGTATTTAGCAGTTTAACTTTCCAAATAATTAATTCTTGCACTGTTTAAAGTTGTACTTATCAATACTTTTCTGTTCTTACTGTTACAGATTATAGAGAAATTTGGAGAACATGATATGACATAATTTCTAAACAGTTTAATCAAAGCATGTGGATTGGTTGCCAGAGTGCTTTATTTTATTTTCATCCCTCCTGTCAGTCATGTTATAGACCTGCTGAAAACAAGCAAATAAATAAATATGCATCAATAGATAGATAGATAGATAGATAGATAGATAGATAGATAGATAGATAGATAGATAGATAGATAGATAATTGGAAAAAAATCTAGGAACTGCTTTTCAAGAGGATTAAGTTGGACACTGAATTGAGTTCACTGGACAGATCGAAAAAAGTCAAAAGTCCTTCCTGCACCATTGGGTGGCTCTGATCTCCGTTTCTATAGCCCTTGGCCTCTCACCTATTACATAGCTAGGGTTACAGTGGGTGGCTGGTTCTCTGGTAACCGCGAGAGTTTGACTCCCCACTCACATCTGTATTGCAGTGTGCCTTGCCAGATGGTAGTAGGTACCATTTTTATGATGGTCTTTGGTATGACCCGACCGTGAGTAGAACTCTTGATCTCCCAATTGAGAGATGGACATGCTAACCACTTGGCCAACTCGCGGTCACTGAACAGATAATGCAATCATTAATGTTAGATCCTGTTAACTGGCCAAGGACAATCTATCAAACACTTGCTAATAAAAAATGACAAGAATGCCAGAAAAAAAGCAAACCCATTCTTTCCCTGAGTATTTTGAACATTCTTGCATCAAAAAAAATCGAGAACTTATTTCTGCATTTCATGTCTGTATTTCACAAATTAATGTAATAAACCTTGTCATAAATGAGTAAGTATGAAACTATATGATACCATAGAATGTTACTTCACTAGAAACCAGTCTGAGGTGAGTGAAGTCTGTCGGACACTCTGGATGATGTCATTACTGTGCATGATTGCATGAGAGGTGGGGTAAAGGACTAAACAAATCATGTCAGTGTCCCTTTATGAAATAAGGTATTTTCTTCAAGAGTACAGTGCAGTTAGTGTTTCATATTTTTTTAATAAAAGCAAAACAGCATCAACTTGATAGCAGATGACTCTTACCCTGTAAGTTCCAGACATGCCTGTGCTGTTCTGCAATATAACAAAGTTGTATTATCTACTGTAGCTTTTATAGCTAAAATTTTAATTCAAAACTAGTTTCTGTTTAATTTGCACTTCAACTAAAAGCTTACATTTTGAAAATTTGAGAAAAATGAAAAGAACACTTAAGAGAAAAATAATATTTTTTCATATTGTCTTTGATTATTCAAAATATTTACTGTTACTACACAGAAAACAAAAAAGAGAAACAAAAATAAATTTATGAAGTGGCTAGAAATGGCGCCTCCCTTAAAAGCTGAATAGAAAAAAACATAGAGCACAACAAGTAAGAGCTGTACCAGTCAAATGTGTTAAAATTTTTGATCCATATACTTCTTTTAAATGGTTCTTTCAAGCAGTGTTTCTCAACCACTGGGCTGTGCCCCATTAGTGGGCCTCAAAGCGCCATGTAGTGGGCCTCTAATTTTTTTTTTCAAGTTGAAGCTAATTTTTAGTTGGGTATAGAGGACTTTCACGTGACGTCATCACAACTGCAGATTTGTTTACGTGGCCATGTTGCTGGGTGAGCTTTGTGTTTGCCAGTGACTGGCACAAGTGTATGCAAGTGATTGTAAGCCAAATTCAGTAAACATCTCCAGATAAACTTGTGGAAGTTACATCTAAATGAGCAATGCCAGAGACCTGTAGTGCTTTTAGATGTAATAACAGATGTGGAGATAAGCCTGGTTTAACTTTTCATCACTTCCGGGCAAATGAAGAAGAAACCTTTTATGAAGAAACCTAAAACCTGAAATCATATTCATCACATGCACACTTCAAGCACAGTGAAATTGATCCTCTGCATTTAACCCAACTGAAGCAGTGAACACACGCGCACGCACACACCCAGAGCAGTGGGCAGCCCAGAGCACCTGGGGAACAGTCAGGGGTTCGGTACCTTGCTCAAGGGCACCTCAGACCAAGGCCGCCCCACATCAACCTAACTGCATGTCTTTGGATTGTGGGGGAAACCGGAGCACCCAGAGGAAACCCATGCAGACACGGGGAGAACATGCAAACTCCACACAGAAAGGCCCTTGCCGGCCGCTGGGTTCATACCCGGAACCTTCTTGCTGTGAGGCGACCATGCTAACCACTACACCACCGTGCCACAAACCCACAAAGATGAGAAAAATGGCGAGCTACAGTTAAACAGGAAGAAAAACATCCCTGTGTGTGTGTGCAGAACATTTTATATTACGTTAGTGTGAAAGCTCTGTGCAATGTATATCTGGATGTGGGCTTTGGACATGAGATATTTTATTAGACCTAATGCTTGGCAAGACTAGCAGCATGTTTGTTATGTACTGATAATGTAGACAAATCTATCTCATCTCATCTCATTATCTCTAGCCACTTTATCCTGTTCTACAGGGTCGCAGGCAAGCTGGAGCCTATCCCAGCTGACTACGGGCGAAAGGCGGGGTACACCCTGGACAAGTCGCCAGGTCATCACAGGGCTGACATATAGACACAGACAACCATTTACACTCACATTCACACTTACGGTCAATTTAGAGTCACCAGTTAACCTAACCTGCATGTCTTTGGACTGTGGGGGAAACCGGAGCACCCGGAGGAAACCCAGAGGGACACAGGGAGAACATGCAAACTCCACACAGAAAGGCCCTCGCCGGCCACAGGGCTCAAACACGGACCTTCTTGCTGTGAGGCGACAGTGCTAACCACTACACCACCGTGCCGCCCTAGACAAGACTATATACCATAAAATATGCTAGGCCCTGGCTTGCTTATTGCTGTTAGACATCCATGTTTGAACTTACCTTTGTCATATTAAGGTATTTTTCTTTATTGGAATTTTCCATAATATTCCAGCATGTGCAAAACCTGCCTCAAAATATTGTTAGGCATCTGTAATTTTGTCTGCCTTTAGCATCTCCAGTGTATTTAGAAATATTAAATACTTCAGGATGTCATAGGATCCTAAATCTGGTAGCTGGTTTGCCAAACACTTTTCAAATGGAATAAATACGTTTGTGGGTAAATTAAGAAGAGCAAGCCTTTATTTTTGTCACATTCCTCCTCTGCATTTAACCTTCTGGGGTCTGAGGGTATTTTCTGGCACTCTAATGATTTCAGCATGCTCTGATTTTGTTGTCAATTTCAACAAATCTAAGCAGTATTTTCAAAGTCATATGACTTTTTTGTATTCAGCACAAGTTCAGCTACAATAATATCTATGTTGTACGTATGTTATGATTGTACTTAAAGAAAACAGATAAATTAAGATGTTGTAAAAAGCAGTTTTAGAAGTATGTTGGAATGTGTGAAGAAACATGAGCTTACCCATTGTGACGAACCATTTTGATCACTTGAGGTGATTCAGGCCCTGTCCACACGGCAACGGATTCAGGTGACTCCGATACAATTGCTTATCGTTTAGGCCTGGCGTCCACATGGCACCCGCGTTTTGGGTGCCCAAAACGCAATCTTTTTGAGAACGGGTTCCAGAGTGGAAAGATCTGGCAACGTTGCCGTTGTGAAGTCGTCTGGATGAGTAGAACGGATTTGTTTATGATGACGTTACAACCACATGACTGTGAGTGCTTCACGCCGGGTAGAAGTGTAACGAACTCGATGCGAGTTGTCAACAAATCCTATAACTTGGTTCATGAAACGCGCTTACAAAATATTTTCACTGTGAATATTTATTGTGTAATGGTGCAAAGTGAGAGAGAGAGAGACTCTGCCCTTACGGCAGAGTCAATCCCGCCAGCAAAAATAGGGGAAAAAAAAGGAGCGATCTCACCTCTTCAGATGTGGGTTTAAGTCCTACAATACATTCCTCAAAAAGGGCGTAGAAGAAATTAATCCATCAACGTGTATCATTCAATTTATTCCGGACCATTAAAGACACCGCCTTCCGCGTAGAATTATACGTCATCCTCGTCGCCATATTGGATAGGTCAAAGCGGAGAATAAAGATTCATGTGCTGCGTTTAACTGTACCAACAGGTTTACCGTCCAAACGAGATCATATGGGATTACCTTTCACAGGTGAGAAACAACAAATTAATCCATCAACGTGTATCATTCAATTTATTCCGGACCATTAAAGACGCCGCCTTCCGCGTAGAATCATACGTCATCCTCGCCGCCATTTTGGAGAGGTCAAAGCGGAGAATAAAGATTAGCTGCATTTAACTGTACCAACAGGTTTGCCGTCCAAACGAGATCACATGGGATTACCTTTCACAGGTGAGACTGGAAAAATACTTTTCATTGTATTTGGTCATTATAATGTAATTTTACAAACAGATTTTCCTGACTTTGTGGCTAATATGAAGTCTCGCGCATAATAGTTTATGCGCATGCGTCCTTACTTCTTCTATTGTTCTGGTGTCTCCGAAGGGACCGTCTTACAGCGCCCCTAGAGGTGTGGCATGTGTATTGCATCGTTTTCAGCAAGTGTTGCGTTGCCATATGGACCTGATATTTTACTGATTGTTGCCCATTTGGACGCGATATATTTTTAAATAACATCTCGTTGCCGTTGTCGTGTGGATGTAGCCTCAGTTCAGTCTTAGGAATGTATGAAACACAAACATTTAAATCTGCTCCATTGATTTGGACAATTAACTGGCCATCAAAAAAAACTGTGTCCTATTGTTTTGGGATAAAAGGTTGGCAGTGGGAGGGGTATTCAATGAGAAGAGTAAAAATTTCCATTCCATTCCATAAGAAGAGTGAAAGCCCCTCCCACTGCCAACTCTTAATCCCATCAGGTCAAGTGATAGTGGGTAAGGTAATGTTATTTTTTTTCACACATTCCAACAGTTCTAAAACTGCTTATTACAACGGCTTCATTTATCTGGTATTAGACTTTATTTTGGTATTTGACTCTATTCAGTGTGTCTTGAAATTAACTCTTGTTCTATTTTACTCAGTTCAGAGCCACAACCTACTCTGTTACACAATTACTCTGTAATTTTGCTCCCACTCCAAATTTTACTCTCTAAACTCAAAATAGAGCAAAATTAACTATTTTTGAGGAAAATGCTTTTAATTCTGGAAAAGTTGCTCAGTCATTTTTCCTGTGCATGCACTCCAGCACACGCATAGCAACCGATCTGTGGTGGGTTTCATGAAAGCCTTTTAACACTAAAAGCATCTTAACTAAGAGAGTGTTCATTGTGATGCTCGCTCTACCATTTAACAATGATCTTTGTGCTACGATGCTTTTGGGAAACCCACCCCTGCTCATAATAAATAGAGGAAATATTTACACTTACTCAAGTTGATCTAAGGCTGGATTGAGTTGAAGTAAAAACAAGAAAAAAAAAAGAAAAAAGGCACCGCTCATCATCAGTGTCGCAGTTCTCAAGATTGAACTGAATCACTGTCCTGAATCATGAATTGATTCGCTGTCCTGAAATTGAATTGCTGTCTTAAATCATCCGAAGTGCATAAAATTTGTGTGCCATCTTGCAACAAGTTTTACCTCCAAATAGCCTAAACTTTGGCTGACAGATTTTATCCTGTTTACGCTGGGCATTCCCACCACAAAAGAGAAACCAATTGAAACCGAAAGAGTGAAAGTGGTTATCATGCCGTTACCATGTGAATAGTCTTTTATGAATGTGTAAGTGGGTGCTCAGTGCTCTGACTCCAGTGTGACTGAGTAAGGTGACAAGTTTTATGTTTCATCTAAGTTAGGTAATTTAAAATATAATATTATTTGGCAGTGGGACATAGGAAAGTGTAACGTATAAAGTTTCTGTCAACATGTTTATCATGCTCATATGATTAAAAAAAAACTCGCAAAGATATTTACCTAAATACATGACCTACTCATTCTAAACCTGCCAAGCTTCACCGGAGAAGCTTTTGACCCCAGAGGGTTAACCTGCATGCATGCACACACACACACACACACACACACACACACACACACACACACACACACACACACACACACAGAGACCGCACACGTGCAGTGGGCAGAATAAATAAATATGTTTGTGGGTAAATTATATGGATCTGCAATGCCTGCATGATGCGTGCTGGAAGAGAAGCACAGGGAGGATTGAGAATTGAGTGACTGTGGTTTGTTTACACCCGATATTAAAACTCATAGCGTCCTAGCAACCATCACAAAGATGTGTACAAAACCCAAAAATGCCTCCTTACATGGACATAAATTATACAGGATTTATCATGTAATGTCCTGATCCCCAGATCTTTAACCCAGCCACATATAAAAAGTTGTTTGCCTCCATGCTCTTCCAGGTTTTCATCTGTTTGTCCGTGTAAAATGAAGTCTGCAGCACCAGGTAGTTTAAGATGTCGGGGGAAATCAACAGATGGATAATTTTCCAATTCATAGGAAAAATCCTTCTTTGTGAACTTGTAAGGATCTATCCCATTGAATGGTTTCTATATCCACTTCTTTTGAGTGTACTTCTTGGTTTTAATAATCTGCTTGTTTGCTGAACACAAACATGACAATAAGTTCTTGTGTTAATGGACCAGACTTCACTTTTGGATCATTAATCCCTTTTGACTGTGAATGCCCTGCATGCATGGTTTTATGTTGGCTTCTGGCACATCCGTACAGTTTTAAATACAATACCTACAATTAAAAACAGTTTGTTTTTATTGCATTTATTTAATTCCTGGGCTCCCATCTGTAACAGGGAGTGATGTTGCATTCCATTAATACACTTTACAATAGATTATTAGATTCTAATAGAATAGATGAGCAGCTAAAATAATTGGGGACCTTTTTTAATGGGTCCCAACTCATTACAAGTAGAATAGATGGGCCTTAAAGTAGAAAAGGTTGAGAACCCCTGCTCTAAAGTGTCTCTGTATAGAGAGCGTGCACGTGACGTCACGAGGTCACGTGATATTTGTTTATCGGCCATCTTGGACGGCAAGGCCGTGCATAGAACTTAGACGAACCCATTCTAATTATCAAGTGTGTGGGAGTAGATCTTTCAAGAATGGTTATATCTTGTTCAGCATTTGGTTGTACCAATAGACAGGGCCAAAAGGAGGGCCTGTCATTTTATAGATTCCCCGCAGACGAGGAGAGACGCGCAAAATGGGTGTCCGCTGTGCGAAGAGAAAACTGGTACCCCAGTTCTACCAGCCGAATTTGTAGTGAACACTTCATATCAGGTAGGTGTAATCTTCTAATTCAATACTCCTAGTACATCTGTTAAGTTGATTTTCGGATTGAATGATAACTGCATACTTAGAAACTAGACAGTACAGTGTTTGTGGCCGTCAGTCTGCTTGATCTCTAACGTTTAAAATGGCTATGCCTAGCCCTACTACCCTGGCCTAGTCTATGACAATGTTTTATCTTTTTGGCTCATATATGCCTTTGAAAGGCCAATCCATAGTAGGGATGGCGAAAACAAAAAAATCTTGACCGACCACCGAGCCTCATTAGCTGGTTAAAGTCGGTTAACCTATGAGTTTAAATAGGGATGCAAACGGCGGATGCCGCCTTTTTCATGGCTGAATCGTGCAGATCCGATTTTTTTCTTTTAAGTGGGGCGTTGGAGTGTCTGAATAATTTCATCAGAGTAAATTCTGTATTAAAATTACTAAATAAGCAAATGCCGTTACAGTCCATGAAACATAGGAAGTATAAGAAGAAAACAGTAAATCAGAAAGCTGCTCACGTTTTCGCGGAAGCTGCGCAAATGTGCGCAGCTTTCTGATTTACTGTTTTCTTCTCATTCTTTAGAGTTTAGATTTCGAACATTCCTACGATAAAACATCCTGCATAGTCTCTTTATGATAAACATCTTAATGCCACTTACCCGTGAGGTTATCAAGTAGACTTTCTTCTTCGGAACCTTCCAGAGGTATACAGCAATTGGGATACCCATCCCACAACAAAATATTTATAAGCTTCCAGGCTCTTGTAAGCTTTGAGGGCTTTGTCAGTGTAACACGATTAACAAGAAAATTGTAAATGTCGTGGTAGGCCAGATCGGGCAAATCGCCAGCACCGCAGCTCCAAATTTCCCTGAACAAGGATTGCAGCAAGTTGTACGGATCTGCAATCCCCAACCTGGAACACTTTTCCACGTAATGTTGCCTCACGTCACCTTCAAGATGCTGAACAAACTTAGACAAGTTATCGCGCGATGTAGATGGGGTATTTTCTGAATTTTCTTGGGTATTACTCCCTGGATCCATTATGCTCGCGCAAGGTAAACAATCCTGATGCCGTCCAATATGGTGGAGTACACACGTGCGGGTCACGTGACTGTACATCCTCTATAGGCCATCTGAGTATTGTGTTTGAGATCGACAGAATTGTTGATTGACTATGAACAGATCACAAGGTTTTGTAAGTTCTTTGTTGACTAACACTAAGCTTTTTCAGTTAACATTGAGAAGAGTGTCCTGCTGCAAGAATCATTCTTTCTTTTAAAACATATTTCTTCAATAAACCACATTTTGCCTGTGAAATTAGGATTTTACATTTATGTTGGTGTGTGCACATGCGTGTGTGTGCACTGCAAACAAATTGAAAACTGAATTTGGGGAGAAAATGATTTAATACTGGTGAAATTATCCTGCTGTCAAATGGAAACAACAAACTCCCCCATCCTTTTCTCATTGGATCAATTATGTTATGTATTTCTTATAGTTAGAAAAAAATCAAATATACACTAAAAGGATCCTCTCAACCTTTTTTCAAAATATGGTGGCCCTTTCTCGATTTTTATGACTCCTTACAAGAGCCCCTTAACAATGAATAAGGTGGAACTCATACACGATTGGCCGTAGCAATGAACACTCCCTTCCCTTTTCTTTTTTTGTTTGTTTTTGTGTGTATGTTTGCTTTCTGTTCTGTTATCCTCTTTTCTTTTTCCCACTTTTGTTTTACTCCCCAAGTGTCCTTTAGATTCTATAAACCTATGGATGGGTGGAATGGGAAAGGTTAACTCACTGTGTCAACATAATTGCTGAACAATGCAGTTCCACATTTTGGAGACAAATGTGTAAATTGAAGTGATATGCATATGTTCTGTACTTTTCATTTTTGTGGGATAATAATTGTGAAAAACCAATAAACATATTTATGAAATTATCGTGGACAGATATTTTTACTTGATAAAACATCTTAGAATAAGTTGGTTGCAATCTAGAACTAGGTTTAATAATCTCAGAGTTGGTGTCTTGTATTCTTCTAATAGGAAATGCTAGATCGTTCAACTATTTTCAAGATATTTTCACTTGCTAAGATGTCATTCTTTTGCTCTGTGTGTGTGTGTGTGTGTGTGTGTGTGTGTGTGTGTGTGTGTGTGTGTGTGTGTGTGTGAGACCACATTTCTTTAAATGCATGAAGGAGGGTTTGTGAAGGCTCTCATATTCCTCATATCTATTCCTTCGTGGGACAGTCGGACTGGAAAATGAAATCCAGTAATTTTTTGGAGTGAGTCTGAGGGAGGTAGCACTTGCTCATCAGAGAGAGACTTTCACTCACTGGAGTGGAACGGCTTGGACAGAGGAGTATGTTTTGTCACTCAAGACTCGCCTGCAGGGCTGAAATGAGGGAATCTGTGTTTTATTTCATGTGAGTGCTTCAATAATACACAGCAAAATGCAATACTGGGCATCCATTTTGAAACCTCACATGAGAATCTTAACAGGGCTTTTCTGGGTGTTTTTTTTTCCCCTCACAGTATAAGGTATGCAGAAATAAACTGCCTATTGTAGCAGCACAAAAATATGAATTAATAATGCAGAGACTCTGTGTGTGTGTGTGTGTGCGCATTTGTGTAAATTTTTGGAAAAGAGATGGGGTCTACACTCATATGGACATACTTACCTGTAATTTATCCAGTTCTGACCCTCTTGTTGCTTGCTCCTCCCAGGACCACTAGTCTTTAATTTGAATTTTTCTCTCGCTCATGATCCCAAAAGGCATGGAAAGCCATCCCTTTCACTGTCCTTCTTTATTCACATCTCTTGCTTCATTCCTCTTTTTATTCATTCCGTCCATCCCTTTCACCACCTGGCACTTTTCATTTCTTTCTTCTTATTTCTGCCAGAACTGGAAGACTCCTCTCCAGCCCTCTCCAAAAAAATACATCATTAAGCTCCCAAGGACATAGTGCATGTATCCAGTAGTAAAGGTGTTTCATGCATAAAATATGTTGGGTTCCCTGTCTCACTGACTGACACATGGTTGAAAATCACTAGAGCTGCTTTGAAACAGAAGCAGAGTACACAGATATGCCATACATGTCCATATATACTGGATATATATTTATGTATGCCACAGAGACACCATGTACATACGTGCACATTCACCCACCAAAATCCATGTTACTATATCAGTCTCAGTTGACATGGGCTGGAAGGAGGCAGGAACAATATGTGCAAATTGCATTACTGTCTTTAATTGCATATGCATTACTCTTTCTGGTGACAACTCCAGGTTGGGCCCTCAGCTGATTCTCCAATCACACTCAAATATTTTGCCCAAATAACGAATGAATCAGACAAATATCCCATCTTCTGTTCCTGCTCAGCCACCGAGACCTACATAACTGGAGGCAACAGGCAAATTGATATTACTTGTCTGTTTTTCAAAGTGTACCCTGTGGAGCCAAGCCAATATAAATGAATGTACAGAGAGAGAGATTGAGAGAGAGAGAGAGAGAGAGAGCACCAAGGGTATTTGGTGCAGTCAGTGTGCGGTTGTGCATGAGAGAGATGTATAAATTAATTAGTATTTGTCATGTGGCAAAATTGCTGTGTAATTTTATGATCTCTATTTTCTTACCTTCTTCTTACAAAAGGCGTAAAATACATGGTGACATCAAGTAAACTGTAGCTCAAGTTTTTCTTATGGATTTTAGAATAGACACATGCAACAGACCTTCCATATGTCTAGAAGCGATATGAGGCACAAAAGACAAAGGCAGCACCTATTTTCTGTGAAAAGTTCTTGATCAGTGTAGCAGCTTCCAAACACCTGAAAAGCTGTTCAGGCAGAAAACATGGGCGTAGCAATGTGTTGACTGTCTTTTTTTGTATCAAGGATATATTTAAATGTGTTTAAAGTGTGACAAGATTTCACATTATCTTTAGTATCCTTTATCGTTATTCATAATTTTAAATTGCTCGCGAGACAGATGGCATTTACGAGGCAAAGCTGAATCTCATAGCCATGTTAAATTCTCTCTAACACAATGGAGAAACAGAACATTTTGCGGTACCTAAGAGAGAATCCCCTGCATGCAGAGATATCAGTACTACATCACAAAATCAGCCCACTAGTCAATAAAGCCAGTCCAGTTCCAAACCTCAATATAAAACCCTCCAAGATCCTACAATTCCAAAAAAAAAAAAGCTGTGATGTTGAGTAAGATATGAATAAAATCATAATGTGATGATCTTCAAATCATGGAAACATCACATGTGCAAGATGGCGGCTCAGCACTCCACAAAACAGCTCTTTTTTGTTAGTATTTTGTTTGTTTATTTCTTTCTGTGTCACTTATGTTTATGAGAACATAAGATACACTCAAAGTGACCTGTTAAACATCGGTTCGCTGCAAAACAGCTGTTTTCAACATAGAATACGTCTCCAAACACAAACAAGACATCCCAGAAGAACTCGTTAGACCGCCAGGGTCACCGTAGATTACCGTCCCAGCTGGGAAGTGATGAAGATGGGGCAGAGAGCGGAAACAAAAGCGAGGCTGCAGAGCTGGCATGCGTGCGAGGCTAGCGAGAGCCCCGCACAAATCTCCGCTGCCAAGTCTCTTTGTTTCAAATGCAAGATCACTTCCCAACAAAAGCGAGAAGCGGGAGCTCTCCATATCCACATAGAAAAACATCAAGGACTGATTATTACAGAGACATGATTGAACCTGATGATACCAGAGGAGGCTATCAAGCTAGCAGGCCACACTACACACTGAGTCAATAGGACACTAGACTCCAGCAAGAGCAGAGGATGTGGACTTTGTGTTTACACAAATAACAACTGGTGCACAAATGCTAAAATCATGGACTCCCACACAGCAAATTCCTCAGTGTTGAATTAAAACTTTCAGAGTTAATTTGTGTCCAATTGGACATATATATAAACACAGTTGGGTGTTAAATCAACACTCTGGGTGTTAATTCAACACTGGGGATTTTGCTGTGCACTGCTCTCCAGACATGGAGTATTTAACAGTCACGGTAAGTGTCGTCCCTTCTATCTACCGAGGGAATTCACAGTAGAAGAAGAAACCTTTATTTGTCACATGCACACTTCAAGCATAGTGAGATTCATCCTCTGCATTTAACCCATCTGAAGTAGTCAACACATGCACACACACCCAGAGCAGTGGGCAGCCACACTACAGCACCTGGGGAGCAGTCAGGGGTTAAGGATCTTGCTCAAGGGCACTTCAGCCCAAGGTCTCCCCACGTTAACCTAACTGCATGTCTTTGGACTGTAGGGGAAACTGCAGCACCCAGCGGAAACCCATGCTGACATGGGGAAAACATGCAAACTCCACACAGAAAGGCCCGCGCCAGCCGCTGGGCTCAAACCCAGAACCTTCTTGCTGTGAGGTGACAGTGCTAACCACTACACCACCACGCCACCCACCTGAGTGGCCATAATCACTGCTGTATACATACCTCCTGATGCTAACACTGCAGCTGCATTAGGCTATCTGCTAGATGTGATTACCAAAAAAAACAGAATGCGCATCCGAACAGTGTGTTTGTAATAGCAGGCGATTTTAACCATGCAAACCTAAAAACTGTCCTACCAAAATTCCATCAGCATGTCCAGTGCCCCACAAGAGGGAAAAACACTCTAGACCATGCTTATAGCAACATTAACCCTCTGGGGTCTGAGGGTATTTTCTGGCACTCTGGTAAATCTGAGAGCTGGTTTGCCAGACACTTTCAAATGGAATAAATACATTTGTGGGTAAATTAAGAAGAGCAGGCCTTTATTTTTGTCACATTCCTCCTCTGCATTTAACCCTCTGGGGTCTGAGGGTATTTTCTGGCACTCTCTAATGATTTTGGTATGGTCTGATTTTGTTGTCAATTTCAACAAATCTAAGCAGTATTTTCAAAGTCATATGGCTTTTTGTATTCAGCACCAGTTCAGTTACAATAATATCTACAACCCTGATTCCAAAAAAGTTGGGACAAAGTACAAATTGTAAATAAAAACGGAATGCAATAATTTATAAATCTCAAAAACTGATATTGTATTCACAATAGAACATAGACAACATATCAAATGTCGAAAGTGAGACATTTGAAATTTCATGCCAAATATTGGCTCATTTGAAATTTCGTGACAGCAACACATCTCAAAAAAGTTGGGACAGGGGCAATAAGAGGCTGAAAAAGTTAAAGGTACAAAAAAGGAACAGCTGGAGGACCAAATTGCAACTCATTAGGTCAACTGGCAATAGGTCATTAACATGACTGGGTATAAAAAGAGCATCTTGGAGTGGCAGAGGCTCTCAGAAGTAAAGATGGGAAGAGGATCACCAATCCCCCTAATTCTGTGCCGACAAATAGTGGAGCAATATCAGAAAGGAGTTTGACAGTGTAAAATTGCAAAGAGTTTGAACATATCATCATCTACAGTGCATAATATCATCAAAAGATTCAGAGAATCTGGAAGAATCTCTGTGCGTAAGGGTCAAGGCCAGAAAACCATACTGGGTGCCCGTGATCTTCGGGCCCTTAGACGGCACTGCATCACATACAGGCATGCTTCTGTATTGGAAATCACAAAATGGGCTCAGGAATATTTCCAGAGAACATTATCTGTGAACACAATTCACCGTGCCATCCGCCGTTGCCAGCTAAAACTCTATAGTTCAAAGAAGAAGCCGCATCTAAACATGACCCAGAAGCGCAGATGTCTTCTCTGGGCCAAGGCTCATTTAAAATGGACTGTGGCAAAGTGGAAAACTGTTCTGTGGTCAGACGAATCAAAATTTGAAGTTCTTTATGGAAATCAGGGACGCCGTGTCATTCGGACTAAAGAGGAGAAGGACGACCCAAGTTGTTATCAGCGCTCAGTTCAGAAGCCTGCATCTCTGATGGTATGGGGTTGCATTAGTGCATGTGGCATGGGCAGCTTACACATCTGGAAAGACACCATCAATGCTGAAAGGTATATCCAGGTTCTAGAGCAACATATGCTCCCATCCAGACGACGTCTCTTTCAGGGAAGACCTTGCATTTTTCAACATGACAATGCCAAACCACATACTGCATCAATTACAGCATCATGGCTGCGTAGAAGAAGGGTCTGGGTACTGAACTGGCCAGCCTGTGGTCCAGATCTTTCACCCATAGAAAACATTTGGCAAAATCATAAAACGGAAGATACAACAAAAAAGACCTAAGACAGTTGAGCAACTAGAATCCTACATTAGACAAGAATGGGTTAACATTCCTATCCCTAAACTTGAGCAACTTGTCTCCTCAGTCTCCAGACGTTTACAGACTGTTGTAAAGAGAAAAAGGGGATGTCTCACAGTGGGAAACATGGCCTTGTCCCAACTTTTTTGAGATGTGTTGGTGTCATGAAATTTAAAATCGCCTAATTTTTCTCTTTAAATGATACATTTTCTCAGTTTAAACATTTGATATGTCATTGTGGCAGTGGTGGCGTGGTCAAGTGCCGGTCTGTGACAGGAGGGCGGAGCCAGGGAAGGTGAGTGGCAGAATCACTACACCTGACGGTAATTAACCTGTGTTTGTGTGTCTTCCCAGTAACCGCGCCCTATTTAAGGAGACAGAGGGAGAGCAGAGGGGACGCTCTTCCCCGGACAAGAACACAGAGTGTGTGTGTGTGTTTCTCTGCAGCAATTATTGTTAGACTGAAAAGTGTGGCAATAAAGCCTTATAATCTCCTAAATCTCTGTCCTGCCGTCCTCTGTGCTCCACCCACACCTAAGGGACTTTCGACAGTGGTGCTGAAACCCGGGAGAAAGGTGGAGCACCAACCCAGCAGCCCCATGGAATCCTCACCATTCGCCGACCTGGTCCACGCCCTCGCCACGGCTCAGCAAAGCCAGCACCAGGCGCTCGTCACGCTCCGAAAGGAACAAGAGCGGCGCTTCAAAGCCCTGGTGCTGGCCCAGCAGGAAGATCGCGAAGCGTTCCAGCATCTCCTCGCGTCGGTGGGGTCCACCAGCGCCCCGGCCGCGGGCCCGTCTCCCCTCACTGTTACCAAGATGGGCCCGCAGGACGACCCCGAGGCGTTCCTCACATTGTTTGAACAGGTCGCCGAAGCCTCGGGGTGGCCGATGGAGCAGCGCGCGACGCACCTCCTCCCCCTCCTGACGGGAGAGGCACAGCTGGCTGCGCTACAGCTCCCCGTCGACCGCCGGCTGGCCTATGCGGACCTCCGCCGGGCTGTCTTCCAGCGCGTGGGGCGCACACCAGAACAACAGCGCCAGCGCTTCCGCGCGCTGCGATTGGAGGAAGTCGGCCGGCCGTTCGCGTTCGGCCAGCAGCTCCGGGACGCCTGCTGGCGGTGGCTGAGGGCTGATGATGGCTGAGGGCCGACGATCGCGACGCCAAGGGAATCGTCGATCAGGTGGTGCTGGAACAGTTCATCGCCCGCTTACCAGCAGGAACCGCGGAGTGGGTCCAGTGCCACTGCCCGGCGTTGCTGGATCAGGCAGTCGGACTGGCAGAGGATCATTTGGCGGCTGTTCCGGCGGCAGGACAGCCGACGACGTCTTCTCTTCTCTCCTCTTCTCTATCTCTTTCTCCCCTCCCTTCTGTGTCCCGTCCTCGCCCCATTCCCCCACCAAGGAGACGGGGGCCGGCTCCACCCCAGCCGGCCCGCTGCACCAGTGGTGCCCTCCCGTTTCTCCCTTCTGTGTCTGTCCCCCCCCCCCCCCCCCCCTCAGGTGGGTGAGCCCCAGAGCACCGGTGCAGAGGGAAAGCCCGGGCCGGTTTGCTGGCCCTGCAGGGAGCCGGGCCACCTGCAACAACAGTGCACAGCAATGGAGGTGGGCATGGTGGTACGGATCCCCGACGCGCCAGAGGCCGCCCTCGATCGGGCCAGAGCGTATCGCATACCGGTGAGTGTCCAAGGGGCTACATATCAGGCGTTGGTGGATTCTGGTTGCAATCAGACCTCGATCCGCCAAAGCCTGGTGCAAGACGAGGCATTGGGGGGAGCACAGGGGGTGAAGGTGTTGTGTGTGCACGGGGATGTTCACAGCTACCCTTTGGTGTCGGTCCACATATTTTTCAGAGGGGAAAAATCTATAGTGAAGGCGGCGGTTAATCCTCGCCTTACCCACTCTTTAATTTTGGGGACTGATTGGCCGGGATTTCGGGGTTTAAGGACACGCCTAGTAAAGAGTGGGTCCTGCCATTTGACGGGGGGGGGTCCTGGTGTCGCTTTGGCTGGAGCTGCTGTCGCAGAGCCGTCTATGTCATCTCCGCGACAGAGTGAGGAGCCGCCGGCTCCTCCTCTTTCTGTTGGGGAATCCCTCGCAGATTTCCCATTAGAACAATCGCGAGACGAGACTCTGCGGCATGCGTTTGACCAAGTGAGAGTAATCGATGGTCAAACGCTCCAGCCGAACGCCACCCCGTCCTTCCCCTATTTCTCTATTATGAAGGTTAGATTATACCGAGTGATGCAGGACACTCAGACGAAAGAGCGAGTCACACAGCTTTTAATTCCAAAGAGCCACCGGGAATTGGTATTCCAGGCGGCTCACTTTAATCCCATGGCTGGACACCTAGGGCAAGATAAGACACTAGCCCGAATAATGGCCCGATTCTATTGGCCGGGGATTCGCGGCGATGTCCATAGGTGGTGTATGGCGTGCTGCGAGTGCCAATTAGTAAATCCAGCGGCCATTCCAAAAGCGCCTTTGCACCCTCTACCTCTAATCGAGACCCCGTTCGAAAAAATTGGGATGGATCTCGTCGGGCCATTAGATCGGTCAGCACGAGGGTACCGCTTTATATTAGTCCTGGTGGACTATGCAACGCAATACCCGGAAGCAGTGCCTCTGCGCAATATCTCCACACGCAGTATTGCGGAGGCACTCTTCCGCGTCATCTCCCGAGTTGGAATCCCGAAAGAGATTCTGACTGATCAAGGCACTACATTTATGTCACGGACACTGCGCGAACTGTATGGGTTATTGGGGATTAAGCTGATCCGCACCAGTGTGTATCACCCACAAATGGACGGTTTAGTAGAACGGTTCAACCGCACCCTCAAGAATATTATTAAAAAATTCGTAAGTGAGGACGCACGTAATTGGGATAAATGGCTCGAACCCTTGCTGTTCTCAGTGCGAGAGGTCCCCCAAGTCTCCACGGGGTTCTCCCCGTTCGAATTGTTATATGGGCGTAAGCCGCGCGGCATCCTAGACGTGCTGCGGGAAAATTGGGAGGAGGGACCTTCACAAAGCAAAAACGAAATCCAATACGTTATGGACCTGCGCGCAAAACTCCACACTCTCACCCACCTAACTCAGGAGAATTTGCGGCAGGCCTAGGAACGGCAAGCCCGCCTGTACAACAAGGGTACGCGCCTTAGAGAGTTCACTCCGGGAGATAAGGTACTCGTATGTTGCCCATGTCGAGCTCCAAATTGATCGCCAAGTGGCAAGGACCCTTTGAGGTCACACGGCGAGTCGGGGACGTCGACTATGAGGTGAGGCGAACGGACAGGGGTGGGGCGCTACAGATTTACCACCTCAATCTGCTTAAACTCTGGAACGAGGAGGTCCCCGTGGTGTTGGTGTCGGTAGTTCCAGAGAAGGCGGAGCTGGGGCCGGATGTTCAAAAAGGGACATTGGCATCATGTACCTCTCCGGTCCCCTGTGGAGACCACCTCTCCCCGACCCAACTCACGGAGGTCGCCCAGTTGCAGGCCGAGTTTTCGGATGTGTTCTCACCCCTGCCCGGTCGCACTGACCTCATAGAGCACCACATAGAGATGCCCCCGGGGGTGGTAGTGCGTAGCCGCCCTTACAGGCTACCCGAACACAAAAAAAAAGGTGGTTCGGGAAGAACTTCAGACCATGCTCGAAATGGGCATCGTCGAGGAGTCCCACAGTGACTGGAGCAGCCCGGTGGTCTTGGTCCCCAAGGCCGACGGGTCGGTCCGGTTCTGTGTGGACTATAGAAAAGTCAACGGATCACCCGTTGGTATCTGGCACTCCAACCCTTCAATTTCAAGGTGGTCCACAGGCCGGGGGCGCAGATGGTCGTGGCGGACTTCCTCTCCTGCCAGGGGGGGGGGGGAGTCGGCTGCGGGCCGGACGGCCGCCCGGCCTGAGTCAGGCGGTGGGGGTATGTGGCAGCGGGGGCGTGGTCAAGCACCGGTCTGTGACAGGAGGGCTGAGCCAGGGAAGGTGAGTGGCAGAATCACTACACCTGACGGTAATTAACCTGTGTTTGTGTGTCTTCCCAGTAACCGTGCCCTATTTAAGGAGACAGAGGGAGAGCAGAGGGGACGCTCTTCCCCGGACGAGAACACAGAGTGTGTGTGTGTGTGTGTGTGTGTGTTTCTCTGCAGCAATTATTGTTAGACTGAAAAGTGTGGCAATAAAGCCTTATAATCTCCTAAATCTCTGTCCTGCCATCCTCTGTGCTCCACCCACACCTAAGGAACTTTCTACAGTCATCTATGTTCTATTCTGAATAAAATATGGAATTTTGAAACTTCCACATCATTGCATTCTGTTTTTATTTACAATTTGTACTTTGTCCCAACTTTTTTGGAATCGGGATTGTATATAGTATGTATGTCATGATTATACTTTAAAAAAAAAAAATAACCGATAAATTAAGATGTTCTAAAAAGCAGTTTTAGAAGTATGTTGGAATGTGTGAAAAAATATGACCTTACCCATTGTGACGAACCGTTTTGGTCATCTGAGGTGATTCTCTTCAATCTTAGGAATGTATCAAGCTCAAAAACTTAAATCTGCTCCATTGATTTGGACAATTAACTGACCATCAAAAAAAATGTATGTTCTATTATTTTTGGATAAAGGGTTGGCAGTGGGAGGGGTATTCAATGGGAAGAGTAAAACATTCCATTCTATTCAATGAGAAAAGTGAAAACCTCTCCCACTGCCAACTCTTAATCCCATCAGGTCAAATGATCAAAATGGTTCACCACAATGGGTAAGGTAATGTTTTTTTCATACATTCTAAAACAGTTCTAAAACTGCTTTTTACAACAGCTTCATTTATCTGGTATTTGACTCTATTCAATGTGTCGTGAAATTTACTCTTGTACTATTTTACTCAGTTCAGAGCCACAACCAACTCTGTTACTCTGTTACACAATTACTCTGTAATTTTGCTCCCACTCCAACTCAACATTTTACTCTCTAAGTTCAAAATAGAGCAAAATTAACTATGTTTGAGGAAAATACTTTTAGTTCTGGAAAAATTGCTTAGTCATTTTTCCTGTGTCCACACTACAGCACATGCATATCAACTGATCTGCTCATAATAAATAGGAGAAATATTTACACTTACTTGAGTTGATCTTTGGCTGGATCGAGTTGAAGTAAAAAAAAAAAAAAAAAAAAGGCACTGCTCATCATCAGTGTCGCAGTTCTCAAGATTGAATTGAATTGCTGTTCTGAATCATGAATTGAATCACTGTCCTGAAATTGAATTGCTGTCTTGAATCATCCTAAGTGCATAAAATCCATGTGCCATCTTGAAACAAGTTTTACCTCTAAATAGCCTAAACTTTGGCTGACAGATTTTATTCTGTTTATGTTGGGCATTCCCACCACAAAAGAGAAACCAATTGAAACCGTAAGAGTGAAAGCGATTATCATGTCATTACCATGTGAATAATCTTTTATGAACATGTAAGTGAGCGCTCAGTGCTCCGACTCCAGTGTGACTGAGTAAGGTAGCAAGTTTTAGGTTTCATCTAATTTAGGTAATTTAAAAAATATAATATTATTTGGCAGTGGGCATATAGGAAAATGTAAAGTTTCTGTCAATATGCTTGTATGATAAAAACTCGTGAAGATATTTATCTAAATACATGACCTACTCTTTCTACACCTGCCGAGCTTCACCAGCAAAACTCTCTACCCCAGAGGGTTAAGCATGGGTTTAAGGCATCTCCTCTTCCACATCTGGGCCAGTCTGACCACATCTCCCTGTTCTTAATGGCACATAGACCCATTACCAACACAGTTAAACCACCAACTAAAGTTATGCAAAAGTGTGGCAGAGTAGAGCTTCTGAACAGCTTCAGGACGGCTTCAGTTGCACTGACTGGACCATATTTGAGGATGATGACATTGACATTTACACTTCCGCTGTCCTGTTTTACATAAAAAGGTGCATGGACACTGTGACTACTACCAAATAAATTCCTGTCTTCCCCAATGACAAGCCATAGACCACAAAAGATGTCTGACTACTGCTAAAGGCCTGCAATGCAGCTTTCAAGGCTGGAGACACACAGCAGTACAGTGTTGCCAGGTCTGAGTAAGGTAGCAAGTTTTAGGTTTCATCTAATTTAGGTAATTTAAAAAATATAATATTATTTGGCAGTGGGCATATAGGAAAATGTAAAGTTTCTGTCAATATGCTTGTATGATAAAAACTCGTGAAGATATTTATCTAAATACATGACCTAAATACATGACCTCCCTGTCGGGCATGGCAATATATTCATGACATCACAACACAAAACAACACCACCAACATGACCACCAGCAACAGCAGTGCCTCACTGGCAGAGCAACTCAACCGCTTCTTCAGTCGTCATGAGAGGAACAACACAAAGACTATTACAACCACTGCTCCAGCCACAGACACAAGCTGCCTCATCATACAGTCTGCAGATGTCACATGCACACTCATCTCATCTCATTATCTCTAGCCGCTTTATCCTGTTCCACAGGGTCGCAGGCAAGCCGGAGCCTATCCCGGCCGACTACGGGCGAAAGGCAGGGTACACCCTGGACAAGTCGCCAGGTCATCACAGGGCTGACACATAGACACAGACAACCATTCACACTCACATTCACACCTACGGTCAATTTAGAGTCACCAGTTAACCTAACCTGCATGTCTTTGGACTGTGGGGGAAACCGGAGCACCCGGAGGAAACCCACGCGGACACGGGGAGAACATGCAAACTCCACACAGAAAGGCCCTCGCCGGCCCCGGGGCTCGAACCCAGGACCTTCTTGCTGTGAGGCGACAGCGCTAACCACTACACCACCGTGCCGCCCCACATGCACACTCCATTACATAAATATACAGAAAGCAGCTGACCCAGATGGTGTCCCAGGATGGGTCCTCAGAGACTGTGCTGTGGAATTAACAAATACCTTCAACCTTTTTCTATCAGAGTGTACTGTCCCCACCTGTCTGAAGACATTTACCATAGTGCCAATTCCCAAACAGTCCATAATAACCTGCCTCAAGGGTAGTAGCTCTGACACCTATACTCATGAAGTGCATGGAGAAGCTGGTACTCAAATACATCAAAGATGCTCTCCCACCTACTCTGGACCCTCATCAGTTCACATACAGAACCAACAGATCAATGGATGACACCATCTCCATTGCCCTCCACACTGTACTGCAGCACCTGGAACAACAAGGAGCATATGCACGATTGTTGTTTGTGGATTACAGCTCTGCATTTAATACAATCATCCTTAGAAGACTGTTCCACAAGATGTTCAATCTAGGCCTCAGTCACAACATCTGCCTGTGGATACTGGACTTTTTAAGTAACCAACCACAATCCATCAGTATGGGTCCTCACCGCTCCTCCAATCTCTCACTCAGCACAGGAGCCCCACAGGGCTGTATTTTGGGCCCTTTCCTGTACTCTCTGTACACACATGACTGCATATGATCACACAGTACAAACACCATCTTAAAGTTTGCAGACGACACAACAGTGGTGGGAATGATCACTGGAGGAGATGAGTCTGCTTACAGAGAGGAGGTTCAGAGGCTGACAGACTGGTGTGCTGAGAATAACTCGGCTCTGAATACCAAAAAAAACAATGAGTTGATAGCTGACTTCAGAACACATCAGGATGCCCATCTGTCACTGAACATAAATGGAGAAGAAGTGGAGAGAGTTTCCAGTTTCACATTCTTGGGTACAAATATATCAGAGAACCTGATGTGGACATACAACGCACACTGTCTCATTAAAAAAGCACAACAAAGATTATATTTCCTGAGAACTCTCAGGAAAATCAACCTGCCCCAACAGCTGCTGATGTCCTTCTGCCGCTGTACCATTGAGAGTGTCCTTACAAGCAGCATCCTGATATGGTATGGTAACAGCTCTGCAGCAGACAGGAAGGCACTGCGAAGAGTCATAAAGACTATAGAAAAAAATCAACAACAAGCAGCTGCCTGCTCTTGAGGACATATACATGTCCTGCTGCCTGGAGAAAACACACTGCATCCTAAAGGACTCATCCCACCCTGCCCATCAGCTGTTTGAATGTCTGCCTCAGGCAAGCATTACAGAACAATCAAAGCACACACCACAAGATTCAAAAACAGTTTCTGTGTCAAATCTATCACCACACTGAATTCTGTCAAAAATCAATGTGTCAATCTACCCACATCCTGTGCAATATTTATACTTATATTTATTTATCTATTACCAAGTGCAATATCCTCTATTGTGCAATATCTATTACCAATGCAACATCTACTGTATGAACGCAATATCAATTACCAGTGCAATACCCATTACCAAGTGCAATACCCTTCACAAGTGCTCAATGTATGTTATGTGAATGTCTGTACATTGTATATCTTTCGTTTGTGAATTTTGTCTATATCTTGTAAATTTGTAAACCCTTATGCCTGTAATGTTTGTAAATGTTGTATCTTTTATTTAAATCTCTTATGTATATATTGAGGACCATTTCATAAGACAGTGCACCGAATTTCGTTGTGTATCTTACACATTGACAATAAAGCAGTCTTGAAATCCTATATTTCCTTGAAAATAGTATAAAAGACAACATATCATACTGTAATGCTTAAAAGGTCAGTTGGGACACTTAAGGACAGAGACAGGCGGGGTACTTTGCTGGCATTTGATTTTTTTTTTTTTTTAGCATAACTTCTCTTTTATTTTCAGGTCTCGCACTAAGACACATTTCAGCATAAACACACTGAATTTAAACACACAGGCACACACACACAGCTCTTTTCTCCTTCTGACTCACTCCTCTCCACCTTTTTCAGCCCTCAGTCATCACTGGAAGAGAGGAAAAACACGCACATCAGTGTTACACAAATTCAAGTGCGATTGCTTTTGCCACTTACCTCCCTTGGCCTTGCTCTCCATTTACAAACAGATGCTCAACCACACCCCTCCACCCACACACATTTAAACTTGTAGTTTTTTGAAAACTATGTGCTCATTTTGAATTTAGTGCCAGCAATAGGTTTTAAAAAAGTTGGGACAGGGGCAACAAAAGACTGGAAAACTTGTGTAATGTTAAAAAAAATAATAATTAGGTGAATTGGCAACAGGTCAGTAACATGATTGGGTATAAAAAGAGCACCCCAGAGATGATGAGTCTTTCAGAAGTAAAGCTGGGGAAGGGTTCACTGCTCTGTGAAAGACTGCATGGGCAAACAGTGCAACAATTTAAGAATAACATTCCTCAATGTAAAATTGCAAAGAATTTGGGGATCACATCATCTACAGCAGTGGCGGCTGGTAGTCTTTCAAACAGGGGAGGCTGGTCGGTTACGATATTTCCAGATTTTAAAAGAAAAAACATCAATTTTGCCCATACTCTTGCCTCTGATCTGGCTGATTGTTGGCAGCGTCACAAACTGTGAAATAACAGGTTCTTTTGGCCCATTAGCCTACTGTCCAATATACATGATGGTGGTGTTGGGGGGGAGGGGTATATTTTAACATTTTATATTTTAAAATTGTGGCATGTTGTTTAAAAATTGATCATTATTGAAAGCAGCTCTTTGTCAGGAACCTCAGCAGTAGAGCTGCGTGCCACACATTTCATTCAATGACACTTTCCCTATATTTTACTTATTTTGACTGAGAAATGTTTTATTGACAATTTTGATAACTCTTCACTTTTAATCCGGGTCTGTAGTGTGAAATGTTCTCGGCTGTGTTTTTGTTTAAAAATGTTTTCCAAATTGTAGCTGTGTTTAATTCTCATCTCATCTCATTATCTCTAGCTGCTTTATCCTGTTCTACAGGGTCGCAGGCAAGCTGGAGCCTATCCCAGCTGACTACAGGCGAAAGGCGGGGTACACCCTGGACAAGTCACCAGGTCATCACAGGGCTGACACATAGACACAGACAACCATTCACACTCACGGTCAATTTAGAGCCACCAGTTAACCTAACCTGCATGTCTTTGGACTGTGGGGGAAACTGGAGCACCCGGAGGAAACCCACGCGGACACGGGGAGAACATGCAAACTCCGCACAGAAAGGCCCTCGCTGGCCACGGGGCTCGAACCCGGACCTTCTTGCTGTGAGGCGACAGCGCTAACCACTACACCACCGTGCTGCCCTTGTGTTTAATTCATATCCAGAAAAATATATATTCCAATATAATATACTCAGCATAAACATTTTAAATAGATTCTATATTTTTGGTCCATCCATGACATATTACTAAAGTAGCCTATTTACTGTTGTTGATGTGGGTCACTTGCTGTTAGCCAATTCATTTTCTCGTACCAGGAGAGCTGAAAGGAACGAGTATTATTCCCTACCTTTTTCACCAAGTCAATTTGAGGCGTTGGTCTACCCTGCTCTTTAATTTTTTCCTCAAAAGGAAGACTGGCAAATGGCTTCGCCAAAATTAAATCAGCAATGCTTAGCATCCGTGCGCAGCTTTCTTGCTAGCTGACTAGCCCCCTCAAGTTCAAGTTCAGTCACTCAAATAAACGAAATTTCTGGAACTAAGATAGCAAACTTGACAACACTATATTTACACTTTATTTACAATGAAAATATATACAAACTAAAAAAGCTGGTAGAAACCGTATGTAATGAATGAAATCGAAATGTAAGCTGATCTCTTACAATACACCACAGCACTTGCGAATCCGCATGGGACTGAACTGAGATTCACCGCTGCCTGTCTATAGTTGAAACGAGCTGTCAATCAAAGAAAATATCCGGCCGCTTTCACCAATCACCAGTCTCCTCGCGGAAACTGCCATGTCCCTCCCATGTGAGGCTGGGAGTCCGTAGGCGGGCATTTTCGCAGTATTTGTCCAATAACCGTCTTGCATTTTGAGATTGAAAAGCGCATAGCTCCCAAATGCCATTGAAGTCCACTGAGGCTGGGAGTCCGTGGGGCGGGCGTTTTCGCAGTATTTGTCCAATAATCGTCTTGCATTTTGAGATTGAAAAGCGCAGAGCTCCCAAATGCCATTGAAGTCCACTGAGGCTGGGAGTCCGTGGGGCACGCGTTTTCGCAGTATTTGTCCAATAATCGTCTTGCATTTTGAGATTGAAAAGCGCAGAGCTCCCAAATGCCATTGAAGTCCACTGAGGCTGGGCTGCATCGCGCTGTCATGAGGGGGAAAAACTCACGCACACATTAAAGTTATAAGGGAATGATTTCACACTGTAGTTGGGTTGAGCACATATATTTCTATGATTCTGGATCTGAAATAGCAATGTTATAAGGTCGGCTATAACATAAGCCTAGCGCAATTCATCCTACATGATGTTCGTCATTTTTAGAGGAGGCTGAGCCTCCCTCGTTGTCTTAGAGCAATCGCCTGTGATCTACAGTATATAATATCATTAAAAGATTCAGAAAATATAAAGAAATCTCTGTATGCAAGGGACAAGGCCAAAAAGCAACATTGGAGGCTCTCACGGACACTGCATTAAAAGCAGATACAATTCTGTAGTGGAATTTGTTGCATGGGCTCAGGAACACATCTGAAAGCCATTATCTGTGAACACAGTTCATCACTGCAGCCACAAATGCAAGTTAAAACCATATCTAAACAATATCCAGAAGCACAACACAACTCTTGGCCCAAGCTCTTTTATGATGGACAGAGGTGAAGTGGAAAACTGTCCTGTGGCCAGAGGTGGGAAGTAACAAAGTATAAATACTTCGTTACTGTACTTAAGTAGATTTTTCAGGTATCTGTACTTCACTATTTATTTTTCTGATGACTTTTTACTTTTAGTCCCTACATTTGAGCACAAATATTTCAACTTTCTACTCCTTACATTGTCAAAACAAGCTCATTACTTGTTTCAACCTATACGGATGACTACATGATGTAAAAGGCACAACTACACAGAGAGGGAAAGTCAACGGTGGAGAGAAGGCGCTGAGTGAGAGTACAGTTTGTGAGATAGAGAAAAGTAGCAGAAGCAACATGGAGGAAGAAAGTGAACCAGGGAACACTGCCGAGTCTGCCAATGACAGTGGAACAGATTCAGAGAAGCAAGACATTCCCCATCCATGGCCTTATTTAAGACAACTGTTCGATGTTGTCGGCTCCAAGAGTGATTCATGGCAAATGCATTGTGTCAACTTAAAAATCACAAGCTTCTGGCGTATAAGAATTCCCTATCTAATCTGAAAAAACACATTCAGGTAAGGTGTATTTCCAGTAATAATGCCTGAAGTAATATAGGATGTATCATGAAGTTAATGAAATTTAATTAAATGATCAAGTCACTATGACTTCATGTGATTAGTTCACACTTAATAGATCATCAGTCGATGAATGTAAAATCAGTTACTTCATACATCAATTGATATGCAACAAGTTAGCTGGATTCCAGTTACATAAAAGTTTATTTATGTAACTTTTATTTATGTAAACTTGTTATGTAAATGTTTGCATCTTACAACCAGTTTGATTAAAAGATAGCTTTATATTTCTATGAGAAGTGGCACTTAGGCTGAGCAAATAAATATCTGAAATAAACATCTATGCAACTGTAATCCAGCTAATTGATAGCATATATTCCTTAGCTGATGATCGTATTAAGTGTGAGCTAATCACAAAAATATAGTGATATGATCATTTGCAACAGTAATTTATGAGACATCCTGAATTACTTCAGTATATGATTTGTATGTACCCTTATTGCAAAGTATTGTCAAATATTGTAATCTAATTCCATGATCTTTTTTTTTAATTTAGGTATTACAAAGATTATATTATATTATATTATATTATATTATATTATATTAGATTATATTAGATTAGATTAGATTAGATTAGATTAGATTAGATTAGATAACTTTATTGATCGTTTTGGGCGGGTTCCCTCAGGGAAATTAAGATTCCAGCAGCATCATTACAGATAAACAGAGAAAAAAATAGAGAAAACTTCTAGATAAAATAAATTAAGTATTTACATATACAAATATAAAAAGAATAAGATATGGGGAAGAGAGGAAGGGGGGAGAGGGGGGGAAAGGGGGGAGAAGGGGGGTGGGGGCGGCGGCGGCAGGAGAGATATTGCACTTTATATTGCACATTGTCTGGTATTGCTTATTGTTAGGCTAGGCTAGGCTACTGCTCCTTCCCACCCTCTGTCCTCCTGTTACCCCCCCCCCATGAGGAGTTGTACAGTCTGATGGCGTGAGGGACAAAGGAGTTATTAAGTCTGTTCATCCTGTACTTGGGAAGGAGCATTCTGTCACTGAACAGGCTCCTCTGGTTGCTGATGACGGTGTGCAGAGGGTGACTGGCATCGTCCATGATGTTCAATAGTTTGTCCATAGACCTCTTCTCTGCCACCATCACCAGAGAGTCCAGCTTCATGCCGACCACAGAGCCAGCCTGCCTGATCAGTTTGTCCAGCCTGGATGTGTCCTTCTTGGATGTGCTGTCCCCCCCAGCACACCACGGTGTAAAACAGGACACTGGCAACCACAGACTGATAGAACATCCACAGGAGTTTCCTGCAGATGTTAAAGGACCGCAGCCTCCTAAGGAAGTATAGCCTGCTCTGTCCCTTCCTGTATAAGTGTTTGGTGTTGCAAGTCCAGTCCAGCTTGCTGTCCGGCCACAGCCCGAGGTACTTGTAGGAATCCACAGCCTCCAATTCGATTCCCTCAATCAGAACTGGTCGCGACCTTGGTCTGGACCTCCCAAAGTCGATGACCAGCTCCTTGGTCTTCGAGGTGTTGAGCTGCAGATGGTTCCTGTTGCACCACACAGCAAAGTCCCTCACCAGGTTTCTATACGCCTCCTCTCTGTCGTCACTGATACACCCAACAATGGCTGTGTCATCGGCGAACTTCTGAATGTGACACAGCTCCGAGTTGTAGCAGAAGTCTGCGGTTTACAGGGTGAAGAGAAGAGGGGCCAGCACCGTGCCCTGGGGTGCTCTGGTGCTGCTAATCACAGTGTCAGATGTGATGTCCTTCAGCCTGACATACTGCGGCCTGTCAGTGAGGTAGCTGGAGATCCAGGTGACCAGGCAGGGGTCCACTCACATCCTGTTCAGTTTGTCCTGAAGCAATAGGGGCTGGATG
Organism: Neoarius graeffei; assembly: GCF_027579695.1. NCBI lineage: Eukaryota > Metazoa > Chordata > Actinopteri > Siluriformes > Ariidae > Neoarius > Neoarius graeffei. Next base: position 57,977,863 of record NC_083572.1, read on the forward strand.
GTGTTGAAGGCACTTGAGAAGTCCAAGAAGAGGATCCTTACTGTGACATTTCCCTTATCCAGATGCGAGTGGGCTCGGTGTAGCAGGTAGAGGATGGCGTCTTCCACACCGACACCTGCCCAGTACGCAAACTGCAGACAGTCCTGGGCATGTTGTACCTGGGGTCTGAGGAGGCTGAGGAAGAGCCGCTCCAATGTCTTCATCAGATGTGACGTGAGTGCCACTGGTCAGAAGTCGTTCAGCTCACTGGGCCGATTCTTTTTGGGAACTGGAATGATACATGATGTCTTCCAGAGGGTGGGCACTCTCCCCAGCTGCAGGCTAAGGTTGAAGATGCGTTGGAGTGGTTCACCCAGTTCAGCAGCACAGGTCTTCAGTAGTCGGGGACACACCTTGTCCGGGCCTGCTGCTTTCCTGGGGTGAAGCTTCCTCAGTTGACCTCTGACCTGGTTTGCAGTAATGCATGGAGGACTCTGTGTTGAGGTGGGGGAGGAGGGGGCTGCTGTGATGACTGGGGGGAGGTGTGTTGAGGGAAGAAGGAGAGATGGCTGCAGTGAGGGAGAGGGTGGGGGGGACGTGGGCTGGTTGAACCGATTGAAAAAGTCATTCGACTCATTCGCCCTCTCCACTGTCCCCTCAATGACTCTGGTCTTTGTATTGTGGCCTGTGATGGATTTCACACCTTCCCAGACCTCTCTCATGCTGTTCTCCTTCAGCTTCTGCTCCACCTTTCTCCTGTAGCTGTCCTTAGCTTCCCTCATGCAGCGTTTTACCTCCTGCTGTGCTGCTTTCATTGCCTCCCTATCCCTGCTCCTGAAGGCAGCCTTCTTCCTGTTGAGGACAGCTTTGAATTCCTGTGTTACCCATTGCTTGTTATTAGGGTAACACCATACAGTCTTAGCAGGGGAGACCACGTCTGCACAGAAGTTAAGGTAATCCGTCAGACAGTGTGTCAGCCCCTCTATGTCCTCACAGTGTGGGCTAAGCAGCACATCCCAGTCCATGATGTCATAACAGTCCTTGAGGGCATCTTCCATTTCAGGGGACCACCTCCTTATGGAGCTAGTTGTTGCAGGCTGCCTTTGAACCAGGGGGGTGTACTTTGGCTTTAGAAGAACCAGGTTGTGGTCAGACTTCCCTAGTGGGGGGAGGGGTGTGACTCTGTATGCATCCCTCACATTAGCATACAGCAAGTCAATTGTCCTGTTGTTCCTTGTTGGACAATCCACAGCCTGGTAAAAAGCAGCCAAAGTAGAGTCCAATGTAGCATGATTAAAGTCCCCAGAAATGATGATAAATGCCTCAGGGTGCTGTGTCTGCAGCCTTGCTGTGACAGAGTGAATCTCCTCACATGCAGCGGCTGCGGCTGCCCTCAGAGGGATGTAAACACAGATGGTGATCACGTGACTGAACTCCCTTGGCAGATAATATGGCCAAAGGCTAACGGTTAGCAGCTCCAAGTCCGGGCAACATAAAACTGTCTTTACGGAGATATGTCCCAGGTTACACCAGCGGTTGTTAACATAAATGATGAGTCCCCCACCTTTGCTTTTCTCGCATGTGTTAGTGTCTCTGTCGGCTCTCACAGCAGTGAATCCCCGCAGGTCCACGTTAGCATCCGGTACAAGGTGTGTTAGCCATGTCTCCGTAAAGATAAATAAGCTGCTCTCCTGGTAAATCCGCTGGTTGTTCAGAGCAGATAGCTCATCGACTTTATTCGGCAGCAAGTTCACATTCCCCATGATAACAGAGGGAATGGATGGTTTGTAGCACCGCCGGTTGTCCGCTAGCCTAGCCTTTAGCTTAGCTCCAGCCTTGCAGCCCCTGGGTTTCCTCCTCAGCTTGGCCGGGTTGGGGTGTCATATCCCGGCTCGTCCCATTGTTTTCAGGGCCAGCAGCTTCTCTCTCAAATAAGTGAGAAAACTTGCTTCCGGTTGCGTGTTAAAGTTAAATATATCCATGTTATATAGTAAAACACACTATGTCTTCATAAGAAGAGCAGAAAAGTAAAAAAAGGTGGAAAAAAGAGGTTTAAAGAGCTAAAAACTACAGAGCTACTGGAGAGGCAGCCATCTCACACAGCGCCCATACGTCAAAAGGTGATGTTTATGAGGGGGAAAAAATCCCTCTTTGGTGTTGTATTCCATAGGCCTTGACTTCATCAAAAGCCATCTGAAGGAGCAACCTGTGGTGCATCCAAGTGACACTTCCCATTCATCAGAGGAGGACAACTTTTCCCCCATCAAGCAGGGAAATGCTCAAGAAAACTCCAAGCAGCTGGAGTCCTACCTGGCCTGTCCAGCTGATAACATGGATGTCCTGAAATCTTTCCCAGCAGTTTGTAATTTGTCATTGAAGCTCAACACACCCCTACCTGCCTCGGCTGCCTGTGAGAGGCTTTTCAGCACTGCAGGACTGATTTTCAGACCCAAAATGGCACCCCTTGACTCAAAGAACTTTGAGAACCAGCTTCTGCTGAGGCTGAATAAAAGATTTTGGTAGTGTGGTAGAGATGAGTGAATTTCTCATAAAAGGAAAAAAGACTCGATTAGACTTAGAGTTTCCATGTTGATCATAATGTTTAAAGTTCTGTTGCTGAAAGCTAATTTGCCTATTGGAGTGTAGTAAGGTTGTCAAACCTTTGCTAGTTTTTCAATATAGTGCTTCATACGAAACAAATTCTGTTAAAAGTAATATATATTAAGTATAGTATTGAGAGTACCAAAGCCGTTAAAAATTATCCAGGTACTAATGCAGGACCTCTGGTTGGTTCAGTCTTGATTATTCTGTCTGAAATTTGGCTTGCGGCAAAACTAGACTGTGTCCAGTATTTTTTTTTCTCTGTAACAGCACCGTGCAGGTTGTTAATCAAAAAGGAAAACTATCTTATTTTGTGTGCCTAGAACTTCTTTGTTTTGCTATCAAAAGAGGTATTGTGTATCATTGATGGTAAAAATTCATTAGTACTTTTTACTTTTGTACTTAAGTACATTTCAGAGCCTGTACTTTCTTACTTTTTCTTAAGTAAAGGAGTTGAATCAGTACTTCTACTTTTACCGGAGTATTTTTTCCGCACAAGTATCTGTACTTCTACTTAAGTACAGAATCTGAGTACATTTGCCATCTCTGCCTGTGGCCTGATGAATTAGAATTTAAATTTATTTTTTGAAATTATGGTCACCACATCCTTCAGGCTAAAGAGGCGAGGAGACCATCCAGCTTGTTATCCAGCATACAGTTCAAAAACCAGCATCTGTGATGGTGTGAGGGTGCATTAGTGCACATGGCACATGTACTTTGCACATCTGGGAAGGCATCATTGAGGCTGAATCATATATACAGGTTTTGAAGCAACATACTACTATCCAGATGACATCTTTTTCAGGGAAGGCCTTGCTTATTTCAGTAAGACAATGTCAAACTGCATTCTGCACATATTTCAACTACATGGATCCATAGTAAAAGAGTCTGGATGCTAAACTGGTCTGCCTGCAGTCCAGACCTGTCACCCACTGAAAACATTTGGCGCATTATGAAGTGCAAAATATGACAAAGGAGACCCCGAACTGTTGAGCAACTGAAATTGTGTATCAGACAAGAATGGGACAATATTTCACTTTAAAAACTACAGTAATTGGTCTCCTCAGTTCCCACCCGTTTACAGAGTGTTGTTAAAAGTAGATGTGATGTAACAAAGTGGTAAACATGCTCCTGTCCCAACTTTTTACTGGCTTCAAATTCAAAATGAGCATATGCTTTTCAAAAAACAATAAACTTTCTCAGTTTCAACATTCAATATGCTGTCTTTGTACTATTTTCAATGAAATATAGAGTTTCCATACATTCTATACAGCATTCCAACCTTTTTGGAAATGGGGTTGTATATTAGCCTCCAATATCATGACTACCAATGGGAAATGTATTGTAATATAAAAACAGCAACAACATCATATTATACACTCACATAGCACTTTACTGAGAACACCTGTACACCTGCTCATTCATTTACATAATTATCTAATCAGCTAATTGTGTGGCAGCAGTTCAATGCCTAAAATAATAGAGATATGGGCTAGCAGCTTTGGGTAAAGTTCATATCAACCAACAGAATGGAGAAGAAAATGTGATCTCAGTGATTCTGACTGTGGCATGATTGTTGGTGCCAGACAGCCTGCTTTAAGTATTTCTATAACTCTCTTGAGATTTTCACACACAACAGTCTCCAGAGTTTACTCAGAACAGTGCAATAAAGAAAAGTAATCCAGTGAGTGACAATTCTGCAGACAAAAACACCTGTATTGCTGTGGAGAAGCCATGGCCTGGTGGTTAGAGAAGCAACTTTGGGACCTAAATGTCAATGGTTCAATTCCCTGGATCAGCAGCATGGTATACTTTGAGCAAGGCACCTAACTCCCATGCTGCTCTGGGTATGTTGTATGTCACTCTGGATAAGAGTGTCTGCTAAATGCCATTAATGTAATATAACCTCTCTATAATTGTGGTAAGCAGAAAAGCATCTCAGAATACACAACACGTAGACCCTTGAGGCACATGAGCTATAACAGCAGAAGGCCATGTCGGGTTCACCTGTTAGTCAAGAACAGAAAACTGGACAGTTGAAGACTAGAAAAAAGTGTTTGTTTTTCTGCTCAAGCAGACAGTAGGGTTAGAATGTTGTGCAAACAGCATGAATCCATGGACCCAACATGCCTTGTGTCAACAGTCCAGGTTGGTGGAGGTAATGTAATGTAATGGTGCAGGGAATGTTTTCTTGGCTCACTTTATACATTAATACACATTAATACCAATCAATCATTGCTTGAATGCCACTGTATTCAAAAGAAAAATTCATGGCATGGATTCCTCAAGAATTTTAGACTGTTTTAAGAGCAAAGGGAGGTCCTACCCAGTATTTGTATAGTGTTACTAATAAAGGTTTTAGTGAGTATACAGTATATACCCCTTGCACTGACATCACATGTACGTTAGCAACTGTTGCTACCATTGTCCTGGGGGACAAGTGAACTTTGCTTACATACTGAAGACAAGCGATATTGAAGATATCAGATGTTTGCTGTTTGAAGAAAACTACAGCTAAAAAAGCTTTACTACCAGATTACTTGGATAATCTAAGTCAGAAAGAAGCAAAGGATAGATATATGCAGAAATTAGAGTTTATTAGTGGTTATGATTCATACAAAATTCCTCGAAATTATTGGAGTGACGATGTAGATTTGTGGCCTAGCATTATCTACATAGATGTTGGAATGTACCTTCTCACTGTATTTTCTCTGTTTTAATTAAACAAAATTAATTAATTAAAAAAACATCATTTGCTGGATTGAGAATCGAGCAGCTGTGGTTTGTTTACACCCGATACTAAAACTTGTAGCATCCTAACAACCACCGCGAAGATAACAGACAACAGTTGGAGACTGTTTCACTAGCTCTTTACATGCCGGCAACCAAATCGGTTTGCCTGACCACCACTTCATTCACCGGAAGTAAACTCGCAAGCAAAAGTCATGTGACTGAATACAACCTGTATTCTATTCCAGGTTAACCACTTGCAAAGAATGACAGAAAAACCTTTAACTCAGTGGACTGTCAGTGAAGAAAATGGCAAGATCATGGCCGCACACTGTGACTGGATGACAGGCTTTGAAGACAGCTGCTCTCACATAGCACCGTTGTTGTGGGCTATCAGAGTGAAACAAAGGGATTCACTGACAGTTACAGATAAAAAGGCATACTGGGTTCTTCCTACTGCTGTGAAAAAAAGTCTCCGACTCCTGGATCAGAGATATTTCCTTTCTAAAGAAATGCCCAAGTTCCTAAGCCACAATCAAAAGTTCAAGACAAAGTACTAGGGAGAGGGTAATACTGTTTATCTTTTTTCTCAATTTGAACAATTGGAAAAAACAAAAACAGCACAAAAATGAACCACATTTAAGACAGATTAAGCCTTGCTTACAGGAAAGACAGCGTCTGGTTGTCCTGTAGGAGAAATTATCACATGATGCGTGACATCACACGCAAGGGGTCTGTACCACATTATTACTTCCAACTTGAGTTTTCCTGAATAGTTATTTCATTAGGTTTCTAAAATCATCTAACCCCAAATCAGAAAAAGTTAGGACAGTATGGAAAACGCAAAAGCAGTGACTTCTAAATATATTTTGACTTGTATTTCATTGCACACAGTATGAACCCAAGATATTTCATGTTTTGTCTGGTCAACTTCATTTCATATTTTAATATACATAACTTTAATATTCATTCCTTCATTTCAAGCCTGCAACATATTTCAAACAGGGGCAATTTAGGGCTAGTAATGAGGTAAAACAGTTAAACAGTGATGTTATTTGAAACAAGTGGTGTTAACAGGTGACAGTAACCATGATTTGGTACAAAATCAGTATCCAGGAAAGGCCTAGTTTTTGAGGAGTTTGTCAACAAATGCATAAGAAAATTATTGAAATTATTAAAAACAAATGTTCTTCACAGAAAGATAGGAAGGATATACTTGAAAGTTTGTGAACCCTTTAGTATTTTCTATATTTCTGCATAAATATGACCTAAAACAACATCAGATTTTCACACAAGTCCTAAAAGTAGATAAAGAGAACCTAGTTAAACAAATGAGACAAAAATATTATACTTGGTCATTTATTTATTGAGGAAAATGATCCAATATTACATATCTGTGAGTGGCAAAAGTATGTGAACCTCTAGGATTAGCAGTTAATTTGAAGGTGAAATTAGAGTCAGGTGTTTTCAATCAATGGGATGACAATCAGGTGTGAGTGGGCACCCTGTTTTATTTAAAAAACAGGGATCTATCAAAATCTGATCTTCACAACACATGTTTGTGGAAGTGTATCATGGCACAAACAAAGAAGATTTCTGAGGACCTCAGAAAAAGTGTTGTTGATGCTCATCAGGCTGGAAAAGGTTACAAAACCATCTCTAAAGAGTTTGGACTCCACCAATCCACAGTCAGACAGATTGTGTACAAATGGAGGAAATTCAAGACCATTGTTACCCTCCCCAGGAGTGGTCGACCAACAAAGATCACTCCAAGAGCAAGACATGTAATAGTCGGTGAGGTCACAAAGGACCCCAGGGTAACTTCTAAGCAACTGAAGGCCTCTCTCACATTAGCTAATGTTAATGTTCATGGGTCCACCATCAGGAGAACACTGAACAATGGTGTGCATGGCAGGGTTGCAAGGAGAAAGCCACTGCTCTCCAAAAAGAACATTGCTGCTTGTCTGCAGTTTGCTAAAGATCATGTGGACAAGCCAGAAGGCTATTGGAAAAATGTTTTGTGGATGGATGAGACCAAATAGAACTTTTTGGTTTAAATGAGAAGTGTTATGTTTGGAGAAAGGAAAACACTGCATTCCAGCATAAGAACCTTATCCCATCTGTGAAACATGGTGGTGGTAGTATCATGGTTTGGGCCTGTTGTTGACACTATTCCTGTGTTGATGATAAACAGAAAACATAGAGCACATTTAACCCTGGGGGTGAACCAATCTAATCTCCTTCCTGTTTTAAAACAGCATCAGAGTGCACAACCAAATATTGCTTCTAGAATTTCTGTAAAGTTAGCTCTTCTGAACATTAGATCACTTTTAAACAAGTCATTTTTAATTAATGATCTTATTTGTAAACACAATCTTGATTTTTTGCTTCTAACTGAAACCTGGCTGGATCAAGCAAATAGTGCTACTACCCTTATCGAAGCAGCTCCCCCAAATTTTAATTTTTTGAATGTTACCCGACAAGGGAAAGGTGGAGGGATCGCAAATATATTATCAGTCATTTGCTTAGAGTTTGATTGTCTTATTATATCTGGGGATTTTAACTTGCATGTAGATAATACTGATAACATTTATGCCAAATAACTATTTGCAATTATTGATAACTTTAACCTGGTACAACATGTACAGGGACCGACCCACTCTCGTGGTCATACTCTTGACTTCGTCATCACAAAGGGTCTTACTGTTTCTTATACTGTTGTTGACCTGGCCTTATCTGATCATTTCTGTGTTTTCTTTGAAGTTTCTATGTCTCCTCACATTCAGAATAGCTCAACGACTATAGGTAGGAGAGTCATAAACGACAACACGTGTTCTTTTTGAGCAAGCTCTCTCTCAGAACTCAACCAAAATGTCAGACTCTGTAGATGATTTACTGGAATTTTTAATTTAAATATGACCCAAATTATGGATGATATTGCTCCATTCAAAATAAAAAGAGTCAATGATAAGCAGAAAGCACCATGGAAGCAGTACCCGGCTGTTAAACTGCTAAAGAGAGAATGTAGAAAGACTGAAAGAAAATGGCGCAAATCTAAACTTCACATCCATTATCAAATCCATAAAGAGATGCTTTGTAATTATAATTATGAAATTCGTAAAGCAAGACAGTCTTTCTTCTCCAACATCATCAGCAGGAATATGAACAATGCCTGTGTGCTATTTTCAACAGTAGAGAAGCTAACTAATGCCCCACCACAATTAGCACCTGAACTTCTATCAGTTAATAAATGCAATGAGTTTGCATCTTTTTTCAAAGGTAAAATTGATAAAATACGGCAGAATATTTCTCATAATATATCTCAGTTGCAAAAAATTGAACAACTGCAATCACCAATGACACAGATAGATAACTTTAACACAATGTCAGAATTTTGTTTAATTGATTATGAGACTCTTGAAAAAACTGTACAAAATCTCAGTTCTTCAACATCTGAACTGGACATTCTGCCCACCAACTTTTTTAAGTCTGTTCTTCATCTTATAATTACAGATGTGCTTCAAATTATAAATACATCCTTGGAGACTGGCGTTGTTCCTGTGTCCCTAAAAAAAGCTGTTGTAAAGCCCCTTCTTAAAAAAAATAATCTGGATCCTTCAGTGTTAAATAACTACAGGCCAATATCAAATCTACCATTCATCGGGAAAATCCTGGAAAAAATTGTCTTCAATCAATTAACTGCCTTCTTGATATCAAACAGCCGTTTTGATAATTTTCAGTCAGGATTTCGTGCCAATCATAGCACTGAAACAGCGCTGATTAAAGTTATAAATGACATACGTCTTAATACTGATGCAGGCAAAACATCGGTCCTGGTATTACTGGACCTCAGTGCAGCTTTTGATACTGTTGATCACAACATACTGCTATATCGACTTGAACACTGGGTTGGATTGACTGGTAAAGTTATCAATTGGTTAAAATCATACTTAAAAGATAGAAGCTTCTTTGTTACCCTGGGAAACTGTTCCTCAACGTCAATGCCCTTGACCTGTGGTGTCCCCCAGGGGTCGATTCTTGGACCATTACTTTTCAACCTTTATATGCTCCCACTTGGGCAAATTATCAATAAAAATTCAATTTTGTATCACTGCTATGCAGATGATACCCAAATTTATTTTGCTCTATCACCTAATGACTATGCCCCCCTTGAATGTCTCTACCAGTGTATCGATCAAATCAATAGCTGGATGTCACAAAATTTTCTTCAGCTGAACACAGATAAAACAGAAGTAATTCTATTTGGAAAAAAAGACGAAAGACTCAGGATTACCACTATTCTTGACACAAAAGGGATTAAAACTAAAGAAATGGTTAAAAATCTTGGTGTTTTCATTGACAGTGAGCTAAACTTTGACAGTCACATGAAAGCAATCACTAAAACGGCATTTTATCACCTAAAAAACATTTCCAAACTAAGAGGACTTATGTCAAAAAATGATCTGGAAAAACTAATACATGCCTTCATCTCTAGTAGGGTTGATTACTGCAATGGCCTTTTCACAGGCTTGCCAAAAAAGACCATCAAACGACTTCAGCTGGTTCAAAATGCAGCGGCGAGGGTTCTCACACGAACAAAAAGAACAGAGCACATTACTCCAATTCTAAGGTCCCTTCACTGGCTTCCAGTAAGCTACAGAATTGACTTTAAAGTATTGCTGCTGGTATACAAATCTCTAAATGGTACAGGGCCCAATTACCTCTCTGATATGTTGCAGCGGCCTAACCCAATCAGATCTACCAGATCGCAACAGAAAAATTTACTATTAAAACCAGTTGTTAAAACAAAGTGTGGTGAAGCAGCTTTTAGCTACTATGCAGTACATCTATGGAACCAACTGCCAGAGGACATTAAAAATGCTCCTGCTGTTGGCAGCTTCAAATCTAGGTTAAAGACCGAGCTGTTTTCAGATGCTTTCTGTTAAATAATTAATATTTTTACATTTTTTATAATCTTTACTTTCTCTGCATGTTTTAAATTTACTTTAATTTTATTCTATTTTATTCCGCTGGTTTCTTTTTCTTTTTCTCCTTTTTTCTTTTTGGCATTTTATCATTTTATTATTTTATTTCTACTATTGTTTAATTCATATTATTTCCTTTTAATTCTTTTAATTAATTGTTTTAGAATAAAAATAAAATTATTTTATGTAATTTTATTTCTCTATTGTTTTTCTGTTTTTGTTTTTGCTTCTGTAAAGCACATTGAACTGCCATTGTGTATGAAATGTGCTATATAAATAAACTTGCCTTGCCTTGCCTGTTTTGCTACATCTGGACCAGGACGGCTTGCCATCATTGATGGAACAATGAATTCTGAATTATACCAGCGAATTCTAAAGGAAAATGTCAGAACATCTGTCCATGAACTGAATCTCAAGAGAAGGTGGGTCATGCAGCAAGACAACGACCCTAAACACACAAGTAGTTCTACCAAAGAATGGTTAAAGAAGAATAAAGTTAATGTTTTGGAATGGCCAAGTCAAAGTCCTGACCTTAATCCAATCGAAATGTTGTGGAAGGACCTGAAGCGAGCAGTTCATGTGAGGAAACCCGCCAACATCCCAGAGTTGAAGCTGTTCTGTACGGAGGAATGGGCTAAAATTCCTCCAAGCTGGTGTGCAGGACTGATCAACAGTTCCCGCAAACGTTTAGCTGCAGTTATTGCTGCACAAGGGGGTCACACCAGATACTGAAAGCAAATGTTCACATACTTTTGCCACTTACAGATATGTAATATTGGATAATTTTTCTCAATAAATAAATGACCAAGTATAATATTTTTGTCTCATTTGTTTAACTGGTTCCCTTTATCTACTTTTAGGACTTGTGTGAAAATCTGATAATGTTTTAGGTCATATTTATGCAGAAAAATAGAAAATTCTAAAGGGTTCATAAACTTTCAAGCACCACTGTATATCACTCTATATGGTGCATAATATCATTAAAAGATTCAAGGAATCTGGAGGAATTTTGGTGTGTAAAGGGCAAGGGCACAAGCCTAAGCTGAACACCCATGATCTCTGTTCCCTCAGATGACACGGCATCTGCATTCCAAGAACCATCATTCATCAATAGCAGATATAATCACATGGACTCAAGATTACAAGCCATACAATACAGATTTACCTCCACAAATGACAGTTAAAACTTTTACTACAGAAAAAGAAAGCCTTATTATGTTATTATGAAGCTTTGTTATGTTTTTTTGGAAGAAATGGATGCCATGTGTTCCCGGACCAAAGTCTGTTACCAGCAACAAGTCCAAAAGCCTGGGTCTGTCATACAGTAGTATGCGGTTGTGTCAGTGTCCTTGACAAAGGTAACTTACATTTCTGTGATGGCAGCATTAATGCAGAAAAGTACATTGAGATTTTGGAGCAACATATGCTACTTTCAAGACAATATCATCTCCAGGGATATTTCAACAAGACAAAACAAAACTACATTCTGTAGACATTACAAAGGCATGTCTGCAGAAGGAGAGGGTGTCTGTCTCCTCTGTCCTCAATAGAGAATTTGTGGTGAATTTTGAAATGAAAAATATGACGACCCTGTATTGTTGCAAACCTTAAGACCTGTTTGCAAGAAGAATGGGACAAAAGAACACCTGGAATGCTTCATCACTTGATGTATTCAGTCCCTAAACATATTTTGTGTTGTGAGAGGGAATGGCAACATTATAATGTGGCAAATGATTTAATTTCCCAACTTTTTTTGAAATATGTTACAAGGATCAAAATTGAAACAAGTGTTTATTTAAAGACTGTCGGGGCCAAGACACAGCCCTGGCGGACGCCGCTGTTGATGTTGAAATTGTCTGACAGCAGCCTGTTTACTCTCACACAGGAGGAGGTGTTGGAGTAGAGGAGAGAGAGAAGGTTTAGCAGCTTGACCGGGACGCCAAGGATCTTGAGGATCTTCCAAAGGGCTGGTCTGTCCACGGAATCAAAGGCTTGTTTCAGGTCCACATAGGCTGCATAGAGAGGTTTCCTGAACTCCCTTCTTTTTGGGGAGAACTGTGGCTCAGTGTGCCTGTGGTGCTAGCTTTGGAGATGTTACCATCACAGACCTGGATTACGCAGATGATGTGGCAATCCTGGCCGAAGCCATGGAAGCCCTCCAACTTGCCCTGGAGGCCATGGATACGGAAACCCAACCACTCGGCCTGATGATCAGCTAGGAAAAAAACACGGTTCAGTGCCTCAGTGACTACGAGACACCCCAAGCAGGACTGGTGATTAACTCCCACCCCGTGGAAGCTGTTGACAGGTTTTGCTATCTTGAAGGCACAATAACGTCACAATCTGCAAGAGCGATTCTGACATCCAGCTCCGCACTGGTCGTGCCGCCTCTGCGATGGCAAGCCTTGACAGCGTATGGTCCAACAGGAAACTCTCGGTCCAAACTAATGTCAGGCTGTATAACAGCCTCGTGCTGTCCATCCTCATGTATGGAGCCGAGACCTGGACTCTAACAGCTGCCCAGGAACACCGCCTGGATGCCTTCAACACCAAGTGCCAATGAAGGATCTTGGGGATCAGGTGGTATGACCATGTTTCCAATGCCACCCTGCGAGAGATCACCAACCAGCCTCCACTGTCTAACAAGATCCGCTCAGCCCGTCTCCGGCTTTTTGGCCACATCACCAGGGCGGAGCCACCCCTGGAACCAGCCGCCCTACTGAGGGAACCAACCCCCATCACCTGATCCCGTCCCAGAGGCCGACCCAGCCACACATGGTCCGACCAGCTGCATGACGACCTGCATGCTACTGGCCTCAACATTGCCACCGCCTGGGAGGCTGCCAGGAACAGATCCGCTTGGAGAGCCATATGCAGAGGTGCCACGCTCCCTTTGGGTGCTTGCAGAGCTGAGTGAGTGAGTGAGTTTATTTGGAAAAAAACAATAACATTCATGAGGTAAATTATTTAAAAAATAATGCGCTGCTGTGTTATTTATTTACAAATCATTGTTTTTGGTCTTAATTTCAGTTTCAACATTCAGTTTCAACAATTTTTTCTGATTTGGGGTTGTATTATTAGCTCATCCGGCCGACAGGTGATGAGCTTATGTGTTATCCATTGTCCATCCGGCATCAACCACATTTCATGAAAATCGCTTCTTCTCTCTCAATTCTTCACTGATTTTTATTCTTTTTGGCAGGAAGGTAGGTCTGCTTGGGGTGCATATCGCTTCTACCCAAATTTGCATAATTGCAATTAATAATTAAGATATGGAGTAATTAACCCCTAATGAGCAGTTTCCATACAAATCGCTTCTTCTCCCTCAATGCTTCACCAATTTTGAGCCTTTCTGGCATGAAGGTAGGGGTACCTATGGTGCATATAACTTCTACCCAGATTTGATTTCACACTGGGCCGGAGTGAGCTACGCCGTCATTGACTGTCTTGTTATGTATTGTCATAAATAAAGATTAGGTATGAGAATGAGTAGGTCAGTTTTACTTCTTATGCCTTTACTATTCTTATAATATTTTATTTCTACTGATATACTATTTCATCTGTCAATTCACATGTTAATCATAATCACAGATGTTACAAATCCACCCTGCATGCCTCAACTCTACCAGACACCTCTGGGGAGTTTGAGTTAGATCTCCTTGTTGTTTTCTAAGTCTCTAATTTGGGCATGCCTGAGAAAAATGGCGATGATGCTTCTGAAGGCAGAGCTATTTGTTGCAATACCTATTATATTACTCATAACCCTTCTAGTGTTCCCTGAAGAATCTTAAGCTGGGCCACCATGGTTAGAGGAGGCATGGTCCTATGAGCAGTACACTTCCATGTTTTGGGCCAAGTTTGATTATCCTACAGAGGGTAGTGTATAAGGAGAATCCTTCCCAGCTCACACAAGAAAGTAATACAATTGCTGAATAAACTTTGCAGTTTCATTCACTGACTGCCAGTATTGGATGGAATGAACAAGCATTCATCATTTCATTTTGTCATTGACTCATTGACTCTACATCCTTACTCACATCATTTATGGATGATTTTATCCACCACATCCCCCAAGCCCATGGAAATCAGGAAATTCCATACTTGCTACACTGGGGTTTGTGTCTTTACTATGGAGGCTCTGGTCATATGGAATGAATAGGTTCACATATACTTTAAAACCATATCATATAATAACCATGTTGGAGCCACATTTTGGAATCTTGAAGTTGATCTAAAAACCTGCAAGAATTTCTCATCTCATCTCATTATCTCTAGCCGCTTTATCCTGTTCTACAGGGTCGCAGGCAAGCTGGAGCCTATCCCAGCTGACTACGGGCGAGAGGCGGGGTACACCCTGGACAAGTCGCCAGGTCATCACAGGGCTGACACATAGACACAGACAACCATTCACACTCACACCTACGGTCAATTTAGAGTCACCAGTTAACCTAACCTGCATGTCTTTGGACTGTGGGGGAAACCGGAGCACCCAGAGGAAACCCACGCGGACACGGGGAGAACATGCAAACTCCACACAGAAAGGCCCTCGCCGGCCACGGGGCTCGAACCCAGACCTTCTTGCTGTGAGGCGACAGCACTAACCACTACACCACCGTGTCGCCCAATAATAATAATAATAATAATGCAATTTAAATTCTTGCAGGGGCGGGACGGTGGTGTAGTGGTTAGCGCTGTTGCCTCACAGCAAGAAGGTCCGGGTTCGAGCCCCGTGGCCGGCGAGGGCCTTTCTGTGTGGAGTTTGCATGTTCTCCCCGTGTCTGTGTGGGTTTCCTCCGGGTACTCCGGTTTCCCCCACAGTCCAAAGACATGCAGGTTAGGTTAACTGGTGACTCTAAATTGACCGTAGGTGTGAATGTGAGTGTGAATGGTTGTCTGTGTCTATGTGTCAGCCCTGTGATGACCTGGCGACTTGTCCAGGGTGTACCCCACCTTTTGCCCGTAGTCAGCTGGGATAGGCTCCAGCTTGCCTGCGACCCTGTAGAACAGGATAAAGCGGCTAGAGATAATGAGATGAGATTATTATCTCTAGCCGCTTTATAAAGTGGTTTAGTACCACTTTATTTTATAGTCTTTGTTTTACTTTTGAAAAGTCAACCGGATTGTTGATGGAATAAATCTACGCCTTATGATTTAATTTCAGCTCTCCATGCATGTTTTATCTGGAATGTGTGTCGAGAGACTCCCCATCAACCTCACATGGCTTTAGGAAAGTTTTGGATTAAAATAGCCACTGCAATAGTCGGAAAACTACACCGAAGCCCAATGTTTTTTCAAAGGGTAACCAAGTGGATCATATCTCTGTGGATTATATCGCTATGGACTGTGGAAAAGTTTGCTGTTTGAGGCCGAAGTGGAAGGATGTGGCTGAATTAATGAAACAATGCATCCGTCGTGAGTAACCATGCAATTCAATGAATGAACGTATGCTGGAAGGGAACGTTTAAAACAAGGCACGTAAACAAGTAAGACGGTAACGCAAGCAGCGAAGCTTTATTGTTTTAACTTAGTGATTTGAATGTTTTGAAGATACTTAAGGAGAACTATGAACTGTTTAAAGCAAAATGACTACCCTTAGCAAAAAGAAGTTTATTCAAGTGTACTATGAGTATACTTATTTTTTACTAAAACTGCAGAAGTATACTTGAAGTTGACTTTTTATAAACTATATTTTATATACTTAAGAATAGTATAGTGAAGTATACTTGGCTTATACTGAAAAGTATAAATAAAAGTCTAAGACTAAGTACATTAATACTAAGACTTATACTTTAATACTAAAACGTATACTTTAGTATACTTTTCACGTTTTTCTGCCACAAAGTACTAATACTTAGTATATCTTGCTCCAAGTGCATAATAAGGTCAAGTCATTGACTCATGCTTAACATTTAATTTATATATTAATATAATATAATGCTGGAGTTTAAAACTTTACAGTATATAGTATGTGTGCTCAATTGCATTATCTTTATGTACCTTAAAATCATACACAAAAACAGAAAAACTTTTGACTTGACTTTATTGATCAATTTCTCCAGTAAGGAAGGACTTGATTTCATAGGTCTTTATTTTTGAAATGTTTGAAAATATATCAAACTTGTTTTCAACATTCTGTCTTGTGATTTTGTAAATGCATCACACTCTTGTGTACATACAGTATGAGTAAACTTTAAGAATACATTAAGGAGTATATTTCCAGTATATAAATAGTAAGCTACAAGTAATATGCCAAGCAAACTTAAAGTATAACAAGTAAACTAGTGAAATAACCAACGTTTATAACAGTATACTTAAAGTATACAATAATAAACTAAAAATAGGGACTTGAAGTATGTAACCAAGGGGTGTTGTGGCTCAGTCAACTAAAGTGCCATACCATAAACCTGGGGACCTGGGTTCGATTCCAACCCAAGGTAATTTCCTGATCCATTTCCTGTCTCTACACTGTCCTATCCATTAAAGGTGAAAAAAGCCCAAAAAAAGAAGTATATCGATAAGTGTACTTGTGGTATACTTTAAGCATGCAAGAGGGATATACCAAGTACATTGATAGTATATAGATGAGTGTACTTGTTGTATACTTTAAAGTGTACTTTTGCAAACTTAAAATGAACTTTAAAGTATACTTTTATAAACTTGAAATGTTCCAATTTAGTCCGAAAAAGTATTAAATTTGTATACTTTCTAGTACACTAAAAGTACATGGTCTGTAGTATACTTGCTATACTTATACTCATACTGAAGCATACTTAATAAAATGAACTTTAAGTATACTACTTTTTGCTAAGGGTAATGTGGATCCTCAGACTGCCAAGGAGGCCACAAAGCTTTTAAAATCACTCACTGCAATGCACAGAGTATTAAGAGTATTAAGAGTATGCACAAGGAAGATTAATGAAATTAAAGCCCTACTTGTTGAAAATGAAGACAATCAGGTTGAGGAGCATATGAAAGCATTACTGGGCTATATTCATGACTTTAAAACTGTGCATAAATCAGTGCAAGATCTCCTTCATGATGAAGAAAAGGAAAATGATCATGTGGATTGGTATGAGCCTAGAATTACGAACTTTAACTACTTCATGAAAGTGGTTTAAACCTGGAAAAATCAACAGCAAAATCTGCAAACAGCTATTGAACCAAAAGATAGCATCTCCAGTGTTTCTAAAACCTCTTCTAAGTCCTCTTCTGATAAAATAGCTGTGGCAGAAAAGGCCACTCTGGAGGCACATTCTAAAGCTTTACCAGCTATGCATGTGCTACAGATAGAGAAAGCTGTTTTAAAATTAAAAAGGGAACAAATGGAATTACAAGCACAAATAGCTGCAGCAAATGCTAAACTTAAAGTGCTCAATGACGATGCTGAATAGCAAGGTGATGCAATGAATGTGTACTATGAAGAAAGTAAGCAAGTTAACAGAACCCACTTTTGTTGATGCCTCTGCCATTGAATTTGCTCCTGTTGCGACAATACCCAAGACACTACTTCAGAAAGCAGTCAGGCATATTCACAGTTGCTCTCAGGTGGCCACATCTTCCTCTAGCCCTCATGTTGGGTCCAGTCATGACAATACTGAAGATATCAGTATAATGCTTCAAAAGCAAAAGGAGCTCACTGATTTCATGTTTAGGCAGCAGAATATTTATTTGTTGCCAAAGAGGGAAGTACTAGTGTTCGATGGTGATAGTCTTTCCAGTACTTTATTCATGCCTTTAAGTACTTAACAGAAAACAAACAAGCAGCTGTCAGGATAGGCTTTATTTTCTGGGAAAGTTCATGGCAGGGCAGACCAAAAACCTTGTGCGTAGTTGCATGCACATGGATCCTCGAAGAGGCTACACTGAAGTCAAACAGCTGCTTAAGAGACACTTTGGTGACGAAATGAAAATCGCAAATGCCTACTTGGAAAAGGCTTTGAACTGGACAGCCATTAAGGCTGATGATGGAAAATCACTTCATGCCTATGCCTTGTATTTGAGAGAATGTTGTAATGCCATGCAAGACCTAGAATACATGGATGAATTTGAACGTTGCATCAAATTTGAAACTGTTTGTATCCAAGCTTCCTTACAAGCTCCACGAAAGATGGCGGACCCTAGTGTATGAATCTGCTCAGAGAAACAACACTCGTGTTTGATTCAAACATCTTGTAGAGTTCTTGGAGACACAGTCAAGTGTCTTGTTGCATCCTGTATTTGGAGACATTAAAGCTCCTTCTCCCATTAAAGGCACAGTGCTGAAATCTAGAATCTCTGGCTCAAAGATGCTTAAAAAGGCAAGGCAAGGCAAGTTTATTTATATAGCACATTTCATACACAATGGCAGTTCAATGTGCTTTACAGAAGTAAAAACAAAAACAGTAAACAATAGAGAAATAAAATTACATAAAATAATTTTATTTTTATTCTAAAACAATTAATTAAAAGAATTAAAAGAATTAAAAGAAAATAATAAGAATTAAATAGTAGAAATAAAATAATAAGGCGGGCTTTGTTACCGTACCACTGTAACACTGGCTGAAAAACAACAACAACAACAACAACAACAACAAAAAAGACATCCACAGTGCTCCAGCAAACTAACACCACTGCTGTCTTGCCTGTATGTACTTTGTCAAGGCAAACATCTTATGACAGACTGTGCAAAATTCACATCAGAGCCACACAAAAGGGTTGAACATCTGAAAAAGAATGGTCACTGCTTCGGCTGTCTTAAAAAGGGCCATATGAGCAAGGATTGTAATAAGAAAGTGGACTGTCGAATCTGCAAAAGGAAACATTGCTACACATTGACAGTGTTAAAGCAGCAGACTACATTGAATCCCACAAACCCAAAGGAAACTCCTGTCGAGAGTGCACTGGTTTCAGCTGATAATGCAACAGGGGCCAGTAAGGAATGTGCTCTGGCTATCGTTCCGGTTCAAGTTAAAGTTTCCAAAGGCAGTCAGACCATCAAAACATGTGCTTTTCTTGATCCAGGCAGCTCGGCCACATTCTGCACCGAGAACTTAATGAACCAGCTGAATGCCAAAGGATGCAGAACTGAAATCATCCTGCAAACTATGGGACAAGGCCTGTTAAGAGTTTTGAGCTCACAGAATTAGAAGTAGGCAACATAGACGGTGGTGTGTATATATAGATCTACATGGAGTATACACCCAAACAAAGAGTCCTGTGTTGAAAGGAAACCTGCTTACCCAGCAAGATCTGGAGAGATGGCCTTATCTGGATGGAATCAAACTGCAAAAAATTGATGCTGAAATCGAAATCTTGATTGGAATCAGTGTTCCAAAGGCAATGAAACCTTGGCAGATAATAAAGAGTCAAGGAAATGGACCGTATGCAGTCAAAACTCTTTTAGGGTGGGTGGTTAATGGTCCGCTCAATTCTTGTCCTGCTACGGAGCAAACTGGAACAGTGATGATGACAACCAATTGCATCTCATTGGAGAATCTCAAGGATTTGCTCATCAAACAATACAAATCATGACTTTCCTGAAAAGGAATATGAAGAGAAAAAGGAAATGTCTGTTGAGGGTAAGAAATTCATGGACATGGCAAAAAAAAATTCACTCATTCTTAAAATTGGGCATTACCACTTACCTTTACCCTTCTGAGACAAAGATGTAACCTTACCCAACAACTATGAGGTGGCAGCACAACACGCACTAGGTCTGTTCAAGAGATTCAAGAAAGATTCTGCTTATGCCACTGAGTACAAGGCTTTCATGGAGGATGTCCTGAGAAAAGGCTATGCAGAAAAGGTGCCACAAAAACAACTGCAAAAGAACGATGGCAGAGTATGGTATATACTTCACCATGGTGCATATCACAAGCAAAAAGACAAGCTTCAAGTTATGTTTGGCTGCTCATCTTCATACAAAAGCAAAATCTCTCAACACAGAACTTTTTCAAGGTCCTGATCTGGTTAATCCACTCCTAGGTGTCCTCCTAAGGTTCAGACAGGAAAGAATTGCAATAATGACAGACACTGAAGCAATGTACTACCAAGTGCGAGTCCAGGAACATCATTGTGACTTCCTCAGATTCTTGTGGTGGCCACAAGGGGATGTCAGCCAGCCATTGGAAGTTTACCGGATAATTGTTCATCTTTTCGGAGCAGTATCATCTCCAAGCATTGCTTACTTTGCTCTGAAACAAGCAGCGGTAGACAATTCAGATCAGTACAGCACAGAAGTGCCTGACACAATCAAATACAGCTTTTATGTTGATGATTGCCTCAAGTCTGTAGCTTCCATGAAAGAAGCAATCTAGCTCACAAGAGAACTCAGGAAAGCATGTGCCCAAAGCACGTTCACTTTGAACAAATGGGTGAGCAACAGCTGTGAAGTCCTAGAAACCATTCCAGAAAGTCACCGAGCTGCACTCATCAAACGGCTTGACTTGGACCAAGAGAAACCACCTCTTGAGAGAGCATTAGGGATCCAGTGGAACATCCAGAAGGATAACTTCACCTTCCAGGTGGCTGTCAAAAGCAGAGCTCCTACCAGACGAGCCATCCTTTCTGTGGTGAGTTCCATCTATGACCCACTAGGTCTCCTTTCCCTCTTTGTTCTCAAAGTGAAACAGATCCTGCAGAGGCTTTGCCATGAAAAATATGGATGGGATGAAGTAATTCCTTACCAAATGGCCAGACCCTGGCAAAGATGGCTCACAGAGTTGGACCAACTGAGCAGATTTGAAGTGGACAGGTGCATAAAGCCTGAGACCTTTGGTGTTGTAAGGACTGCCAAGCTACTGTACATCACTTCTGTGATGCAAACGAGTCAGGATATGGAACTGTAAGTTACCTCAGACTCACAGATAAGACAGGAAATGTTCATGTCACCTTCATACTTGGCAAATCCAGAGTAGCTCCACTCAAACAGATGACCATTCCAAGACTGGAGCTTGCAGCTTTAAGGCTTGCTGTGAAGGTGGACAGAAGGTTACAGAAGGAACTTTGCATGGAACTGGAGAGTTCTACTTTTTGGACAGACAGTGCATCAGTACTGAAGTACATTCATAACCAAAAAAAACAATTCCATACTTGTGTTGCAAATAAAATTGCAGTGATCCATAGCCTCTCCAAGGAACATCAATGGAGGCATGCAAGTTCTGAGGACAATCCGGCAGATGATTCCTTGCGTGACTTGCATGTAGAACCACTCTTGAATTCCACCAGATGGCTCAACAGCTCTCTCTTCCTGTTAAGGAATGAAACTGAATGGCCTGGCCTACCACAAGATCTCAACCACATGCCTCCAGGTGATCCAGAAGTGAAGCGGGACATCACTGCAAACTGTGTCAACCTCCAGGATAATGCCACCATCACTACTCTAATTGAGTACTACTCTTCTTGGAGGAAACTACAGAGAGCTGTTGCATGGCTGCTGAAGCTCAAGAATCTCCTCCTGCTTCGATGTCAGAAAGGCAAAGTCCTTATGACTACCTCCAAACTCAAAGCTGAGCCGCAAGGCTTAACCGTGGAAGACCTGGACAAAGCAGAGAAGTCAAATCATTCGCTATGAACAACAGTGTCACTGTGATCAAGATCTGACTCTTAAGAATGTGCAAACTGGTTAAAGCAGACAGCTCCATATACAAACTAGATCCAATCATTAATGAGGGCATCCTGAAGGTTGGAGGAAGGATAGGTAAAGCACCCATGCCAGTGAGTTTAAAGAACCCAATCATTCTTGCACACATCCAAGCTGATCCTGCGAGACATCCATCAACAAGTTGGACATTCAGGAAGGAATCCTATGCTCTCAAGACTCAGACAGAAATTCTGGCTACCTTCTGCCAACTCTTGTGCCAGAAAAATTAAATCTTGTGTCTTTTGCAGACGAATGCAGGTCAAAGATGGAGTACAGAAAATGGCAGATCTACCAAAGGATTGTGTTACTCCAGACTTGCCACCCTTCTCTCATGTGGGTATTGACTACTTTGGACCTGTAGCAGTCAAGAGAGGCTGCTTCCATGTGAAATGTTGGGGAATGATATTCACCTGTCTGGCGAGCCAAGCCATTCATCTGGAAGTGGCCAGCAGGTTGGACACAGACTCCTGCATCAATGTCATTAGGTGGTTTCTATGCTGTAGAGGACAGGTACTGACCATCAGGACAGACTGTGGCACCAACTTCATGTGTGCACAGAAGGAATTAGAAGCAGCATTGACCCAGATAGACCACCAAAAGATCCAAAATGCTCTGCTAACCAATCACGTCAAGTGGCTGTTCAAGCCACCATTTGCAGCCCACTTTGGCGGTGTGTGGGAAAGGCTCATCAGACTAGTGAAAAAGGTACTGCTTTCAGTGCTGAAGCAGCAAACACTGGGCGATGAAATACTACAGACGGCTTTGTGTGACGTCGAATCTATTCTCAACGACCAGCCCATCACCACTGTATCCAGTGACTCAAATGATCTTGAACCCCTTACGCCAAACCACCTTCTGCAGTTGAAGACCAAACCCCTGTTACCACCTGGAATCTTCAACAAAGATGACTTGTATGTCAGGAAACGATGGAAGCAGGTACAATACCTGGCAGACCTTTTCTGGCAAAGGTGGACTACTGAATATCTTTCACTGATGCAGCAAGAGAAACTTCAAGATGAATGACACTGTAGTCATAGTGGACCTGACAGCACCAAGGAACAACTGGCCATTAGGTCAGGTAGTGAAGACCCTGTCAGGGCCCAAAGATCTTGTCCACAGTGTGTTGGTGAAAACCAAAGCCAGTGTTCTGCAGGCCTATTGACAAGTTCTGCTTGCTCCTTGAAACTGAACAATCAGCTTAAGAATTTGACAGTATCAGACTCCAAAGTTCCTACTAATATGCACGCTTTTACATATACTGACAAACCTGAACATTTCTCTGCATGCCCACAGATCAGTATCTACCTGTGCATTCATGGACTTTTCAGTTCTGCACCACATTTGCACTCACTGATCTTCAGATACATGGACTTCTCACTCTTGCACTACATTTACACTCATTGGACTTTCTCTCCTATCCTATGGACTGTACATATGCACAGCATGGACTTTGGGGGGATTCTTGGGAATTGTTGTTCAAATTGGGGGAAAAAAAACAAAAAAAAAACCATTCCATATGTATGGACATTGAATGATGAATGGAATACCATGCTATAATTGATTGATGTTGATCACTGATGTATGTATCATGGTAAAGAAGCATCAGATAAGTTATAATAAGTATATGTGATAGTGCATTATGGCTCCATTGTATATTTTTGTTGGTAATTGTCCTGCCATAGCTTTGACAGTTAGGGGCCAGGATGTTGGAGCCACATTTTGGAATCTTGAAGTTGATCTAAAAATCTGCAAGAACTTAAATTACATTATTATTAAATTGCATTGTTATAATTTTAAGTTGGCAGCACAGTGGTGTAGTGGTTAGCACTGTCGCCTCACAGCAAGAAGGTCCAGGTTCGAGCCCCGTGGCCAGCAAGGGCCTTTCTGTGCGGAGTTTACATGTTCTCCCCGTGTCTGCGTGGGTTTCCTCCGGGTGCTCCGGTTTCCCCCACAGTCCAAAGACATGCAGGTTAGGTTAACTGGTGACTCTAAATTGACCGTAGGTGTGAATGTGAGTGTGAATGGTTGTCTGTGTCTATGTGTCAGCCCTGTGATGACCTGGCGACTTGTCCAGGGTGTACCCCGCCTTTCGCCCGTAGTCAGCTGGGATAGGCTCCAGCTTGCCTGCGACCCTGTAGAACAGGATAAAGCAGCTAGAGATAATGAGATGAGATGAGAGAGATAATTTTAAGTTATGAAATAAGTTAATTTACTTACCTTTGATCTAGCCTGCAGCTCTTGTACTTACCTGTTGTGTGACGTGAACACATAGCTCCTCCTCAGACATGCGTCACTAACGTGCGAATGTGCAGGTGTTAATTAGTTGGTTTGATCTGATGTATGGCAGGTTAGGTGGCGGAGAGGAAACAGTTTTCTGACCACATAAGTTTTTACTTTATTGTTTAGTACCACTTTATTTTATAGCCTTTGTTTCACTTCTGAAAAGTCAATCGGATTGTTGATGGAATACGCCTTATGATTTCATTTCAACTCTGCACGTGCTTTATCTGGAATGTGTCTCGGGAGACTCCCCATCAAACTCACGAGGCTTTCGGAAAGTTCTGGATTAAAATAGCCACTACAAACCACATGGTAAGTGGTTTGCTGATTAAAAGTATTTCAGCATCATTTATGTTGGAAATCAGATACTGCTTCTTTCCTTGGTATAATATCACATAGCATTTGGTCAGAGCCCTGAACATTTCAGTACGACCCTACTGACCACCCCTACTCCTCCACTCTGTTGTTGGTGGTCTCTGGGCTCAGGGAAGGTCCACAAACAGATTCAATTTATGCAAATGCAAGTTGTCCAACCACACAGCGAGATCATCTCCCTGTTGATCACTAACTCACCACATCATTCAATCAACTTTTGTCTTCCATGGTTAGGAAACCACAACCCTCATATTTCCTGGACCTGCAGGGAGAGTTGCTCACTGAAATGTCAGGATGCATAAGGGTAAGGATAAGGAGCATAAGGATGTTATTATGGTCATTCCAGAATGTGTTGTATATGAAAGGGAACGAATGGTACTCAGGTCCTGGTTTAAGTAATAGGAATAATGAAATCAAGAAGAAGGCACACAAAAATACACCATTAAAATAAAGCAAGTAAATCAATCAATAACTAGTATAAATACACAGGTGATTATAAAAAAAATCATGGACACTGACTGGTCAAGAAATTTCTCAATCACTTTGAGTGACTCGGCAAAATGGCTGCCAATCACTTTCTCACCGTAAGTAAGGAAGAATTACAAATTATGAAACAAAATGCTGTTCATAAAAGCACTAAAGATGCTATGAAGTTTGATCTAAAACTATTCAAAGGTAAGGTGGAATTGTGATTTATTTTATCTTTTTAAAAACAAAGTATTCTATGTGACTCAGCATAGATAAGTGACAAGTCCGCACCCATTACATTTGCATGCTGCTTTTGAAGTTTGAATTTTTTCAAAATACAGTTTTTTAAAAATAATCACCTGTATATTTATACTAAAATAATTATCCGCCTCAGGTACAGTGAATATTGGTGAATAATAACCTCGACTTCATCTCAGTTATTATTCACTGATATTCACTTCACCTTCAGCGAATAATTGTTAAATATAAGTATGAAGTGAGCAGAATGCGAGGACAAGAATAAGACTAATAAAGAATCTAAAAGATAAAAAAGGTGGCCAAGTGGGCTCAAGTTTCAGCAATGCCCTGATATGAAACACTAGTAATCATAGCAACAACTGGTTCAATGAATGCAGAATTGTTAGTCCTAAAGTGCTAAATTTATTTGTCTCAAATTGCAGCAATGTCCTGATAAGGAGAATTTGTCAGTCTCACAGCACCCAGGAAGAAGCTATTTCTCAGCCTGGTCATTCTGGCCTTGATGCTGCATAGCCTCCTGCCTGAAGGGAGGAGGAAAACAGTCTGTTAGCAGGGCAGGTAGAATCCCTTATGATGCAAGAGGGCTTTTTCCTGGACCTGCTGCTAAAAATGTCACTGATGGTGGGTAGGCTGCTGCCAGTGATCCTCTGTGCAGTTTTTACCACCCACTGTAGCAGAGTAGTTACTATACCACATGATGAGCAAGAAGTGAGGATGCTCTCCACCACACACCTGCAGATGGAAATGAGGTGCCACTGCTAACATGCTTCAGCCTCCTCAAGACATAGAGGCATTGGTGGACCTTCACTATGTTGGCTGTGTGCAAATAAGAGATTTGTATCCCCAGGTATTTAAAGCAGGTGACCACCTCAACAGGTACTCTTCCAAAGTGGAGGGGAGGGAAAGTGATGCTTATCTTCAGTTTTTCCACTTCCTGCCTGTACTTGGACTCATCACTGTGAGTGATGAGTCCCACCACTGCTTTCTTCTGCATACTTCACAATATGATTGCTCGGATGCTTGGCTGAACAATCATAGGTCAGCATTGTGTACATTAGGGGACTCAGGACACATCACTAGGGGGAAAATAGTATTGAGGATAATGGGAGAAGGTTGAGTTGTTGTGGATTCTAATGGACTGGGGCCTTTTTGTTAAAAGTCTAGTACTCAGTTGCACAAAGATGAGCTCAGTACAAGTTGTGGCAGTCTGTCTATCAGGGTTTGTGGGATGATGGTGTTAAAGGCAGAACTAAGTCCAAGAAGAGCAGTTTAGCATAGGAGTCCTTGCTCTGAAAAAGAGTAAGGACAACATGAACCACAAATGAGATGACACCTTTGGGAGAGCAGTTCTGTCTGTATGCATATTGGTGAGGATCTGCTGTGACTTCATTGGAAAGCAGCTTTCTGAAGATTAGCTGAGAGCAAGAAATATCAAGAGATGCAAAAAGCGGCATGAAAGGGCTGCAAGGGTCCCCCATGATCACACCCAACGGGGACCATAATTCAATTCAAATTCAATTCAAAATTCTACTGTGACTTCAATGTTCTTCTTCAACAAAGCTGGCATAAAGCTGCACCAGTGTGTGTTCCAGAACCAGAGGTGTGATGTGCAATACACTGGAGTGTTGGCATCTAGTGTGACATATAAACAGGTAAACAGAGTGTTGAGGTGCTTTAGCTAGCCGTGCATATTTATACCACACTTCAGACACAAGCCAAGTTGCTGAGCATCATGTTTGTGTAATTAGAAATGTGTTGGAGGAGAAATTGAAGAGAAGTGGGAAGCAATTCAAGGCAGAAAGGCATGCAGACCATAGATGCTGTAGACGGAGACATTGGAATTCACATTGGTCTTGGAAAGAAGAATATTAATGTCAAAAATGTGTCACCCCTGTCCTGCCATGCCAGCTTGTGCCTTTTACACAGACATTGATTCCAGCTCCATTATGGCCAATTGTTCTGGCTCAGAGGTGAAACAAAATGGCATCCAACCCCCTCCACCCCCCATTCTGTATTTGGATGTTTTACACAGAGTAGCAAGGTGGAAAAAAAGCACAACATTCCTGCCTTGAACAGGCTGTGTAAAAGGAGCTATCTACTGTGGTCATGTTGAGGGGCAGCTCACCTGGGGTGTGGGGTTGAACCTAGAGCCAGAAGAAATGCTCAAATTCTCAAAATGATCATAAAAGGACTTATGAGGATTCCAACAATTCAATTCAATTTTATCTGTATAGTGCTTTTAACAATGGACATTGTCGCAAAGCCATTTTATAGATATATAAATTCTGGATACATATATATTGACATATTTTAATTCATAAATTTATCCCTAATGAAAGCCAGAGGTGATGATGGCAAGGATGATATGAAGAAGAAACCTCCAGAGGAACCAGACTCAAAAGGGAACCCATCATCATCTGGATAACACCAAATAGTGTTATTATAAATAAGTTGCTTCTATAACTGTGTGCTATATAGTCAAAAAGTGCAATTGTGCAACCAGGAAATTCATTACAGTTTTAACATGAAGTCTATTTCACTGATGAAGTTCTAGAACTGTTCACTGATAGAGACTTGAGTGCAGGCTTGTAGGACTCGGACTCAAGTCCAACTCCTACCCTAATTTTAAGGACTCATGACTTGACTTGGACTTGAGCACTGATGACTCAGACTTGGACTCGGACTTGTGCATTAACTGCATTCAGACTCATAAATTGGAGACAAGGACTCTGATTTTTTCTTTATTTTTGTAACATGCCATAATAATTTGGCATATTTATATTTAGCTCTACATTAATTTTTATACTAATTTTGTGCAAGAGAATGCACATTCACCTGTTCATATATCATGTTTAGGAATAAACTAACGTTAATGGCACTAAAATGCCTGGAGAGAATGACCCTAGGATTGTCCGCTTTGCTTATACAGACTTCTGCAGTGGGAAAAAAAATGCACTGCTATGTGTTCCATATGTAGAAGAACTATCAAGGAGACGACAGGGACAACCTCGTACTTCAATCGTCATTTAGCAAAACTCCACCCAGAGAAGGAAGTGACACACTATGTTCATTGCTCTGTTGATAGCGGGGCTTGCTTGCTGACCAATTAACTAGCTAGTGTTAACCCTCTCTCTTGTTATTTGCCCTGTTGATAGCAGGGATTGTGTTGGACTCAACTTGGATCAGTAATAGACGTGACTCTGTCGCAACTTGGATCAATAGTGGACTCGACTTGAAATTTTCTTTAATGACTTGGACTTGCCTCGATCGTGAACACTGGGGACTCGAGACTGGAATCGGACTCGAGGTTTAGTGACTCGACTACAACACTGCTTGAGTGCAAGACTGTTCCAGGCCAAATCCATCTTCATGGTTTCTGAGTGCATCTTTAGGATGTCCATACAGGGCCATCCTCAGCAGTAAGGTGATGAGAACTCCAACAATAAGTAGGGCATCAGAATAAATCAGGCAGGTCCAGAGAGCATAAGGGGCTATTGGTAGCTCAGGAGGTGATGAGAATTCCAACCAGACATAGGGCATCAGGAAAGATGAATCAGACAGGTCTGGAGAGCAGAAGGGGTCACTGATATCTCAGGAGTAGCATGCATGTGTAACTTGACAGAGGGAGAGAGAGAGAGAGGGAGAGATATTGTTGGGTATGCTCATTGTCACCTTATGGTTATCGACAGTAGACATTGTGTGTTAAGTGCAAGCAAGGACTCCGGCAAGACTACCTATGACAGCATAACTAAAAAGGGAGAACTAGCTGGCTTATGCACACTGAGGGCAATTTCTAGACATAAAATCATTTCTGCAGGGAGGCACCTGAGGCACCAACCTAGGGAGAGATTATCTACCAGTGATATTAACCTCCACTTACACTCAAGAAAACGCAGTCATCACAACATAGGCCCATTCAAGGTCCTACAATGTATCAACAGGATAATTTACTGTTTAGAACTCTCTTTGCAATAT
The DNA here is from genome assembly GCF_027579695.1 of Neoarius graeffei. Taxonomy (NCBI): domain Eukaryota; kingdom Metazoa; phylum Chordata; class Actinopteri; order Siluriformes; family Ariidae; genus Neoarius; species Neoarius graeffei. The sequence continues at coordinate 58,007,134 of NC_083572.1, forward strand.
CATATATTCCTCTCATTCCATGTCTTTCTCTTAAGACCTGGCCTGTTAGACCGGACACCCCTCTGCCAGCCTTCATGGTTGATGGTGCTCCTGCCAAATTCATAACAGTTACTGCTGGGATCAGTTCAAGTATTTGGTGGATTGGAAGGAATATGACCAGGGGAGAGATCTTGGGCAACTGTCTGGGATGTTCTGGACCCCTTTTCAAGAAGAACTTTCAGAAGCCCTCATGGCTGACCTCTGGGGCTGCTGTCATGAATCTGGGCAGGTTGCTCTCAATGCTTAATTTCACCTGAGTACTAAGATCTGGAGCTCATTTGGCTATTTGAGCACTTGCCACCTTAACCTCATTGAAAATCCTTGCTCTTTTTAATTAGCTTGTCTTTTGTCACTCTTGCCTTATCCCAGGCTGCTTAGTGTTTGTGTTGTATTTTTGCTTGTTTTTCTTATTATTTTATTTATTTCACTTTACTTATCTATATTTATTTGTTTTATTAAACATTTTTTTTGCATTGGAATCCTGCTTTTCCTTCCTGCTTTTGTTTTGTGGGCTTTGTTAACAGCCTACAAACATGCATACATACATGCATACAGTACATACCCTTTTATTTGCATAACCTCCAGTTTACCTTCTGCCTTGGAAAACAATGATGTAATTATACTAATACATGAAAAAAAAAACTCAAACCAAATAAAAGAAAATTATGTGTGAGAACTAGTCAAAAGTATTACATTTCTGTGATTAAAAAAAATAAATAAAACAGCCTTGGCATGGTGAAGACTCAGTTTGCATCCAAACATTAAGCTCAGTCAGTGAATAAAATACGCATGCTCAAGCTCTGTAAAAGAAACAATGACAATATTGCTCTCCATATTTTTTTCAGCTTTTTTGTGATAAAATCATCTAATGTTTAATATATAAAGTAATATATATTTAATATATAAATTTGGTCATTGTGGCAGTGGGAGCGTGGTTGACTGTCAGCTGTAGACAGAGAGGAGGTGGGTTGAACCAGCAGATAGTGCGTGATGATTTTCACCCGTGTCTAATCACTGGCAGATTATTTATGTCTGTTGTGTGCTTTCAGGAAAGAGAAGCTGGTTACCAGAGGGAGAGCTGAGTAGAGCAGTGTGTGTGTGTGTGTGTGTGTGTGTGTGTGTGTGTGTGTGTGTAATTGATTGATTGATTGATTGATTCTGAACAGTAAAGAAGATATAAAAACAAACAAAAAAATAAAAATAAAAAATGCAGTCATCAAAACATCATCATAAACAGAATAGCGTAGCCACAAGGCAATAACATAATGTTCAGAAAGGATTAGGAAGAAGTAAATAACTTGCCAAATCCTAACCCTCTATACCACTGTTAATCAAACGTCAGTTTCCACCATAATAAACTATATATACAAAAGAAAGCAAACTCAACAACAACAACAACAAAAAAAAAAACATACCAACACACCAAGACATACCAACATGGTATAATATCGCCCAAATCAAATCATATATATACAAATACTTATGCTATGCATATATACACACATACAATACATATATACAGTACATACATATACACATACCTATAACTATACACATCCATACATACACAGACACCCATATCATAATTATGCATATTATGCTTATATATTACTATACACGCATATTATTATATTATATATATATATATATATATATATATATATATATATATATATACACACACACACACACACACACACACACACACACAAATACTCATTTATTATATAATATATCCGAATGTACCCATACCCACATATATACACTTATATTATCAATAGCATGTTATTGTAATTCCTCCTCCCTATACCTCATAAACATCTGTTCCTTATACCTTTTTTTGAACTGGTTTATAGTTGTACATTTCATGAGCTCCACATTCAAACTGTTCCATAGCTTTACTCCACGAATAGAGATACTGAACATTTTTAACGTTGTCCTAGCACTGCGAATTTTAAATTTCAATTTCCCCCTAAAATTATAGCCCCCCTCTCTATCCGAGAACATTATTTGGATATTCCTTGGTACTTTATAATTCCTTACTTTGTACTTTACTAAGGCAGTTTTATATTCTATAATATCCCTGAATTTTAAACATTTTGAATTTAAGAATAGTGAATTAGTATGATCTCGGTAACCAGCACTATGAATTATTCTTATAGCTCTTTTTTGAAGTATAGTTATTGCATGAAGTGAACATTTATACGTATTTCCCCACACCACTGAGCAGTAATTTAAGTACGGTAAAACCAGGGAACAGTAAAGAATGCAGAGTGAATTATAGTTCAGGACATGCTTAGCTTTACTCAACACAGATATGCTTCTTGATAGTTTCATTAGTATGTATTTTATATGTGATTTCCAATTAATTTTATCATCTATTATTCATCTCATCTCATCTCATTATCTCTAGCCGCTTTATCCTTCTACAGGGTCGCAGGCAAGCTGGAGCCTATCCCAGCTGACTACGGGCGAAAGGCGGGGTACACCCTGGACAAGTCGCCAGGTCATCACAGGGCTGACACATAGACACAGACAACCATTCACACTCACATTCACACCTACGGTCAATTTAGAGTCACCAGTTAACCTAACCTGCATGTCTTTGGACTGTGGGGGAAACCGGAGCACCCGGAGGAAACCCACGCGGACACGGGGAGAACATGCAAACTCCGCACAGAAAGGCCCTCGCCGGCCCCGGGGCTCGAACCCAGGACCTTCTTGCTGTGAGGCGACAGCGCTAACCACTACACCACCGTGCCGCCTCATCTATTATTACCCCAAGAAATTTATTATTAGAAACTATTTCAATATCAACACCATCTACCTGTACATTTATTGCCCTATTTATTTTATAATTATTAAATAACATGATTTTTGTTTTAGACAGATTTAATGATAATTTATTTCGATCAAACGAACTTTTTAACCTGCACAATTCTGAAGAGATTATGTTTTCTAACTCATGTAAATTTGTTCCAGAACAAAACATATTTGTGTCATCTGCAAATAATACCATCTTAAATATCTTTGCTACATTGCACATCTCATTTATATAAAGAATTAACAGTTTAGGACCCAATACTGACCCCTGAGGGACACCACAATCAATATTCAAACGAGTTGAGACAGAGTCACCCAACTTCACAAATTGTGTCCTATTGCTCAAATAACTTTTTATCCAATTTAATACAACTCCCCTTATCCCATATTGTTCCATCTTATTAATTAATATATCATGATTAATAGTATCAAAAGCTTTTTGAAGATCAATAAATATCCCAGCGACATGTTTCTTATCATCTATAGAGTTACTGATTTCTTCAATTGATTCCATTAGTGCCATCTCTGTTGATCTATTTGCTCTAAATCCATATTGACTATCACTGAGTAGTTTGTATTTTTCAATTAATTTATCTAATCTGTTATTGAATAGAATTTTTTTTCAAGAATTTTGGAGAATTGAGGAAGTAAAGAAACAGGTCTGTAATTTCTGAAGTTGTGTTTGTCCCCAGATTTATACAATGCTATTCTCTATATAAACTGATTCCCAGTCTTGTATTAATAAATCATTATTTAATGCAAACATGGCCTCCTCAGGGCGGCACAGTGGTGTAGTGGTTAGCGCTGTCGCCTCACAGCAAGAAGGTCCTGGGTTCAAGCCCCGGGGCTGGCGAGGGCCTTTCTGTGTGGAGTTTGCATGTTCTCCCCGTGTCCACGTGGGTTTCCTCCGGGTGCTCCGGTTTCCCCCACAGTCCAAAGACATGCAGGTTAGGTTAACTGGTGACTCTAAATTGACCGTAGGTGTGAGTGTGAGTGTGAATGGTTGTCTGTGTCTATGTGTCAGCCCTGTGATGACCTGGCGACTTGTCCAGGGTGTACCCCGCCTTTCGCCCGTAGTCAGCTGGGATAGGCTCCAGCTCGCCTGCGACCCTGTAGAAGGATAAAGCGGCTAGAGATAATAATGGCCTCCTCAGTCCTAACTCTTCTATACTTAAGTTTATGGTCTGTCACATTTCTCTTATGATTACAGTCATAAATTGTAAAAACTGGTAGATGATCACTAATATCATTGATTAATATTCCACTTATAATGTTATCTATATCATTGGTAAATATATAATCTATTAAGGTAGCACTATGGTCAGTAATTCTGGTGGGTCTGGTATTTTTTGGGTGGAGACTCATATTGTACATGGTATTAATAAATTCCTCAGTCATACTGTGCTTATTAAGGTTCAACAGATCAATATTAGTATCCCCACAAATGAAGAGAACTTTTTTATTCTCTACTGTAAATGTCTTTTCTACCCAGTCCTTAAACGCCTCTATACTAGTTTCTGGCGCTCTATATATACAGCTAATTAATACATTTCTACTTTTTTCAATATTAATTTCAATTGTTAAACATTCTAATAAGTTATCAATCACTGTTGTCATGCCATCTATTAACTTATAATTCAAATTACAGTCCACATACACTGCCACTCCTCCTCCACCTTTATTTTTCCTGTTTATATAATTAAATTCATATCCAGCCAGTTCGAAATCCACTCCTTTCTCCAGGTCAATCCAGGTCTCTGATATGGCAATTATGCTGAATGGATGAGTAAACTAACTTAAGTATTTCTTGATGTGTTTGAAGTTAGCGTACATGCTTCTGCTGTTGAAGTGTATTATTGATAATTTTCCTGCAGCCTTAGTGGACTGATTGTACTGCTCCTCTGTATAATAGTGGCAATTGTCATTAATGGTTGAAAAAAAAAGTTATTGTCCGGGTCTATGTCATTTTCTATATCCAATAGTTTATGGTCAGTGAATTCATGTGGTTTCAGTTACAGGTTTTCATAATCAACAAGCATTTGCGTGAGCCGAGTAGTGTTCTGGGTAATGGATGAAAGAGTTATTTCGGTGTGTGTCATGGCTGGGTTTGGTGTAGTGTCATGTCAGTATTGATTACCGTACAGTCCCGATAGCATCACTGGTATTTGTCCAAGTCCTCGATGTTCCGTATGACCAGAGCTCTCGCCTCCTCCGGTGTCCCGTTCAGCTTGATGAAAACTTTGCAGTTGGTGATCCATGTTGATTGAATTTTATTTTCCTTCTTCAGATGTCGTGCTTTTCTGGCAATGTCAGCATTGCGTTTTGTCAGGTGCTCGTTGATGTAGACGTTCGTCCCTTTCAGTTTCCTTCCTTGTTTCAGTAGTGCAGCTTTATGTTTCCGGCTGATGAATCTCATGATGATGGTCTGTTTGTCTCTGGTGTTCCTCCTTGGTAGCGGGTGGCGAGCCTCAATGTTATCGCAGTCCAGGTGAATTCCCCTGGACTGCAGGAAAGCAGCTACCTGCTGCTCCGTGGAGCTCACATCCAGCTCCCCAGGCTCCTCCCCGCTGATAGCGGTCACCACCCGAGCGTATGACCGAGGTTTTACCTGGAGCCCGGTGACGACAACGTCGTTCATTCTGGAGTATTGCTCCAGGTCGGCCACTCGGCTTTCCAGGTCGGCGATCTGCTTATCCTTCTCCACATTCTGGATCCACAGCATTTTCACTTCCTCCACCAAGTCCAATATGCTCTTCTGCTGCAGCCTGACAGCAGAAACTTCTTCCATTATGAAGTCAAGTGACTTTTTTATGTCATCGACTTCCTCAGCAGTGGGGATCTTCTTTGGGCCCATATAGCCCGGTAGCAAGTTGCTGGGATAACCAGCTTTCGCCGTCAGCTGTTAGCGCAGCCAGCTGTTCGCCTCACTGCCTTTCTGAATTTTCCCACCAAAGGAAGAGGAAGACAGAAGTGATTAGCAACAGGAAGAGATGATAAATTGAGTTTGCTGAAACGCAATAAAAGTACACCTTTTGAGCTGTCCTGGGCATGCCTCTCATGTCCTCATTTTCCCCTCAAACCATCTGACCATTTGACAGTGTTTCCTGGGACAGATAGGGACCCACCCCTTCTCTCTCTCTTATGCTTCCCCTTCTTTTCCCCACCCTGCCCTGGTCCTACCACCATGGAAATATGGGACCGGTTCCCCCAAAATCAGTTCCCTGAACCTGGGTTCCTCCTTGTTTTCCCTCATCCCCTTTTCCTTTCACCCAGATGTCTTCACTAACTCACTCACTCTCTACACACGTGAAAGCGTCCTTGCCCACCAGGACTGGGGCAAAGCCTGGGCAGGTTTGCAGGTGCAGTTGGGAAAGCCAGGTCGTACCCAGTAAGTGGGAATGCTGATCCAGATTCTTGAGGTGCCTCAGGCTTCCCCTGTTTGAGCAGGAATGTACCACATGAGCATACAAGGAAGAACACATCAGACCTTGGTGGATTTGGGGTGTAATCAGACCACTGTCCTTCAAAGACTAATTCAATGCAGAGTATTGGTGTCTGTCATTATTAAATTTCAGGGAAAAAGAGCATGGAGATGGCAGTTTGTCTTCACTTCAGACAGAGGGCAGGGGGCTTTTTTGTCCCAGGTGGTGGAGTGGGATGAGCGTCCCATGCTGATTTTCAGCTGTGTCTAATCACCAGCAGGTTATTTGTGTCTGTTGTGTGCTTTCAGGAGAAAGAAGCCAGTAGCCAGAGAGAGAGAGAGAGAGAGAGAGAGAGAGAGAGCTGAGTAGAGGCACTGCTGTAACATTTCTGATACAGATACAGCCAGCAGCATGATATGATGCAGACTAGACATGGTGCTGGTAGAGGTACATGCATTATGAATAGGTGAGACATAGCCCCTTTAAATGTTTGTTCAAAAACAAAACATAACCTTCATTACAACCATTGAAATAAACTGATATGATGCATAAATAAGCCATAATTTCTGACAAGGTCAGTTCCATACAGACAAATTTGAGATGAGTTGAAATGTATTAGAATGCTTAAAATATGACAGACTGTGTATTTAAGAAAAAAAAAAAAAAAAAAAAAAGAGTAATTTCGTTCACATTGAAAAAAATTTTAATAAATATGCATAGAATTTTTTTTTTATCCTGTTGCTACTTCTTTGGCACCTGAAGTAGAAAATTCAATAATATTCTTAGTGTATCCACATTCACTGGATATGAGCAATTATATGCTCTGATTGACTACTCTACTACTAGGATATCAGCTCATATACCATGAGTGCCAGAAAGCAGGCACTTATGGATGCAGGCACAGGGGAGACCGGGGCAGAGCAAACTGCAGATGTAGTAATAATAATAATAATAATAATAATAATAATCTGGGTGCGATTTGCTGGGGGGGATGGTGGGGATCATCCCCTCCTCTGGTTTTTTATCTCTGCTGAAAAAAATCCTCGGGGACAACCCAGTCAATAAAACAAACAAACCAAAAAAAAAGTTGACATGACAGGCATGTTGTGACACAGTTTTCTATGGTCTACATTGCACTCACTTTCAAAATGACCCGAAGTGGCAGCTTTGATGTTCACGAACGTCCCCAGCAAATAGATACATTGTAGATAATAACCAGTGTGAACGTGGATTTAGCGCCATGAATCACATCCTTACTGATGAGCGCAACAGAATGAATGTATCCACACTGACAGCCTTCTTTACCTCGCTGTCAATGGGTCAGACGTGCGTTCCTTCCCTGCTGAGAAATTCGCAGAAATGTGGATTAAAGAAGGGCGAAACGCGACGGATAGCGCACCGACGGGAAAGCAGAAAAGGCCACATGAACTGCGCCATCAGAGCAAACTGTTCATTTAGTATTCATGTATTTTAGTGATTTTTGAGTCACTGTCCATTTAATCCGGAGGGAGAGAAACATCACAGCAACGCGACCTTTGTTGTGTGTTAGTGTTTGTGTATTTAGTCAGAGAGATAGGAAGATGAATTTACTATCTCTGGTTTAGTGTTCGTTTTCATTTAGTGTTATTCATTTGATATCATTGGATGTTATTGAGCTGTTAGCCTATTGTTACCTTAATTTTGTGACGTTTCATGATTTTAAAAAAAAACACATCCCCCCTTCTGGTTTTTTGACAAATCGCACCCTGATAATAATAATAATAATAATAATAATAATAATAATAATAATAATAATTTCAATTTATATAGCACCTTTCTCAAAACCCAAGGTCACTTTACAATTATAGGGAAATAAATAAATAAATAAATAAATAAATAAATGTCCACCAGATAGAGGTCAGGATGTCATTCCAATGGTGTAGCAGCCACAGTCCCACCAAAAGGCGCACGAAAACAAGTCCCACACCGCCAGCACAGCCGTCGTGACGCCGCCGGGCAACATCACTCGGAACACCATGCCATGGATTCACAAAGCGAGCACAGACGCATTGCCACGCAGAGTGCTGGTATGTCCTAAACCGCCTGCACAGCCACCGCGACGCCACAGAGCAACATCGCTCGGAACATCACGCCAAGCACTAAAGCACCGCTGCACAGAGTGCTGGACAACCACAATGTTAAAATGAGCAACAAACTCACTGCAGTCCATAGCTAGGAGCACAGGCTTCACCCACGGCGACCCAAGGCCTGAAGGGAACCAACGCCCAAAACTGGGTCCAGAGCTACACCACAACCGGCGGACAAAAACACCCAAACAAAAACAAACATCAAACTACACAAAGGCAAAAAATAAATTTAAAAATAAATAAATGAATGAATGAATAAATAAATAACAAGAGAGAAAATAAAATAAAAAAGCTCCGGTGAGAAGCAGCAGCCAGAATGCGCACGATGTACTCTCACCTGGAAGCGGAAACAGACGGAAAACAAAAAAAAAAAGGTGTAATCCAAATTGGCGTGCAGGAAACGAGATCAGGAACTAGCGAGGGTTGAGCGATCAGCAAACAGAGCAACGTAGACCAGACCATAAGACGAGGCTGAGACAAAATGGGAATACTGGTCAGACACTGATAAACAGGCCATAATCAAATGGCTCCGTACGTTAGACAGAGAGCGCACAAAGCAATACTTCACAAAGTCCAAGTATGAGAGCTGTGCTTATATAAGCGAGGGGCTGATTACTGAACGAGATGCAGGTGATGTGATTAATAATCAGGAGACAGAGGGTGCTGTGGTTCTTGGGGTTTGTAGTTCCAAGCGGCCATGTTTGAAGGCTATTCCGAATTTGTGTCCTCTGAGCTGTTACTGACAGTGAGTAGAGAAAAACAAAATGGTGGAGCATGTTGCTTAAACAACTGAGGACGAAATAAAAACTCTATTTGAAAACAAAACCCTAAAAATTATCAGGTATCTAAAATAAACAGAAATAGCTAAAAGAATACAGTTTCCCCCCCCAATATCTCTTGTTCCACACTCCAGCTCAGTCGGTGGCAGTAATGCACCTTTAAGTTGGTTTGCCAACCGCCAAAAAAACCCTAAAGAAGAAGAAGAAAAACCCCAACAAATCCAAAAAAGCAACAAAATATGGAATAAAAGTCTTTGATGGTAAGAATGTATCTTTTTTATTTTTCAAGAATCATTATTATAGCATTTTTCACTAATTGCTACTGTCACTTTGCCGGTTTGTTTACATTCTAAGCAGAAATGATTTTGTCTGAAGTTTTGCATAAAGTTTTTATTTATCGAATTTGCAAAAAAAAAATGCTCTGTTTCTCAAAATCCAGTGAATGTTGATAGAATAAAAGTTATTCCACTCAATATCATCATACATGACTTATAGCCTACTCTTAACAATGTTTTTAACAATGATGGTGTGCGAACTCCTTTTTGCAGATGACTGTACCTTGATGGCATACTCCCAGGAAGACCTACAAAGCATGGTGGACGATTTCGCCAGAACAGCAAACCGCTATGGCTTAAATATCAGTATAAAGAAAATAGAGGTTATGTTCCAGCCAAAGCCTGGTGGTCTTCCTCAAGAACCAGTCATAAACATTGGCAATGACTAACTGAGGGTTGTACAGAAGTTCTGCTACCTCGGCGGCTTTCTCTCATAGAATGCCCGTATCGACGATGAAATCATAGCACGTATAGGAAAGGCAAGCGCAGCTTTTGGAAGGCTACATCAGAGAGTTTGGTCAGATCATGGAATCTGCCTGAGTACGGAGATAGCCATTTACCGAGCAGTTATTCTAACCACTCTTCTATATGGCTGTAAAAGCTGGACATGGTACAGCCAGCGTGTGAAGAAGCTCGACCAGTTTCACTTGAGATGCCTCCATAAAATCTGTGGGATCTCATGGAGAGACAAAGTGCCAAATACTGCTGTGCTGGAACACTGTGGCATTGAAGGAATTGAAACACTCCTCGGCAGGTGTCAACTTCGCTGGTCAGGGCATCTTGTCCGAATGGAGGACAACCAGATACCAAATGCCCTCTTCTATGGGGAGCTAACAAACAAGCAACACTCTCAAGGGGGGCAGAACAAGAGGTACAAGGATGTTCTGAAGTCTAATCTTAAAGTGCGTGGCATTTCAATCGACACCTGGGAGCAACAAGAGCTTAATCGAGCCGAGTGGTGAGCAACATGCTATGCTGGCACGAAGCACTTTGAGGACTGGCAGATCACCAAGCTTCAAGAACAACGTACAGCTCGCAAGGTGCAGCTACTAGCCCAACCACCAGGAGACACCTTTGCTTGCCCAGACTGCCAACGCTGCTGTCGGTCACAAATTGGACTGCGAAGTCACCAAAGATCTAAGCACAAAGCCCCATAGTCCCGTAGCAGAGAGAAAGAGGTCTGTAGAATACGACGGCTCAGTCCATCACTTGGTGCTACGCGTCTCGTCGGCTACCAACTCATGTACAACTCGATTTCATGGAATAACTTGAATATTTCAATGGTCAATAATTGTCCAAGTACATATTGATTAAGTAACGTCAATGTGACACAACATGTGAAGGTTCTCATGACAAACAGCTGAGTAGAATCTGAATTAAGTTCAACTTCGCACAGGTTCCAACTAAGCACCATGACCAAACTTATATGTTGGTACAACAGTGTAAATCACCAAGGGTAAGAATGTATGACACTGTTCCATGTTTACATACGTTATAATCTCTTGTTCTGAGCTTCATACTTATGCACCTGTGGGAACATTTCTCTGTCTTGTGTGTCATTCCATGCAGTTTCAGGTGTTTAGTGTACACAGCACAAAACATGATGAAATTCTCATCTAAATCCATATGACTGTGGTACGTCCTCGCTTAAAATGAGAGCTGAAGGGTGGAGCAGATGTTTTAAATGAAATGGTTCCTAACAAGCTCCCTAGCTGTTTGAATCGTGAAGCAGCCACACCACTGTGGTGCTCATTAAACTGCTTACAACTGCACTAGCTCTCCCTTTCACATAATCTGTCCTCCATGAACACACATCATATTTTAAATTGCTCACCTGTCATTTACAACATCACAACATAAACACAAAATTCGTGACATGTACACACATACATTTTCATCATCCTCAATTTCTGTCCCTACTGATCTGTTTAACCTTTCAAGCATTTCCTCCTATAGTGATGATACATATCCTCATGTAGTGATGTGCTATTTTTTTCTACATGAACTCACCACAGCGATGTGGGAAGAGAAGATATTTGGCAAGAGATATATAAATATAAAATAATATAAATATGAATATAAAATAAAAGTTCAAGATCATAAAGAAAGGGAAAAGGGGTTTAACTATAAGGTAGTTTTCTTTTAATATTCTTCTGAACATAAACCTTCGATAGCTAATTAACTGCAGTGGCTCAGGATTACTTTGGCAAACCTTTGTCAAGCACTACAATATGGAGTTACATCCACAAATGGCAATTAAAATTTTACTGTGCAAAAACGAAGCCTTATGTTAATGGTGTCCAGAAGCGCTGTCAACTTCTCTGGGCTCAGAGGCATCTGGGATGGACCATCAAATAGTGGAAATGTATTGTGGTCAGACAAATCAGTGTTCCAAGTCTTTTTTTCAGAACTTACACTTCTGTGATGGTAGCATTAAAGGGGAACAGAGGGCAATATATAGAGTAAATATAACAATAAAACACACATTAACGAACCTTATTCAAGACTTACAAGTTTTTTGTTCCAAGGTTGGAAAGTTATAGTGTTTTGAAAGTAGCTCGAGCAAACTATTTCCGCAGTTTGAACAGCCCGCCATGATATTAATTTTATCCAATCAGAATGCACGTTCATTTTCTCTGCGTAACACTCATGACGTATGTATGTGCCCAGTTGTGTTGGCTCATTGAGGTTGGGAATAGCACGTGTGAATCAGAAAGTAGGATGAATTGTACAGTAAGTGATGGGCTACACAATGCCACAGTGTGTTGCTTTCGGGTGTAATAACAGGACCGATGGAAAGCATAACGATCCTCCAGACGTGTCTTTTCACTCATTTCCGTTGAAAAACACCAAGCGAGTTCGAGCTTTCTTCTCTTCTTTCGTCATCACCGGAGTCGAGAGTACCTCTCCTAGGTTCAAACTGGTACCCTTCTAAGCCATAGCCTGCTTGCAGTGTGTCTTGCGGGATCTCTTCGTATGATTCGACAGAGCTGTCGCTTTCACTTGATGCGCCCGACGCCATGATTACACGCTTCTCTCCTAATGCAGTGGGTAGGGCTGACGTCACGGTCTTTTAAAAATGGCGACTCTTGTGCCGTTTAGCGTACCGACTATTATATTTACAATTACCAAGATATTTCGTTGTTTTCTAGTATATAAATTTGATAGAATACTTAAGAATACGTTACTTTGTCACATCAGCAACTGTATATATTATATTTGGTACCCCTTTAATGTAGAAAAGTACATTGAGATTTTGGAGCAACATATGCTGCCTTCAAGAAGACATCTTTTTGAGGGATATTTCAACAGGTCAATGCAAAACCACATTCTGTAGACATTACAAAGGCATGGCTGTGAAAGAAGAGGGTACCTGTTCACTCTGTCCCTAATAGAGAATGTATGACAAATTTTGAAATGAAAAATATAACAATGATGATCCTGTACTGTTGTACACCTTAAGATCTGTTTGCAGGAAGAATGGGACAAAATAACACCTGAAACACGTCATCATTTGGTGTCTTAAGTCCCTAAATATCTTTTAAGTGCTGTGAGAAGGAATAGCAACGTTATAAAGTGGTAAATGCTTTACAGTCCCAACTTTTTTTAAATGTGTTCTAAGAAACAAATTTGAAATAAGTGTTTGTTTGTTTGTTTGTTTGTTTGTTTGTTTGTTTGTTTGTTTTAAATAGCAAATACAATTTGTAAGGTAAAACATCAAATAATGCGCTATTGTATTGTTTTGAGTGCAATACATGTCAAAGATATATATTTTGTGGTATAATTTTGTTAGTTTAATTTATTTTTATTTTTATTTTTCTATTATGGTACCTTTATTGGTCTGTTTTTAATTTTCTGTTGTAATGTACTGTATACTACGTGTCGGACCCCAGGAAGAATAGCTGCAGTTTTGCTGCAGCTAATGGGGATCTTAATAAAACAAACAAGCAAACAAACAAAGATTATTTACAAATCATTGTTTTCAGTTTTAATTTTCTGTTTTAATTTGTGTGTATGTTTTATATACTACTGAGGACCAAATGTCCCCACAGGCACAGTAAAATCTGACAATTTCGACCTTATGGGGATATTTGGATGGTCCCCACAAGGAAATTGTTGTTGTGTTTTTAGACAAAAATTTAAAAAATCAAAATAAAAGAGTCAAAAAGTTTCCTTTTCATTACTAAGGTTAGAGTTAGGTCTGGGTGCAGGCATAGCATTAATTAACTGCGATAATAATTATGTCAATGGAAGGTCCTCACAAAGATAGTGAGACAAGTGTGTGTGTGTGTGTGTGTGTGTGTGTGTGTGTGTGTGTGTGTGTGTGTGTGCGCGCTAATATATGCCTACATTTTCTTACTTACAATAGATATAAAAAGCTATTTTACACCCCTGTTAAAATTGCAGTTTTATGTGGTGTAAAAAATGAAGGCAAGAAAATGTATGTCCAATTTTTCCCCCCATTTTTCATGTGATACAGCAGCCAACAAAATTCAAATGAAAAGCAATGGTAGACTCCTGCCATAAAACACTACTATGAGTGCTAATACAGTGTCTTGCAAAAGTATTAATCCCCCTTGGTGTTTGTCCTGTTTTGTCGCATTACAAGCTGGAATTAAAATTGATTTTTTGGGCAGTTAGCACCATTTGATTTACATAAAATGCCTACCACTTTAAAGGTGCAATTTTTTTTTTGTGACAAACAATAATTAACATAAAAAATCTGGAGTGTGCATAGGTATTCACCCCCTTTCGTATGAAAGCCCTAAATAAGAGCTGGTCCAAACAATTCACTTCACAAGTCACATAATTAGTTGATTAAGTTCCACCTGTGTGCAATCAAAGTGTCACATGATCTGTCACATGATGTCTGTATAAATCAACCTGTTCTGGAAGGACCCTGACTCTGCAACACTACTAAGCAAGCAACATGAAAACCAAGGAGCCTCCAAACAGGTCAGAGACAAAGTTGTGGAGAAGTACAGATCAGGGCTGGGTTATAAAATATATCCCAAACTTTTGAATATCCCAGGGAGCACCATTAAATAAATTATAGCAAAATGGAAAGAATATGACACCACTACAAACCTGACAAGAGAAGGCCACCCACCAAAACTCACAGACCGGGCAAGGAGGGCATTAATCAGAGATGCAACAAAAACACAGAAGAGAACACTGAAGGAGCTGCAAAGATCCACAGCAGAGATGGGAGTATCTGTCCGTAGGACCACTTTAAGCTGTACACTCCACAGAGTGGCCAGAAAAAAGCCATTGCTTAAAGAAAAAAAAAAAGAACACACTTTTGGAGTTTGTACAACAGCATACCAAGAGCAAGAGCAGTTCACCATAAAAAACCCTATGGAGAAAAAATCCAGGACCGTGACGTCGCCCGGTAGGACGCAGCCGGGGCCCCACCCTGGAGCCAGGCCCGGGGTTGGGGCTCGTATGCGAGCGCTTGGTGGCCGGGCCTTTGCCCATGGGGCCCGGCCGGGCTCAGCCCGAAGAGGTGACGTGGGCCCGACCTCCTGTGGGTTCACCACCCACAGAGGTAGCAGTAGGGGTTTGGTGCAATGTGGATTGGGTGGCAGTCGAAGGCAGGGGCCTCGACGACCTGATCCCCGGACACAGCGGCTGGCTGTTGGGACATGGAATGTCACTTCGCTGGGGGGAAAGGAGCCTGAGCTTGTGCGGGAGGTTGAGAGGTACCGGCTAGAGATAGTCGGGCTCACCTCCACGCATAGCTTGGGCTCTGGAACCCAGCTCCTCGAGAGGGGCTGGACTTTCCACTTCTCTGGAGTCGCCCGTGGTGAGCGGCGGCGGGCTGGTGTGGGCTTGCTTATAGCTCCCCAGCTCAGCCGCCATGTGTTGGAGTTTACCCCAGTGAACGAGAGGGTCGCCTCTCTGCGCCTTCGGATTGGGGAGAGGGCTCTTGCTGTTGTTTGTGCCTACGGGCCAAATAGCAGTATAGAGTATCCGGCCTTCTTGGAGTCCCTGGGAGAGGTACTGAGGGGTGCTCAGACTGGGGACTCCATTGTGCTACTGGGGGACTTCAATGCTCACGTGGGCGACGACAGTGACACCTGGAGGGGCGTGGTTGGGAGGAACGGCCTCCCCGATCTGAACCCGAGTGGTGTTTTGTTATTGGACTTCTGTGCTAGTCACGGTTTGTCCATAACGAACACCATGTTCGAGCATAGGGGTGTCCATAAGTGCACGTGGCACCAGGACACCTTAGGTCGGAGGTCGATGATCGACTTTGTAGTCGTTTCATCTGATCTCCGGCCCTATGTCTTGGACACTCGGGTGAAGAGAGGGGCTGAGCTGTCAACTGATCACCACCTGGTGGTGAGTTGGATCCGCTGGCGGAGGAGGAAGCTGGACAGACCTGGCAGGCCTAAACGTATGGTGAGGGTCTGCTGGGAACGTCTGGCCGAGCACTCTGTTGGGGAGGTCTTTAACTCCCACCTCCGGGAGAGCTTTTCCCAGCTTCCGAGGGAGGCGGGGGACATTGAGTCTGAGTGGACCATGTTCTCTACCTCCATTGTGGACGCAGCTGTTCGGAGCTGTGGCCGCAAGGTCTCCGGTGCCTGTCGTGGCGGCAATCCCCGAACCCGGTGGTGGACACCGGAAGTAAGGGATGCCGTCAAGCTGAAGAAGGAGTCCTATAGGGCCATGTTGACCTCCGGGACTCCTGAGGCAGCCGATGGGTATCGGCAGGCCAGGCGTGCTGCAGCTCGGGCAGTTGCGGAGGCAAAAACTCGGAACTGGGAGGAGTTCGGGGAGGCCATGGAGAAGGACTATCGGTCAGCCTCGAAGAAATTCTGGCAAACCGTCCGGCGCCTCAGGAGGGGGAAGCAGTACTCTGCCAACACTGTTTACAGTGCGGGTGGGGAGCTGTTGACCTCGACTGGGGACATTGTCGGGCGGTGGAAGGAATACTTTGAGGATCTCCTCAATCCCACCGTCATGTCTTCCACTGAGGAGACTGAGGCTGATGACTCAGAGGTGGACTCGTCCATTACCCAAGCCGAAGTCACTGAGGTGGTTTGCAAGCTCCTCGGTGGCAAGGCACCGGGGGTGGATGAGATCCGCCCTGAGTATCTCAAGTCTCTGGATGTTGTGGGGCTGTCTTGGTTGACACGCCTCTGCAACATCGCATGGCGGTCGGGGACAGTGCCTCTGGAGTGGCAGACTGGGGTGGTGGTCCCTCTTTTTAAGAAAGGGGACCGGAGAGTGTGCTCCAATTATAGGGGAATCACACTTCTCAGCCTCCCAGGGAAAGTTTACTCCAGGGTACTGGAGAGGAGAATTCGACCAATAGTCGAACCTCGGATCCAGGAGGAACAATGCGGTTTTCGTCCTGGTCGCGGCACACTGGACCAGCTCTATACCCTTCATAGGGTGCTCGAGGGTTCATGGGAGTTTGCCCAACCAGTCCACATGTGCTTTGTGGATCTGGAGAAGGCATTCGACCGTGTCCCCCGTGGTATTCTGTGGGGGGTGCTTCGGGAGTATGGAGTTCGGGGCTCTTTGCTAAGGGCTGTCCGGTCCCTGTACGAACGGAGCAGGAGTCTGGTTCGCATTGCCGGCAGTAAGTCAGACCTGTTCCCAGTGCATGTTGGACTCCGGCAGGGCTGACCTTTGTCACCGGTTCTGTTCATAATTTTTATGGACAGAATTTCTAGGTGCAGCCAGGGGCCGGAAGGAATCCTGTTTGGGAACCACAGGATTTCATCTCTGCTTTTTGCGGATGATGTTGTCCTGTTGGCTTCTTCAAACCAGGACCTTCAGCATGCACTGGGGCGGTTTGCAGTCGAGTGTGAAGCGGCTGGGATGAGAATCAGCACCTCCAAGTCCGAGGCCATGGTTCTCGACCGGAAAAGGGTGGCTTGCCCTCTCCAGGTTGGTGGAGAAGTCCTGCCTCAAGTGGAGGAGTTTAAGTATCTCGGGATCTTGTTCACGAGTGAGGGAAGGATGGAGCGTGAGATCGACAGGCGGATCGGTGCAGCCTCCGCAGTGATGCGGTCGCTTTACCGGTCCGTCGTGGTGAAGAAGGAGCTGAGCCAAAAGGCGAAGCTCTCAATTTACCGGTCGATCTACGTTCCGACTCTCACCTATGGTCATGAGCTTTGGGTAATGACAGAAAGAACAAGATCGCGGATACAAGCGGCTGAAATGAGTTTCCTTCGCAGGGTGGCTGGGCGCTCCCTTAGAGATAGGGTTAGAAGCACAGTCACTCGGGAGGAGCTCGGAGTAGAGCCGCTGCTCCTCCACATCGAGAGGAACCAGCTGAGGTGGCTCGGGCATCTTTTTCGGATGCCTCCTGGACGCCTCCCTGGGGAGGTTTTCCAGGCATGTCCCCCCGGGAGGAGGCCCCGGGGAAGACCCAGGACATGCTGGAGGGACTATGTCTCTCGGCTGGCCTGGGAACGCCTCGGTGTTCTTCCCGAGGAGCTGGCCGAGGTGTCTGGGGAAAGGGAAGTTTGGGCTTCCATGCTTAGACTGCTGCCTCCGCGACCCGGTCCCGGATAAGCGGAAGAAGATGAGACGAGACGAGACAACAGCATATAGCAGACCCCCAAACACATGGAAGAAGATTCTCTGGTCAGACGAGACTAAAATTGAAATTTAAATACAGGGCAATTCTGGAGGAAAACCTGTTTGAGTCAGCTGGAGGTTTGAGACTGGGATGAAGGTTTACGTTCCAGCAGAACAATGACCCTAAACATACTGCTAAAGCTACACTGAAGTGGTTTAAAGGGAAACATTTAAATGTCTTGGAATGGCCTAATCAAAGCCCAGACCTCAATCCAATTGAGAATCTGTGGCATAACTTGAAGATTGATGTACGCCAACACAACCCATCTAACTTGAAGGAATTGGAGCAGTTTTGCCTTGAGGAATGGACAAAAACCCCAGTGGCTAGATGTGCTAAGCTAATAGAGACATACCCCAAGAGACTCGCAGCTGTAATTGCAGCAAAAGGTGGGTCTACAAAGTATTGACTTTGGGGAGGTGAATACCTATGCACACTCCAGATTTCTGTTGTTTTCCCCATCTTAATTATTGTTTGTGTCAGAATAAAACAACAGTTTTCACTTTTAAAGTGGTAGGTATGTTGTGTAAATTAAATGGTGCTAACCCTCCAAAAATCCATTTTAATTCCAGCTTGTAATGCAACAAAACAGGGCAAACACCAAGGAGGATGAATATTTTTGCAAGACACTGTATATTATATTCAAACAGTGCTTTATCAAGGGGTGTGAACACTTATGCAACCATGTTTTTGTGAGTTATTTTCTTTTTCATTTTCCTAAATTATTTCTATTTATTTTAATCTTGAATTTTGTTGCCATATCACATTAAAGGCAGGCAAAGTTCTGAAATGATTCATCTTGGTTTCTTTTTTACATCACAAAAACCTGCAGTTTTAACAAGTGTTTGAAATATCTTTTTATATCCATTGTATGTAAGCAAATGCAGTCATATCATTACATTGAAATGATTCATAAGGGAAAGGGCTCTTGGCCATCAGTTGGTTGACAACTCATGTCTGGCTGAACAGATGGCTGTTGACTTGCACAAACCAGGTAATGGTTATTTAAAATTCAAAAAGTAAAAAGAAAGCCTTAATAAAAAAAAAATGCTTTAAAAGTTTGAAAAAAATTGCCAGACATGACCATATCAGCATACATCCAAAACAACACTGAAATCACTCTTGGACAACAAAATCAATGTTCTACAATGGTAGTGCTTCAAACTCTACTGAAGAAAGCAGTCTAAGATTATAAAGGAGATTGAAAAGTTCTGCATGGCGGCAGAGTATTGTTTAAAAAAAGCCTTGTAACACATTACAGGAATCAACTCAGTGCTGTTTTCCTCTCTAACAAAGACTCAGTGAAATCCTAACTGTGGGACTACTGAATAAAAAAAAAAGGCTAAAAGGAAACTCTAAAGCATCAAGTATCATTTATGAGTTATTCATTTTATATATTAATTTGTGCTCATTTTCAAGAAGGGTGCCAATAAATTTGTTGACTATTGCCTATTTATGAAATACTTTTCAGGATTGTAAGACATAATGTCATAGCATTGATTCTAGTATTACAGCTGTATTACAACGCTTATTAATAACAGTTTATTATATGTACTGTATAGTACATGGTGGTACGGTGGTGTAGTGGTTAGCACTGTTGCCTCAGAGCAAGAAGGTTTTGGGTTTGAGCCCAGCAGTCGGCGGGGGACTTTCTATGTGGAGTTTGCATGTTCTCCCCATGTATATGTGGGTTTCCTCCGGGTGCTCTGGTTTCCCCCACAGTCCAAAGACATGCAGGTTAGGCTAATTGGTGGCTCTAAATCGTGTGTGTGTGTGTGTGTGTGTGTGTGTGAATGGTTGAGAGGATAAAACCTCTATAATAATCCAGTAGAAGGCAACAGGAAACCACTACTGTAATGTTCCCTAGAGACTTTGATGGCTGAAGCCGTCAGAGCGGCCACGTCACTGTGGATATACTATATATTTGTTTTTCTCTTTGTAGACGTACAACATGGCCCTGGTGGAATTAAGGCTGGAATTTGCAGTGCTAATTTCTAAATGTGACATATGCTGAGGGAGGAGGAAGTATTTAAATCCTCAGTCAGCAGAACCAGCAGTACAGGCTAAAGTTTAAGTGGTTGCAGTTTTGCATTCCTCTCTTGGGTCATTTTGAGAAAGGCCATGGCTAAAGAAATGTATCACAAAACCCTTGTATTGTTTCTCTGCTTCACTTTTTAAGATTTATTTTTTGCTAGCTTGCTTACATTTTGACAATAGTAATCTCATCTCATCTCATCTCATCATCTCTAGCCTCTTTATCCTGTTCTACAGGGTCGCAGGCAAGCTGGAGCCTATCCCAGCTGACTACGGGCGAAAGCGGACAAGTCGCCAGGTCATCACAGGGCTGACACATAGACACAGACAACCATTCACACTCACATTCACACCTACGGTCAATTTAGAGTCACCAGTTAACCTAACCTGCATGTCTTTGGACTGTGGGGGAAACCGGAGCACCCGGAGGAAACCCACACGGACACGGGGAGAACATGCAAACTCCACACAGAAAGGCCCTCGCCGGCCACGGGGCTCAAACCCAGGACCTTCTTGCTGTGAGGCGAGAGCGCTAACCACTACACCACCGTGCCGCCTGACAATAGTAATATTATGTGCCATTCTCAAATGTCTCCTCAATTCTCTTTTTTTTCATATCACCCAAAATCCAAGTTCCTAAGTGAATACAAAGACACTAGCATCCAATATAAACTCTGTGCTGTAATAGTCTCTTGCTTGTCTTTGAAGCACTCCCGGTAGCTGTACAATATGCAAGAAGGACATTTTCATTTATTACAAATTTAGATTTAATTTGAAATTCAGAGTCGGTGAAGGCTCTCTTGCAGACTTCAGAAAGTGCCGTCTGGACTTGATATTAAATTAAATGAAGAAATGGTATGATTCAGGTCCATGTGTGGGTGACCAAGATGAGATGTGCAGAGAAGAAACAGACAGGACAGTAACTCACTTAAACCCCCAGGCTGAGAGTGTTGGGAAGTTCCACATTTAGTGTCTTTGATCACTTCTATTTTCCTGGCAGACATTTCTTGAAAGCTTCTATTATATCCACCCCTGAGTTCACTCTGATATTCACATCCTCCCTTCCATATTTCTCTACATTCCCCTCCAAATCAACAACAACTTGTAATTAGCGACTCTGCAACAGAGGCTCACTTTCACATTTTAATTGCTTTTGCCAGCTGATGTCTAAGGCCCTACATGGGGTGTGAAAAGGTTGGGGGAAATATGCTCTGTATATTAAGATGTAGCTATTTTGGGACAGCAATACTGCCTGTATCACAGTATTAACTATGAAACATTTTTGCTGTATATTTATGCAAATTCATGAAATTTAGAGCTCCAAAGTATTGGCTGTTTAGTAATGAAACAGAAAAAACTTTCAAAATTGCATATGTATGTAAAAGTAGTGGCAGGTTGGCATGAGTAAAATGTTAATATATTTTAGAAGAAGAAGAAGGTAGAATTTTCAAATACAGGCATAAGGATTATCTGCTTTTTAGAAGGGACAGATGGCTAATTGGCCATTAGAATGATTCTTCTTAGCCCACTTGGCACTGAACTGAATGAGTGATGAATGGCCAACATGAACTCACATATTACTCCTGTATATAAGGACCCAATTTCCTTATCAAGTGTGACCGAAACCTTGTGGTTGGATCCCCTTTGTGTCCCTGTAATGAGCAGTTGGGTAGTTGGAGCTCCACGGGGTGTATCTCGTTAATCATGAGGGTGTGAACAGTCTCACTTCAACCCACATTGTTAAAGAAAAAAAATCCACCCTGAATGACTTGCACAAATTCATAATTAATATGTCATATTCAATGGCTTCCAGCATTTCTGAGTTGACTTTTTTTTGGATGAAACTTCTGTCACTGACATGGTCCATTTTCATTTGCTTATTAAAGCGTTCCTGCGTTCACTATACCTGTGTCTAAATGCGCTCACTCATTCACTACTCCCTATATAGGGAATTACTACATAGAGGACTATATAATGAGCTCACTGGTAAAATGAAAAAAACGCTTTCGGACACTAGTCCGTCACGCTGGTATTTACGTCATTACTGTCGTGCAATTAAAACATGCCAGATCAGCCAGCTGGTGGGTTTTCAAAATAATAAATCCATGCATGTATTTTTGTGATTAAAAACATATTATACTGAGCATATTTCCCACATTAATCAATATAATGTACTTGCATCTTTCAGTTTTTTTTTAAATCAAGGCTGAATACTTTCTTCTTTGCTGCTGCCTTTTAGTAAATCAAATTTGAGACTTTTAATTTGGTTTATTTCAGCACAACCGCAATACATGGTGGGATATACTGCTTTGGTTAGTGACCATCAGTTGTATACTACTTTTCATGATGCATTGTGGGATACTTTGAGTGCACTATATAGGGTGTAAATAATCCTCACTAAGGTTTCGGACAGCACTACAAAATGGCGCCCCCACTATATAGTGCCCTATGTAGTGAGTAAGGAGCGATTTCGGACACAGGGTACAACTCCCATTCACTTCACTTACAATCATCTGAATATTGATTTCACACACCTGTTTCCAATAATGTCCTCACCGTATGATAGCACAATTCTTACAAGGGGGAGGGGCTTGACCAAGCTGCGGCCATGCTAGCTGTGTGTGAACAGTAGCAATGGCAATACTGATACTGATCTACATACTGACAGAAAATTATGGACACACAAAAATAAATATGAGAAATACATAACATAAGAAGAAATGACCACTAATCAGGTTCCTTCACAAGTCTAAATAAGGGAGTGGGAAAATGTGTGTACAACACTAGTAGTATAGTATAGTAGTATAGTGTTTGCGTGCACACACATACTCGCTGCTATCAGCGCCTATAGCCACGCTGCTAAGACAAAACCCCGTTCTCCCTCGGACTCCTTTCGTAAACTCAACGTGACACAGAGAACAGAGAGTGAGAGTGTTCGGAGTGGTAGTTTACGAACGTATAATACCCTAGGCTTGAACATGCACTCCATAACCAAAGAGGATAGAAGCAGCAACTACAGCAACATATCGCTTATCCAACAGAAGACATGCATTGCGGAGCAATAGTCAAACATAAGCTCATAAGTTACAGTCAATTTCCAGACTAAACTCAGTTTAACAGAGCATGCTGCATGCTCTTTAGTTTTGTAGTAAATAAAATTAAGCCACTGCGTCTTCAGGGGCTCTCCCGTCGGCAGTAAAAACAGACTCTTTTCTGTGTTGTCACATCCATGTACAGCGCAATTTCCATGTTTCGCTCGCTTAGGTGATGCCATGTTGTTGTGTCCTCTATGGTCTCCTCACTACAACTGGGCGGGGCAATCCATACAGTGGGTGGGAATCCAGAGGGGGGGCGTGGGGATCATCTCCCTTGCTGACGTAGTAAAGGGAAGAGCTTATCAACGCACCGTTTTGACACGCCATTCTCAAATGTTGGGCATAGTTTGGTTTACACATTATGAAATTTCTAGCCACTGGGGTGACTTAAGAAGGTCAGAGGAACTCATTTTAACGTTAAAAAACCTCAGAAAGTGAAAATTTCATGCCATGGGACCTTTAATAAAACCTCAAACTGCTTTTACAGTGGTGCTTGAAAGTTCGTGAATCCTTTAGAATTTTTTATATTTCTGCATAAATATGACCTAAAACATCATCAGAATTTCACACAAGTCGTAAAAAAAAACCTAAAATAAATAAATAATAAGTTCAATTTATATAGTGCCTTTCTCAAAACCCAAGGTCGCTTTACAATTATAGGGAATGAATAAATAAATAAATTAAGTAATTAATAAAAAAAAAATAGTCCACCAAATAGAGGCCAGGATGTCATTCCAATGGTGTAGCAGCCACAGTCCCGCCAAAAGGTGCACGAAAACAAGTCCCACACCACCAGCGCAGCCACCGCGCCATCGCCGGCAACATCATTCGGAACACCAAGCCATGGATCCACAAAGCGAGCACAGACGCACCGCCATGCAGAGCACCGGTACATCCCAAACCACCTGCACAGCCGCTGCGACGCCACCAAGCAACATCGCTTGAAACACCATGCCAAGCATTAAAGTACAGAGTGCTGGACAACCACGATGTTAAAATGAGCAACGAGCTCACTGCAGTCCATAGCTAGAAGCACAGGCATCACCCACGGCGAACCAATGCTTGGAGGGAAACGATGCCCAAAACTGGGTCCGGAGCTACACCACAACCGGCGGACAAAAACACTCAAACAAAAACAAACATTAAACAACACAAACACAAAAAAATAAAATAAAAAAAAGAGAAAAAATAAAATAAAAAAGCTCCAGTGAGAAGCAGCAGCCAGAATGAGCACGACGTATTCTCAACTGGAAGTGGAAAAAGGATACTAAAAGTAGATAAAAAGAACCCAGTTAAACAAATAAGACAAAAATATTATACTTTGTCATTTATTTATTGAGGAAAATGATCCAATATTACATATCTGTGAGTGGCAAGAGTATGTGAACCTTTGCTTTCAGTATCTTGTGTGACCCCCTTGTGCAGCAAGAACTGCAACTAAACGTTTGCGGTAACTGTTGATCAGTCCTGCACACCGGCTTGGAGTAATTTTAGCCCATTCCTCCATACAGAACAGCTTCAACTCTGGGATTTTGGTGGGTTTCCTCACATGAACTGCTCGCTTCAGGTCCTTCCACAACATTTCAATTGGATTAAGGTCAGGATTTTGACTTGGCCATTCCAAAACATTACCTTTATTCTTCTTTAACCATTCTTTGGTCGAACTACTTGTGTGCTTAGGGTTGCTGTCTTGCTGCATGACCCACCTTCTCTTGAGATTCAGTTCATGGACAGATGTCCTGACATTTTCCTTCTGAATTCGCTGGCATAATTCAGAATTCATTGTTCCATCAGTGATGGCAAACCGTCCTGGCCCAGATGCAGCAAAACAGGCCTAAACCATGATACTACAACCACCATGTTTCACAGATGGGATAAGGTTCTTATGCTGGAATGCAGTGTTTTTCTTTCTCCAAACATAATGCTTCTCATTTAAACCAAAAAGCTCTATTTTGGTCTCATCCATCCACAAAACATTTTTCCAATAGCCTTCTGGCTTGTCCACGTGATCTTTAGCAAACTGCAGATGAGCAGCAATGTTCTTTTTGGAGAGCAGTGGCTTTCCCCTTGCAACCCTGCCATGCACACCATTGTTATTCAGTGTTCTCCTGATGGTGGACTCATGAACATTAACATTAGCCAATGCGAGAGAGGCCTCCAGTTGGTTAGAAGTTACCCTGGGGTCCTTTGTGACCTCACTGACTATTACATGCTTTGCTCTTGGAGTGATCTTTATTGGTTAACCACTCCTGGGGAGGGTAACAATGATCTTTATTGGTTGACCACTCCGGGGGAGGGTAACAATGATCTTGAATTTCCTCAATTTGTACACAATCTGTCTGACTGTGGATTGGTGGAATCCAAACTCTTTAGAGATGGTTTTGTAACCTTTTCCAGCCTGATGAGCATCAACAACACTTTTTCTGAGGTCCTCAGAAATCTCCTTTGTTCGTGCCATGATACACTTTCAAAAACATGTGTTGTGAAGATCACACTTTGATAGATCCCTGTTCTTACATAAAACAGGGTACCCACTCACACCTGATTGTCATCTCATTGATTGAAAACACCTGACTCTAATTCCACCTTCAAATTAACTGCTAATCCTAGAGGTTCACATACTTTTGCCACTCACAGATATGTAATATTGGATCATTTTCCTCAATAAATAAATGACCAAGTATAATATTTGTGTCTCCTTTGTTTAACTGGGTTCTCTTTATCTACTTTTAGGACTTGTGTGAAAATCTGATGATGTTTTAGGTCATATTTATGCAGAAATATAGAAAATACTAAAGGGTTCACAAACTTTCAAGCACCACTGTATATCCTACTGCTGTCTGCATCTGTGAAAGATTAATTTGGCTACATGATGGATGTAGCAGGAAAGGAAAGCCAGCATGATGCCATGCCAAGTCAAAGGAGACTATTGGGAGAACAACAGCAACTCTTTGGTGAGCTCGATGCCAAATTAAATCAACTCACCAGCACATTTCCCAAGTGCTCCTAAACCATGCAAAACCACAAGTGCACAATTCTTTCAAACATTCTCCACCCCAACAAGTTTTCAGGTATTCCCTCTCTGAGCAGAGGCTTCCTGCTTCAATGTTCCCTGTATTTTGCTGGCCAAACAAGCATCACAGATCAACAGAAGATCGCACAATTTCTTAATTTACTCACAGATAAAGCTCTCAAATGGGCCATAGCTGTGTATGAGAGGCTGTGAGTCAATACCTTCTTATAATCACTGCAATCTGAGTCTTTTGTTGAGTCTTTGACCATGTCCCCAAGGGGAAAACAGAAGGTGAGCAGCTCCTCGCAATCATGCAGGCGAGGCGACATGCAACTGAATATGCTTTGGAATTCTGTACACTCCATGCAGGTTGTATAAACCAGCACTAAAGGCTGTGTTTTGACAAGGTTTGTATGTTGAAGTGCTCAAAGAGTGAGACTGTCATGAGATATCTCTCAATATCTGATATGAGGTACCTCTCAATTCACTTATCGACCTTGCCATCTGCCTTGACAACATCATCAAAACTGCTCTGCTTCCCAGACAGCCATCAACCTCCCAAATATCCCAGATCAGTTTGAGCCCATACAGATTGCTAGAGCCAAGTTAACTCTTGCTGAGCATGAGGAAGGAGAGGCTGTGCTTTTACTGTGGAGGAGCAAATAATTTCGTGTCACAGTGCAGCATGCATCAGGAAGGCTCCACTCCATTAACCTTGGTTGAGAGAACCACTACACCCACAAACACACCAATGTGAGTCAATCCAAATTCTTATCTCACCAATACTTTACTCTCAATATACTGATAAAGCACTCATGATCCAACTCTGTACTCTCAGCCTCAATCGACTCAGTAGCAGCTGGAAACACAGTGCTCAAGCTCAAGTAACCTATAAAACCACTTCAGCATCCTCTCTTGATCAAAGCCATCAATGGGGGGCTCATTGGAACTAGCATGATCACCCCATGAACCAAATCTCTTCTCCTTCAAGTCAGCACCTTGCACCATTAATTCATCTCTCTTCTCATCCCAGCAGCTACTAAGCACCCCGTAATCTTGGGGTTCCCATGGATGCAACACCATGATCCACAAATTTCATGGCAGGATAAGAAAATCACTCACTGGTCTAAAACCTCTCAGCAACACTGCTTACACCTGTCCCATGTGATTGTCAACCACAGTGGAAAGCCCAAATGTTCCAGAGACCACAGTTATCCCTGAAGTATATTACATTCAAGGAATGCTTCAGTAAAGACAAAGTCAGTGGTTTACCCCCACACAGATCCTATGACTGTGCAGTTGACCTCCTCCTGGGCACCATGCCACCATATATACCCACTATTCCTCATTGAGTGACATGCTATGGAGGAATATGTACAGGAAGCCCTCCAATAAGGGTACATTTGCCCATCCACTTCACCAGCCTCAGCTGGGTTTTTCTTTGTGGAGAAAAAAAGGAGGGGGCCTCATACCATACCTCAATTACTGGGGATTAACCCAAATCACAGGAAAGTACCTTATCCACTCCCTCTGGTTCCCTCTAGAACAACTTTGCCAATAACTCAGCCAAGATTTTTACCAAGCTTGACCTCCAGATTGCTTACAACCTAGTGTGCTTTTGACAGGGTGGAGTGGAAAACTGCCTTTAGTGCCACCTCTGGCCACTTTGAGTACTGTCTTATAGGCTCACTTGTGCCTCTGTCTTCCAATGCCTAATCAATTATGTGCTGAGGGATATACTTGGGAAATTTGTCATTGCATATATCAACAATTTTATTTACTCTCCTTCCTTCGAAAGTCATGTTAACCACGTAAAGCAAGTATTGTCATATCTATTGGAGAATCAGTTCTATGTAAAGGGAGGGATAACTTTCTTGGGTTATGTCATTAGTAAGGAGGGGGTCACCATGGACAAAGCCAAGGTGTCAGCAGTCACAAAATGGCCTACTCCCATACTCCAAGGAGCTTCAAAGCTTTTTGGTTTTCTTCAATGCTGGTAAGAAACCTAAGCTTTGTCCATTACCATTTTTCTCAAAGAATCTGTCCTCTGCTGAGAGAAATTATGACATTGGTTACTGAGTTACTGGCAGTTAAGCCAGCTCTGAAGTAGTGGCACCAATGGCTGGAGGGAGCAGCTAACTTATTCAGGATCATAAGAACTTGGACTATCTGAAAACTGCCAAATGTCTTAACCTTCACGAAGCCTGATAGTCCCTATTCTTTACCAGGTTTCATGTCGTGCTTTCATACAGACCAGGTTCCAAGAACACTGAAGCCAATTCACTGTCACATATCCACATATCCAATGTCACATATCCATAATAACAATAATGCTGGGCTGCCAACTCTCACGCAATGAGCGTGAGACATACGCATTTGATTGTCTTCAAATGCTCACACGCCATACCTCCGATTTCTCACGCTAGAAAAAAAATCTAGTTTATCTATCTGATCTAGGCTACCTATTGCGTCGTGCCAACCACTTGCGATCGATCAATTACGCCTTACGCACGGCTAAACAGGCAGAGAGGTGTTCCCTTCTGTACACACTCCCCTATGGTAGGTGGCACATCTAATGATGCTGCACTCACCGGAAGTTGGATAATTGCCTACTGTCAATTTAGAGGAAGAGGAGGGAGAAGAAGGTATCCAAGTTGAAGACGGGTGTCTCAGACAGGTTTGTACGTATGTACGCCGATGTGTGGCGTTACTGGCGTAATTATGAACTTATATAAAGTTTCTTAATTGTTTTAGCCTATAAGTGTTGTGAGAATATTTAATGCCATTTCGAGAGCTGTGTATTAGGCATGCTAAATCATTATAGGCCTACTGCCGTGCCACAGCCTCTATCTTCCCCAACAAGCAGCACGGGAGAGCACCTCCTTAGCACACGTTTATTAAGGCGCATTTTTAGTTTGTTTACTGTATGTTATCATACTTTATGACTTTATTTGAAGCCATACTGGAAATGTTGTAAAATAAAGCAAGTAAGAGATAATATTACAAATGCAAGAAGAGCCATTAGCCACCATACCTATTGTTTATTTACAGGTTATTTATTTTTAATTATTTATGATGTATGTAATTGCTCAGTTAAAGTAAATAAAGCATGGTCACCTGTAATATCAAAGAACTTGAACTTGTTGTGAATAATAAAAAAAAAGACAGAGAACAATATACTGAGGAGACAGGGTTTCAAAGAGGGCAAGACAGGTAGAGAATATTTGTCAGATAACAGGCCCTGATGAATGCTCTATTACTAAAAAGAAACATAGATAAGAAATAAATTAATAAGAAATATATTAATATAGCTTATTTAAGTATGACCAAAATTTTTAAGCCCAACTTTGTGTGCACATTCCCACCTATGGCCAAGGTTCAGCTTTTTGTGTTTCAATACTGTTCAAACTTAAAGTGCCATTCCACCATTGGATGTATTTTTTAGCATCAAATACAATATATTTTATGACAACATGACTAGACAGAGAAATCTTTTAGCTTCAAAATGATATATCAAACATAATTTTTTGACAACGACAAGTATATTAATTTTGCGACCAAAGTCACCTACCTTTTTAATTTCCGCGCAATAGTGAAACGTGATGTCATCGGCAGGTTCCCCTTCTTGTGTACCACGTCACGTGTGACGTGGCACAGATTATCAGCAATGGCGGAAAACAAAATAGTTCAGATTTCTTGTTGAATCTATTTGTACAATCACTCACACAACAGTTTTCTCACTTTTGATCTTTTGTGTGTGTGTGTGTGTGTGTGACATTAGAACTGTGTTACTTCTGTCTAGGGTGCAGACACACGCGTTCCCGCTATTGTACATTACTGCACCCTCTGCTGTCTAAACAGTGCAATTACAGCGAAGAAAAACTAAGATTACCTAGCCTGATAACAAACATGACTCATTTTTTATTTCATCGATTCGAATCATTATAAATTCGTATCGTGATTTATCTTTACACAATATATCATTGCATGCCTACAAATTGCATTTGCATCTGTGACAATATTGTCATAGATCACTAACAACCAGGACGTGTTGTTGACCCCGCTCCCTAACCCAACACAATAGATGCACTGCATTCTGTAAATTTTGTTGTCAACCTACTTCTCAATTGGATTTCTCATCACTAAAAATCTCTTACTCCTTTTGTTTTAGGCATTAACAGAGAAATATAAGTCTTATTGAAATGGTTTCATTTTTTTCCTATTAAACACTTGTTTGCACTAGCAATGTCCACCTGTGATTTCAGAGCATCAAACAACTGCTAGCTTACTAGAATAAAGAAAATACAGCACCAACCAACAAATCACCACCAGAATCACAAAGCACATCACAAATATTTAAGCATAAACATAAATATGGTTCAGGATGGATTTTTTTTAACACATTTAATAACCTTCAGTCTTTCATGTCATACATGGACACAAACACAAAAAAGCTGCTGCTGCAGCCACTATTACACCAAGTCAAAACATGAGCCAAACTTATTTTTTCATCCTTTTTTCCATTTCTTTTTCAAAATATGGTATAATTATACTGTATCTAAGTAGATTTTTTTAATCTAAATTTCAGAGTAACTACATACATTTAAAGCATTTCTGCAGAATTTTGGCAGCCCCAAATAACATGTCTGGCCCTATTGTTTGAAAAAAATTGGTTTCTGTATTAAATATCCATGGCTAATACATCGATGAATCATACCGTTAAAACCACCTGCCTAATATTGTGTAGGTCCCCCTCGTGATACAAATCCAGCTCTAACTCATCGAAGCATGGACTCCACAAGACCTATGAAGGTGTGCTGTGGTATCTGGCACCAAGACATTAGCAGCAGGTCCTTTATTGTCCTGTAAGTTGAGAGGTGGGGCCTCTATGGATTGGAGTTGCTTGTCCAGCATATCCCACAGGTGCTCATTCAGATTGAGAGCTGAGGAATTTGGAGGCCAAGTCAAAACCTTGAACTCTTTGTCGTTCCTCAAACCATTCCTGAACAATTTTTGCAGTGTGGCAGGGCGCATTCTCCTGCTGAAAGAGGTCACTGCCATTCGGGAATACTGTTGCCATGAAAGGTTGTACTTGATCTACAACAAAGTTTAGGTAAGTGGTACACAGTACATGTAGTAACATCCACATGAATGCCAGGACCCAAGGTTTTACAGCAGAACATTTCCCAGAGCATCACACTTCCTCAATCAGCTTGCTTTCTTCCCATAGTGCATCCTGGTACCATCTCTTCCCCAGGTAAGCAATGCACACACACACACACACACACACACACACACACACACACACACACACACACACTGTGTATTTATTCTTTTGGGATAATGTACTATTTCTGCAATCTACATGATATAAAAAAATAATAATCATAAAAAAAGTGATTCATCAGACCAGGCCACCTTCTTCCATTGTTCCATGGTCCAGTTCTGATGGTCATATGCTCATTGTAGGTGCTTTCAGAAATGGACAGGGTTCAGCATGGGCACTCTGACCAGTTTGCAGCTATGCAGCCCTGTGTTCTGACACCTTTCTATCATAGCCAGCATTAACTTTTTCGGTCGTTTGTGCTACAGTCGCTATTCTGTGGGACTGGGCCATACAGGCTAGCCTACATTCCCCTTGCATATAAATGAGCCTTGAATGCCCATGTCCATATCTGTGGTTCATCGGTTATCCTTCCTTGGACTACTTTTGATAGATACTAACCAATGCATACTGGGAACACCCCAAAAGATCTGCCATTTTGGAGATGCTCAGACCCAGTCATCTAGCCATAACAATTTGGCCCTTATCAAACTCACTCAGATCCTAACGTTTGCCCATTTTTCCTGTTTCCAACAACTCTTCCACTTCCTACCTCCATCAATTTACATCAACTTCAAGATCTGACTGTTCAGTTGCTGCCAAGTATATCCCACCCCTTGACAGGTGCCACTGTAAAGCACATAATCAATGTTATTCACTTCACCGGTCAGTGGGTTTAATGTTATGGCTGATAGGTGTACATGATTGGTTTGGCTTTGTTAAAACAGCGCTCAATTAATTGAACACAAAGCTAAGCAAATAAGACAACAGCAGGGGACATCTTCCAATGAGGTTTGGGTAGGATGGTGTGTGTGCGTGCGTGTGTATATTTTATTCATAACACATATAAAAAGTGCAAGCAGTTTTGAAAGGTGATCTTTAAAGGTAGACTGCCTTTCAGATTTCTCAAATTTAGGCCACAAAAAGAATTTTCCCTGACACCCAATTATTTTTTTAGTGGACCGAAAGCTACTGAATTCAAATCACAGACTTCTGATTTTATTACTTTTTTTCCTAAAAGAACAATTAATGAATTTAGAGCCCCATGGCCCTAAATTCTCTGCCATTTGTTTCTTGCCTCACTGTGACCTAATTCAAGATACTACGTCATGCATCACACAGTGGGCTTACCCCATTTACACAAAGCATTGTGGGATACAAATTTGAAACAAGAGAGAAAAATGGAGGGTGTGAGTGTGCGAATAAAACGTGGAAGACCGACTACAATAACGGAAAGCTAGAAGAAAAGACGTTATGTTGCGAAGGAAAGGAAACGCAGGACCAAATTAATAAATATCAGAGGTCAGTGAGCACCTCGGTGTGATCAGCTGTTCGGTTAGTGACAGAATGATGTAACTGTCAATGCACGGTCAAGGTAAACCTGTAGATGGCAGTAAATCAACACTGGATGCCAGCTGCTGTAAAACCTGAAAGATGAAGACGACGACAGCTCAGGTAAGCATGCACATGCACACACAGGCTTCCTCTGGCTGCTCGACTGCCCGAAGCGAGCAATTTCATGCACATTATTTGCTAGGGAATCCCCTCAAATTAAATAACTTCCCAGCTACAGACTGGCCTGGTTTTTTTTAAAGATATTACAAAAATAAACATATATCACAGTGACCAAATTTCAAAGGGAACTAAATTTCACCGATTTTATGAAATCGAAAGGCTGTATTACTTTAAAGGGATCTTTAAAGGGTTTATATCTCTTGGCAGTATATGGCCAACTGAAAAACGGTATGAATCCGACGTGTTCCCCAGCACTTTTCAAAATAAACCGATGCCCAAGGAATTAATAATAATAATAATAATAATAATTTATATAGCGCTTTTCTCAAAACCCAAGGTCGCTTTACAATTATAGGGAAAAAAAAAGTCCACCAAATAAAGGTCAGGATGTCATTCCAATGGTGTAGCAGCCACAGTCCCACCAAAAGGCACACGAAAACAAGTCCCACACTGCCAGCACAGCCGCTGCAACAGCACCGAGCAACATCACTCAGAACACCATGCCATGGATCCACAAAGCGAACACAGACGCACTGCCATGCAGAGCGCTGGTATGTCCCAAACCGCCTGCACAGCCACCGCGATGCCACAGAGCAACATCACTTGGAACATCACACCAAGCACTAAAGCACTGTTGCACAGAGCACTGGACAACCACGATGTTAAAATGAGCAACAAGCTTAACAATTATTACAGAATTGTCAAGCCATCTCACTGTAGGTCCGGAAGATCAGATTATATTGTCTTTTCCTCCCCAGACTCAATGTGGCAGCGGGGGCGTAGTCAAGCATCGGTCTGTGACCGGAGGGCGGAGTCAAGGAAGGTAAGTGGCAGAATCACTACACCTGATGTCAATTAACCTGTGTTTGTGTGTCTTCCCAGCGATCACGCCCTATATAAGGAGAGAGAGAGCAGAGGAAGTGAGCTCTCTCCCCAACCAGACGGCTGATGAGTGTGTGCGTGTATCTGAGTGTCTGGGAGAGTAAAACGCTGAAAAGTGTTGGAATAAAGAGTTTTTGGAAACTCAGTTCTGGCCTGCCGTGCTTCTGTGCTCCACCCACCTGCGCAAAGTTCTACACTCAATCATTAATTTCTCATCTCATCTCATTATCTCTAGCCGCTTTATCCTGTTCTACAGGGTCGCAGGCAAGCTGGAGCCTATCCCAGCTGACTACGGGCGAAAGGCGGGGTACACCCTGGACAAGTCGCCAGGTCATCACAGGGCTGACACATAGACACAGACAACCATTCACACTCACATTCACACCTACGATCAATTTAGAGTCACCAGTTAACCTAACCTGCATGTCTTTGGACTGTGGGGGAAACCAGAGCACCCGGAGGAAACCCACGCGGACACGGGGAGAACATGCAAACTCCACACAGAAAGGCCCTTGCCGGCCACGGGGCTCGAACCCAGGACCTTCTTGCTGTGAGGCGACAGCGCTAACCACTACACCACCGTGCCGCCCTCAATCATTAATTTGAACCACAAAATCCAAAGCAATGTAGCTTTAAACATTTTGCTTGTTCATTGCTTTTGTAACTCTGTGTGTGTGTGTGTGTGTGTGTGTGTGTGTGTGTGTGTGTGTGTGTGTGTTTTTTTTTTCCTCTGAGCCATGCCTTGCCTTCATGCTGCCATTGTAGATTTAAATGGGTGATCCTAGAGCTGAGTGTATGGTCATGCTCTCTGGCCCTGTTTAAAGCCCAGGGGATGAGCTGAGACTGAGGTCTGACTTTACTTAATCACATGGTCTAAGCAAGATTTGGAAAGGTTCCACATGATGGGAGGCAGTATGTGCACACATGCCACAAGGGAAAAGAGGTGCAAGAAGCAGAGAGAGAGAGAGAGAGAGAGAGGGAGAGAGAAAGAGAGAGCAAATCACACTTGGTAATCTCAACCTCCTGAGGGAGCTGGTATCTTCAGGGGGCATCTTTCACTTGATGATCCCACTCATCACCTACCTCCACACTCTCTCTCTTTCTCTACCTCTTTCTCCCACTGAAACTCCCAGGAGCTCGCTCCTACCTGTCAGTGTATTTGCCTGTGGGCGGCTGTAGCGGGGAAGGGAAGGGGTGCGAGGCTGTCACCATGCCCACTGGAGGAGTCACCTTTTTGGGATCTGAATCCTAATGAGGTAGAGAACAAGGGGGGGGGAGACAGATGGGGATGAGTGCAGGTCTGACAGGGCAGCATGCAGCTCTGCTGCAAGATTATTTTTGGCCATTTATTACTATAGATGCTTTAAGAGGTTCTGCCTAACCCTTTGTTTTGAGAAAAAAAGTGAGCAGGAGTGGTCTACACAGGCATACACACAAACAACACAAGCATTTAAGTCTGACTAAAGAGTGGGCTGAGAGAGAGAGAGAGAGAGAGAGAGAAGGGGGTGTCAGTGTGAGTGGACCCTGTGATGATATGAATACAGTGGTGCTTGAAAGTTTGTGAACCCTTTAGAATTTTCTATATTTCTGCATAAATATGACCCAAAACATCATCAGGTGTTCACACAAGTCCTAAAAGTAGATAAAGAGAACCCAGTTAAACAAATGAGACAAAAATATTATACATGGTCATTTATTTATCCAGGAAAATGATCTAATATTACATACTTGTGAGTGGCAAAAGTATGTGAACCTTTGCTTTCAGTATCTGGTGTGACCCCCTTGTGCAGCAAGAACTGCAACTAAACATTTCCGGTAACTGTTGATCAGTCCTGCACACCGGCTTGGAGGAATTTTAGCCCATTCCTCCGTACAGAACAGCTTCAACTCTGGGATGTTGGTGGGTTTCCTCACATGAACTGCTCGCTTCAGGTCCTTCCACAACATTTCGATTGGATTAAGGTCAGGACTTTAACTTGGTCATTCCAAAACATTAACTTTATTCTTCTTTAACCATTCTTTGGTAGAACAACTTGTGTGCTTAGGGTCGTTGTCTTGCTGCATGACCCACCTTCTCTTGAAATTCAGTTCATGGACAGATATTCTGACATTTTCCTTTAGAATTTGCTGGTAAAATTCAGAATTCATTGTTCCATCAATGATGGCAAGCCGTCCTGGCCCAGATGCAGCAAAACAGGCCCAAACCATGATACTACCACCACCATGTTTCACAGATGAGATAAGGTTCTTATGCTGGAATGCAGTGTTTTCCTTTCTCCAAACATAGCGCTTCTCATTTAAATCAAAAAGTTCTATTTTGGTCTAGTCCGTCCACAAAACATTTTTCCAATAGTCTTTCTGGCTTGTTGTGATCTTTAGCAAACTGCAGACGAGCAGCAATGTTCTTTTTGGAGAGCAGTGGCTTTCTTCTTGCAACCTTGCCATGCACACCATTGTTGTTCAGTGTTCTCCTGATGGTGGACTCATGAACATTAACATTAGCCATGTGAGAGACGTCTTCAGTTACTTAGAAGTTACCCTGGGGTCCTTTGTGACCTCGCTGACTATTACACGCCTTGCTCTTGGAGTTATCTTTGTTGGTTGACCACTCCTGGGGAGGGTAACAATGGTCTTGAATTTCCTCCATTTGTACACAATCTGTCTGACTGTGGATTGGTGGAGTCCAAACTCTTTAGAGATGGTTTTGTAACCTTTTCCAGCCTGATGAGCATCAACAACGCTTTTTCTGAGGTCCTCAGAAATCTCCTTTGTTCGTGCCATGATACACTTCCACAAACATGTGTTGTGAAGATCAGACTTTGATAGATCCCTGTTCTTTAAATAAAACAGGGTGCCCACTCACACCTGATTGTCATCCCATTGATTGAAAACACCTGACTCTAATTTCACCTTCAAATTAACTGCTAATCCTAGGGGTTCACATACTTTTGCCACTCACAGATATGTAATATTGGATCATTTTCCTCAATAAATAAATGACCAAGTATAATATTTTTGTCACATTTGTTTAACTGGGTTCACTTTATCTACTTTTAGGACTTGTGTGAAAATCTGATGATGTTTTTGGTCATATTTATGCAGAAATATAGAAAATTCTAAAGGGTTCACAAACTTTCAAGCACCACTGTATGTGTCAATTTTGGTCTTTGGGGACATTTGGTGGCTTTGTCTTTTTTCTTATGAGGTTAAAGTAAAAGGGCTAGTTTCGGTATCCTTGACTTGCAACCACATGATCAAAATCTGCTACATCATGAGCATCCGGCATGATGGTGGATATACAAAGCAACTCAGATGGCGGCCGCTGAAAGCGTGTCTGTAAACAATGCTGAATTTTCTCAATATTACCATGATTTGAACGGTTGAATGAAGATTCAATACAAAGAGAAGATAGATATGTGTGGTTTTGACCCATATTATTTAAAAAAGTCAGATTTTTCTGAAGATAAGGCGCGTCTACCAACCATCAAGTACCCAGATATCGCGTTCTATCTGGTTTGGCAGACTTTGTGGGTCGACAAATCCCAAATGAAGGCTTATAAGTCTATGGAAGCCTATAACTTCTTTGTCTCTGGATGGGTAAATACCTTATTAATTAAACCGGTCAATGATGATAAAGCAGTTGTATTTGCAAGGGTAAGTTAGGGCTTCTTTTGCATTTAGTTTACGTCTATGTGTAAACAACAGACGAAGTGTGAAATTTTGATAAGTCTCTAGCTTTATGGCTCACAAATCACATTTCAATTTAGTCTGGATTGTTTCTATCGTATAATTTTGCTGGCGCTCCTAGAAGCGAAATAGTAATACACGTGTTAAAATTATAACTATGACCGAGTGAACTGCGACAAGAGAACGCTCATTTTATCGCAAAATTCTAGCAACACGAAATAAAATTCTTCCATGATATTATCGAGAAAGCTTTTAAATCTCACCTGAGATAAAATGATCACTACAAACATGAGTTGTTTTGGTTTTAGCCTCTGTTAGACCAGCCCTGCCGATGTTGTTCAGCCATGCTCGTCTCCTCTCCATACTAAGCCTCAGAGTTTCCTCGCCCTCTTTCCACATCATGGATGGAATTCTAAAAAATCTGAATTTACCATGGTCACGAGTACTGTTGTGACCACAACCATACACAGCACAAAGATATGGCATAGCTAAAAGAACGCTTAAAGCAGTGAAAACAGAGTTGTACACGCATGATTATAGTGTTTTGTATGGGATGTCACTTGACCCCGCATTTGTATATCCACCAACATGGCCGACATCTGGTTTTCTAATTGGCTTTAACGTCACTTGCAAGTCAAGGATAGCATAACTTACCTACTAACAACAATCAACACGGGCCATGCAACCTTCAAGCAATTTTAACACAAGGTTTTCTGAATTTGGTTCCTGGAACATTCTTTCAGTGTCCTGAGAAGATTTCTACATAATATTCCAATAACTAGTGGTGGCTGTTGAAAAAAAAATGGGGTGGGGGGACGCAATTCATATTAAAAATGCCAAACGTTATATATAATCTTTGAAAGGATATATTAGTAACATATTAATCAGATTGGACTGATGCTGAAATTTCTTATTCGAAAATTCTGGTCCGGGCGGCACGGTGGTGTAGTGGTTAGCGCTGTCGCCTCACAGCAAGAAGGTCCGGGTTCGAGCCCCGTGGCCGGCGAGGGCCTTTCTGTGCGGAGTTTGCATGTTCTCCCCGTGTCCGTGTGGGTTTCCTCCGGGTGCTCCGGTTTCCCCCACAGTCCAAAGACATGCAGGTTAGGCTAACTGGTGACTCTAAATTGACCGTAGGTGTGAATGTGAGTGTGAATAGTTGTCTGTGTCTATGTGTCAGCCCTGTGATGACCTGGCGACTTGTCCAGGGTGTACCCCGCCTTTCACCCGTAGTCAGCTGGGATAGACTCCAGCTTGCCTGCGACCCTGTAGAACAGGATAAAGCGGCTACAGATAATGAGATGAGATGAAATTCTGGTCCACTTTCAAATGTTACTAAAATGGCAAAATGTCTCTGGCAAATGGCGACACTCACTAACTGGAAGAATGTCTGTATTTGGCACAAAATGCAAATTCTTGAACTTGTACATGAAAAAAACTATAGTAAATATAGATTGATAAAAAAAAACATACAGTAAATAGATAAGCATTCGAATGCCAATCCTGTAGCCTTCACCGAGCTGTTCAGCTGCCAACAAACTTTAGCCTTGTTTGCATTTTTCAGAAAGACACCTTGTTAGGTCTTGTATCCCCATCATTATCCGCAATGCCTCAGTGCTGACACTTTGAAATAGCAAACAGGGAAAGCAATAAAAAGCATTACTTACATCACATCCAGCCAGTACAACTCCATCTGTTATAAGAAGAGTGAGAGACACGCATCTGTAGTTACATTCATCTCAGCTGCGAAATTTGCTTCGAGAATTGTCCAATCACATTACAGCAAAACACATGAAAACAATGCTAATTGGCTGGCAATAAAAGTGGGAGTGTCTGGAGCACAGATTGTTGTGTCTCATGGGAAATGTGATGACAACCAACCAGAGCGCAGCCTCAGATTACCTGAAAGTTCAAGCCTTTACATAGACATTCATTTGGCTGGCACCCCTAACCATAAAGTATTTGTATTCACACAGAAATTAAGCAAATATAACCTGGAACCAATTTTTAATGAATGCTGACAGGCACTGACAGGTTACCAGGTGCATTGTACAAGTAAACAATTCTAATTTCATAATTATTTTGCATTATGGGCAGCATGGTGGTGCAGTGGTTAGAACTGTCACTTCACAGCAAGAAGGTTCCGGGTTCGAACCTCACGGTCGATGGGGGCCTTTCTGTGTGGAGTTTGCATGTTCTCCCTGTGTCTGTGTGGGTTTCCTCCGGGTGCTCCAGTTTCCCCCACAGTTCAAAGACATGCAGGTTAGGTAAAATACCCAGCCACTGGGGTTGCATAAGCCAGTACATACTTAGTGCCGGTCCCAACCCCAGATAGACTGGGGAGGGTTGCGTCAGGAAGGGCATCCGGTGTCAAACCTATGGCAAATCAAATATACGGGAAAAAAAAAAAAGATCTGCTGTGGCAACCCCTAATGGGAGCAACCGAAAGAAGAAGAAGAATTATTTTGCATTATTTAATTAATTTATATTTAACATGTTTAAGTAGACTTTCTTCTCAAGATATTTGAAGGGGGGCGGTGCCTATAACAATGCTGCAACATTTTTTGATGAGCCGCCACTGCCTATAACAATGCTGCAACATTTTTACTTGTAGTAATATAAACATAAGCACACACTATGAGGAATATTTATCAGTGATCATGAAATTACGTTTTCAGAACAGTGCAGAAATGTTATTTGAGTAACATTACCTCTTAACCTTGTGTGCAATATATATATCACGGGCGATTGCTCTAAGACAACGAGGGAGGCTCAGCCTCCTCTAAAAATGACGAATGAATTGCGCTAGGCTTATGTTATAGCCGACCTTATAACATTGCTATTTCAGATCTAGAATCATAGAAATATATGTGCTCAACCCAACTACAGTGCGAAATCATTCCGTTATAACTTTCCCCAGTTCGCCTAATGTGTGCGTGAGTTTTTCCCCCTCGTGACAGCGCGATGCAGCCCAGACTCAGTGCACTTCAATGGCATTTGGGAGCTCTGCGTTTTTCAATATCAAAATGCAAGACAATTATTGGAGAAATACTGCGAAAACGCCCGCCCACGGAGTCCCATGAACTCCCAGCCTCAGTGGACTTCAATGGCATTTGGGAGCTATGCGCTTTTCAATCTCAAAATGCAAGATGATTATTGGACAAATACTGCGAAAACGTCCACCCCACGGACTCCCAGCCTCAGTGGACTTCAATGGCATTTGGGAGCTTTGCGCTTTCAATATCAAAATGCAAGACGATTATTGGACAAATACTGCGAAAACGCCCGCCCACGGAGTCTCACGGACTCCCAGCCTCAGTGGACTTCAATGGCATTTGGGAGCTATGCGCTTTTCAATCTCAAAATGCAAGATGGTTATTGGACAAATACTGCGAAAACGCCCGCCCCACGGACTCCCAGCCTCACAGTGGGAGGGACATGGCAAAGCTTTCCACGAGGAGACTGGTGATTGGTGAAAGCGGACGGATATTTTCTTTGATTGACAGCTCGTTTCAAATATAGACAGGCAGCGGTGAATTTCAGTTCAGTCCCATGCGGATTCGCAAGTGCTGTGGTATATTGTAAGAGATCAGCTTACATTTCAATTTCATTCATTACATATGGTTTCTACCAGCTTTTTTAGTTTGTACATATTTTCATTGTAAATAAAGTGTAAATATAGTGTTGTCAAGTTTGCTATCTTAGTTCCAGAAATTTCGTTTATTTGAGTGACTGAACTTGAACTTGAGGGGGCTAGTCAGCTAGCAAGAAAGCTGCGCACGGATGCCAAGCTTTGCTGATTTAATTTTGGCGAAGCCATTTGCCAGTCTTCCTTTCGAGGAAAAAATTAAAATTAAAGAGCAGGGTAGACCAACGCCTCAAATTGACTTGGTGAAAAAGGTAGGGAATAATACTCATTCCTTTCAGCTCTCCTGGTACGAGAAAGCGAATTGGCTAACAGCAAGTGACCCACATCAACAACAGTAAATAGGCTACTTTAGTAATATGTCATGGATGGACCAAAAATATAGAATCTATTTAAAATGTTTATGCTGAGTATATCATATTGGAATATATATTTTTCTGGATATGAATTAAACACAGCTACAATTTGGAAAACATTTTTAAACAAAAACACAGCCGAGAACATTTCACACTACAGACCTGGATTAAAAGGGAAGGGTTATCAAAATTGTCAATAAAACATTTCTCAGTCAAAATAAGTAAAATATAGGGAAAGTGTCATTGAATGAAATGTGTGGCACCCAGCTCTATGTTTGGCTCCCCAAGGTCAGTGCTTGTGCCTATTCCAGAACACTCTGCTGTTACTGCTGAGGTTCCTGACAAAGAGCTGCTTTCAATAATGATCAATTTTTAAACAACATGCCCCAATTTTAAAATATAAAATGTTAAAATATACCCCCCCCAACACCACCATCATGTATATGTATATTGGACAGTAGGCTAATAGGCCAAAAGAACCTGTTATTTCACAGTTTGTGACCCTGCCAACAATCAGCCAGATCAGAGGCAAGAGTATGGGCAAAATTGATGTGTTTTTTCTTTTTTCTTTTAAAATCTGGAAATATCGTAACTGACCAGCCTCCCGTTTGAAAGACTACCAGCCGCCACTGATATATATATATATATATATATATATATATATATATATATATATATATATATATATATATATATATATATATAAATAAAATTTCTGTCCTCCTTCTTTACCTATCTCTAGATCATCTCTCTCACATTCTGAGAAATATCACGAATCACATTAAAATGACAGATATAATCATACCTCACCAATAAAAATGTCTATGCTGCATTGCTCCCTACACCTTCTTATTCTTCCTATTATAATTAGAATAACATAACTAGATAACAGCTTCTCCAGTCATATCAGATCAGTGTGCTCAGTGGGGGAGAAATGAGGAATGTAGTACACACACACACACACACACACACACACACACATACATACATACATACATACACACACACACACACACACATATATATATATATATATATATATATATATATATATATATATATATATATATATATATACAGTATATATATGGCTGTATATGTGTGTGTGTGTGTATGCACGCAAGCCAGTCAAAAGTTTGGACACATC
Source organism: Neoarius graeffei (assembly GCF_027579695.1). Classification (NCBI taxonomy): domain Eukaryota; kingdom Metazoa; phylum Chordata; class Actinopteri; order Siluriformes; family Ariidae; genus Neoarius; species Neoarius graeffei. The sequence continues at coordinate 58,049,949 of NC_083572.1, forward strand.
TTCTAATTCAATGTTTTTTCTCTATTTTAATGAATTAGAAAGACACTTCATGTCTTAAAGTAATGATGGATGCCGTTTCTCTTTACTTAGTTGAGCGGTTCTTGACATAATATGGATTACTACAGTTGTGGAATAGGACTATTTACTGTATGTTTATTTTTTACTATTTACAATTTGCTCTCAAACACATTAAGAATGCAAGAAATTGCACTAATTAACTTTTGACGAGGTACCTGTTAACTGAAAAGCATTCCAGGTGACAACCTCATGAAGCTGGTTAAGATAATGCCAATAGTGTACAAAGCGTCATCAAGGTAAACGCTGGCTACTCTGAAGAATCTAAAATATGAAACATCAATATTTTTAACACTTTTTTAAGTTACCATATAATTTCATTTATTACATAGACATGAGTGTTTTACTAGGAAATACACCACTCGTATTTTACATACGAGCTACATCCAAGACATGGAGACCTAAAATCATGATATAAATCTCTATTTGTCACTCATGAGGAAATCAGTGAATTGTTTTGATAAATTTTGGTACCTTTTGTTTGTGAATGTGTCTATATGCATCCATTCATCCATTATCCGTAACCACTTATCCTGTGCAGGGTCACAAGTGTGTCTACATAATAATAAAAAGAAAATCACACATTGGCTTGAAGATATGATGTTTATCTTCTTGTGTTGAAAAACTTGTATTTTTCATATGAAATACATCCTAGACCTGAGTAACATATTTTCCAGTGTCTTCACTCATGTGCATATCGATGATGTCACTCCCAGTGTTTTCCTGCTGACTTGATGCGCATTGTCAAAATGGCGAACTGGTTTGAAATTAAAATTATTTTGATTAACTTGCATTTTTGTGGATGTGTCGATATCCATCCATCTATCCCAGCTGACTATGGGTGAGAGGCAGGGTACACCCTGGACAAGTCGCCAGGTTATCGCAGGGCTGACACATAGACAAACAACCGTTCACACTCACATTCACACCTACGGTCAATTTAGAGCCACCAGTTAACCTAACCTGCATGTCTTTGGACTGTGGGGGAAACCGGAGCACCCGGAGGAAACCCACGCGGACACGGGGAGAACATGCAAACTCCGCACAGAAAGGCCCTCGCCTGCCATGGGGCTCAAACCCAGGACCTTCTTGCTGTGAGGCGACAGTGCTAACCACTACACCACCATGCCACCCCAATTTTAAACAAAGATTTTTTAAAAATTATAATCTTTATTCAGAGTGGAATTTTGCTGCTTGGTAAATGCTGGTGGTCTGTATTACCATAAGCATGCGGTCAGCAGAATGGTAATGCATATTTCTGTTTTCCACTTTTCCAGTCCCAACCACCGAGGCATGCTTTTTTCCTTGTTTTGTTTTAAGGGTACATCATTCAATCAGGAAACATAGATCAGCATTGAATGTTGTAAATATGTTCAGAGGTCTGTCAAAAATTCAGCCAGTTGAAGATTTGCTTTTGTGGTAAGAATTAACAGATGTTTTCAATAAAGCAGGTTAGACGGTGCTCATTTTGTGTCATATAAAGATGTAAACTGCATCTCTGACACAAAAATAGCTCGAGGACAGCTCACCAGAGACCCAAACCTTCTGTTTGGATTGAAAAAACTGATTTCCACTAGATACAGCCAGATAGAGCCAGTGTTAATATTTGATGTGTCCCCTGGTTTTTGCAGGATGCTCTCAGGCCTGCTTGGTGTACGCTATGCTCTTGCACTGCCCTCACATTATGTTGATGCAACTGGGGATATAATCCTGAAATTGTACAGATGAATGGGAAAAGAAAAAAAATGCATCTTCATTTTACAGTTTATCTGCAAAAACAGGATTTATGTCAGATGCAATTATGCAATAATGCAGGGCAAACATTGCCAAGCAATCATTCGCTCATCTTCATTAAGTGCTTTACCTTGATCAAGGTCACAGTGGATATGGAGCATGGGAGCCTTGTTCGCAAAGTGGGAGAATTGACAAATTATGGAACAGTGGAAGGAAACCAGAGAACCCAGAGGAAAGCTATGCGAATATGTGAGCACACATACAGTAACAGAAGCACACCATCCTCTGTATTGCTAAGACACCCAGCACTTTCACAATATAGGAAATGACTTTTTGATGTAGGGTGGCACGGTGGTGTAGTGGTTAGCGCTGTCGCCTCACAGCAAGAAGGTCCAGGTTCGAGCTCCCTGGCCGGCTAGGACCTTTCTGTGCAGAGTTTGCATGTTCTCCCCGCATACATGTCAACCTTTGGTCAATCAAACCTGTATAACCAACCTCCAAAATCCGTATTTCCCTTATAAAATCCTTATAAGATGCAAATTAAAATAATTTACCTAAAATTTGAATGATAATTAAAAATGATCTATCCCAGTTACTTTTTATTCAATATTAATAACAATAAACCTTCAGAATGAATACAAAGCTCCAATGTTTGACAAAAACACAAAGTGTTCTGAATTGTACTCCATGACAGCTTTTTTAGCAGTCTGCACCAATACCTCACGAGGCTGCATGTCACAGCAAGTGTCTGTGTTGATCTTGCCAGAGTGCCCATTCAGAATCTTCATCTCATCTCATCTCATTATCTCTAGCCGCTTTATCCTTCTACAGGGTCGCAGGCGAGCTGGAGCCTATCCCAGCTGACTACGGGCGAAAGGCGGGGTACACCCTGGACAAGTCGCCAGGTCATCACAGGGCTGACACACAGACACAGACAACCATTCACACTCACATTCACACCTACGGTCAATTTAGAGTCACCAGTCAACCTAACCTGCATGTCTTTGGACTGTGGGGGAAACCGGAGCACCCGGAGGAAACCCACGCGGACACGGGGAGAACATGCAAACTCCACACAGAAAGGCCCCCGCCGGCCCCGGGGCTCGAACCCAGGACCTTCTTGCTGTGAGGCGACAGCGCTAACCACTACACCACCGTGCCGCCCCATTCAGAATCTTTTCAGTCGCTATTGAAAGTCGCTCAGGTGGAAATACGCTTTTCAAACAAAATGTTACTTCCCGGTTGGCGGGATTCTCGCAATGCGGTGTGTGCATGATCAAAAGTGGAATGAAGTCTCGCTACCACAAGATAACGCGCGATTTCATAAGACTCTTTACTGGCTGTTTGTGCTTTCTGTGGTGTACAGTACGTTTGTAAATGTTATGCGCTCTTTTATCATCGTGGGAATTGATTATAGCTCTAAATAAATATTGAAGTTTTTTTAAAGAATCCGTATAACTTTATTTGTACGCCCGTATACTACGTTTATTGAATCAAATCCGTATAAAATACAGACATTCCATATAGGTTGACATGTATGTCCCCGTATCCGCGTGGGTTTCCTCCGGGTGCTCCGGTTTCCCCCACAGTCCAAAGACATGCAGGTTAGGTTAACTGGTGACTCTAAATTGACCGTAGGTGTGAATGTGAGTGTGAATGGTTGTCTGTGTCTATGTGTCAGCCCTGTGATGACCTGGCGACTTGTCCAGGGTGTACCCCGCCTTTCGCCCGTAGTCAGCTGGGATAGGCTCCAGCTTGCCTGCAACCCTGTAGAACAGGATAAAGCGGCTAGAGATAATGAGATGAGATGAGATGAGATGAGATGAGTGCGAGTTTGAACCTACCACAGTCCACCACCACCACCCACAAACCAGATTGTCTCTTCACTCAGTGTGTGTGTGTGAATAAGTGCGCAGTGAGTCGGAAAAGGAGAGCGGGGTTCCATCATGCGTAGATATATGTGAGAAAATTGTGCTTATTTGTTCCAGTGTTGTTTCATTTGTGTGAAAAAGTTGGAGTGGAAGAACTCGAGTGTCCTGCGCACAGCCCTGACCTCAGCACCACTCATCACCTTTTGGATGAATTAGAACACTGACTGCGCCCCGGGCCTCCTCACCTGACATCAGTGCCTGACCTCAGTAATGCTCTTGGGGCTAAATAAACACAATTCCCCACAGCCACACTCCAAAATCTAGTGGAAGAGCATTTATTTATTTAGTTATTTATTGTGGGGGGATGGGATCGAGGGCGCCATACAAGCTAGAACCTCTGTTGTGTGTTTTCAGCTGTGACTGAAGTCTCCTGCTCTTCCTGAATAAAAAAAAATATGCCTTGTCATTCGCAAGGGGGCGATGAAGAGCTGCCGTCTGTGAGCCCTGTGGAAACAGAACCGCAGAAAGTTTGCGTGTGTTTTTGGTGGAATATAACTGAAGAGAGCATCCTGCTCCCAGTCCATCTGTGCTAATAAGGACCTGAGGCGGCCACCAGGGTGTGTGTCCCTGCCTCGGGTAACCCTCGTTAGCCTTCCTTCTGTGTAGAAAGAAAAGACTCTCTTTCTCTTTATATATCTTGGTACAAACCAAATATCCCCATAATGACAGGAATGCCTCACAGATTAGACCTCGTATGGACATTTGGTTGATCCTAACAAGGGCAAACTACTTAAAATGTTGCTTATATTAAATTGGACTGTTGGTGTTAGGTGCAGGCACAGAACTAATTATCTGCATTAGTAATTATAACGGTGGCAAGATGCTTCATGGAGAGTAGTTCAAAAGCGCGCATGCACAATGATGTCTTCAAAGATTCTCATCTCATCTCATCTCATTATCTCTAGCCGCTTTATCCTGTTCTACAGGGTCGCAGGCAAGCTGGAGCCTATCCCAGCTGACTACGGGCGAAAGGCGGGGTACACCCTGGACAAGTCGCCAGGTCATCACAGGGCTGACACATAGACACAGACAACCATTCACATTCACACCTACGGTCAATTTAGAGTCACCAGTTAACCTAACCTGCATGTCTTTGGACTGTGGGGGAAACCGGAGCACCCGGAGGAAACCCACGCGGACACGGGGAGAACATGCAAACTCCACACAGAAAGGCCCTCGCTGGCCACAGGCTCGAACCCAGACCTTCTTGCTGTGAGGTGACAGCGCTAACCACTACACCACAGTGCCACCTATTGTTATTATTATTCATCCATTATCTGTAGCCGCTTTATCCTGTTCTACAGGGTCGCAGGCAAGCTGGAGCCTATCCCAGCTGACTATGGGTGAGAGGCAGGGTACACCCTGGACAAGTTGCCAGGTCATCACAGGGCTGACACATAGAGACAAACAACCATTCACACCTATGGTCAATTTAGAGCCACCAGTTAACCTAACCTGCATGTCTTTGGACTGTGGGGGAAACCGGAGCACCCGGAGGAAACCCACGCGGACACGGGGAGAACATGCAAACTCTGCACAGAAAGGCCCTCGCCGGCCCCGGGGCTCGAACCCAGGACCTTCTTGCTGTGAGGCGACAGCGCTAACCACTACACCACCGTGCCACCTATTGTTATTATTATTCATCCATTATCTCTAGCCGCTTTATCCTGTTCTAAAGGGTCGCAGGCAAGCTGGAGCCTATCCCAGCTGACTAATGCTGCTTTTCCACTACCAACGCGGCTGAGTTGGGTTGAGCCGTGCCGTGCTGAGTCGGGCTGAGTCGAGCTGAGCGGGGCTGTTGGCATTGCATTTCGACTACAATCGCGCTGAACCGTGCTGGCTGGAAGTGGGTGGACACATTGGGTGGAGTTAGCGAAAGTGGGTGGACGTCAAGTGATGTCGTTCGGCGGCGCAAACAGTGACATCAGTGACCTTTTAAGCGGTAGTCTCACAACCCGGAGAGTAAACAATAAACATGGAGGACATGGAGTCGTTAGTGTTGCTGGTCTTGGTGCTGTGGCTTGTTGTCACCGACAACGCCAACAGATACTGGCAAGAGCGTATAGATGAGGCGAGGCGCATAAGGCTTCATAATTCTCGTAATTCTCCTTCTTCTGGGTTTACGGTGTTTACAGATCCCAGCGTGCTCGCGGGGCGTGTGTGGGCGTGTGAGGACACTCCTCCTCACCAATCAGTGCACAGGGGAGTGTCTGCTCACGCCCCTAGCCTCACTCAGCTCGCTTTGGCTCGCTTCAGCCTCACTCCAAAACCGTGCGAGTTTTGGGTGCTAAGCAGGGCTGAAGCAAGCTGAGTCGTGCTGTTCTTAGATAGTCGAAACGCGAGCCGTGTCGGGCTGAAGTGAGCTGAAGCGAGCTGAGTCGTGCTGTTCTTAGATAGTCAAAACGCGAGCCGTGTTGGGCTGAAGTGAGCTGAAGCGAGCTGAAGTGAGCTGAAAAAGGGTAGTGGAAAAGGGCCATATGGGTGAGAGGTGGGGTACACCCTGGACAGGTCGCCAGGTGATCACAGGGCTGACACATAGAGACAAACAACCATTCACACCTACGGTCAATTTAGAGTCACCAGTTAACCTAACCTGCATGTCTTTGGACTGTGGGGGAAACCGGAGCACCCGGAGGAAACCCACGCAGACACAGGGAGAACATGCAAACTCCGCACAGAAAGGCCCTCGCCGGCCACGGGGCTCGAACCCGGACCTTCTTGCTGTGAGGCGACAGTGCTAACTACTACACCACTGTACCGCCTATTATTATTATTATTCATCCATTATCTCTAGCTGCTTTATCCTGTTCTAGCTGACTACGGGCGAAAGGCGGGGTACACCCCGGACAAGTCGCTAGGTCATCACAGGGCTGACACATAGAGACAAACAACCATTCACACCTACGGTCAATTTAGAGTCACCAGTTAACCTAACCTGCATGTCTTTGGACTGTGGGGGAAACCGGAGCACCAGGAGGAAACCCACGCGGACACGGGGAGAACATGCAAACTCCGCACAGAAAGGCCCTCGCCGGCCACGGGGCTCGAACCCGGACCTTCTTGCTGTGAGGCGACAGTGCTAACCACTACACCACTGTACCGCCTATTATTATTATTATTATTCATCCATTATCTCTAGCTGCTTTATCCTGTTCTAGCTGACTACGGGTGAGAGGCGGGGTACACCCTGGCCTGGACAAGTCACCAGGTCATCACAGGGCTGACACATAGACACAAACAACCATTCACACACCTTCACAATCACACCTACGGTCAATTTAGAGTCACCAGAAATGATGCACCTCGCCGGCCACTGGGCTCGAACCCAGAACCTTCTGGCTATGAGGCGACAGCGCTAACCACTACATCACCTATTATTATTCAGAAATATTTCAGCGAGAAAAGTGCTCATTCGTTCATATATTCATTCCTTTTTCATAGAACAGCAGTATATTTCTGACGGCTTCTGTAGAAATAGTTTTGATCCAAGACGCAGAAAAAAAAAAGAAAAGAAAGTTGCGCGAGTTTTGCGCAGGAATGACACGCGCGTACCGGATCCGCGCTCGTGCGCAAGGAAGAGAAAGAAAACCAATCAGTCGACCTGTTGGTATTCAGACCCATACCGGACTGAGCGCGCGCGGGAGAGAGAGAGAGAGAGAGAGAGAGTTTCTTTTTAAACACCACTCAGTGGGAGCTGCTCATTGGTGCTTGAGCGCGAGCTGATCATCTCTTGTGCCAGAAGTTTCCGCCGCTCACGCGCAAACTTTTCCGCTTGGTTACGACAGAATGGATGTGTTTTCTACATGTTTCCGGGACTTCAAACGCTGAACCGCTCCTGGTTCGTTCAGCAGCCTGGTCGTCCTGAATTCTGGTTACCAGCGGGATAAACAACAACAACAACAAACAAACAAACAAACAAACAGTTTGGTGTAGCTTGTTGTTTTTGCTTGGCGCGAGCGTGCGCGTGCGGCTGTGTGAGCGTTTCCGGTGTATGTTCCCGACACGGGGCTCAGCGCTGTGTGCCGGAAGGTGCGATGAGGCTGCTCGCCTGGAGTTTGCTGATCCTGAGCCAGTGGATTCTGCGAAAGGTACGGACTCACACTTGCTCTTGTCAGCGTTAAAACCTCGTACCAGAACACCACTACGGCTCCAGAGTGACCGGTAGCTATCCTGCTCGGGTTTACGGCCAGAATATCGCGGTTTGTTTGTTTGTTTGTTTCCGGATTAATTTGTAAACCACGCTCAACTTTTCAGCCTCGTGGACATCAGTGCGCTTTTATTTATTTATTTATTTATTTATTTTCTCTCTCAGACCTCCTTGTTTTTATTCCCAAGTCTCCTGTTTTATACAAGCCGAGTCTTTTTTCCCCCCCAGAATTATAATAACTCTGAGTATTGTAGTGGGATAAGAACCGAACCAGGGGATATTTTTATTCCCCACCCGTTATCAACTGGTTTATTTTTATTCTCCCATTTGTGTCCAACACAAATGAACTCTGAAAGTGTGTATTCAACACTGGGGAATTTGCTGTGCACACACACACAGGTGATTTTTATTTTTTTTTCCTCCTCCAGAATTATAATAACTCTGAGTATTGTCGTGTTAATACTGGGATAAGAGCTAAACCATGGGATATTTTTCCCACCCGTTATCATTTTTATTCCTCCTCATCTCATCATCTCTAGCCGCTTTATCCTGTTCTACAGGGTCGCAGGCAAGCTGGAGCCTATCCCAGCTGACTATGGGCGAAAGGCGGGGTACACCCTGGACAAGTCGCCAGGTCATCACAGGGCTGACACATAGACAACCATTCACACTCACATTCACACCTACGGTCAATTTCAGGGGTGCAGATCCGATGTCAAGATTGGGGGGGACACAAAAGTGATTTTTTTTTTTTTTGCCCGTATGCAACTCATACCATGCAACCATAAATCACAACTTCGTAGATGCTCGCCACATCATTCAAAAAGTACTGCACAGGGAATCATTTGTCTGAAAATACATTTGTTTGTACAATTTTGAATAATTTAGGGGATTTTTATTGGGGGGTACAATTCATGTTTTTCAGAAATTGTGGGGGGGTCATGTCCCCCCTGTCCCCCCCGGGATCTGCACCCATGGTCAATTTAGAGCCACCAGTTAACCTAACCTGCATGTCTTTGGACTGTGCCCCCCCACATACACAGCAAATTCCCCAGTGCTGGTTTAACACCCTACTGTGTTTATATGTGTCCAAGTGTTAATTCAACACTGGGGAATTTGCTGTGCGCACACACACACAGGTGATTTTTTTTTTCCTCCCTCAGAATTATAATAACTATGAGTATTGTAGTGTTAATACTGGGATAAGAGCTGAACCATGGGATATTTTTTTCCCCCACCCATTATCAACTGGTTCATTTTTATTCTCCCCCCTCCCCACCCATACACAGCAAATTCCCCGGTGTTGAATTAACTCCCAGAGTGTTGGTTTAACACCCTGCTGTGTTTATATCACAGAGACGTACACTTTACTATTTATTTTTTATACTTTATTTGTTTTTATTTTTTCTATAACTCATAACGAGTCAACAGCACCTTCAATTTCGCTGTACCTTTGAAAAAGTGACAATGACAATAAAGACTTATATGTGTCCAATTGGACACAAATGAACTCTGAAAGTGTTAATTCAACACTGGGGAATTTGCTGTGCACGCACACACGCACGTGATTTTTTTTTTCTCCTCCTCTTGCTATTTCTCTATCGTCTTATCAGTCAGAGCCCTCAGCAACTCTTTTTTCATTTCCCTCTGAAGTTGAGCATGTACTTGCCCCGAGCTTTGTTTATCTCCATCATCGTCATTTACACAGAAGAGAGTTCACTGATTGAAGCACGTGCACGCGCACACACGCGATAAAGTGCGCGCTTTTACACATTCTGTCCAAAATGATCAATAGTTAATTCCTTACACACTACTAACATTTCCTGAGTAACAGCAGATGTCCACACTGCACTGTATAGGTGTGTAATAACAGGTCTAATAATGTCTCTCATACTTGGCTGAGAGGCTTGTTACCAGTAAGCGTTTCCAGATGTTCCGCCCCCCCCAGATCTGGTGTCACACATTGATGATTTATTCACTATTCATTACTCATTTATTATTACTGAAATACAGATTTATTTTTCCAGCTTATTTATCCACATTGCGTGCGGTTCAGGGCTGAATGAAGAGTGAAATAATACACAGGTCATGATAATACTAAGGACGCGTAAAGTATGATTATAAGAAACGTACTGTCGAATTAGTTTGCTCATTTCTATGAAATTAGCACACGATGCTTTAAAAATTTCGCCTCAAGCTTTGATGCTGAGTCGTAGCTGTCAGGTGCTAAAAGTGCGTTTACCTTCAAAATAACGGTTTGTTTCTTATTATGTGTAATGTGGTGTAAAATCCTCTGACATTAAAACACTCACTCTTGTCTGTAATAGAGATGTGACACTTCTTTTGCAAGAAATAAATAAATAAAGCACACTGGCCTTCTGCCTTCAGCGTAAGCTCGCTGTTAATTTCACGGGAAATTTTACAAAGATGTTTTGAAGATTAGACTGACCCTGTTTATAGGTGCTATTTTTACACCATATACAGCATCTTTATAGATGATCCTATTACCTTCTGGTGTGAGTGCGATCATTTCATCATAACCTGCCTGTAAATCTGCAGCCTTGTGTCGCAACCTTGTCCTGCCATCCAGACGGCACCCAGAAATATGAACCGGAGCATCATGCCTCAACATGTCCGTGTCCTTATTCTGTCTTCATCAAACATGCAGTTGTGTGGCCAAAGATGTTCACTCCTTACATAACAATTTTCCAAGGTTCAGTAGCTTAATAATCTGAACCATGCGCTTATTAAATTGTCTATGACTACACTTAAGAACATAAAAAGCGGGAGGGAGGGGAGGAGACAGAAATGAGAAATCGATGCACCATCACACGCTCTGCTGTCTGTATTTCAGTATTTGATTTTATTCTCTAAGTTGAATAATTTAAACACAGTGTTAAGAACATAAAGTTATTTGTATGTGATATTAATAAATGGTTCTAATTTGAAGTGCACAGAATGTTTGCTGCTGTAGCAGCAGGGGTTATGCTTCCACCTCCACAACAGAATATAGCACATCTGATCACCTTACCCTTTAAAATTTAGAATCAAACCTGGATCTGTTTCGAACAGAAACATTTAAAAGTACGTAAAAAAACACACTTCTTTTTAGTGGCCTTCTTTATTCCACTGCACGATACTTACAAATGACATCTGATGAAGCAATAATGATAAATATCCTAATATTGATAAGCTGTTGCTTTAATCAGGCTATGAAAAATGTCACAACTAGGAATGTGTTTACTAAAATTTCATATCATGATCAAGGTCTGATTTTTATCATGTGTTACACGAACATAATCTCATCTCATCTCATTATCTCTAGCCGCTTTATCCTGTTCTACAGGGTCACAGGCAAGCTGGAGCCTATCCCAGCTGACTACGGGCGAAAGGCAGGGTACACCCTGGACAAGTCGCCAGGTCATCACAGGGCTGACACACAGACACAGACAACCATTCACACTCACATTCACACCTACGGTCCATTTAGAGTCACCAGTTAACCTAACCTGCATGTCTTTGGACTGTGGGGGAAACCGGAGCACCCGGAGGAAACCCACGCGGACACGGGGAGAACATGCAAACTCCGCACAGAAAGGCCCTCGCCGGCCACGGGGCTCGAACCCGGACCTTCTTGCTGTGAGGCGACAGCGCTAACCACTACACCACCGTGCCGCCCACGAACATAATATTGAGTGTTTTTCTGTACCTTTCTCCTTGAGTGACAGAAAAGACAGGAAAAAAAATAGAAAAGAGAATTTCAGCAGCCTGCTGCTTCCTCATGAGTAACTTCTCAGATTGCCTTTGCTAAGAGACAAGCTTGCAATTCTGCTTTTAAATTTGGAATAGATGACAGATGACTGGCCCTATGTTGCCTTCTGAATTGAACACTTTTTTTCATCTCTGAATATGCTGCCTACTGAAAACAGAAGAATTCGTTAATATTATGAACTGACCACCACACACACACACACACACACACACACACACACACACACACACACACACACATATATATCTATATTTATCCATCCATCCATCCATTATCTGTAGCCGCTTTATCCTGTTCTACAGCTGAAGCCTATCCCAGCTGACTACGGGCGAAAGGCGGGGTACACCCTGGACAAGTCGCCAGGTCATCACAGGGCTGACACATAGACACAGACAACCATTCACACTCACATTCACACCTACGGTCAATTTAGAGTCATTAGTTATCCTAACCTGCATGTCTTTGGACTGTGGGGGAAACCGGAGCACCCGGAGGAAACCCACGCGGACACGGGGAGAACATGCAAACTCCGCACAGAAAGGCCCTCGCCGGCCCCGGGGCTCGAACCCGGACCTTCTTGCTGTGAGATGACAGTGTTAACCACTATATGTACATATATATACATATATATCTATATAGGTAGTGGATTACTGATATTACTCATATCGTCCCCTAGATGTAACAGTCCCTTCTTTAAATCCCCTTTCATTTTAAGCCTTTGTATTATATAATATTTTGGATTTATGAATAGCCACTGATGTACATCAAGCTTCCACTTACAGATTTAACATTTCCATGATTAACTTCCACAATAATTATTTGTTATATTATCTTAAAGGCCATAAAAGAACCCTCGGTTTATTTTACCTTCTTGGTGTATTTAGGACCTCATCTTCTATATTTGAAGATATGTGCTACTGTGTTCTTGGGAACATGTCAAAAAATTGCCTATTTCATCCAGATTTCCTCTTTCTGTGCCAGTGAGGTTCTGACCATACAGCTGTCTACAGAACTATCAATGTTGTTGTTTTTTTCCTCCCCTGTGAGCATATCTTACAGGAGATCAAATGGTGAAGTGCAAGCAGCTGATTGTAAGATGGTGGCCATCAAGTGTCTCTTACACCTTATTAAAGGGTTTAGCTAGTAATGACACAAGCCCACATTGAAATATAACATTTGTTGTGTTGTTATTAAAAAGTTGAGCGAGAACTAACTGTTACAAACAAAAAAGGTGGTTTGGATAAAGGTGAGACGGGGTTAGCATTTTATTTACAGCATAAATAAAAGATGTGCGATGGGGAGGAATTATCCCAGTTTTACAGATTAAAAAAAAAAAAAGAATAACCAAAAGGTAAATCGATTTATATTTCTCAGCCTAGAAAAGGTGGTCCAAGGTTTCTGCCTTGAGCAAGTGTATTTATCATACTCACTGTTACAATGACTGATGCTGCCAGTACCTATAATAGTGGTGGGATCCAAAAAGCACAGAGTAAAATCCAGCAGCATTCCAGCACCAGCTGCTCTCTCTCTCTCTCTCTGTCTCTCTGCACATCCACATGTGCTTCTGTACTCAAACACAAAAAGCACCAATCAGATACTTTAATCGGCACTAACCACCCAATCAAGTAGCAACAATTATACGCAGCCCTCCCACCAGCTTGCGGGGTAAACAGATGTGTCTAATCTTTCAGTAGAAGTAGACCAGATCTCCCCAGGCGGCAAAAGAGAGAGAGAGAGAAGACAGAGCAAGACAGAGAGGGGCTTGAAACCCGGCTTCTACCAGGAATGCCCATGGCCAGCTGCTGCTTAGTTTCGGGATTGTGAGTCCTGAGGGTGGAATTATGCCAAAGTCACAGCATATGAAACATAAAGCCTGGATCTAACCACTGATATGGTTGTACAGTAACTCCTGTAAAAAAAAAAATAGCATCATCAGAATTTGATCATTTATCCGACTGTCTTTTTGTTGCAATTTTTGGAGACAAAAATGTATGAAAGCTGCAACCTGCTGATCTACATAGCATGGATATACTTGGTCCAAAAGCTCTATTTTAGTATGAGCCATTTGTTCAAAAGGATACCTTTTATCCTATTTGTCTTGTCAGAACCTTCTTTTTATGCACACTCATGTGTAAATGTGTTTGCTTTCTATGACACACGTCACAAAATGGATGGCGCGTGTCTCCCCGATATTACTCATCCCCCTGTTCATCACAGCTTGCCAGAATTACAACTCGTACACAGTGAGAGGGAACCCTAACAGTTGAGAATGTATAAAAAGGAATCTATCTGAAATTATTCTCCTCCATACACTCTTCTCAGAGAATGCACTCAGAGTCCCCTACACCTGTGCGTATATCACCCTGAAAGGACAGGAGGTGGGAAAAGGATTGCCTTGTCTCAGAACGAGAGAATGAGCGAATGAAAGAGTGAAGGAGTGCTCCATAAGAAGGCTGCTAGGCTGATGACGAGGGGTGGAAAGGGGACAAACGGCCTTATTTATCGCCAAGCAATTACCAGTGAGGTATTTCTGCTGTAATGGCAGGAAGAAAATGAAACACTTCACCAGGGAACTGATAAAGGGCCCTTATGATAAAGGGCTATTGTGCCTGGGTTCATCAAACTGGCCCCCATTCCTTTTTCTTTCTCGCTTTCTCCATCTCTCTCTGTCTGTCTCTTTTTCTCTGCCATGTTACCAGTGTGAGACATTGCGAGACAGCGAAATATGGAGCTAAAAGGGTCTCAGCAGTCCACCTCCTGCTCAGATGTGTATCTTCACCATGTGCTCTTTTGCATGTGATAATAAAGCCACAGGGAGAGAGAGAGAGAGGGCAAAAAGAGGGACAAAGACAAAGATGGAGTGATGGCCACAGAGAAGAGCAGGTGGAAGAAGAGAGATGGCGAGAAGGGAGTGGGTAATGGATAGGACAGAGACCTAAACAAAAGAAGAGAGATAGCATGGAGTCAAATGAATAGAAAGAGATTAAAGCACCTCCTTAAACCTATGATCTCTATTGTCTCATATTCAGTCTAATTTGGAACAATAATTCAACAAAATTAAATAAAATTTAGCATTGTCATGTGAAGGGACATGTCCTTATATGGTACAATCTTGAGACTTCATTTTAATTTGTATTCTGGTCGTTCCTAAGCAGTTATTTTTGCTTGGATTCATGAATGGAAAACATTTCTGTCAGATTTTGAGAGGCGCTGTGTCTTTGCCCTGAGTGCTGCAAACTTCCAGTGAGGTTAAAGTTACCATAGATGATTATTGCCGTGTTACCTAATTCATACCTCTTTTATTTCAGAATCACGTTTTTAAAATAAATTGTTAAAAGGTTATGTCCGAAAATAACGGAAGTGAGTAAACGAAAATGCAACAGTGAATACAATAGCATAATGAGAAACACCCACCCTGTATATGAAATGGTACTCCATATTCCCGACAAACAGCAAAGTGTGTTATGGGTATTTGGTGCACTCTAGGCCAGTGGTTCTTAATTTGGGGGTTCCTTGGATTCCTAGGGGTCTATGAAGCAAAGCCAAGAGGTATGTGATTTTTCTTTAAGTGGTAGTGGAAATCACAACCCAACATTATTACAAATATTATAACTAGATATATACTGTGACTAAAGTCACAGTGATTTGTGCTAGTTCTTACAAACTGTGACATCTGGGCACCGTACCCTATAGATCCGGGATGGTAAGAGACAGAGAATGACGTTTAGTGAGGAAAAAATCCTGTTTTTCATGGATCATTCTGGTTCGGTGATCCGGATCAGCACCAAAAGTCATAGCAACTTAATTCAGCCCAGAGGTATTCTGCATGTGAAATTTGGTGATGATTGGTTGAAAACTGAGGAAGAAATAAGTGACTGAAAAAAAGCCAGTTTTTCATGGATCATTCTGGTTCAGTGATCCGGATCAGCACCAAAAGTCATAGCAACTTAATTCAGCCCAGAGGTATTTTTCCTGTGAAATTTGGCGATGATTGGTTGAAAACTGAGGGAGAAATAGCGTCCTAAAAATGTTAGGATGATGATGATGATAATAATAATAATAATAATAATAATAAGGAGAAGAAAGTAGAAAGATCCTGAGTGAGAGTAACAATTTGCACCTGCACTGCTAGTGCAAATGAATTATTTAGGGATGATGATTTTCCGTGATCACGGGAAAAAAAAATGCGGAAATTGCGGAATCGCTTGTCCAAAATGGAACTGCTATTCAGAAATGGAAAACGTGCTTTTGTCAGCATCCGGTTTCAAAACCCAAGAAATTCAGTCCATGCAGCAAAATGGTGAGGGTTTTTTTTCTTTTTTTAGCAAAAAGAAATCGAATCTCGGTGTAAACCAGGTTGTCAACAAACTATCAATGTTGTAAATGACGCGAGGGTTTGTGATCAGTGTGCATGCTGATTGGATAAAAAAAGCATCCGGGGATTATAAGCGGGAATGTCTCACCTCAGGTGCATGTGTAAAAATAACCACGTCATAATATCTAATTATAGATTATTAGACTTTGAATTCATCGAAATGGCGATCAAAATGCCTCAATAAAATAAGTATCGGTGGTGAATCTTCATTTAATTCAGACAGTCATTGTATTTTTCATTTGTATGGTTCACATTAACCATCACAAATGTTGTAAAATATTTTGTGGGAATTTTACGACAGTGCTGAACTCACTTACAGTTTGTTTTCATTCACAATGTGATTCTGTGACCCTGATCATGTCCAACATGCGTTCTTTCAATTTTCTTTCTTTAAATTAATTTATACTTCAAGTTTTACTGGATTAATCAAGATTTAACTTTATTTCCTCCAGAAGCTTTGAATTCAGGTGAGTCAAACTCTTAAAACTGCAGATCAGGTAATGGGTTATATTATAACTGTTATCACAACACATGCACCATAATGAGGCATTGGATAGTTTCTGTTTATTGTTACAGTTAAAGTTTGAGTTTTATTGAAAAATTCTCATCTCATTATCTCTAGCCGCTTTATCCTTCTACAGGGTCGCAGGCAAGCTGGAGCCTATCCCAGCTGACTACGGGCGAAAGGCGGGGTACACCCTGGACAAGTCGCCAGGTCATCACAGGGCTGACACATAGACACAGACAACCATTCACACTCACATTCACACCTACGGTCAATTTAGAGTCACCAGTTAACCTAACCTGCATGTCTTTGGACTGTGGGGGAAACCAGAGCACCCGGAGGAAACCCACGCGGACACGGGGAGAACATGCAAACTCCGCACAGAAAGGCCCTCGCCGGCCACGGGGCTCGAACCCAGGATCTTCTTGCTGTGAGGCGACAGCGCTAACCACTACACCACCGTGCCACCCCTATTGAAAAATTATAAATCATTAAAGCATAATGATTACGATAACCATACCGGCTTTTTGATAAACCGTGTTAACCACTTTCCTTTTATTGAACTAGTAAATATATAGGAATAATAAGGTTATGGTCAGGACAAGTGAAAAAAAAACCTCTGGCTGCTTCTTTGACTGGACAAGTGGATTAAAAAGTTAATGTCGAGCCCCGATATGATGTCTTATTTCATTTTGATGTGTTTCAGCAGAGCTAATACTGTACATTTCTTCAACTTCTTTCTCCTCACTCTCCCAATTTGAACATGAAAGTCTATAGTTATGTAGAACTTGAATAAAAATAAATTGTTCAAGTTTTGTTTTTCATGGTTTTCAAAACTGTATCATCAGTACATGGAAACTTTTTCCTATCTCTTATTACATAAAACATTAAAAAATGGATTTGGCAAAATCACAAAACGGAATTGACAATTTTCTGAAACAGAAAATCATCATCCCTAATTATTACTGAGTTTTTATCATTATTAGACCGCTTCCCTGGGTACTTAAATTAAATAGGTTTAATTAAAACCTCAAAAATAAAAAAAAAAACAAGTAGCCTGTTACTAATGTCTTGGACCTAATGTGTTAAGGAAAAGAAGGTTCTATAGCTCTAATAAATAAATAAAATATTATTGTATGCATTTAACTAATGTACATGAAACAATGTAATGAGTAGATCTGTGAAAATTATTTTCGAGTTAAAGGGGTCCCTGGCTGCAGAAAGTCTGAGAAGCCCTGCTTTAGTGTACGTTTTTTTTTTTTTTTTTCAATATTCTTCACTAAGCCTCCAGGCATGGCATGGCTACAAAATGGCAAAGCTCCCTAAGTAGTGCACTGTGCAGGAAGTTGTTTGCAGTTTTTTTGCGCAGACTTTTACAGAACCTTCCTATTTCCCACTTCCAGTTTTTCCCAGCTCTGCTCTGACCACACCCATTGATACTTGATAATATCTGTTCTTCATGATTAGCCTCATTGGGTCTTGTGAGCTTGAGTATAAATCCCCGGGTTTGTATGTATTTTTGTCTGAAGGCTGGCACATAAAATGCATTTCTAAGCTGCGAAATCCAGTGTTTTCTATTGAGTCCTGCATCACTTAAGCTGTGTTCACATAGATACCGGTATGATAGTAGTATAATAATAATAATAATAATAATAATAAGTTCAACTTATATAGCGCCTTTCAAGAAACCCAAGGATGCTTTACAATTATAGACAAAGAAAAAAATAATAACAATAAAAAATAATAAATAAATAAATGAATAAATAATAAAAAATAAAAGTAAAAAGTCCACCAAGTAGGAGTCAGGATGTAATTCCAGTGGTGTAGCAGCCACAGTCCCATCAAAGGCGCATGAAAACAAGTCCCACATCTCCAGCACAGCCGCCGTGACGCCATCAGCCACATCGCTCAAACACCACGCCGTGGATCCACAAAGCGAGCACAGAAGCTCCGCCACGCAGAGCGCTGGTGTGTCCCAAACCGCCTGCACAGACGCCGCGATGCCACCGAGCAACATCGCTCGGAACATCACGCCAAGCATTAAAGCGCAGAGCGCTGGACAACCACAAATGTTAAATGAGCAGCGAGCTCACTGCAGTCCACAGCTGGGAGCGCAGGCATCACCCACAGCGAACCAAGGCCTAGAGGGAACCAACGCCCAAAACTGGGTCCGGAGCTACACCACAACCGGCGGACAAAACACTCAAACATACATCAAACTACACAAACACACAGAAAAAATAAATAAATAAAATGAAAATTGAAAAAGAAATAAAATTAAATTTAAAAAAAAGCTCTGGTGAGAAGCGGCAGCCAGAATGCGCACGACGTACTCTCAACCGGAAACAGAAACAAAAAAAAAGAAATGCCATTTTTACAACTGTATCGATACAAAGTATACCGGTACAGTTTAGTGCATCTGTCCACACTAGCGAGAAATGTTTGCGGTTTTCTTTCACGGTAGTTGAAATGCGCGTGCGCGAAATGTTTCCGTGGTTACCGAATAACTTCCTTCCGAGAATATGGCGGATGAAACAACGTGTGTGCTTTTTGTTGTCAATGTACAGTCTATTTCTGGTGGTCATTTATTCAGTCGAATCGTATAAAACGCGCGAGGCAGTTGAGAAAGAAACAAAGAAAACGAATCTCCGTTCTTCACTATTTTATTCAGCGGAACCTGGAAGAAGTAGGAATGGTTCATTGCGCATGCGCATTATATTTGTATCGATACAGAGCCGCTTCATCTGTCCACACTACAGCGAAGCGCTACAGTACCGATACTGTACCGGTACGAAACCCATACATTTGTGGGTTTCGTACCGATAGTTATACCGCTACAGTACCGGTATAGTTGCTAGTGTGGACAGGTGTTGCGGCACGAAAGTAGTATCGTATCGGTACAAAATCCCTAGTGTGGACAGGGTATTAGTTGTAGCCTCTCAAGTGATATTTGAATTGGTCTTTTATGGATTATAAGCATGGATTTGCCACCATTGATCCCAACTATCTTTTGACAAGCCTCAATAAAGGTACTTGGTGTTTACGTCCAGCTGCCTTTGGCTCCCTGCTGTTTCCGTGTTGTCGTGTCATTAAATGAACGATACCAGATGAACAGTTGGTATTTCTTTGGAAACTCAGGAATTTCTGTGAAATTTACGAAGCCCAAGTCAGGATCCAATCCAAACAGATTGGACAGTTATTTGAGTCGCACACTGCTGATTTGCTCAGCAGTAATAGAATCTTACCTTGCAGTGAGATGAAAGAGTGCAAAATAAGTAAATAGCGGGACTGTTTAAAATGTTTGCAGTGAAATGAAGACAGGCAGACGGAAGTGGCAGTGATTAGTCCTAGTTAAGATTGCATCTGTGTCCTAGTTAATGTGTCTCCACTCATCTGTGGTATGCAGGAAATGTGTGTTCAAATGTGTGTCACTTCCGAACACACAAGCTGAGAAATAGTTCACATCAGCAGGGACACTTTGCTTGCTATGTTTATTGTGTGTTGAAGCATATATGTGACCCCTCACCGAATCCAGGGACACATGTCGGCCGAAACGAATCCGAGATAATCGCAAAAGAAGCATTTTTTTTCGAAATTTGTGATTTTTGTTTTTTTCCATCATGTGCAAGTTGAGATCTTGAAGAATGCAATCAGTATTTCAGATAGTAGATTGTTTTGTTGGAAAAGCATACATTTTTTGTTGCAAATTGTCTCGTTTTTGTCAGGACCGTAGCCTGCTGGGGGGTGTGGGTAAATTACCATATGGGCCATTCACATGATGATTTAAGTCTTTTGGTTTTTTTTTCGCGAATCAGCTGTATGATACGGGCTGAGCACATGGCTACTTAACTGCATACAGGCGTGTGATTTCACTATGGAATGAGTTACTAAACAGAGCGCAGAGGAGCTGAAACACCGCGAAGCAAACAGACACACGGTATTTACATCGGAGATAACCATTTCTAGCAAAAAAACCGCAACCTCGTTTTCCAGATTGAATGGAATACTTGAATGATCGGATGATACACGGACCGTTCTAGGATTACATTCCATCGGAGGCATTGGTGTGTGCAAGGCGCCGTTTCTCTTTCTGATGGGGTAAGTTTATTAATCTAAGGCTGTGTGGTTATTTTTGCATGTAACGGAGAGTGTTGTGGTTTGGTTAAGCCTAGGTCACAACCGGACGTACGATTTTTTGGCCGTGTGATTTTTGGCGTTTCCCAAATCGCTGCGTTTTTTTTTGTTCATGGAGAAAGACGCGCGTTGGCCGTAAGTTTGTCTTGCAACCTGAAAAAACGTAAGCGCCTGTAGAGTTTGTTTGACATGACAAAGAACCTCTGCGGCCAGTCTACGGCTCGAAAATCAGCGCATCACACGCGCGCTCTCGTGCTTTTCACACGCGCGCTCTCGTGCATTTCATGCGCGCTCTCCGTGTGTTTCTTGCGTTTTTTGCGTGTAGACCGGCCGTAGGAGCGCGTACTGTACGGCTGGTTGTGACCGAGGCTTTACATGAAACTAGTGTTGTGTTAGTTGTATCATCATCGTGCTATCTTTCTTTTTTACGGTGTGAGTAATTTTTCAACCACAAAACGTTAAAGTATACTTTAGGACTTATTTTTGTACTTCATAATTGTGTTGGGCATACTTTGCATGGAAGAAAAATTGACGTGGTGATCTTTGTTTACATGAAAGTAGTATCGTGCTAGCTCGTAGGGGGTAGGGCTTTCCTTAATGTCATGCAAATGAGCACCATTATGTTCCCGCCCTACACCCAGAGTAGCTGAGATGGAAAACTTTGAGGGCGATTTTCTCCCTTTTCTGTTTTAAGAAGTATACACTTTCAAAAGGCCACACATTCTTCAAATATTGTCAGATCTCCACATTGAAGGCATCATTGGAAAGCTTAGAAACTGTACTTTCTGAATCTGTCAATAACTCAAAATGCCCACGGGCCGACATGTGTCCCTGGATTCTGTGATCTGCCACATATCTGCGTAGGCCACAAATGCATTTTCTAACATTACAATAGCTGGACAGCCGGCATCACACTGACTTTACACTGCATGAGCTATGGTCAGATTTTGAAAGGCAAAAAACACACATTGTTAAAGATTTCTTGTGAAAGAGTTAGGAGCTGAGACTGGTGGAGTCGAGATTGATAGAGTCGAGACTGGTGGAGTGGAGACTGGCGGAGTGGAGATTGGTGGAGTCAAGACTGGTGGAGTTTAGATTGATGCATAATATGACGTGTTCACTGGTTACCAATTTATTGTCATACAAATATAGTAGCAACAATGGTGAAAGGTAAACAAAACATGAGTTTAAAAGCAGAATGGTTTGTTGACTCATGGCAGCAGAGAGAATGTCTCCTTGAATCTCCCTTTATAGTCAGCCACAAATTACTCCAAACTTCACTTCTTTGGCTACATCCACACGACAACGGCAACGAGATTTTATTAAAAAAAATATCGCGTCCACATGGGCAACGGATCAGTAAAATATCAGGTACATATGGCAACGCAACGCTCGCTGAAAACGATGCAATACACATGCCACACCTCTACGTGTGCTGTAAGACGGTCCCATCGGAGACACCGGAACAATAGAAGAAGTAGACGCATGCGCATAAACCCCTTCTTCTACCTGGCGTGAAGCACTCACAGGAACAAACACACAACAACAAGAAGAAGATGGCTGCGACTACGCAAGGAAATCGTGCCTTCTGTGTGTACAAATTAGTTTTATTAGCGTGCATAGTTTTATATAACTTAATTTTCTTATTGTGTGTGAACATTTTGAAAAGCATTTTTATATAATTTATATAACTTTTTATATTGTGTGTGAACATTTTGAAAAGCAGTCTTATCTCATCTCATTATCTGTAGCCGCTTTATCCTGTTCTACAGGGTCGCAGGCAAGCTGGAGCCTATCCCAGCTGACTACGGGCGAAAGGCGGGGTACACCCTGGACAAGTCACCAGGTCATCACAGGGCTGACACATAGACACACACAACCATTCACACCTACGGTCAATTTAGAGCCACCAGTTAACCTAACCTGCATGTCTTTGGACTGTGGGGGAAACCGGAGCACCCGGAGGAAACCCACGCGGACACGGGGAGAACATGCAAACTCCACACAGAAAGGCCCTCGCCGGCCCCGGGGCTCGAACCCGGACCTTCTTGCTGTGAGGCGACAGCGCTAACCACTACAACACCGTGCCGCCGCAGTCTTATCCAATAAAAAAAAGAAATTCAAGAAATGGTTCAGTTACTTGTTTATTTAAAAGAAAAGCTGTATACAAAAGTGAATGCAATGCAGTGGTTCATACAAAACAGCGAGAGTGCTGCTTGTTCTAGTCATGTAGTTGTGACGTCATCGTAAACAAATCCGTTCTACCCATCCAGACGACTTCGCAACGGCGCCGTTGCCAGATTTTTCCACTCTGGAACCCGTTCTCGTTTTGGGGCACCCAAAACGCCGGTGCCGTGTGGACGCCAGGCCGAAATGATAAACAATTTTATCGGATTCACCTGAATCCATTGCCATGTGGACAGCCTCTTTGTCTTTTCTCTTGACATAACATTACCACTTGTATACTGGATGCTTGTTTTTGTTTATACAGGCCAGTTTCTGTATGAGCCTGGACTGTGCTTATTGAGGACGTAGGCAGAACTTAGTAGGCTAATTTTCTTTAATCACAGGTCTGTTGTTAGAGGATCTTCATTGTGTAACCTAGAACACTTTAACGCATAGTGTGTTATATAATTTGGCAAAGATTTTATTGCTATAATGTTTATACAGTGTAAAAAGTAATAATCTTAAGAGTGTTGTAATTGCACACAGTAAACTGGCTTCAGGAGGATCATTGTTCTTGCAGGACATAGAAAATAAAACATGTTTCAGTTGGATAATTACAACCCCGAATCAGAAAGAAAAAACAAAATGTGGAACAGTTTGTTAAAATTGAAATTAAAGCTGAAAACAATGATTTGTAAATAATATTGTACCTGTATTGCACTCAAAACTAAACAGCAGCAGATAATTTGATGTTTTACCTCATAAATTGTATTGGATTTTTTCTTTTTTTTCAAAATAAACATATTTCAATTCTGATTCTTGCAACACATTTCAAAAAGAGTTGGAATGGTAAAGTATTTACAACTTTTATAATGTTGCCATTCCTTCTCACCGCACATAAAATATGTTTAGATGTTTAAGGCTACGTTCACACTGCAGGCTGAAGTGACTCAAATCCGATCTTTTCGCCCATATGTGACCTGTATCCGATCTTTTATTGACAATATGAACGACACAGATCCAATTTTTTCAAATCCGACCCAGGCCGTTTGGATATGTGGTCCTAATTCCGATTCCTATCCGCTCTTTTCATATGCGACTTCAGTCTGAACCGCCAGGTCGCATTCATCCGACTTACACGTCATCAACAAGCCACAAACGTCACTATTCTGCGCTGAAGTAGGCAGCGGGTCTCAAAAAAGTTACAACAACATGGCGCATAATCACGGGCGCAGATAGAGGGGGGGACTCGTCCCACCCAGATTTAAATTCACCTCGTTCGGTCCCCCCCACTTATAGGGAGGAAAAAACGTCTATGCTGTCTTTCTTTGCATAAGGCAAACCTCACGGAAAAATCAAAAGACTAATTACCATTCGGTTTATTGAGGTGCACAGCAGTGTATACATAGTTGCAATAATTCACATAAAACAAAACAAAGACTGATATTCGGTTGGTTGAGCTGCGCAGACTGCACAGGTTGCGAGCTCGAGCTTGGTTGCTATGGTTACGAACAACAAGTTTGACAGGCATATCGGGGTTGGGGTTGGTTTGCTGGCAGCTTTGTCCCCCCCCCAGTTTTTTGTCCCTCCCAGTTCAAAAAACGTATCTGCGCCCCTGCGCATGACATCAATGCGAGGGACGCTTCGGGCTGTGAAGGTTCTGAATCTTCTCAATGGAAGGACGCAGAGGTTAGGGAGCTGATTTCCATTTGGGGGGATACAGCTATTCAAGCTAGATTGGATGGGTCATACCGCAACCGGGCGGTTTTACTTCCGTAAACACTGGCCATGCTCACTGCGTGTCACGTCGTCGTATCCTGCAATGCGCATGCGGAACACTTTTAGGTCGCTTTTCGTTCATACTGAGGATCACATACAAGTCGCATATATTTGTTAATGTGAACGACCTCACAAAAAAATCGGAATTCACAAAAAAATCGGAATTGAGCATTAAGCCTTGCAGTGTGAACGTAGCGTAAAAGATGACTGAAGACACCAAGTCATGAAGTATTTCCGGTGTTATTTTGTCCCATTCTTCCTGCAATCACTTCTGAATGTATGCAACAGTACGGGGTCATCGTTGTCATATTTTTTATTTCAAAATTCACTACACATTCTCTATTGGGGACAGAGGGGACAGGCACCCTCTTCTTCCACAGTCATGCCTTTGTAATGTGTGCAGAATGTGGTTTTGCATTGTCCTGCTGAAATATCTCTGGAAAAGATGTCCTTTTGAATGTAACACGTTACTCCAAAATCTCAGTGTACTTTTCTGCATTAATGCTGCTGTCACAGAAGTGTAAGTTAACTTTGACAAGGATAACTTACACAACTTCATACCATGATAGACCCTGGCTTTTGGACTTGTTGCTGGTAACAGTCTGTATGGTCCTTTTCGTCTTTGGTCGGGAGCATACAGCGTCCGTTTCATCCAAGACCTCGTATACTGATTCGTCTGACCACAATACACATTTCCACTGTGTGATGGTCCATCCCAGATGCCTCCAAGCCCAGAGAAGTTGACGGTGCTTCTGGACACAGTTAACATAAGGCTTCCTTTTTGCATAGAAAAGTTTTAACTGGCATTTGTGGATGTAACTTCGTATTGTAGTGGTTGACAAAGGTTTGGCAAAGTCATCCTGAGCCCATATGGTTATATCAACTATAGATGAGTGACAGTCCTTGATTCAGTGCCGTTTGAGGAATTGGAGGTCACAAGTGTTCAGCTTAGGCTTGCGCCCTTGCCCTTTATGCACCGAAATTCCCCTAGATTCCTTCAATCATTTAATGATATTATGCACTGTATAAGGTGGAATATCCATATCTCTTTTTTACATTTATTTGAGAAACATTGTTTTTTAAACATTTCAGTAATTATCTCATGCAGTTTTTGACTTCTCATTTGTTGACAAACTGGAGAGCCTCAGCTCATCTTTGCTCCTCAAAGACCAGGGCTTTCCTGGATACTGAATTTGTATCAAATTATGATTACAGTCACCTGTTGACATCACCTGTTTCAAATTACATCATTTCTAATCATTTTACCTTATTACTAGTCCTAAATTGCCCCGTCCCAACTTTTTTTTTTTTTTGGAATGTGTTACAGGCAGGCCTGAAACGCAGGAATGGCTATATATTCACAAATGATATAAAGTTGACCAGACAAAACATCTCATCTCATCTCATTATCTGTAGCCGCTTTATCCTGTTCTACAGGGTCGCAGGCAAGCTGGAGCCTATCCCAGCTGACTACGGGCGAAAGGCGGGGTACACCCTGGACAAGTCGCCAGGTCATCACAGGGCTGACACATAGACACAGACAACCATTCACACTCACACCTACGGTCAATTTAGAGTCACCAGTTAACCTAACCTGCATGTCTTTGGACTGTGGGGGAAACCGGAGCACCCGGAGGAAACCCACGCGGACACGGGGAGAACATGCAAACTCCACACAGAAAGGCCCTCGCCGGCGAACTCGGACCTTCTTGCTGTGAGGCGACAGCGCTAACCACTACACCACCGTGCCGCCCCCCCCCCCAAACAAAACATGAAACCCAATATCTTGGGTTCATACCATCTGCAATTAAATACAAGTCAAAGTAAATGTAGAAATCACTACTTTCTTTTTTAATTGCATTTCCCATTTTTTCTGATATGGGTTATGATTATTTGCAGAATATTATTGTGCCTTCTTGCATATGAATTGCATTTATGTGTTTTTAATTTGTGTGCATTAATTTGCATTAGATTCTGTCAAGGTTTTTTGCTCGTGTTTTGTAGTCTGGTCAAGTGGACAGCCTTGGTTCTCCTCCATGTAGAGTGTGATTAGTAATAACAAACCTGCAGTAGATATACAACTGTGGATTTTCATGCAATAAAATATTAAGGAGTAATCCGAGAGATGCCGAATGCCATAACTCAGCAAAGCCCAAGTTTGGAGGATCTGCACAAACTCACACACACACACATGAATACACAAAAAAATGGTACACACTCATGGATTAGTTTTGTTGTTTTTATCATTTTTTTAATATCTTCCCCCATGGTTTGAAAAGCATTCATTTGGACATGCATTTAATTTACTGAAAAGAGAATGAGAGAGAGGAGGCAGTGTTTTATGACCTGCTGTAAACCACTGAGTATATACATGGGAAGAGATTTTGTGACATTCATTCCAGGCATTATTGAAGGCTTTGTGTAGCAGAAGGTATAAACACCTAAAATGTACTTTAACTTTTATTCCTTTGGGGAAATCTTGACGTATGGAACATAAGGAATATGGTACTGATCTCATGGATTTCAGACAAACTTGTTAATTCTCTCTCTCTCTCTCTCTCTCTCTCTCTCTCTCTCTCTCTCTCTCTCTCTCTCTTCATCTCGTCTTAATTTTGGAATCCAGCACAGTCACACAACTGTAACTTTTCTAAGAATTTGCAGGGCCAACTGGTATGAAAAGTGACAAACAGTTAGCAGTTGTAGCCTTATTTACAGCTTCATTTTGTATTAAATCCAAACGTTTATTTTTGCTTATTAGAATTGGTATGAGATTTGAAGATTCCTTTGAGGCTAATATCTTTCTCAATGCTGTTCTTGATCAGAATGTAGCCCAAGTATGGATCATACATGTGAGACTAATAATAATAATAAAGAGGAGATGAAAAGGAGACTAGACAGGCTAGTGGACCTGGAACTCTATGATAAGCATCTTGTCAAAGCCATCAATTGTAGATTGATCCCTGTTGCCACATACGCCATGAATGTCTGTCAGTTCACAAAGCAAGAGCTTTACAATCTTGGTATGCTAGTCAAGGATACATTGCGAAGAAAGAGCATGCTTGGCTGTCAGGCAAGTGACCAGAGACTGTACATGAAGAGACGGGATGGCGAACGCGGTTTGAAGAGCTTGAGGCAGGTGTATAAGGAGACCAAGGTACGCGTAGCTACTTACATGACCTTAAGCCCAAGCCGGTGGATACGGATAGCATGGAGAAGGGAGCATGGGAGTGAGTATAAGAGCATCAAAAGAGAAGCAGAGGTAGCAGTGCAAGAGTGTGGAATGGAGATCGAGTTTACTGAAGACAAGATCCAGATGGACGAGGAAAGCATGCCACAGGGTTGGAAAGAGTGCTGGAAGGCCCTAAAGAACGACTTGGAAGAAGGATATAAGAGGAAGTTACAGGACGAATATAGAGAGAAGGAGATGCAGAGCCAAGTGTTCTTTGGGCAAGGGAGCGAAGACCAAGGATGGCTAAGTGTAAACATTGCTCCACAGAAAACAGCCGGCATAATGAACATGCTAGAGCGAATGGTGGAAACCGAGGAATAGGAGATGGAAAATGCAGACTGTGTGGCAAGTATGATGAGATGGTCCAGCACCTGTTAGCAGGATGCGAAGTACTTGCTGGAACTGAATACCTATGAAGGCACAATAATGCACTAATGGTCCTAGCAGTCAGTTGGGCCATCGAGAAAGGCATTTTCCCAGAGAGCACAGTGTGGTACAAAGAGAGATGGAAACAGGGTCATGTGCTGGAGAAGGAAGGTTCCAAACTCTGTTGGGACTTCGAGTTCAAAATGAGGAAACAGACTGCAGCACGAAGACCTGATCTCGTGTTGGAGGATGCAAATGAAAGGAAGATCTGGATTGTCGATATGGCCCATCCCCAAGAGGAAAGCCTGGGGCGAGCGACAAGGAAGAAGCTTGACAAGTACCAACAACCTGCTTTTGAAACCAGGGAGAAAGACTAGGGCTGGCAGTTGAGATTGTCCCAGTCATTATTGGATGTCTTGGCGGTTGTGTTGAGAAGGCAACAAGAGCGGTTAAGAAGTTAATCGATGAGAAAAACGCCTCCAGAGTAGTTACGAGGATGCAAGCGGCTGTTCTCCTGGAAGGAGAAACCATCATGAGGAAAGTCTTTGGTGGACTGATGCAGAGGAGTGACTAAGCTAAGGAGTATAAATTGTAGGAGAAGTCTCAAACTCGAAGCAACATCCCAACAACTGCTTGGTGGGATCATGATATTGCCGGACACATAAGTGCTGGCTAATTTACCATAATAATAATATGGATGCCTTTCAAGATACACATGGACAACTTACAGTGCAAAAATGTGTTATTTTTTGGGAGTTTTTCCTTGCCACCATTGCCTAAGGCTTGCTCATCAGGGATAAAAAAAAATTTAGGGATAAAATTAATCCATATGTTTAAAGTCTTTATTTTTCTGCAAAGCTGCATTACGACTGACTTGACTTCTTGAGCATCAATTTGTTGCTGCGTGTGTGTGTGTGTGTGCACTTAGATCTTTAGTAGCTCTTGCTGGATAAGAGATGGCAGCATTCAGCAGTGAATAATATACACTCTCAGCTTGGTTTATTCTTAATTAGCTTGCTCAGAGCAGGAAAAGTGGGGGTGCAGTCTAAAACCTTCAACTGGGTCCAAGTCGACCCAGAGGAGTCTCTCTGTGCAGGGATCAGAGACAGACACCCAAAGAGGGAGAGGGAGAGTGATATAGATAGACAGACTGGGCTTGTGTCATATTTCTCATCATATATGATGAGTTCAAATGTTCCAGTTCAGAAACTGCACCTTAATTTGGTCGTAACCTTAGTTTGCATGCATGTTCAGTGTATTTACTAGATCCCCTCTGTTTGACCCTGTCTTTCAATTGACTGTCATGTTTGTTTTAGGGGATGGAGATGTTTGGGTGAGACGGCTGTGGAGTTCCTAACGAGATTGTTTAGTAAGATCCTAGAGAATGAGAAGATGCCAAATGAATGGAGAAAGAGTGTGCTAGTCCCAACATACAAGAATAAGGGAGATCTACAGAGCTGCAGTAATTACAGAGGGATAAAACTGATGAGCCACACCATGAAGCTATGGGAAAGGGTACTGGAGGCGAGATTGAGAAGAGAGGTAGCAATCTGTGAACAGCAGTACGGGTTTATGCCAAGGAAGAGCACGTCGGATGCAATTTTTGCTTTAAGAATGTTAATGGAGAAGGCCAGAGAAAGCTACATTGTGTGTTTGTAGACCTGGAGAAGGCATACGATAGAGTGCCGAGAGATGAGTTATGGTATTGTATGAGAAAGTGTGGAGTGAATGAGAAGTATATTAGAGTAGTGCAAGACATGTAGTATGAGAACAGCAAAACAGCAGTGAGGTGTGCAGTTGGAACTAGGGCTGGGTATCACCAGATACCTCACGATACAATACTATGGCGATATTTTGCCCACGATAACGATAATATCACGGTACAGCGATTCTGCGATAATCGATATATTGCAAGAAATTTCAACCACATCACGATATCTGTGTCACTGAAGAAAATCAGAATTTATTGACCACTGTAAAATTACATTTCACATACATAACTACACACTCTTGCCAGACATATATTTGTCTCTATTCCACTGCTGGCAAAACCAAGAGTTGCTTCACTACAACATACAGAAAATTCCCATTTCTGTGCTAGTATTCTCAACTTTTCTGTAAGCATGGACACATCAGTGCTGCTTAACAAGCAGAATCAAATTGTTTTATGAAAACTTAAAACTTGCACTGCAGACTGCACATACATTTCAGTGCTAACACTAATATCAATTTGTTCTCTGTAAACTTGAGAACATATACCGGAGAACATTTAACTTGTGCTTATTTTGCAGGAACAACACACTGTCTGAAACACATTGAAAAGTGCAGTGGGCATCTTAGTCTCCCTGAGCACAATTATGAAACAAAGTGCAGTGTGGGTCAGTGTCCACACACTGAAACTGAACTGAAACCTCAGTGAATCATGTCTCTTCTGAACTTAGAGTAAAGACTCAAAATAAAATGCAGTGTCTCACACACACTAAAATTGAAAATGCAAAATAAAGTGCAGCTTCTTGCCTTTGGCCTTAAATGACAAAATTAAGTTCACAGTTACAGTAAGTCACACATCACTGAAGTAAACGGGAGGACTTTGGTGCTGTCCAGTGTAGTTTGCTTCGGGTCGGGTTTCGGCGGCTCCGGCTGAGCTAATATGTCGGGGTGGTGTCATGCTAAGTAAGTTCGCAAGTTTGTTGTGTTACCTGAATATCTAATTGGAGCGAAACAGGTTTTGCAAAGTGCATACTCTTTGTCCGGCTCACTGTTTTTTTTTTTTCTCCTTTCCTTTGGAATCCAAAGTGCCTCCAAACATCTGCTTTAAAGTTCGGCGGCGTCTCTAGGTTTACGTTAACAGCCATGCTTGCTTGTTTTTTTTCCTCACTGCAACCGCCGGGGAAAAAAGAGAAGATGAAGAGTGCCTTGCAGTGAGGGAGCGGCACAGCGACACCTCGCGGAGCGGAGGTGCGGAAGTCGTACCAGATTTACAACCCGTCTGAAACATGATTTATTATTTGAAAAAATATTGATATTCAAATTTTGAGCATCGATATTGAAACGGAAGACAAAGTATCGCGATATATTGCCATATCGATATTTTTGCACACCCCTAGTTGGAACGACTGAATGGTTCAAGGTGAAGGTGGGACTCCATCAAGGATCTGCTTTGAGTCCTTTTTTGTTTGCCATAGTGATGGATAGCTTGACGGATGAAGTGAGGCAAGAGTCACCATGGAACATGATGTTTGCAGATGATATTGTGATATGTGGTGAAAGTGGAAAGGAGGTTGAGTTGGGTTTGGAGAAATGGAGGTATGCATTGGAACAAAGAGGAATGAAGGTGAGCAGTAGCAAAACAGAATACATGTGCATCAGTGAGAATGGGGATGAGATTGTAGTGAAGATGCAAGGAGTAGATGTAAAGAAAGTTGGTGAATTCAAGTACCTGGGGTCAACTGTGCAGGAAAATGGGGGCTGCGATAGTGAGGTGAGAAAGAGAGTGCAGGCAGGGTGGAGCAGTTGGAGAAGGATTTCGGGAGTCATTTGTGATAGGAAAGTCCCAGCAAAAGTGAAAGGTAAGCTGTGTGAGACCAGCTGTGATGTACGGATTGGAGACCGTACCCTTAACGAAGAGACAGGAGGCAAAGTTGGAGGTGGCGGAGTTGAGGATGTTAAGGTTTGTGATGGGAGTGACAAGGTTGGACAGGATAATGAATGAGCACATCAGATGGACAGCACATGTGGAGAGCTTGGGAATTAAGCTAAGAGAGATGAGACTGAGATGGCATGGGCACATCCTGAGAAGAGATGCAGAGCATGTTGGAAGGAGAATGTTGAGGATGGAGCTGCCAGGCACACAAAAATGAGGAAGGCCAAATGGATGTGGTGAGAGAGGACATGAAAGTGGCAGGTGTGGTAGAGAAAGATGCGGAAGACAGGGAGCAATGGAGACGAAAGATCCGCTGTGGCGACCCCTAATCGGGAGCAGCCAGAAGAAGAAGAAGAAGAGTTTATTTTAGGGGGATACCTCAATGCCATTATCTGTATGTGTTTAGTACTCCAAATATCCACAGATGTATCTGCATTTGGATTCAAGATTTAAAGTTTTATTATAAAAACTTTGGAAAAAACCTTTGAATCAGTAAACAGACAAACAGTACAAGTACTACAACCTATAGTACAAAACAACACAGTGCAAAGGCAAAATCTAGTACTAAATATTAGACATACAAGACAGATACAAGATAAATATTGCACTTCTGACTGAATATTGCACTGAGGGATATTGCACATTTGCCTGAGTCCTTCATTGCACATGTGGATTAGGAGTTACCCTGATCAGTTCAGCTGTGAAATGGCCATCAGGAAGAAGCTATTTCTGTGATTGCTTGTGTGGGTGTGAATGGCTCTGTAATGCCTACCATATTTCTACTGGATGGTTGAAAGGGTGGAGTGGTTTGAGACCTTGATAATCCTGGCTGCTCTCTTTATACGGCACTTTCTGTTTGTGTACTCTGTCATCAGTAGTTCTGTTCTCATGATGTGCTGGATTGAGATGGAGTGAAACCAGAAGTGGGTGTGGCCTATACTGGAAATGTCTTTTTTTTTTTTTTTTAATATGCCGTTCCAGGAAACACTGGAAATCTCTGTTAGCGTGGTCTGTGAAGTCGAGTACTACATCACCCAAGTTAGGTCTCAACTATAGATGTGTGCAGGTCTGTTTTTTAAATCCCACTCTTGGTCTGAAGTAATTGATGTAAATTTCTGCGATTCTGAGGATGCAGTAAATGGATTGTACAATTCTACACGTTCATGTTAAGAAATGTGGCCTTTGTTTGTCCTGCGAGCATCATATCTGCCAGTCGCTCACAACCATATGAAAGTGCGTACATTATCTGTTCAATCTAAATAATGTATTTATATTTGGTTGTATTCCTAATTTATATGTAGATTGCAGTTCTCGTGTGTGTGTGTGTGTGCGCGCGCGCGCAATGGTGTTTCCTTTCTCAAAGGATTCCTCAATGTTGGATTGAGATTTTTTCCATCCCTGCCATCTTGACAACCTGAAAGTCGATCATGCTTCAATAACTGCCAACTGGAGTGCAGTCGTTCAGGCATGTCCACCCACTCCCACACACAAGCTCAGCTGGATTGCCTTTGTCATTCCAGCTCTCCATATGTCGTCTCCAGCTCTAAGTTTGTATTACATGTTTTTAAGGAGACGTGTGTGTGTGTACACATTTTCTCGTACAGGTATTGGTATTGTATATGATAGAGCAGACATTGTAGCAACATTATAAACTTCCCATTATAAACTGACATGTTGGGATATCCACGTAAGCAAGTCAGCCCATGATAGAACATACAGTGGTGCTTGAAAGTTGTTTGTGAACCCTTTAGAATTTTCTATATTTCTGCATAAATATGATCTAAAACATCATCAGATTTTCACACAAGTCCTAAAAGTAGATAAAGAGAACCCAGTTAAACAAATGAGACAAAAATATTATACTTGGTCATTTATTTATTGAGGAAAATGATTCAATATTACATATCTGTGAGTGGCAAAAGTATGTGAACCTCTAGGATTAGCAGTTCATTTGAAGGTGAAATTAGTCAGGTGTTTTCAATCAGTGGGATGACAATCAGGTGTGAGTGGGCACCCTGTTTTATTTAAAGAACAGGGATCTATCAAAGTCTGATCTTCACAACACATGTTTGTGGAAGCGTATCATGGCACGAACAAAGGAGATTTCTGAGGACCTCACAAAAAGTGTTGTTGACGCTCATCAGGCTGGAAAAGGTTACAAAACCATCTCTAAAGAGTTTGGACTCCACCAATCCACAGTCAGACAGATTGTATACAAATGGAGGAAATTCAAGACCATTGTTACCCTCCCCAGGAGTGGTCAACCAACAAAGATCACTCCAAGAGCAAGGCGTGTAATAGTCGGCAAGGTCACAAAGGACCCCAGGGTAACTTCGAAAGCGACTGAAGGCCTCTCTCACATTGTCTAATGTTAATGTTCATGAGTCCACCATCAGGAGAACTGTTAGGGTTTTGCTGGGATTCGAACCTGGTTCGTTGGTGTGATAATCCAGCAAACCCCCACTAGGCCACCAGGGGGATGACTCAAATGCAGAGGCGGAAGTAGAAAAAGTATCAAAAGGTTTATTTATACTATATACACTATATACAGGGCAAAACAAAAAAAACAAAAACAAAGAGTATAATCCAATACTGGGAAGACAAAGGGAAAAATAAAATATCAAAAGTTCAAAGTCCAAAAAGGAAAAGGCAAAAATGCAAAAGCTCAGAAGATCACAAAAATAAAAAATATCCAAAGGTACAAAACAAAAGCCAAAAAACCAGAAAAGCAAAGTGCAAAACAAAGAACACGGTACAGAGGAAACTGGAGATAAACATAACAGCATAAAGACTCCGTGACAAGAGGACTGAACTCAGGGGTATAAATACACAAACTAATTAAGGACACAGGTGAAGATAATTAGGACTAAACAGGCAATTAACAAAAACACAAAACACAGGAACAGTGGCGGCCTCTAGAGGCCAAAATAAACATGACACGAAAAGGAAATAACAGCGGCCTCTAGAGGCCAAAACAGTCCAAGTCCTAACAAGAACACTGAACAACAATGGTGTGCATGGCAGGGTTGCAAGGAGAAAGCCACTGCTCTCCAAAAACAACATTGCTGCTCGTCTGCAGTTTGCTAAAGATCACGTGGACAAGCCAGAAGGCTATTGGGAAAATGTTTTGTGGACGGATGAGACCAAAATAGAACTTTTTGCTTTAAATGAGAAGCGTTATGTTTGGAGGAAGGAAAACACTTCATTCCAGCATAAGAACCTTATCCCATCTGTGAAACATGGTGGTGGTAGTATCATGGTTTGGGCCTGTTTTGCTGCATCTGGGCCAGGACGGCTTGCCATCATTGATGGAACAATGAATTCTGAATTATACCAGTGAATTCTAAAGGAAAATATCAGGACATCTGTCCATGAACTGAATCTCAAGAGAAGGTGGGTCATGCAGCAAGACAATGACCCTAAGCACACAAGTCATTCTACCAAAGAATGGTTAAAGAAGAATAAAGTTAATGTTTTGGAATGGCCAAGCCAAAGTCCTGACCTTAATCCAATCGAAATGTTGTGGAAGGACCTGAAGCGAGCAGTTCATGTGAGGAAACCCACCAACATCCCAGAGTTGAAGCTGTTCTGTATGGCGGAATGGGCTAAAATTCCTCCAAGCTGATCAACAGTTACCGGAAACGTTTAGTTGCAGTTATTGCTGCACAAGGGGGTCACACCAGATACTGAAAGCAAAGGTTCACATACTTTTGCCACTCACAGATATGTAATATTGGATCATTTTCCTCAATAAATAAATGGCCAAGTACAATATTTTTGTCTCATTTGTTTAACTGGGTTCTCTTTATCTACTTTTAGGACTTGTGTGAAAATCTGATGATGTTTTAGGTCATATTTATGCAGAAATATAGAAAATTCGAATGGGTTCACAAACTTTCAAGCACCACTGTAAATGATATAAATCGCTCCTGCATCCAGTCTACATTCTGACGATTATATGAAACACACACTTTCCTGTGACATAATATAATGTGTCCTGATAAGAATAGTGTTATCTTTCTTTTTCCTTTTGTGCAGTGCAACCTCCCGGGTTTTTTATTTATTTATTTATTTAGTAGCAGCTCCTAAATAAATGTATATTATTAACTTGCCACACGCCGAATCATCATTCGGCACTTTTCTGAAAAGTGTAACTTTTTTCAGCTTTGGAATGGCTCTGTGGTGACGGAGAAAGACACTGGCACCAGGAAAAGCTTTTTAAAAGCAGACACATTCTACCCGCCTTGAGGCAACTTCCCATTGGATTACATGTAAAAAGTGCTAGCGGTTCAGAAATAACTCCTCGTCTGAAAGCAGCCGAATGCAGCAAATTCTATATACTGTATACTGTACGTTAACCTCAACCAACATTAACAGTATACACAAAGTAGATCTTGTAAAGTAATATACCAAAAGATTTAAAATTATAGATTAAATGTCTATATATGAAGCTTGTAAAATGAACAGAGATAATTACTTAGACATATATTTGTATGCCCTTCAGGAGGAATTAAAATGTTTAGTTCAAATTTTAATTAAAACGGTTTAATCTTTTAGTCAAAGCAATTTATTGATTATATTGTGCTAACCATAGCAAGAGTATTCATTAAAACAATGTCGCTCATGCAAAATTTAAAAAAAAAAAAAGCAGCACAGTGTTCTACAGAGTCAGCACAGTTCCTGCCTGGAGTGATATTTTGTACTGTTAGCTAAGTTTGGTTTCTTGAAGAGAAGCACAATATCTGTAGAAACCTTTATTTTTTTTCATACCTGCTAACAGTTTTAGAAATATATACTGGTATTTTTGTTAGGTATATGCCACCCAGAATAACCAACAGGCTAAATTAAGCTGGGTGACATTTACAACCCTGATTCCAAAAAAGTTGGGACAAAGTACAAATTGTAAATAAAAACGGAATGCAATAATTTACAAATCTCAAAAACTGATATTGTATTCACAATAGAACATAGACGACATATCAAATGTCAAAAGTGAGACATTTTGAAATTTCATGCCAAATATTGGTGCTTTCCAATGAAGGTACCGCGCCTTTTAAATTTGATACTGTAGGATGGTCTGATTGTGACCGAAACGTTTGTACTTTTCACTTTGGTAGCACTTTTTGTTTGTTTTAACCTCCTAAGGCCCAAGCTGTTTTTTTACATGCATTTTTTATTTCTCTTTGCTATTTGGGCTTATTAGAACCTGATTAAAATAAAAACTAAGCATCATCTTTTGATAAGATGTACTTTTAGAGAAAAAGTATGTCCACATGTGGATTCTTGTTCCGAATTTCTAAAAAGTGCTGTCCACGCATGTGACCGCTAAGCCCTAGGAGGTTAATATGTAATAAAAGTGCATTATTATATCGGCATCTAGGTGTGCGAGTTCCCTTTGTTTGTTTCTATGCCAAAT
This sequence comes from Neoarius graeffei, assembly GCF_027579695.1. Lineage (NCBI taxonomy): Eukaryota > Metazoa > Chordata > Actinopteri > Siluriformes > Ariidae > Neoarius > Neoarius graeffei. The sequence goes on from NC_083572.1 coordinate 58,087,221, forward strand.
ATTGGCTCATTTGAAATTTCATGACAGCAACACATCTCAAAAAAGTTGGGACAGGGGCAATAAGAGGCTGGAAAAGTTAAAGGTACAAAAAAGGAACAGCTGGAGGACCAAATTGCAACTCATTAGGTAAATTGGCAATAGGTCATTAACATAACTGGGTATAAAAAGAGCATCTTGGAGCGGCAGCGGCTCTCAGAAGTAAAGATGGGAAGAGGATCACCAATCCCCCTAATTCTGCGCCAACAAATAGTGGAGCAATATCAGAAAGGAGTTTGACAGTGTAAAATTGCAAAGAGTTTGAACATATCATCATCTACAGTGCATAATATCATCAAAAGATTCAGAGAATCTGGAAGAATCTCTGTGCGTAAGGGTCAAGGCCAGAAAACCATACTGGGTGCCCGTGATCTTCGGGCCCTTAAACGGCACTGCATCACATACAGGCATGCTTCTGTATTGGAAATCACAAAATGGGCTCAGGAATATTTCCAGAGAACATTATCTGTGAACACAATCACCGTGCCATCCGCCGTTGCCAGCTAAAACTCTATAGTTCAAAGAAGAAGCTGTATCTAAACATGATCCAGAAGCGCAGACGTCTTCTCTGGGCCAAGGCTCATTTAAAATGGACTGTGGCAAAGTGGAAAACTGTTCTGTGGTCAGACGAATCAAAATTTGGAGTTCTTTATGGAAATCAGGGACGCCGTGTCATTCGGACTAAAGAGGAGAAGGACGACCCAAGTTGTTATCAGCGCTCAGTTCAGAAGCCTGCATCTCTGATGGTATGGGGTTGCATTAGTGCGTGTGGCATGGGCAGCTTACACATCTGGAAAGACACCATCAATGCTGAAAGGTATATCCAGGTTCTAGAGCAACATATGCTCCCATCCAGGCGACGTCTCTTTCAGGGAAGACCTTGCATTTTCCAACATGACGATGCCAAACCACATACTGCATCAATTACAGCATCATGGCTGCGTAGAAGAAGGGTCCGGGTACTGAACTGGCCAGCCTGCAGTCCAGATCTTTCACCCATAGAAAACATTTGGCGCATCATAAAATGGAAGATACGACAAAAAAGACCTAAGACAGTTGAGCAACTAGAATCCTACATTAGACGAGAATGGGTTAACATTCCTATCCCTAAACTTGAGCAACTTGTCTCCTCAGTCCCCAGACGTTTACAGACTGTTGTAAAGAGAAAAGGGGATGTCTCACAGTGGTAAACATGGCCTTGTCCCAACTTTTTTGAGATGTGCTGTTGTCATGAAATTTAAAATCACCTAATTTTTCTCTTTAAATGATACATTTTCTCAGTTTAAACATTTGATATGTCATGTATGTTCTATTCTGAATAAAATATGGAATTTTGAAACTTCCACATCATTGCATTCCGTTTTTATTTACAATTTGTACTTTGTCCCAACTTTTTTGGAATCGGGGTTGTAGATAGAAAAGCAAAAATAACTCCGTAAGAGAAAAATAAAGATATGACTTGCAATCACATGATCAAAATGTGCTACATCATGTTGGTGGATATACAAAGCAACTAGGATGGCGGCCGCTGAAAGCGTGTCTGTAAACAATGCTGAATTTTCTCAGTATTACCACGATTTGAACGGTCGAGCGAAGATAGATATGTGTGGTTTTGACCCATGTTATTTGAAAAAGTCACACTTTTCTGAAGATAAGGCGCTTCTACTGACCATCGAGTACACAGATATCACGTTCTATCTGGTTCGGCTGCCAAAGAATCAAGTCCCACCTTGGACTAAACATAGCCCGTTTTCTGAGTGGGTGCCCAGTTTGGATTGTTTCTATCGTATAATTTTGCTGGCGCTCCTAGAAGCAAAATGGTAATACACATGTTAAAATGATAACAACGACCGAGTGAACCACAGCAAGAGAACTCTCATTTTATAACAAAATTGTAGCAACACAAAATAAAGTTCTTCCATGATATTATCGAGAAAGCTTTTGAATCTCACCTGAGATAAAATGATTACTGCAAACACGAGCTGTTTTGGTTTTAGCCTCTGTTAGACCAGCCCTGCCGATGTTGTTCAGCCGTGCTCGTCTCCTCTCCGTACTAAGCCTCAGAGTTTCCTCGCCCTCTTTCTGAATCACAGACAGAATTCTAAAAAATCAGACGGTCACGAGTACTGTTCTGACCACAACCATATACAGCACAAAGATATGGCATAGCTAAAAGAACGCTTAAAGCAGTGGAAAAACAAAGAGAGTTGCACACGCGTGACTATGTTTTGTATGGAATGCCGCTTGACCCCGCATTTGTATATCCACCAACATGGCCGACATCCGGGTTTCTATTTTGCTTTGACATTGCTTGCAAGTCAAGGATTTTTTTTTTTTAAATTGTGAACAGGATTTCCAGTTATCATCAGTTTCATTCCAAATTTGTGGACCTAAAAATCAAATGATAAATTTTCTATAATTTGTCCTAACTTTAAGAAGATAGAAGGGTGACTTAGTTGCTAATGTGGTGCCATAAGAGTGAACTGATAAAGTCTTCTGAAAAAAAACCCCCACAAATTAAAAGCTGCTGGCAGACAGTTATTATAAAACTGCTACATAAAATGAGCATCCTGGATATATATCACATCATTCATGACAATACTTCGTTGTTCTTTGTCTCATGACTCTCACATCTCATTTGCAGTATTTGCCATTGTGGCTGAGAGTGGTATTGAGCCAGGTAGGCCATTCATTCCTCTTGGCTTGGGGTTATTTCACCAGTATGGCCTCTGCAGTTTGTAGACTGGAATTACTTTCTTGCCACTTTCTTTTTGGCTGTAGAGTTATTGAATATTCTTTTCTTCAAAGTCTCCAAAATATGTCAGTGTAGGTGCAATAGGCTTATCAAATCAGTCTCATGTAAAAAGGGATCAGTCTCATAAATTCATTAATCATTAATTCAAGTGTCTAATAGTTTATAGCTAAACTATTAAAATCAATGGAATAACTTAGTGATGTTGCTATAGTTTTAGTGAGTATTGTAGCTTTAATGTAATATGTTTACTCTAGATCTATAGCATTCATACAACAACCAAATGGGTGAAGGCAATTAGAATACTTGTTTGGCAGAGATTGGCACTCAGTGAATGTTGTAGCAATAGACAGGACACAGTTTACTCCAAAGGTACCATTTATTGAAATAGCTGACATGAATTAGCAAACTAATACCGATCAGATATAGCAACAATAGCAGCCATGGAATAATTCAATATAAATGGTGGTACCATGTATACAAGTAATAATCAGTAGTGTATAAAGCAGTAGTCAGTAGTAAGTAGAATAATAACCAGCAGTAAACAGGATGAGAAATCAGCAGTGAATATGATAACCAAGGCACTAATGTTGATCAGAGGTAATGGGCGAGTGAATGTTAAAATGTGAGAGGGAAATCACGTGTTTGTGTGTGTGCGTGTGTGCGCGCGTGTGCGCAGCTGCACACTAACGAGATGAGGAGGAGCTAGGGAACGAGGCTGTGCGCGCGCGTGGGCGAGATAGGTGTGGTATGTGAATGTAGTGCGCAAGCCTTTGTGCAAGGGCTTAAACCCAAACTTCTACTCAACCCTTAGCTACTCCTGAAATCCCAATGTTGAGGGGTGTGGTGCGACAGAGGGAGATAAAAAGAGAGAGAGAGCGCGAGAGCATGCACGATCTAACTAATATGGATAGTAAACAAAGCAAATCAAACAACACGCGGTCTAAGACCGACTTTCATGTGAATCAAAATGCGTACATTTAAACCATAAATGAATTCAAATAAACACTCTGTCAGGATAAACAGACGAGGACCCAAGAGCGCAAGTTAAATGTTGAGTTTTATTGATAGCAGGGGAAAGGGAGTTGGGAGGATGTGCGTGTGTGAAGTTCAGTGGCCGGAGAGGCAGGGATGGCTGGTGGGAGCATAGTGGTGATGTCTGCGGTCTCCCATCCAAGTACTAACCAGGCTTGACCCTGCTTAGCTTTTGAGATCAGACAGGATCAGGCGTAGTCAGAGTAGCATAGCTGTAAGCTGATAGCACTTGGGTTTCAGGCAGTCTCCCAGCAAGCAGTCCCTCAGCAGACAGACAGGGCAGCACAACAGGCAGGAGTTAGGGAACAGGCTGGAACACAGAGTCACAGATCAGGTAGCAAGATTAGGGACAGAAATGCAGGGTCAGGTTACCAGGACTGAAGAGTAGACGGAGTCGATGCCTTGAAGACGATCTGACACTGAAGCTTGGGAGGACTGCAGTTTAAATACCCACAGAGGAGGAGCAGGTGATAGGCAACAGCCAATGACAGCTACTGAAAGTTAATAAGAGGAGGAGTATGCGGGCGTGGCAGGTAATACTGAGTGGAGAGGAGTGGAATTGTTACTTGGAGAGAGGAAAACCACAGGTAGGACCATGACACACTCTTCGCGTTAACTAGCCACAACTAAGATTAACAATTGTCCAGATGCCAGCCTTACTTGAGATCGCTCTTGCTTGGCGACTGAAAGTGCGCCATCTGTTATCCGAAGACAGCACAGAGTGCAGGTCCAGGGAGAAAACAGTTCTGTTCTTTTTGCTTTTACAGCTTGTCAGCTGAAGATCTTCGGTGTCCCGTCGGTCGTCCAATGATCTGGAAGGAATCTTGTTTGTAGTTCGTCGACGTTGAGAAAGGGCAAAGGGATCCAGTCGCTTTTCTCTTTGAAATACTGTGTGGGCTGCAGTAACTAACTGGTTCAGTTATTATTACAACTATGCGAAGATCAAATACATTGAACTTTGGCTAAAGGTCCGGTATCAATAGCTTGTTCTTTGTTCTTCTGTAGCACCGATGCAACAGCGTCTCTTTTACGCGTGGAAACCCACCGCCAGAGAGAGAGAATTTTTTTTCTGCCGCGGGTTTTAAAGCACAGTCGTGACATCACTGTATTTGGTATCCGGTATCATCTCTGTATCCAATACCATTACAGGGATTCAGAAGAATGGGCGGAGATGGAACATGGCATTGAGTACAGGGATTGGTGTGTTCAGTGCTGTACAGTGAAAGGGAGAAGATGGTTCATAAATGATTATTATGGCTACGGAATGGTAATCCGTCCCTACACAGCTGAGGCCCTAACTATGATGAAATGGCAGAAGATCTACAGAATCCTTAAGATCTTTGGCTTGACGTTCTGGCAGAAATCCATCCATGACTGTGTTGTTGGAAGCTGTCTTGTGAAGATGTTTGTCTCAACTGTCATCTCATTTGTTCTTTTAAAAGGGTGTTAATGGCTTTTGTGACATTAGGTTTTAAAATGTATGGCTTACTATCTGTGCCATATTCTTTTTGCCCTTGTACCGCTATTCTTGATTAAGACCTGATGGAGAGGTGGCATCTTGGTGTTTTACTCAGCTGTGCTATCTAAGAACTTCTCTGTCTCTCATGCTATGTTCTCTCAAACACTTTGCGACAAAGCATTAAGGCCAATTTATGCTGACAACGCAGTCCTCGCAGATGGCGTCGCAGATGGCGTCTGCGTAGCCCCCCCACCTTCGCAGACGCTCTGCGCGCACCTCCCAAAAATTGTGACCACCGCAGAAGCCTCGCAGACAGCGTCGCAGACAAGAGGGCTCCGATTGGTCCACTCTACAGCCGCTGTACACGCACTTCCGCTTCACTACTTTCCTGGTTTGGTTTGTTTTCACTACCACCATTTTTAAAAACACGAGCGAAGATGGAGCAGCACGAAGAGCGGTTGATCGAGGAAGTGAGGAAGTACGTACATCTATACGACTCCAGTTCTAGTCATTATAAGTAACCGGAGGATAAACACTCCACTAACCACACCCACCAACTACTCCTAGCGATTTCGCGACTTAGCGCCCCCTTGCGTTGTCGCGGTGAATAACATCGCGCACGCCTATTACTCCCCGCTCAACGATAAATTACAACTGTCTGCGAAAAGCTATCTGCGAAAGCCTTGTCGCAAGAGCATGCAGAGGCCCTTAGTCTTGTGTGATGACCCCTTGTGGTGTCATCTTGAAGTGTGCTTCCTAGGTGGTGTCATCTGGGGGGAGGGGGGGATGGTCATGACCTGTCCTTCCCATGCAAGTAATTAGTGGCGACTCGGTACACCTGGGCCCGCTGTACTGAGTTTGATAAAAGCCATCTTCAGATTCATTCTCTCGCTAGCTGGCGCTCTGACTTGATTGCTTCTCTTTCTTCCCATCTCTCCTTTGTAGGTGCTCTGTTGTTTGTTTGGTTACGCTACTTTAGTTTATTCCTTATGTTTTGCATACATGTCAACCCCTTTGGGCGTCCACCTGTAGTATCAGAGGAAGAAATCCATAAAATCCTTATAGCCTTCGAATCGCACCAAACTTTTATTTTAATGTACATTTGTACAATACACATTTACTGCTATCCTATAGACCCCTTTCACTGACGTCACCCGAAACCGGAAGTAAACAGACCCTGCGCCATTTTGGAAGACCAACAAACTCGTGATTAGGGGGAAATAACGGCAGCGGTATGTGAACCCACGAGAATAAAGTGGAGTGGCAAACAACTTTAAACAAACAAATCTGAGCTGTTTTATTTATGATTTATTGGCCCAACAGTAGACTTGAAAGAAACTTGTGTGAGACTTGGCAAAAAACTGTGGATATAATGGATAAGTCTGTGCATGATCTGCGGACACTTTGAGGTAAGCAAACGCAAGAAATTCAGATTTAAAACAGGCTAAATTGGCCCCAAGTTGATAACTGTATGAGGAGCAAGCCTCCCAGACTTCTACAATTTAATAATAATAATAATAATAATTTAGGATGGTTTGGGGCTTGCTCACCCTCCTATTATATAAATAAAGCATAGTTGTTGTGTAGGCATATATCATAAATACATATGTATAATTTGGATAAATTAACCTAAATTATGGATACCTTAATAGTAACAAAAAGTATTAATTTTTCAACTGAAAAGATATATATTATTAAAAGATAAATATCAACAAGATTACCTTGGCCATAACTATGTGTAGGTTATTCTTAACAACAGCTGTAATATCACGAACCAAGCCGCTAACAACATAATTGTAAGCCTGTAGCCCTTTGTAGGCCTTCAAGTCATCAGCAGTGTAGGCACTGGGTGCAAACAACAAATAGTTTACAATGTCTGGGTAGCAAACAGATGGCAGAATTGGTGTCAGGTCCTCCTTATGTTTCCATTCTCCCTTGCCCCGAGTCTTATCATATGGGTCAAACCCATCAATCTCAGCCAGTTTCTCCACATACCGTGCCCTTTCTGCAGCTGGTAATGTACTCACATAACCAGAATTATCATCCATCGTGTCACTTTACTCTCGCTCGTACTTTGTTTTATATTGTGAGTGCATGTACTTGGTCTTCCAATATGGCACCTAACAAAATCTCGCGGCACGGTGACGTCATGCAGTAGCCCTCTATTGTTCATAGGCTAGGATGCTCCCACTCCAAAGGAAAATACTTTTTACAGGCTCAGGAAAAACACTCAAACTCCACTGTCTGTGCACTGTCAGTTAAAGTTTAGGCTGCTCCCATTTCAATGGGATACTTTTCACAGAGACTATTTTTGTCCACAGTCAACTTTTCATATAGCCAGAGAAAGCACTCAGACTTCACCATTTTTGTCCACAGTCAGTCATGTTTACTATGATCTCGATTATAATCACTGGCAGCCTTCTTTGCCAGCTGTAACTGCCTTTCTGTGGGGGTGATGTCACAACAGAAGTCTGTGTTCAGTTTGCATTGCAGTAGTGCAGTAAGGGTGTCTGTGTCCAGCAGGGCTTTGAACCAGAATTTTTTTTCCTGTTGGTTCGTTCCGAACAGAAACGGAATTTTAACGTTTCCGGTTTTGGGTTCCACCATTAAATAGACGTTCCCGAACCGGTTAGAACAAAAAAAAAAATTCATTCCCAGAACGGTTAATTACATTCCCTGTCAGCTGTTTAACAAATGGCTATAAAATTATGTCTCTGTCTCATCCAGCTTAAGCCAAATGTAGGCTAATTCTATTACAACCTTCATTAAATAAGACAAGAAATTATTCAAAACAATTATTTCAAATGTTGGCGATTTGGATTCTCAGTATGTCTTCCCATCTACACAAACAGAAAACATGCCAAAAATGAAAGATAATTTGTTTAGCGTGTTACCAAAGGCTAGTCAGGCCCTATGCATTGATAGGCTAACAGAGGTTAACGTCATTTAATGTTCGCGAGCCTCTCATTAACGTGGACAAATATATTGATATCGTGTTTGAAATTGACATTTTTGAATAACGATAGATTGCAATATTTACCTCTTATTTAAGATGTGGAGACGTGATAGTAGTCCACCCTCCCGCTCTCTCCATTCAGTCAGCAAACGTCACACAGGAAGTGAACCACAGCAGGTCATAGAAACTTGCGCAGGAGAAGAATGACTTTTTTTATTTGTAGGCTACGGAAACTTTGAGGAACGAAATAAAAACCGGTATTAACCGGTTACCATTATTTTTAATAAGCGTTTCTGTTCCGGAACATAAAAAATAATAAAGTTTCTGGTTTCATTTCCGTTCCATGTGAAATAGAAAAAGTTCCCGGTTTTCGTTTTCGTTCCTTGAACCGGTTCAAAGCCCTGGTGTCCAGGTTTTTTCTGCAGTCAGTGTGGATTTTCCTGACCTGTGAGAATACCCTCTCACAGTCAGCATTGCTGTGAGGTAGACGCAGCAATGCCTCCATAGTTTTTCTCAGGTTTGGAAATCTCTCCTGTCCCATGGGTGTAACCATCTTCAGGATGGAGCTCCACACCACATCAATCCTGATGGGCTTCTCATCTGCATCCAGGAGCTTTATATCTGTATCCTCCAGGAGCTGGTACTCCTCAAACTCCTCTTTGAGTTCCTCCTGGTTCACCAAGGGAGTGAACTTGTTGGCAAGGTGTTCCCATTCTTTCACTCAGCAGACGCTATTTAAAATCTCTCAGGTGTAAACAATGCCGCTCTGCACAATGAGAAAATCGTTCGAACAATGACTGTTTGGCGCGTTTAAATGCAGATCGTGCGCATGACCGGAACAAGCGAAGTCTTGCAGTCGCGATACTGCACGAGGCTTGAGGAATAAACATCCGGTTTCACATAGTCTGGGTTATCTGCCCCTGCATACATGCTGTTCTTTGTCTATAAATCGAGCTTTTGTATGTTTTTGCGATGATCAACTGATGATGTTCAAGTAAGATACACAAAATAAATTTAGGTCAGAAAATACTGAAAATCCGGAAGACTTTGTTTATACGCCCGTACGCCCTTGAAATGAGCTAAAATCCGTATAATTTCCGGACAATCCGTATAGGTTGACATGTATGGTTTTGTTTTGTACCATGCAACACTGGCACACACATCTCTCGCTCATCCACACTCTATACCACTGACTTCTCTGATTATCCATTTCATGTTTAAAATATAATTTGGTTTCTTCCATCCATCCATCCATTATCTGTAGCCGCTTTATCCTGTTCTACAGGGTCGCAGGCAAGCTGGAGCCTATCCCAGCTGACTATGGGCGAAAGGCGGGGTACACCCTGGACAAGTCGCCAGGTCATCACAGGGCTGACACAGCCTAATTTGGTTTCTTGATTTTGCTTAATTTGGATTAATAAAATACTTTTGTTAAATGTTTATGGTGGTGCATCTCCCTTTGTTGTGGCCGTTGAGCCAGGTCATAACACTTGTAAAAATTAATGCTGGTTGATTTGCGTGTTCTTCTAAGACACACTTCTCCAGTAATAACCCAACCAAGTTTTCGGTGTACTGTTTATAGTGTATTGTATTGGCCAAAATAGTGTTCACATTTTGAACTCTCAGTACATCGCTATCTAGGAGGACAAATATAACAGCATTTGGATCAAGCGTCACGGTCTTGCAGCAGGTAGGATTACCACCTCACAACTCTGAGGTTCCTCATTCAATCCTGAACTTGGGTTACTCTCTGTAAGGAGTTTCACGAGTTCCCCTGAGTCTATGTGGGATTCCTTCAGGTTCTGTGGCTTCCTTTCACCTCCCAGTACCATGCATGGAAGGGGATTGGCTACATTCCCTGGGCACTGTAGCATAGCTGCCCACTGCTCTGGGTGCGTGTGTGTGTGTTCACTGCTTTAGATGGGTTAAATGCTCATCTCATCTCATTATCTCTAGCCGCTTTATCCTGTTCTACAGGGTCGCAGGCAAGCTGGAGCCTATCCCAGCTGACTACGGGCGAAAGGCGGGGTACACCCTGGACAAGTCGCCAGGTCATCACAGGGCTGACGCATAGACACAGACAACCATTCACACTCACATTCACACCTACGGTCAATTTAGAGTCACCAGTTAATCTAACCTGCATGTCTTTGGACTGTGGGGGAAACCGGAGCACCCGGAGGAAACCCACGCGGACAACATGCAAACTCCGCACAGAAAGGCCTTCGCCGGCCACGGGGCTCGAACCCGGACCTTCTTGCTGTGAGGCGACAGCGCTAACCACTACACCACCGTGCCGCCCCGGGTTAAATGCTGAGGAGCAATTTCATTGTGCTTGAGTGTACATGTGACAAATAAAGGCTGCTTCTAAATTGCCCCGTGTGTGTGTGTGCGCATGAGTGGTGCACTGCAATGGACTGGTGTCCCATTCAGGGTGTATTCCCACGTCACCAGGACAAAGTGGTTAATGAAGATGAATGAATGGATGGGTTGAGAACAGGGATCTTTCCCACTGCTGTTTTGAGGTGATTATACTGTTTAGCAGTTTCTGCTGATGCAATCTTTGATCTGCTCTCAGGTAGCATATTCCATTCAGTGAGGGTTGCTTGGAGAATTTGATTTTTTTGGCATTGATAGATTCTATAATAAAATGGCTTGCTTGTCACCTTGTTGTTTCAATAACCCCAGATCATGTCTTCTGTACATGCACAAATGTTAGAAACATCAAAGAAGAATGTTTTTGCCCGGGGCTTGTTACTTTGTTCATTAAGAACTGAAAAGGTTTTGATGGCTCTTTCATTTTATCCTGCAGGATATAATCTAATGAGGTACACTGTATTTTACCTCATGACCTAGAATCAGATTTCTATATATGTTATTTATTGCTCACCAGTTTGATTTCCAGTAGCTGCCTGCTCATCAAATTTACAAGGGACTGGTTCTGGAGTGTTGAGAGATATTCATCACTGCCACATTCATTACATCGAAGGGGTGTGTTGCAGTCTTTAGTGAGGTGATCTGTTGAAGAACAGAATCAATAGAAGATATTTCTGTCTTTCAGTTCCTTCCTCAGAGGATAGGGTTTGTTGCGTGAAAGACATTGTCTAGATCTTGAGTGATAGAGACTCATGACAGGCTCTGGTGAGACTTCTGTCCTTCTCACAGACACTGGCTTTCTGGCATTATGTTACACAACTTTGTCTATTTTGATATTTAGATTGCTGATAGTCAGGCAAGTGAAGCCTGGATCACTGCACACTTTGGCTTGTTCTACAACAAACAGTAATGGAGAATTGTGGACATGGAACCCTGTGTTCTTCCTTGTAGCAAAACTCAAGACATCCACTTTTCTTGTCGAGAATATGCAATAGATTTCACTCCACATGAAGTTTTCAGGTATGCTAGATGAGCTCTAGTAAAACATCTCCCAGCTCTCTTATGTTCTTGTTATCTTTATTGGTGAGCTTTGGAAATTCTTCTCCCAATTTCAGGAGACCATCTTCTATTCCTTCAAATAAGCCAAAGCCTCATTCTCTTCCAGTCTCTCCCACACCATTTTGAGCCCTTTAGAAGCAGGTCACATATTTATTGTTACCTCACCCGGGACGGAGTCCACCAGGGGGCAAGGTATTGTTTTCGGCTGGGTTTGTTTGTTTGTTTGTTTGTTTGTTTGTAAATGATAGTATGGGAAAACGGCTTGATCAATCTTCATGAAACCTTCAGGATAGATGGGCATTGGTCTCAAATAGAACCTCCAACATTTTGGGGGTCATCCGGTCAAGGTCACCAAAAAGGTCAAAATCGTTTTTTCGCAGTATCTGCCTTCATATTCATTCAGATGTGTTCTGATTGGCTGAGAGCAGTACGATGTGTTCTGATCGGCTGAGAGCAGTACGGTATGTTCTGATGACTTCTTTGTTTTTTTGTGAGCGACATTACGGAAAAACGGCTGGACCAGTCTTCATGAAACTTTCAGGATAGATGGCCATTGGTCTCAAATAGAACCTCCAACATTTTGGGGGTAATCTGGTCAAGGTCACCAAAACGGTCAAAATTGTCTGAAACAGTATCTCTGACAGTCATGCAGCTGCAAGTGAGAACCAGAATCAGAACCATGTTTATTAGCCAAGTATGTTCCCATACAAGGTTAAGGTCAAGGTCACCAAAAAGATCAAAAGCGTTTTTTCACGATATCTTCCTTCATATTCATCATAAGTGCTACCAGGGAGGTTTGTTTTGCCTGGCAACACTTGTTCGAATTTGTTTTGTTTGTAAGGCAAAGCCATTTGGACAACAAGTAAAGTTGTTCTTTTGGTGAGAAGCTGAAGTTTTTTTGGGAAGTTAAACAAGAGGCCTTCCGAGCCCAGTGGTTTTTTTGGTTGGTTGTCAGTTGTAAATAAACCTCAGCTTGCTATGTCACATTGAATATGTTCTAAATGTGAAGCTTCTGATGTTATGGATTCAGACAGTTTTTGGCATTAAGTGAGTCTGAGGTAGATGAAATTCACAGCTATATTGCTTTGCTGGAATTGTGGATTTTCTTCTCATGGGTTTGTAGTGGGAGTGAATTATGGATGGGTCATATAGCTTATGGCCATTGAGTTCTCCTGACTGCATATTACTTTCCTCATTTAACTTGTATCTGTTATACTCTTGTCTGTACCTGGTGGAGGTTCAAGTGATTTTGAGCCTTAGAGTAGGTGTTGGCTCCGATGTGCTCATGTGAAGATATTCACATGTTCATAGAACTGTGTCAGTTTGGATTCTACAGAAAACTCATTGCCTGTTGCTGCTTCACGTGCTTTATCTTCCGTGATGGCTGTTGCAGCTGCCCTTTTTCTTGTAGCAAATGCAGAGTTGTACCTGAAATGTTCCTAGTCTGAGTAGGATCCAATCTCTTGGTGGCCTAGGTGGCTATATTTACATGTAAAGATTTTTGCCACTCAGAATAAATTTAATTCTAATTGCAGATTCTTAATGAAATGTTTCCTATACATCCGAAACTGAACAGACTAAAGTCTATGTGCATGTGCAGAGTGAGAGTTAGTGCCAACATTCCCATAACATCCCTAAGTGGAGCATGTGAATCAAGTCAGCGTTTTTAATAATCACACTACTTGTGTTGTTAACAAGTTTTAAATTATTTCCTGTCTCGTCAAAACGGCACCCTGGCGTGAATTTTAAACAGACAGCAAGAAGAAGAATTTGTGACCACAATAATGTTGCTCAGGATTTCATATTAGACTGCTGTCCAGGGCAAGGATGCTCTGATTGTTGAAAATAACATAAAATCCACACATTATCTAAAGATCAAACAGATAATGCCTGCTCTCATCGTATAATGCTACCGAATGTTATTAAAAGGCATTTTTTGGGATTACTGGCACAAAAAATATATAGATATTTCAAAGTTCTGTGTATGGTCTGTGTCACTAAATGTCTGACAGAAGCTCTGGGGTGGGTTTCCCCAAAGCCTCTTAAGGCTAAGAGCGTCTTTAACTGCCTCTTAAGATCCATCGTTAAGGTAGTGTGGTTTTCCGAACAACATCATAGCCAAAATAATACTTTAGTTCAAAAAAATATATGTTCTTACCATCAAAAACTTTTATTCCATATTTTGTTGCTTTTTTATTTTTTGAGCTTTTGTTTTTTGAGTAGAGTTTTTATTTTGTCCTCAGATGGTTCAGCAACACCTTCCACCATATATATATATATATATATATATATATATATATATATATATATAATGTATATATGTGGCAGATCACAGAATCCAGGGACACATGTCTGCCCGGGGGCATTTTGAGTTATTGACAGATTCAGAAAGTACAGTTTCTAAGCTTTCCAATGATGCCTTCCATGTGGAGATCTGACAATATTTGAAGAATGTGTGGCCTTTTGAAAGTGTATACTTCTTAAAACAGAAAAGGGAGAAAATCGCCCTCAAAGTTTTCCATCTCAGCTACTCTGGGTGTAGGGCGGGCACATAATGGTGCTCATTTGCATGATATTAAGGAAAGCCCTACCCCCTACGAGCTAGCACGATGCTACTTTCATGTAAACAAAGGTCACCACGTCAATTTTCCTTCCATGCAAAGCATGCCCAACACAATTATGAAGTACAAAAATAAGTCCTAAAGTATACTTTAACGTTTTGTGGTTGAAAAATTACACCGTAAGAAAGAGCACGATGATGACACAACTAACACAACACTAGTTTCATGTAAAGCCTCGGTCACAACCGGCCATATGTGCTCCTACAGCCGGTCTACATACAAAAAACGCATGAAACGCACGAGAGCGCGCATGAAACGCACGAGAGCGCACAAGAAACGCACGAGAGCGCGCGTGTGAAAAGCACGAGAGCACGCGTGTGATGCGCTGATTTTTGAGCCGTAGACCAGCCGCAGAGGTTCTTTGTCATGTCAAACAAACTCTACAGGCGCTTACGTTTTTTTTCAGGTTGCAAGACAAACTTATGGCCAACGCGTGTCTTTCTCCGTGAACAAAAAAAAAAAACGCAGCGATTTGGGAAATGCCAAAAATCACACGGCCAAAAAATCGTACGTCCGGTTGTGACCTAGGCTTAACCAAACCACAACACTCTCCGTTACATGCAAAAATAACCACACAGCCTTAGATTAATAAACTTACCCCATCAGAAAGAGAAACGGCGCCTTGCACACACCAATGCCTCCGATGGAATGTAATCCTAGAACGGTCCGTGTATCATCCAATCATTCAAGTATTCCATTCAATCTGGAAAACGAGGTTGCGTTTTTTTTTGCTAGAAATGGTTATCTCCGATGTAAATACCGTGTGTCTGTTTGCTTCACGGTGTTTGCTCATCTGCGCTCTGTTTAGCTTGCTCATTCCATAGTGAAATTACACGCCTGTATGCAGTTAAGTAGCCATGCGCTCAACTCGGATCATACAGCTGATTCGCGGAAAAAAAAACCAAAAGACTTAAATCATCATGTGAATGGCCCATATGGTAATTTACCCACACCCCCCAGCAGGCTACAGTCCTGACAAAAACGAGACAATTTGCAACAAAAAATGTATGCTTTTCCAATAAAACAATCTATTATCTGAAATACTGATTGCATTCTTCAAGATCTCAACTTGCACATGATGGAAAAAAACAAAAATCACAAATTTCGAAAAAAAAGCTTCTTTTGCGATTATCTCGGATTCGTTTCGGCCAACATGTGTCCCTGGATTCGGTGAGGGGTCACATATATTTCATCTCATCTCATTATCTGTAGCCGCTTTATCCTGTTCTACAGGGTCACAGGCAAGCTGGAGCCTATCCCAGCTGACTACGGGCGAAAGGCGGGGTACACCCTGGACAAGTCGCCAGGTCATCACAGGGCTGACACATAGACACAGACAACCATTCACACTCACACTCACACCTACGGTCAATTTAGAGTCACCAGTTAACCTAACCTGCATGCCTTTGGACTGTGGGGGAAACCGGAGCACCCGGAGGAAACCCACGCGGACACGGGGAGAACATGCAAACTCCACACAGAAAGGCCCTCGCCGGCCACGGGGCTCGAACCCGGACCTCCTTGCTGTGAGGCGACAGCGCTAACCACTACACCACCGTGCCGCCCTACACACACTCACTCTCTCTCTCGTGGTCAGAAGTTTACATACAGTGACATGTATGTCATCTTAGTTATGAATGTCATGCCAATATTTGGGCTTTCAGTAATTTCTTTGAACTGTTCTTTTTCTGTGGCAGAATGTACAGCATACATCTTTAATAAAAAAAATTAGAATTTGGTGCACAAGTTTTTAATTTTCTTTGGGTTTTCTGAAATCAACACAGGGTCAAAATTATACATACAGGGTAAAAAATATACAGACAGCACACATAATATTTGGGTACAATATATCTTCTCAAGATTCACCTTCACCAAACATTTTTTGTTTACCATGAACAAGCTTCTGGCAGAATTCTGGTTGGATATTTCATGACTTTTCATGGTAGAATTGGTAGAGTTCAATTAAATTTGTGTTTTTCCTTGGCATGGACTCAGTTTTTAAGCACGGTCCATATATGTTCAACAGAGTTGAAGTCAGGACTTGTTTTAAGCTTAATGTACCGTATATGTGTTTGGGTTCATTGTCCTGTTGTAACTCCCAAGTCCCAAGTTGTGTTCAAGTTTCTGATGGTTTATACTGAATAATTCTGAGGTAGTCCTCCTTCTTCATTATTCCATTCACTTTGTGCAATGAGCCAGTTCCACTGGCTGCAAAACAGCCCCAGAGCACGATGATCCTACAACCTACACCAGCCGGTACAGTGTCCCTCTGTCCATGGTGGTCATTGTGGCCAAACAACTCAATCATTGTCTCATCTGACCATACAGCTATCCTCCAGAAGGCTTTTTCTTTGTCTGTGTGGTCAGCTTCAAATTTTAGTTAAGCTTGAAGGTGTCAACTTTGGAGCAGGGGGTTATTTCTTGGATAGCAGCCTCTTAGTCCACGGTGATCTGAACTGTAGACAGTGATCCATCAGCTTCCAGTTCATGGCAGGGCTGTGCCATGGTGGTTCCCACCATTTTTAAAGGACCAATTTCCTTTAAGCTAAAGGCCAATTTATGCTGACAACCCAGTCCTCACAGATGGCGTCGCAGACAGTGTCTGCGTAGCCCCCCCACCTTTGCAGACGCTCTGCGCGCACCTCCCAAAAATTGTGACCACCGCAGAAGCCTCGCAGACAGCGTCGCAGACAAGAGGGCTCTGATTGGTCCACTCTACATCCGCTGTACACGCACTTCCGCTTCCCTACTTTCCCGGTTTGTTTTGTTTTCACGACCGGCATTTTTAAAAACACGAGCGAAGATGGAGCAGCATGAAGAGCGGTTGATTGAGGAAGTACGTACATCTATACGACTCCAGTTCTAGTCATTATAAGTAACCGGAGGATAAACACTCCACTAACCACACCCACCAACTACTCCTAGCGACTTCGCGCCCCCTTGTGTTGTGCCGGTGAATAACATCGTGCACGCCTATTACTCCCCGCTCACCGATAAATTACAACTGTCTGCGAAAAGCTGTCTGTGAAAGCCTTGTCGCAAGAGCATGCAGAGGCCTTAAGGGTGACAGTTTGGGTTTTCTTGATGTAAAGTGGCTTGGCTAAGTGACTACACCTCACAATAACTTGGATACAATTGTTTGAACTGATCTTGGAATTTGCAGTTGTTTAGAAATGGCTCCAAGAGACACTCCGGAGTTGTGTATATATGTGATCCTCTTTCTCAGATCTGCACTGAGCTCCTTGGACTTTCCCATTTTACTGTTTGTTGGTCAATCCAATGAGTGCTGTAAACAAACCCCTTTTTATGAAGGCACAGAGAAGCTACCAGCTGTAGTCAATCACGATCACTAACAGGAAGTTAAGAGACCTCGGCCTTGGCAAGATAAAAGACATTTTGGAAGTTTCAGCACCTCTGAATTAAATTAATAATCTAAGTGAGTATATGTTCATTTTTGATGCAGTATGTATAATTTTGACCCTGTGTTGATTTCAGAAAACCCAAAGAAAATTAAAACTTCTGCACCAAATTCTAGTGTTTTTTTAATGATGTATGCTGTAATGTATGCTGATGTACCATTCTGTCACAGAAAAAGAACAGTTCAAAGAAATTACTGAAAGCCCAAATATTGCCATGACATTCATGTCACTGTATGTAAACTTCTGACCACAGCTGTGTGTGTGTGTGTGTGTTATATATAAACGGGAGAACATTGCCTACTTGGCATTGTGGATGACAGTTGAAATCATTCTGACCGCATGTTTGGGTAACAGTGAAATGAGCAGGCACAGGGAAAATATTTACTTAATTATTTCACTTATTATTCATTCTTTTGTGTGATCGTTTGTTCATTTAATTAAAAAACACGCTTGGAATAAAAAAATGTTATTGTCCAAAAGTGTAAAATAACCTCATCTCATCTCATTATCTCTAGCCGCTTTATCCTGTTCTACAGGGTCGCAGGAGCCTATCCCAGCTGACTACGGGCGAAAGGCGGGGTACACCCTGGACAAGTCGCCAGGTCATCACAGGGCTGACACATAGACACAGACAACCATTCACACTCACATTCACACCTACGCTCAATTTAGAGTCACCAGTTAACCTAACCTGCATGTCTTTGGACTGTGGGGGAAACCGGAGCACCCGGAGGAAACCCACGCGGACACGGGGAGAACATGCAAACTCCACACAGAAAGGCCCTCGCCGGCCACGGGGCTCGAACCCGGACCTTCTTGCTGTGAGGCGACAGCGCTAACCACTACACCACCGCGCCGCCCGTGTAAAATAATTTCACTTATTAAGTACCACATTATATATTTTATGCTTAAACGATGATGCAATATATTAACATATTTTAACACTTTATATTTCATCGGTTTTTGGTTAAAAACGAACGCCATGTGACCTCATTGCCTGGATTTAGCAACTCCTAATGCCTTCAGCAACTACATTACAAATGCCTTTCACAAATACTAATGCCTATATCGAGGACGTGCATTGCAAAGACAGTCTTTGCAAAAACCACATACAGGGACAACGTTCGTTGCTTAAGAGCATCTTTAAACTCACTCTTCAGCCCTAAAGTGCAACATTTTCGGGAAACCTACCCCTGAACCTTACTGAGGTCAGTATGCAGCCTGTATGAACCTCAAAACACTAGTTTGATGCCCATCTCACTCCTACCTTTTAAAATGAATCGTGTTTTCTTATATTATCATATATTGTGTGATGCAAGAGTGCATTGTGATAAAGACACACATGCTCAGAACACACACACACATTCTGATAGTGAATGACACAAGACACAAAGGTTTAGATGACTGTTATTGTTATATTTAATGGATTATTAAAAGGATTACCCACCTCATTCAATCAGATAGAAATTTCATTGGGTCTGGCCTCAATTTACAGGTTTACTCTCTTCCAGTTGAAGTGATTAACATTTTTTTTTTATTCTGATTGAGCTATTAGACGGATTATAAACAGAGAATTAGGCGGCATGTAAACATAGCCAGTGATGCCTTTTTTTTTTTAATTTACTGTTCTGTTTTCACTGTATGTGAGCTCGTGTGGTAGTGTTGTAGTACCGGTCTCAAGACGACTTTTTGAAGGTCTCAGTCTCACCTTGGAATGGAGCATTTTTACTCAATCTTGTCTCGGTTTCAGATGTAGAGGACTCAGGATTTTAGTTCATAACCACAACTGTGGGGGTATCACTAAATTGCTTGTGCATTGTCTGATTTATTTGTTCACATCATTACTGTGACTGGATGTAAAACTTCCTGCTTCAAATGCAACAAATAATGTGACTCATTGCTAATTTGACATTTTTGTTACTGTTAATGGCTGGGTGTTTTTATGGGAATATGTTTCATATGGTGTGGGACTCGGGTCTGATCTTGGTCTCATCTCAGTCGCGCCCTGCCTTGGTCTTGGTCTTGACTTGGTCTCAACCCCTCAAAGTCATGGTCTTGCCTGGGTCTCAATACACTCTGGTCTTGGTCATGATTTGGTCTTGGTTTTGGTGGTCTTGACTACAACACAGCTAGCTAGGTAGCCAGATAGTTAACTATCACATCAAGTAAGATTCACAACAATTCAGGGTCAACTACAAATCTTTACTGAAGAACCACTGTAAAACTGAAACATACAAAGATCATGCTCCAAAAATGTGTACCATAAAATCAATATGTAAGTACTCAGTAGAGAATCAGGATTGATTTCAGAGTTAGTTGTACGGATAAGTGAACATGGATATAGTTTAATGTAAGGCAGGAATGTTTGCATGCCACTTTAACAGAGATTGCAATATTATTATGTACAATATAATAAAATGTTGAGGTGTTCATAAATTCAGTGGTTTAAAATGCATATTCTGGACCAATTTAGTTTTGTTTTTGTTTTTTTTTATATGAAAGTATGTCCCTTTACACACTCATCCAGAAGGGTAATTTTGCACAAGGCCATCTGTCTACAGCAGAAAAAAATAAAATAAAAAAACGCGTCTGGAAAAATCCCAAGTGAGTCTGGAGCCAGATTCGTGACGTCACCTGCGGAAGCGCCAGCAGGCTGCGCGAGCTTTGCACGGTTTCAGTGCACAGCCTGTGTACACCAAGCGCTCCCATTTCTCCCTCATTGTCCGGTCTTTTGGGAAACGATGAGTACTAATCCCATCAAGATTGGTGTTGCTACACCCTCCTACGATACATCTGTTAACCATTTTAATAATTACGCGAGAACGTTGAAGAAATTTGCAGAAAACCACCAGGTCGTTTTCTCATAAACAAACCAGTGCTGATGTAGGATTCAGAGGGAGGCGTCCCGCACGCGACGTCACGAAAATCAATGTTTCCCAGGAAATTCAAATGCCAAGTTCTTTCAGAGGCCGACCAATTCGCCTCAAATGGCTTGATTTCAACTGAATTTTTCTGGTATTGTGGAGAAAAAAATTGCAGAGAATGCAGAATGTTACAGATATTTGACCAAATTTTAATATAAAATAGGAAAATTACATTGATCTCGCTCCTGAATTTACCCGTGATATGCACTTTAAGCTTTGTGTAACATCTAGCCTAGACTTTTCCCCTCCAGACCACCAGATGGTGTTTTTCTGATTTCCTGTTAAACTGCTCTTTAGAGTTTTACAATTTGTCATCCAGTCTTCTGAGTTCTGAGCCATGTTTTCTTGGATAAAGTCTTTCTTACGTTCACGCATTTTGCATTTGCCTAGCCTAGTTTTGATCCACATCTGATTTTTGGTATTTTGACCATCCCTTGCAATTACATCTTTTGATATCATTAGTGTGCTTGCTCAAGCACACAGCAACCGAAGGCTGTTCTTCTTAAGTTTACTTATTCTGCCTTATTCCGACACGTTTTTTGGATCCACTACTCCTCCTAGGGCGTTCGAGATAGACACACCGTTCCAACTCTGAGACGTCTGGCCCGAAGTGGTGTAGTGTGCTTGTATACAGCTTTTGGATCAATGCGCCCGTTCTTTTTTTCTTGTCGTTTTTCTTTTGTTTCTTTCCCATAGAGAATGAATAGGGCTCATGAATCGAATCGTCCTACTCGGACACGCTCCATCGCATATGCACCAAATCTTGTGATACTTCAGGCCAACTCCCCCGACACATACATGCAATCGGTTCTGACCCGCACTCATATTTTTCCTTTCTTTTTGCTCATCCCTTTTTCCTCCATAGGCTTGCATTGATTTTTGGCCCCATTGAAAATGAATGGTGTTTCAGGAGAAAAACTTTCACTCTCCATCATTTTTTTTTTAACCAAGTGACCAAACTTCAAGAAACTTCACTTGATGCCTCAGGCCAAGTCCCCGCACAGATCCATCCCCTCATCTGAGACCTGCACTCGTCTTTTCTTTTGTTTTCACGCATCTCTTTTTACCTCTGTAGGCTTCCATTGATTTTTGGCCCCATTCAAATGAATGAATTTCCCATGTATTTCACATGTGATGATGGTAACATGTGGAATACATGGTATCAGAGCACATGTGGAAAACATGTGATCACATGTGAAAAATCACATGTGAAGTTCATGTGTTTTTTCTGTGTTTTGCTCAGTAACACTTCACCACACATCCACCAGACTTCATACGGCACCTCAGGCCAAATCACCATCACACACACGTGATATCGGTTCTGACCCGCACTCGTCTTTGTCTTGCCTTTCATCCGTCCATTTTTTCTCCATTTTGCCGCTAATCAGTGGAAGCTTGACTGAGTCATTCCTTAGCTAGCAACTTCAGCTAGCCTTTGCCAGAGACAAAATGGATCGATTTTTAGTACCTAAAGCTACAGTGAGTGAGGAGACGGAGTCTGGGCCAAGCAAAAAAAGAAGGAAGTATGAGCATAATTATTTAAAGTTTGGATTTTCATGGACTGGATCTGAAGATGCTCCACTGCCACAGTGTGTTGTCTGCCAAGAGGTGCTAGCTAACGATGCTATGAGATGTTTAAAATGTGTAAAACAAGATGTTTTTTTTTAAAAAGCACAGATGTTTAAAATGTATAAAAAAAAAGATGTTTTAAAAAGCACAGATGTTTAAAATGTGTAAAAAAGAGGTTTTAAAAAAGCACAGATGTTTAAAATGTGTAAAAAAGATGTTTTAAAAAGCACAGATGTTTAAAATGTGTAAAAAAGAGGTTTTAAAAAGCACAGATGTTTAAAATGTGTAAAAAAAGATGTTTTAAAAAAAGCACAGATGTTTAAAATGTATTAATAAAGCTCATATCTTTTAAATGTGTAAAAAAAAGATGTTTTCAAAAAGCACAGATATTTAAAATGTGTAAAAGAAAAAAAATAAAAATGTGTACAACAACCATTTTTTTAAATACGAATGGAACATTAAGTATAGCAACACCAAAAATTGTGGTGGGGGGCGCTGTTGTTTATTTGCTCTCTGAGGGGGGGCTGACTCTCTCACACTTTGAAAACCCCTGGGCTATAACGTTAGTGTTAGTTAGCTGCTGAGCCAACTATTTTTCTAGGAATTTTAGTAATATTTTCTATTTGGATATTATATTTAATATAGGGCGGCATGGTGGTGTAGTGGTTAGCGCTGTCGCCTCACAGCAAGAAGGTCCTGGGTTCGAGCCCCGGGGCCGGCGAGGGCCTTTCTGTGTGGAGTTTGCATGTTCTCCCCGTGTCCGCGTGGGTTTCCTCCGGGTGCTCCGGTTTCCCCCACAGTCCAAAGACATGCAGGTTAGGTTAACTGGTGACTCTAAATTGACCGTAGGTGTGAATGTGAGTGTGAATGGTTGTCTGTGTCTATGTGTCAGCCCTGTGATGACCTGGCAACTTGTCCAGGGTGTACCCCGCCTTTCGCCCGTAGTCAGCTGGGATAGGCTCCAGCTTGCCTGCGACCCTGTAGAACAGGATAAAGCGGCTAGAGATAATGAGATGAGATATTTAATATATTTAGCTTTCTTGTCAGTATTTTGAAATGGTTCTCTCAGTGTCTATAGTCTGTTTTTACAATCATTTTAATGTAAGTGAAAAGGTCACATAGTGTTGATTTAAAGACAATTTTATATCTGTTAATTCCACAACCTGTATTTATACTTCACCAAAGGCCAGTCAAATGAGCTTCTCAGTTCAAACAAAAGTTTTTGAATAAAATTTATTTCTTTCATTTAGTCTTTAGTTCCTGTAAATTCTTGTTTAATAGAAAATAAAGTTAATAAATACAGGCAAGGCGAGAGAGACTAACGGAGATGAGATAGCATTGCTTCTGTACAAACATTGAAGAGACTGATCCACAGTGAGCAAACATGACCAAATAGCATTATTTTTACACCATTAAATTTTATAGCTATTACTAACTTAAAATTATGACAAACATTTTAGGGACATTAAATTTTTAATGGGAAACCATGCCCCCAAACTTCCTTAGTGAATTCATAAATATGTTGTCACGCCCCCGGTTATTACAGTTTTTCTCAATTGCTGACACATTTCTTGAAAGCTGCTCTCCTTTTCTCTAAACTGTGAACACAAAACCCAATTTTCAAGCTACATTCACAAAACCTCAGACTCTTCTTTTTTTTTTTTAAAGATATTTTTTTGGGCTTTTTGCACCTTTATTGGATAGGACAGTGTAGAGACAGGAAATGAGCGGGAGAGAGAGAGACAGGAAGGGATCGGGAAATGACCTCGGGCCGGAATCGAACCCGGGTCGCCCGCATTCATGGTATGGCGCCTTAACCACCTGAGCCACGACGCCCCCAACCTCAGACTCTTCTTGCAAACCCAAACTTTCACCTCAACAGTTCAATCTGTGCTCAAAACTGAACTGTGTTGTCAAATCGTGCCCCGAGTCAATCAAAATTAAAAACACTACTGAGCAGTCACTAAACACTACATAGAAAAATAGAAAACAATGCTCAGGACATGAAGCTGGAGAAATAAATGTTTGTTGTTCACTGTAGGCTAAATGCATGTTGCAAAACAAACAAAAAAACTGCATTTACTGTAGCACTTGTACAAAAAGACAAAAAACAGAAATCTTGTTTATACAAGTGCTACATGTAAATGCACAAGCAGAAATCTTGTGCATTTGCCACTTGTGTACTTTAAGCCCAAGTACAAAAATATACAAATAAGTGCATTACTCAGCCACAGCATCATGTCTCCGTACTGGGTCAGGCCACAGGACTTCATCCACATCACAGGCACTTCAACCACATTTTGTCTGGCCAGGCAATGGGGGAAAAAAACCCTGGCATGCCGTATCCAGGCTTGGCATGCCTCCACACCTATGTCACCACAGGCAGGTTCCATGGCTTGCAGGAGATTTACCCTGGTGTAAGGTTGGTGTTCATATACCTTCCACTGCCATGAGGAGAAGAATTCCTCAGTGGGGTTTAGGAAAGGGGAGTACGGTGGAAGGCAAAGACTGATAAAACCTTGGTTCATATTGAACCACTCTCTAACCTGGAGGGCTCTGTGAAAACTCACATTGTCTCAAACAACATAGATGGGATGCTCATTCTGCTGCCCTAACAGAGCATCTCGCATGTGATTAAGGAAAATGAGGAGCTGGTGAGTGTTGTAGGCCCCCAGGTTGGCATGATGGTGGACAACCCCATGATTGCTGATGGCAGCACATAATGTGACATTGCCACCACGCTGCCCAGGGACACCAACAATGGCCCGATGGCCAATCACATTACAGCCTCTCCTTCTCCTTTTGGTGAGATTAAACCCAGCTTCATCCATGTAGCTGTATTCCTGGGGTCTTTCCATTGCATCCAGTTGAAAAACCCTCTGTAGAAATAGATATAGTTTTGTAAGTGATACAGAAAAAATGATTTAGGCCACTACAGTAAATCACTACTTAGAGTAATCAACACTGAATGTGTCTGGATATATACCAACCTGTACATACTGGAATCTTTGCTCTTTGACTCTGTCTGAGTTGCGATCAAAGGGCACTCTGTACAGCTGTTTCACGCGCAGTCTGTTGCACTTGAGGACACGATCAACAGTAGAGAGGCTGACACTGTTGATACCTTCAAAATTTGCATGGCCCTCAATTATCTTCTGCTCAATTTCAATGTTTAACGGCGTTGTTCTTACAGACCATATCAACAATTACTGTAGGTTCTCTTGGTGTGGGGAGAACATACCTGTCCTCCCACCCCCATGTGGCAGTCTTTCAATTCTACAAAAAGAGAACATGCAGTTACAAAAAATATACATGGAATACTAGGCCTACAAACAGTTAGACCAACCCTCCATTACAATACTACAGTACGTTGGTACAGTGATGTACTGAAACATTTACTTAAAGTATACTGTGGTACAGTATATAGTATGTCATACAGTAATTGCTGTCAACGTTTACATACTGTACTATAATGTCAAAAAAGGTAATTACCTGTTCTCTTCTCTAAATCTTCAGATTATGGTGGACACAGTGAATCTACTGATGTTTGGTTGTACCTTTTCTCAAGTCAAGTCAAGTCAACTCTATTGTCAAATATGCTATACATGCTCGACATACAGCACAGATGAAATATCAGTCCTCTCTGACCCACGGTGCAAACAGGCAATGCAATAAATAAAAATAGAATAACTGAAAAAAACAAACAAACAACAAAATAAACAGTATAAACACTCTAGATAGGAAATAGACATAGACTAAACACTCAAAACAATATAAAGAGTATAAATAAACAGTATAAACACTAGATAAGAACAAGACATAGACTAAACACTCAGACAATATAAACAGTGTAAACACAAGATAAGAACTACACACAGACTAAACACTCAGACAGACAGTATAAACAGTATAAACACTCTAGATATGAACTTGACGTAGACTAAACACTCATATATACATACATATACACACACACACGCACACAAAATTGGTTCAAATAACCAAACAGTCAAGGGCACTTGAGGTATAGCAGGTAAACATGAAATAAGCAGTATAAACAAACTAGCCGCTGTTAAGATGAGGTAGTGCGGAATAGTGCAAATGGGCGAGGTAAAGTGAGATGTGCGGTCCCTGAGTTCAGTGTGTTGATGAACGATGAGGTGTGTGTGTGTTGGGGGGGAGGGAACTGTGAGGATGACATGTCAGATGCTGAAGGGGGGGCAGGGGGGTGTGCGAGCAGAATCTGTGGCAGGGGGCAGAGGGGGGAGGAGGGGCAGAACAGGGAGGGAGTTGAGCCTCCTGACCGCCTGGTGAAAGAAACTGTTCTTGAGCCTGCTGGTTTTGGCCCGGAGACTCCGCAGTCTCCTCCCCGACGGCAGCAGGCTGAAGAGGCTGTGAGATGGGTGGGTGGGGTCACCTGCAATCCTGATGGCTTTGCGGGTGAGGCGGGAGTTATAAATATCCATTAGAGAAGGGAGAGCGACACCAATGATCCTCTCAGCTGCTCTCACGATGCGCTGCAGAGTCTTGCAGCAGGACACGGTGCAGGCGCCGTACCACACGGTGATGCAGCTGGTCAGGATGTTCTCGATGGTGCCTCTGTAGAAAGTGTGCATGATGGCGGCCGGGGCTCTTGCTCTCCTCAGTTTGCGGAGGAAGTATAGACGCTTTCTCCAGCCTCCCTCATGCTCATACCATGGACAAGAACATGGTCAATCACAGTAGCTCTGATTTCATCAGATATTACTGTTCTTTGTCTTCGCTGACCACCTCGACCTCCTCTCACACGAACTCTTCCTCTCAGATTTCTATCCATTGTAGGGCCTCACAAACCAGTGCTCTCTGAACTGGCTTATATGTTCCCTCACATCATTAGCCAAGTGTGTGATCAATTTTGAGTTGTTGTGGTCAAGTGGTGACACCTGTGCTTTAATTGTGTTTGACTTTTGTCACCTGTGCTCACCATTATGCAGCGCGCAGGCTTTTAGATAGAGGGGCGTCTGGGCGTCTTTTCGACGCCCTGTACTGAAAAAAACAAGAAATTGGACGCCCTACTTTTTAGTACGACGCCCTAAAGACGCCCTAATATTTCCGCCCGTGTTATGTCCGGTAACTTAGCTGAATATGTTAAAAAATCGCCGAGTCTGAGCTTTCCGAGGATCTACAAGCTTTGTTGACACCGCCATTTTGGAAATTTCAGAAGTCTCGCTTTGACAGCTGTCTTTCCCGAAGACGCCCAGGGTTACCATAGCAACAGCACGAGCCCAGAGTACAAAATATAGGCACCCGCCGCAGAGCTACAGAAACACGCGTTTCTATGGCTGCACTAATTTCAAAGTTGTGAGAGCCCTCGTTATAAATAAATGGGTTATTAAATAAATTTGGTGTACAAAGCACTTGTAATATGCGTTCCCAGAGCAGAGGGGGAAAAGATGTATGCCTAGGAGACACTGGCATAAATATCCAGACAATATAGCCGTAGACTATATTGCCGCAGCTAAATGTGGAATGTAGTCTATAGAAAACCGGCCTTACCTGACATGTTATTTATCCCGAATAAATCCTTTTAACAGTAAATAACACATTTTCATGCAGATTTTCCCAACATTACAGGCTACGTAGTGGAGAGTGTGGTAGTCGAGCCGGCGGGTAGTATTTCTAGTAGGCTAAACAATAATCAAATACGACACGTTCTAAAGGATGCTGGGATTCCAAAGAACGCACGTGAAAAGGACGAACACGTGGGATATTTGGTAAGGAAGATAGAAGATAGATTTTTCTGAGTTTTTTGGGCATGACAGGAAGAAAATGAAGAAAAGAGGAAGGCAAACAACGATTTCCAACTTCTTTCAGAAGAGAACTCATGTAAGTTTTTTTTTTTTTCTTCTGTAACTGTTGATAGGCTTGGAATGTCAAAAAACTATCACAATCCCATAACTAGACAGCCAGGTTTCTTGCATGAATAAATAGGGATGACCGGGGTTGGTTGTCACAAGTTATGGTTGTCACATTCGTCATATCTCAGCCACCATAGGGCGCTGCTCAATTCCACCAAGATAGAAATGTTTAGAATTAGTACTGGGGTCATTCTACCTGAAAAGTTATTGTGTGTTGCATGCATTTCAAAGGTGAGAACAATTTGAAGGTTTTTCATACCTAAATGTAAATTTTTAGTACCTTGGTTTTTACCTTCTAGCTTTGTAATTAATGGGTTTCTATTGAAAAAACGAATACCATTATAATGTTTGAAGACTTAGCCATATTTCCTGTGTGTTTTTTTCTTTGTTATACTAAATCTTTGGACGCTAGCGGCTTTGAAAGCAAAACTGGTCAGCCGGGGTTGGTTGTCACACTGTGTTCGGGGTTGGTTGTCACATGTAATGCAATTGCAATAGGTGCACTACTGACTGAGACAAACACAGCTACAACAAGCTTTATTTATGTAGTATTCTGCGATCAGAAAGCTTTATAGCTAATTTGTCATGCTTAATATGCAACTCCAGCTCAAAAAATCCCAGAAATATACCCATTTTAATAATAATATTCATTAAAAATATACGCAGTTTGCAGTGTATTTTGTTTTGGTGTTCCCAAAGTTGATATTGTATTACCAATCTGTTATACCTACATGTATTTTGAATACATGTACTGTGGACTGTTGCAGTGAAACCATTTTGTTTACATTAAGACATTAAAGAAAGTTGTTTTACCTAAAATGAATCTGGCTTGAATTTTTCCATGCACACATGCCTCCCCCCAGTCCAGCCTTACTATTGATACAAGAATGTTGTAACAAAGGCAAAAACACTTGGCTGTATTGCTCAAAATTTGCTGTCAAAATGAAGGAAATAGCATTTGAGAGCATTAGAAATTTCAAAATTTTCCGGGGGAGTACCCCCGGAACCCCCTAAAACACTCGTGCCAGCGGCGCTCAACGCGCCGCTACACCTCGCCACATACAGTGACACCTGCAAAAAAGTTAGACTCCCTAAAAAAAAATCCTGCCTAAAAGCCTGGCAGCGCGGGTGCATCACAATGAAAACGTGTTGGCAAGTTGTGTCTAAACAGGTGAAAAGTGCTTATGGTTTTGCCAAAAGAGTGATTGATTCAATCAGTGGGTTCAGGCAACTGAGCATTCGGTTCAGACAATAGGGTTTAGTGTTTTAGCAATTGAGAAAAACTGTAAAACATTTATTGTGTTATGACTCCAGTATGATCCCATATAGGTTTCTTATGCACAGCTGTCTTGATCGCCATTTGCTTAGATGATAGTGAGCCCTCCAACTCAAGAGCTGAAGACATCTTAATGTGCTCATTACCGTCTGTGAATATTCTCATTCATCCAGGTCATAGTTACCTCAAGGAAATTGAATCGAACGCAACTGGACTTGGTTTTTAGGTCTTCGACAGACAAGCTGATGAAGTGAATTGATGAAGCCTCTCGGATGAGAGGTGAAACGTTTTCAAAGACCTAAAAACCGAGTCCAGTTGTGTTCAATTCAATTTGCTTGAGGTGCTCATTACTGTTAGATCAGGAAGAGGCAGTTCTATAGTGTAAGAAAACACGCAATAGCAGAAATGCTGGCTAAGCCAAGAGACACAAGACATTACACATATTTCAATGGAGGTTTTGGATAGAAAGAAAATGGTTCCTACAGGGTAAGGAAAGGTATGAAAATTCAGAAAACATGATGGAAAAAAGTACCTGGCTCAATTTCTACTATCTATATGGCTGTTCTCTTGTCAGTGTATCATAGATTTATAGTACTAAGGTTCTCTTCCTGTTGTCTTTAGACATTCTCTTACTCTTCTATTTATTATACAGTTAATGACCCTTTGATCCGGGAAAAATATAAAAAATACGTGGAGAAAAAAAAATGACACACTGCACATAATTTCAAAGGACATTACCGTATTTTCTGGACTATAAGCCGCTACTTTTTTCCTAGGTTTTGAACCATGCGGCTTATACAAAGGTGCGGCTATTCTGTGGATTTTTCTTCCACCGCTAGGGGCGCTCTAACCGGAAGTAGAATCAAAAATAAGATAGACGAAAAATCAATGCAAAGAAGAATTAGCAGATCTTTAGCAGATAGAACACGCACGACAAATTACTAACTGGTAATTATTTTCAAATCCAGCGAAGATGATTAAAGTGACTTGTGGTTTCAAACACAGGAGAAATGAAGGTAAATAAATACCGGTTATTTTCTCTTGGTTCTGTTCCGTTTTAATCAGCAAAGTTGCTGCCGTGTTAAAAGGCACTGTTCGGAAAGAATCTGTTCAGGTACATACATGTACATTTACAGTACAAAATCGTTCTGTACATGCAGTAAATATCTAATTTTTCAACATAGATATCTGCGGCTTATAGCCCGGTGCGGCTTGTATATCTTTTTTTAATTTTTTTTTAAAAATAGAGCGGATGCGGCTTATATACAGGTGCGCTCTATAGTCCAGAAAATACGGTAAGTTAGTTTGTATGCTAGACATCTCAAAGCCTCTGTGGAGTTACATTACATTACAGGCATTTAGCAGACACTCTTCTCCAGAGTGACATACAACATACCCAGAGCAACCAGGGTAGCAGTTGGAGGTTAGGTGCCTTGCTCAAGTGCACTTCAGCCATTCCTGCTGGTCCAGGGAATCAAACCAGTGACCTTTTGGTCCCAAAGCTGCTTCTCTAATCTTTGGGCCATGGCTTCCCCATGTTACCTACTAAGTGTGACAAAAGATTTTTTCCTGAATAGAAACCATGTTTTAACATCTCATCTCATTATCTGTAGCCGCTTTATCCTGTTCTACAGGGTCGCAGGCAAGCTGGAGCCTATCCCAGCTGACTATGGGCGAGAGGCGGGGTACACCCTGGACAAGTCGCCAGGTCATCACAGGGCTGACACATAGACACAGACAACCATTCACACTCACATTCACACCTACGCTCAATTTAGAGTCACCAGTTAACCTAACCTGCATGTCTTTGGACTGTGGGGGAAACCGGAGCACCCGGAGGAAACCCACGCGGACACAGAGAGAACATGCAAACTCCGCACAGAAAGGCCCTCGCCGGCCACGGGACTCGAACCCGGACCTTCTTGCTGTGAGGCGACAGCGCTAACCACTACACCACCGTGCCGCCATGTTTTAACATCTTTGTTAAAATAAATACTTGTACAGCCACACCGATACAAGCCTGTTGGACATTCCATTCCTGAACCATGGGCATTAACATGGAGTTTGTATCTATAACAGCCTCCAATCTTCTGGGAAGACTTCCTACAAGATTTTGGTGTGTCTGTAGGAATTTGTGCTCATTCAGTCAAAAAAAAGGATTTGTGAGGTCAGGTGTTGATGTTGGATGGAGGCCTGAGCTCAGTGAGGTTGAGATCAGGGCTCTGTGCAGGCCTCTGGAGTTCCTCTACACCAAGCGTCTCAAACCATGCTTTTTCAACATCATTTTATGGACAGTGACACAGTCATTGCTGGAATAGGAAAGAGTCTTTCTTAAATTGTTGCCACAAAATTGGAAGCATACAGTTGTCTAAAATGTCTTTGAATGCCGTAGCATTAATATCTTTATCCTTCACTGGAAGGACAAACCCTGAAAGACAGCCCCAGACCATTATCCCTCCTTCACCAAACTTTACTATTGGCTCTATGCATTCCAGAAGGTACTGTAGGAAATGAAACATGATTAATCACTACAGAGAACCCAATTCCACTGCTCCAGAGTCCAGTGGCACCATGCTTTACATCACTCCAGCCAATACTTGCAGGAATGGGTGTTAGCGATGCTTGTGGCTGAAACACTGAACTCAGTCATTAGGAGGTATGTGCATATAATTTTTGCTATACAGTGTAATTTGGGTTTTGGGCTGGATCAGGAATAATTCTATTGACCACTGTGCTTTCTTCACACAGACCTGGCAACACCATGCACTAGAGCCACCAACCGTGTACGTTATCACAGGCAGAAACAATTTAGTATACTGCTAAGCCCATCAGGTGGTTGCTAGTTGTCTATATAATGCAGCAAATCCCATTTACCACCCCTACATTTTCATGGTTTGAGTCCATCACAGGGCACGCACATATTCACACATTCATTCAAACCTAAGGGCAAATTAGCACAGCCACTTCCACTACCAGCATGTTTTTAGGAGGTGGAAGGAAACCCATAGAAAACCTACACAGACATGGGGAGGACATGCTAGGGGATTGAGAATCATTACTGGAATTTCCCTGCCAATCCAGGAAAATTGGCAACCCTAATCTCTCTGATCTCCCTGTTATAATAATGACTAGTCCTTTCTAGTGTGTGTGTGTGATAGCAGGGTAGGGGACTGTAATCACACTGACGCACACATAGTAAGCCTACCCGGTATTGCCATTACAAATATAAATCATAGAGTCAGATTAAAATCAGGGCTCAGTGAGATTAACTGTCTTGTTGTGTTGCAACCAGAATTGGAAAAAAGAGAAGATAAAATCAAGTCCATCGTCCAGGGTTGATGTTCTTGTCTTCACAGATGACCTTAAGAGCCATCTTATAACCGAGAGAGTTAAACACATGACACAGGACTCATGAATACTCATAGGAGCTTTAAAAGTGGCATTCCAATTATTGGAGCTATTAGAGGTGTGTGTCAAAACACAAAATTGCAAACAGACGGATGGGTTATCAACAGGTGTGAAACAGGGAAAAGAGGCACAGTCACAAACAAGACGGATTTACAATCAATAGAGGCTCTGAATTTGTGTAAAGGCAAGTGAAACAATGGGTATAAATGGACAATCTAATGAGGGGTAAAAAGGAGTCAATGAACTCTATAAAAAGGAATCAGCTTATAACAAGACAAGGGTGGAAACAAGACCTTAAACAGACCCTAAAATGTGTCCTATTCACTACTAAACTAAAAATGTATTATGGATCTTCTATAAGCTCATTTGGACATTATGCTCCTGCTTTGCATTGTGAAATTTCTGAGCTGCCAGACATGGCTCTGAAAAGGCCAAACTCCCCAAATTGTGCACAATATACGGTAGTATGGTTTTGGACACAGAAAGAAGATAGGATGTTAGCTGAGAACCCATGGTGTGGTTGACATTGGAACCACAGCTCAAACCAGAGAAGGATAGATTGTGATAGAACCCCTGACCAAAGAAGTGCAATAAAAATATAACAAAACTCATCTTCTTTCCCTCAGCTTTGCCAGGAGGCAGCCTAACCTACAAATACAATGAGTCCTGAATATGTCTGCGAATGTTCTCAGTCATCCAGGTCATCGTAAACCATAGGTGCTAAAGAAGGCAACTGGACTTGATTGAAATCCTTGAAGACATTTCACCTCTCATCCGAAAGGCTTCTTCAGTTCTGTCTGACTAGTGGGAAGCTCCAGCTATTTATCCTCTAGTGGACTAAAAGCAACCCTAAGGAGAGATATTGAGGTCACATGGGTCATTGACCCTCTCAGGCTACATCCACACGACAATGGCAACGAGATTTTATTTAAAAAAATATCGCGTCCACATGGGCAACGGATCAGTAAAATAACAGGTTTTACTACATTTTGAAAAGCAGTCTTATCCAATAAAAAAAGAAATTCAAGAAATGGTTCAGTTACTTGTTTATTTAAAAGAAAAGCTGTATACAAAAGTGAATGCAATGCAGTGGTTCATACAAAACAGCGAGAGTGCTGCTTGTTCTAGTCATGTGGCTGTGACGTCATCGTAAACAAATCCGTTCTACTCATCCAGACGACTTCGCAACGGTGCCGTTGCCAGATTTTTCCACTCTGGAACCCGTTCTCAAAAAATATCGTTTTGGGGCACCCAAAACGCCGGTGCCGTGTGGACGCCAGGCCGAAACGATAAACAATTTTATCAGATTCACCTGAATCCGTTGCACTGTGGACAGGGCCTCAGTCATCCTGTAGGTTGTTAGGGTCGCTGGAGCCCGGGTGTGAACGGTGTTAGCAGCCTAGAGGGTCGTTAGGGTGATCTATGGGTCATTGGCTCTTTCTGCCATCATGTGGTTCATTGAAGTCAGCTGAGGCCCTGTCCACACGGCAACGGATTCAGGTGACTCCAATACAATTGCTTATCGTTTAGGCCTGGCGTCCACACGGCACCGGCGTTTTGGGTGCCCAAAACGCAATCTTTTTGAGAACGGGTTCCAGAGTGGAAAGATCTGGCAACGTTGCCGTTGTGAAGTCGTCTGGATGAGTAGAACGGATTTGTTTACGATGACGTCACAACCACATGACTGTGAGTGCTTCACGCCGGGTAGAAGTGTAACGAACTCGATGCGAGTTGTCAACAAATCCTATAACTTGGTTCATGAAACGCGCTTACAAAATATTTTCACTGTGAATATTTATTGTGTAATGGTGCAAAGTGAGAGAGAGAGAGAGAGAGAGAGAGAGAGAATAGCCCTTAGGGCAGAGTCAATCCCGCCAGCAAAAATAGGGAAAAAAAGGAGCGCTCTCACCTCTTCAGATGTTGGTTTAAGTCCTACAATACATTCCTCAAAAAGGGCGTAGAAGAGCAAATTAATCCATCAACGTGTAGCATTCAATTTATTCCGGACCATTAAAGACGCCGCCTTCCGCGTAGAATCATACGTCGTCCTCGCCGCCATATTGGATAGGTCAAAGCGGAGAATAAAGATTCATGTGCTGCGTTTAACTGTACCAACAGGTTTACCGTCCAAACGAGATCACATGGGATTACCTTTCACAGGTGAGAAACAACAAATTAATCCATCAACGTGTAGCATTCAATTTATTCCGGACCATTAAAGACACCGCCTTCCGCGTAGAATCATACGTCATCCTCGCCGCCATATTGGATAGGTCAAAGTGGAGAATAAAGATTAGCTGCGTTTAACTGTACCAACAGGTTTGCCGTCCAAACGAGATCACATGGGATTACCTTTCACAGGTGAGACTGGAAAAATACTTTTCATTGTATTTGGTCATTATAATGTAATTTTACGAACAGATTTTCCTGACTTTGTGGCTAATATGAAGTCTCGCGCATAATAGTTTATGCGCATGCGTCCTTACTTCTTCTATTGTTCTGGTGTCTCCGAAGGGACCGTCTTACAGCGCCCCTAGAGGTGTGGCATGTGTATTGGATCGTTTTCAGCAAGCGTTGCGTTGCCATATGGACCTGATATTTTACTGATCGTTGCCCATTTGGACGCGATATATTTCTAAATAACATCTCGTTGTCGTGTGGATCTACATTCACACGACAACGGCAACGAGATGTTATTGTGTTGAGCCATGTGCTTGTGAAGCAGGTGTTTCGTTTACCCAATGTACAGGTCTATGCATTCCTCACTGCATTGAATATGAAATCATTTCACAAGTGCATGGTTTGCTTTTAGTCCACTAGAGGATAAATACCTGGAATTCCCCACTAGTCAGGCAGAACTGAAGAAGCCTTTCGGATGAGAGGTGAAACGTCTTCAAGGATTTCAAGCAAGTCCAGTTGCCTTCTTTAGCACTTACGGTTTAATGAGTCCTGAATGAAACTGGGCAGCATGGTGGTGCAATGTTTAGCACTGTCGCCTCACAGCAAGTAGGTTCTGGGTTTGATCTTGCCAGTCAACCAGGGCTGTTCTGTATGGAATTGCATGCTCTTCGTGTGCCTGTTTGAGTTTCCTCCACAGTCCAAAGACAGGCAGATTTGGTCAATTGGCTACTCTAAATTGCACATATGTGTGAATGTGAGTGTGAATGGTTGTTCATCTCTGTGTTAGCCTCATGATAGACTAGCATCCAATAGATAAGTGGTATTGAAAATGAAAGAATGTATGAAACTGTTAAAGACAAAAGACAAGGACAGGAGGAGATGACTAGTGTCAGTTGTAGTTGGGTGTAAAGCAGAGTTGCCATGGGTCCAAACCAATGTAGAGCACAGGAATATGGAGGCAATGCAATTCCGTCAACCATGCAAATGAATTTCATAGAGATTAAGCCACACTCAACATCCAGGGGTCAGGTGCCTCATTCTATTCAGCCTGCATGAACTTGCAAAAGGAAATATTGAAATCTGCATATAGTACACTACTACCCAACATTCTCACATTGGAGTGTGCATGTGCTTGTGGTTCTAGGAGCATAGTGCTAGTAGAACGAGATGAAAATAAGACAAGGTTGCAGATTGTGTATAAGTGACACTAGCTGTTCTTTCAGCTAGTTAAAAAGCCACTCAGATCAGCAGAAGATCATATTAGAACTGAGAAGGAGCAGTGTGCATATCATGTGTAGTTTAAAATATGGTTTAATAGTGGAGCCCCATACTTAAGAGAATATGATAATGCATCGATCTGATTTTTGATGGCTTTGACTGTATGAATGACAGGCAGTGGTCGAGTAAAGCACAGAAAACATTATTATTATTTGCAATGATCTGTATCTCTTGTAGAGCGGCACGGTGGTGTAGTGGTTAGCACTGTTGCCTCACAGCAAGAAGGTTCTGGGTTTGAGCCCAGTGGCCGACAGAAGCCTTTCTGTGTGGAGTTTGCATGTTCTCCCCGTGTCTGCGTGGGTTTCCTCCTTGTGTGCCGGTTTCCCCCACAATCCAAAGACATGCAGATCAGGCTAATTGGTGGCTCTAAATTGTCTGTAGGTGTGAATGTGAGCATGAATTGTTGTTTGTCTCTGTGTGTCAGTCCTGTGATGATCTGGCAACTTGTCCAGGGTGTACCCCGCCTCTCGCCCATAGTCAGCTGGGATAGGCTCCAGCTTGCCTGCAACTCTGCACAGGTTAAGCGGTTATGGATAATGGATGGATATATCTCTTGTAGCATTAGTACACTTTAGTATTCCATATTAAGACCGTGAGTTGGCCCAGTGGTTAGCATGTCCGCCTCTCGATCAGGCGATTGCGAGTTCTACTCGCGGTCGGGTCGTACCAAAGACCATCATAAAAATGGTACTTACTGCCATCTGGCAAGGCATGCTGCAATACAGGTGCAAGTGGGGAGTCAAACTCTCGCGGTTACCAGAGGACTAGCCCCCCCCCCCCCCCCCATTGTAACCCTAGCTATGTAATAGGTGAGAGGCTGAGGGCTACAGAAACGGAGATCAGCGCTGCCCTATGCACCATATGGTGCGGGAAAGGACTTTAGACGTAGACTTAGTATTCTATATTATTATATATAGAAACTTTGAGCTTTATATTATTATATTCTTCTGTAATCTTTTTGCCCTTTAATTTTTAGATAACATAGGATGTGATTTTATCTTATGCAGCAAAGACTTATTATTATTATTATTATTATTATTATTATTTAAACAGGACATCAGAGGTAATACAATATTCACAGTCCAAAAACAGAAACCAGGTCAAAACCAGAAAGGTGATCAAAAATACAAGGCTTTTGCAAAGTCTGTGTGTTACTGACAGTCCTGATATGTATACGCTGTGATTGCGCTCTAATCAGGAACAGGTGCATGCTAATTAGTCCTAACGGCGTGCACGTGCTTTGCAATCTGTGGCTGTGTGCTCCAAGCTCCAGCGCACATGGACGTGAAAGATGTAACCAGAGAGCTGTTTGATATTCAATCATAACTATGTAGTACTGACGTAAAGTGATTACATGTTTGGTAAGAAAATAAACTAACATCAACAACTAATTAAAAGCTATTTGTGTGGTGTGACTTTTGTGTTAATGCTAAGTCAAATTTCAACATGTAGTTTATTCATTTTATTTTTAGTAATGTCCCTACACACAAACGGGGCACATCATAAGTAATGGGGAAACCCGCCCGACCAATTATTAATTTCTCCTCCATTGTACTTGGGAACGGTTTGAACGGAACCAAAATTTAGACAGCTGTGTTCTCGGGTATGAGCTGGAGCAGAGTGCTGCTAAATTCCTATTGGTTGCCGCCAAAGTGTGTTGTAGGTCATTACCATAAAGTTGTCTGAACTTCAGCTTTTATTCTGATGCCCCAACCACCCAAGATGCATCGCCAGTAATCATGCAGCTGCTCGCCACCGAGAGACGCTGGCTGTCATAGAAAACGGATGACTTCCGGTCATTTTGACTCTCTCACTGTGTTTGGTGTGAACTTAGGGTAATGGATTAGTTCCACAAAGCGTGTGAACTAGAGCCATATCTTGTTTTGTTTTTTAAGCTACTCCGTCTAAACTTGCTTCTATCTCAAGGCTTGTCACAACTCTTGCTGTATTTCAGTATGTTTGCTAATAATTAGCAGCATTGGTTCCTCCTAAATCTATTTTTGTGGAACAGGTTGTCAAGAAAATTAGTAGTTTTCAAGGTGTTGACCTCAATGCTTTCTCAATGCTAGCCCTTAAATGCTTACCTGAGCATTACTGAATAATAATCAGTGTGTGTGTGTGTGTGGGGGGGTACATGTATTTGTATCTTGGTATAGACTGAATGTCACCACAAGGGTATGAATATGTGACCCCTCACCGAATCCAGGGACACATGTTGGCCAAAACGAATCCGAGATAATCGCAAAAGAAGCATTTTTTTTTTTCGAAATTTGTGATTTTTGTTTTTTTCCATCATGTGCAAGTTGAGATCTTGAAGAATGCAATCAGTATTTCAGATAGTAGATTGTTTTGTCGGAAAAGCATACATTTTTTGTTGCAAATTGTCTCGTTTTTGTCAGGACTGTAGCCTGCTGGGGGGTGTGGGTAAATTACCATATGGGCCATTCACATGATGATTTAAGTCTTTTATTTGTTTTTTTCGCGAATCAGCTGTATGATACGGGCTGAGCACATGGCTACTTAACTGCATACAGGCGTGTAATTTCACTATGGAATGAGTTACTAAACAGAGCGCAGAGGAGCTGAAACACCGCAAAGCAAACAGACACACGGTATTTACATCGGAGATAACCATTTCTAGCAAAAAAAAACGCAACCTCGTTTTCCAGATTGAATGGAATACTTGAATGATCGGATGATACACGGACCGTTCTAGGATTACATTCCATCGGAGGCATTGGTGTGTGCAAGGCGCCGTTTCTCTTTCTGATGGGGTAAGTTTATTAATCTAAGGCTGTGTGGTTATTTTTGCATGTAACGGAGAATGTTGTGGTTTGGTTAAGCCTAGGTCACAACCGGACGTACGATTTTTTGGCCATGCGATTTTTGGCGTTTCCCAAATCGCTGCGTTTTTTTTTGTTTTTTTTTGTTCATGGAGAAAGACGCGTGTTGGCCGTAAGTTTGTCTTGCAACCTGAAAAAAAACGTAAGCGCCCGTAGAGTTTGTTTGACATGACAAAGAACCTCTGCGGCTCGAAAATCAGCGCATCACACGCGCGCTCTCGTGCATTTCATGCGCGCCCTCCGTGCGTTTCTTGCGTTTTTTGCATGTAGACCGGCCGTAGGAGCACGTACTCTACGGCCGGTTGTGACCGAGGCTTTACATGAAACTAGTGTTGTGTTAGTTGTGTCATCATCGTGCTATCTTTCTTTCTTACGGTGTGAGTAATTTTTCAACCACAAAACGTTAAAGTATACTTTAGGACTTATTTTTGCACTTCATAATTGTGTTGGGCATACTTTGCATGGAAGGAAAATTGACGTGGTGATCTTTGTTTACATGAAAGTAGTATCGTGCTAGCTCGTAGGGGGTAGGGCTTTCCTTAATATCATGCAAATGAGCACCATTATGTGCCCGCCCTACACCCAGAGTAGCTGAGATGGAAAACTTTGAGGGCGATTTTCTCCCTTTTCTGTTTTAAGAGGTATACACTTTCAAAAGGCCACACATTCTTCAAATATTGTCAGATCTCCACATTGAAGGCATCATTGGAAAGCTTAGAAACTGTACTTTCTGAATCTGTGAATAACTCAAAATGCCCCCGGGCCGACATGTGTCCCTGGATTCTGTGATCTGCCACATATTTGACAGTTTTGACCTTATAGGGACATTTGGGTAATCTCCATGAAGAAAACTAGAGGTGCCAAAAGTTTTCCTCCTGGTCCGTGAGGTCAAGGTTATGGTTAGGTGTCTATAAGCTCACGTATGTAGAAGAGGGTAGATAGTACATTCCTCCAGGGGTTGGTGGGAACGGGTAGGTGACCAAGTTGGGAAGAAAATGGGGGGAATGTCAATGGATTTGATCATAACAAAAGCAAGACAAATGTGTGTGTGTGTGTGTTTTATCTTCATGACAGTAATTCCTTTATAATCCAGGATTACCATGTATTCCTGCAACAGCGTGGATCAGAAAGCAGAACATATCTCCAACCTGACATTTACAGAGGATCAGCCATGGAACCAATAACTGAACTGAACGTACTGAACTGAACGTAAATGCCTTGTATGAGGGAGGGGATTGATGGAGTGGGGCCATAACACCAGAATAGACTTTTCAGTATTCTTTTTGTGTGCTGCTTTTGTTGGGGAAGATTGATCCTCGTAAATTAGCAATTATTTTCAGTATTTTTACAGCGTCTTTACTCAAGTATTGCCTTGACATTTCTCTAAAATGTCTTTTTTTTTTTTTTAATTCTCTCTTGATGCTTGATGCTTGGGCATCTTTAGACGCCTTTTCCTCTGGAGAGCCTCTGACAGCTGTATTGGTCTCAGCATGATGTGATACCAGTCAGCCAGTCAACACCAAATTGCATATTCCTACGCTCACATCACAACTTTTCACACTACAGGATTTGACGTTCTACAATGACATCCCCTACAGATGTGATACAGAGAATGTAAATGAGCAGAACATCTGCACTAGTACATCACCCAAGGTAGCCCTGAATATGCTTTAAATACTAATCGCTCAATTATGGCAGGTTTAAATTATTAGTGTTGTTTATTGCTATATTTTCCATGTTATTTTTAGATGTTATAGTTTTAAACCTTACATACAGTCAGCTCTAGAAGTATTGGCATCCTTGATAAAGATGGTAAAAATGGTTTTGTGGTTAATGTGTGTGAGAGAAATTCATTTTTAATTTAAGTAAATGTATTCCATGAAAGTGGAAAAACCCTTATCAAAGATTTTTTTTTTTAAACCAAACCGCATGTCACCATTATTGGTACCCCTGCATTTTGTACTTTGTGCATTTTATATATGAAATAGCCATGCTTCTCGTTCTCTAATGCTTGACTGGAGAATACAGAGAAAGGAATTGCAGACCACTCTTCAGCGCAGAATCTCTCCAGGTTTAGGTCAGGGGATTGGGAAGGCTGCATCATTGTCCTGCTGGAAGATCAAGTCATATCCCAGTTGAGGCTTCTTGGCAGAAACAGACAGATTTTTATTCAGAGTCTATTGGTATTTTATGGAGTCTGTGATGTCATGTGTCCTAAAAAGGTTGTTGGGGCCTTTGGAGGAAAATAAGCTCCACAATGTCACAGATCCTCCACCGTATTGAACAGTGAGGATTCGGGTATTTTCTGTATAACTATCCTTCTGGGGTGGCACGGTGGCGTAGTGGTCAGCACTGTCGCTTCACAGCAAGAAGGTCCGGGTTCGAGCCCCGTGGCCGGCGAGGGCCTTTCTGTGCGGAGTTTGCATGTTCTCCCCGTGTCCGCGTGGGTTTCCTCCGGGTGCTCCGGTTTCCCCCACAGTCCAAAGACATGCAGGTTAGGTTAACTGGTGACTCTAAATTGACCGTAGGTGTGAATGTGAGTGTGAATGGTTGTCTGTGTCTATGTGTCAGCCCTGTGATGACCTGGCGACTTGTCCAGGGTGTACCCCGCCTTTCGCCCGTAGTCAGCTGGGATAGACTCCAGCTTGTCTGCGACCCTGTAGAACAGGATAAAGCGGCTACAGATAATGAGATGAGATGAGACTATCCTTCTTTTTACACAAAACAAACCTTGAGTGTTGAAAAAGCTATTTTATCTCATCTGCGCACGCAACCTGGTTCGAGTAGTATCTACTCCAGGTGCTTACATTTCTGGTTAAATGTAAGAAAAGACTTTGTTTTTGTCTTTAACCTTCCCCATATTAATGGATGACTTAAAAGAATTTGGCATCTGAGTCACGTCATATTTATACCCCAGTGAAACAGGAAGTTATGGATTAACTTCTGTATTCCTAAGCATTTAAATAAAATACAGGTGGGAACATGTTTCAATTACATTACAGGCATTTCATAGATGCTCATATCCAGAGGAGCCTGGGGTCAGGTGCCTTGCTCAAGGGCACTTCAGCCATTCCTGCTTGAACCAGCAACCTTTTGGTCTCAAAGGCACTTCTCTAACCATTAGGCCATCACAACAAGCTTAAATGGAGTTATATTCCATGGAGCTACACAACATACAGTAGCCCATAATACAAGCCCAATTCCAAAAAGGTTAGGATGCTGTGTAAAACATAAATTCAAAAAACAAAACAAAAAAAACAGAATGCAATGATTTGCAAATTTTGTAAAAAAAAAAAGTGCACAAAGACAGCATATCAAATGTTGAAAGTGAGACAGTTTTATTCTCATCTCATTATCTGTAGCCGCTTTATCCTGTTCTACAGGGTCGCAGGCAAGCTGGAGCCTATCCCAGCTGACTACGGGTGAAAGGCGGGGTACACCCTGGACAAGTCGCCAGGTCATCACAGGGCTGACACATAGACACAGACAACCATTCACACTCACATTCACACCTACGCTCAATTTAGAGTCACCAGTTAACCTAACCTGCATGTCTTTGGACTGTGGGGGAAACCG
This sequence comes from Neoarius graeffei, assembly GCF_027579695.1. Taxonomy (NCBI): domain Eukaryota; kingdom Metazoa; phylum Chordata; class Actinopteri; order Siluriformes; family Ariidae; genus Neoarius; species Neoarius graeffei. The sequence goes on from NC_083572.1 coordinate 58,130,105, forward strand.
GAGCACCCGGAGGAAACCCATGCAGACACGGAGAGAACATGCAAACTCCGCACAGAAAGGCTCTCGCCAGCCACGGGGCTCGAACCTGGACCTTCTTGCTGTGAGGCAACAGCGCTAACCACTACACCACCGTGCCGCCCTTGTGAGACAGTTTGTTTTTTTGAAAAATTTACGCTAATTTTTCTCATCAGAATTTCCAGAGGTGCCAATAATTGTGACACAGGATCTAGATTTGATCTTTTTTTTTTCCCTTAAAAGTATATACATTGGATCTTTAAAGAAATACTGTTGAGCATAAACAATAACAGGATGATAGTAAATGACACAGTCTTAAATAGGAGGTAAGTTGGCAGTCAGTGTGTCTTGTGCTCAGGGACCTTCTAATCTCAACAAGAGCTTTATTCAGCAGTCCCAGTTCTAGAGAGGTGATTAAATTACTCTTAGAGAAGGTTCAGAAGGTCTGGGAATGAGGGAGAAGGGCATCAAACAAAGAAGTAAACAAAGAGCTAGTGGGGTGCAGTGGAGGGGGGATGAAAGTGTTCAAATCATTCTGGATTACAGATTAGATTTGTATCTGTATATGAAGTGACTCATGGAAGCTAAAAAACACACACACGGTTCCCGTTATTGAAATGTGTACAATAATATTATGCCCTTTTTTGTGTCGTAGATGTTTTTAATCAATAAATATTGCACCCACAGAACACATGAGGTCCAGGCTGACATTGTGTAGACACCTGTTTATTGAGGTTTGGTTTAAACCCATTTAATTCAAGTCATCTTAGACTACGTTCAGACTGCACCCTGAAACGACCCATATCCGATTTTTTTGCCCATATGCGACCTGTATCCGATTTGTTATTGACAATCTGAACGACACAGATCCGATTTTTTCACATGCGACCCAGGCCGCTTGGATATGTGGTCCTAAATCCGATGCATATCCGTTATTTTCACATGCGACTGCAGTCTGACCGGACAGGTCGCATTCATGCGACCTACACGTCATCAACAAGAGACAAACGTCACTATTCTGCATTGGCTAATCCCGCCTCTTTGGTGGGAAACAACAACATTTGTACAGTTTTCAGAATTTAAATAGACTTTTATAGAATTGATCAAGCTAATGGTGGATTTGGTAGGGACCTGGATGTTGATCTGTTAGCCTGATTAAATAAAACAGTTTCTATAACTGATTTATAACTTAAACCATCCTGTATTACAAGATTATAAGATTGTTCTGGAAATTTCCAGTAATTTGACACCTTCGGTCTCATTAGTCTGCTGCCCACATTAATCAGATTATTGTGTGAGTTCCGCTGCTGCCACAAAAACCACATCGCCAGGTCTCGCCTCATCTCCATGCTTTACTTGCAAACTTGAAGAGTGCGCTTTTTTTTTTTTTACGTATTACGTAGATGTGCTTATTACGTGTCAATTTGCGCATGCGGGACACTTTTGGGTCATTTTCCGTTCATACTGGAGATCGCATACAAGTCTCATATAATTGGTAATGTGAACGGCCTAACAAAAAAATCGGATTTCACAACAAATCAGATATGGGTCGTTTCAGGTTGCAGTCTGAATGTAGTGTAAAAGTTGAATGCAGAAGTTCCCAAACTAGGGCTCACGATCGAACGTGTGGTTGTTGGATTTCCAAATGCAGTCACAGGAGTACCGTAACTTGCAATCTTGTCTTTTTTGATACACTTATTTTAAAAGTTAATTAGAACTACTTTTTAATATTTTTGAAATGTTACTGGGAGTCACATTCAGACAAGCCACATTTAAATAAGTAGAGTACATGTTATTTCAGTCTTTTTCATTATCCTGACATGCTGGACTAGCATAGTTTGGCAATAAAAATGGATATCTTTTCCATCCGTCTACTTCCACTAAACAAACTGGCATTATGACTCTAATCACATACCCACGGTGCCCTCCACAATTATTGGCACTCCTTGTAAAGATCACTAAAAAGGGTTAGAAAAAAATCCACTTTTAGGTGAAGTAGCTTCATCCCACACTGGAAAAAAAATGAGAAAAATCCAAACTTTAATTGAAATAAATTTATTCAGAGAAAAACAAATCCCTCATCAATAAATAATTATTTTCAACAAAAACACGTGCCACTTCTCCTTATAGGAGAAGTCTTCTCCTATAACATTTTATAAGGCTGGAGATACAGAACAGGGCATCTGAGACCATTCCTCTATACACAATCTCTCCAGATCATCCAGGATCCGAGGCCCTCTCTTGTGCTCGCTCCTTCAGTTCACCCCACGGGTTTTCAATGGGGTTCAGGTCAGGGGGCTGAGATGGCCATGGCAGAAGCTTGACTCTGGTCAGCTAACCATTTTTGTGTTTATTTGGACATATGCTCTGGACATTGTCCTGCTGGAAGATCCAGTGACGACCCAGTTTAAGTTTCTTGGCCGAAGCAGCCAGATTTTGATTTCAAAAGAAAAACAGCCCCAAAACATCACAGAACTTCCACCATATTTTACAGATGGGATTGAGTTCTTTTCATTATAGCCATCCTTCTTTTAACATCAAACCCACCTTGAGTGTTTTTTGCCAAAAAGCTCCATTTTTGTTACATCAGACCATAGAACACGGTTCCAGTCAAAGTTGTAGTAGTGTTTTGTAAACTTCAGTTGCTTACATTTGTGGTTAACTGACAGAAAAAGCTTTTTTTTTTTTTTTTCTGGCAGACATTCCAAATAATCTGTTGGTATGGAGGTGGCATCTGCTGGTGGTTTTGGAGACTTGGAAACCCCTTTTTCTTGTAATTTACCAACAGTGATCCTTGGGGATTTTTTCCCCTCTCTTACCATCCTCCTCATTGTTCGTGGGGGCAAAATAAACTTGGGTCCTCTTCCAAGCAAGCTTGTAACATTTCCAGTTAGTGTCCACTTTTTAATTATTGCCTGAACAGTAGAAATGGACATTTTCAGGTGAGTAGCTTTTTTTTTTTTATAACCATTCCTGATTTATGAAGGTCAACACACTTCTCCTTCATTTGGTTTGTGTGTTCCCAGCTTTCCCATGTTGATGGATGACTAGCCCTGTGTCTGAAATCGCTCACTCATTCACTACTCCCTACTCACTATATAGGGAATTACTACATAGAGGACTATATAGTGAGCTCATTGGTAAAATGAAAAAATGCTTTCGGACACTAGTTCGTCGTGCTGGTATTTACATCATTACTGTCGCACAATTAAAACGTGCCAGATCAGTCAGCTGGTGGGTTTTCAAAATAATAAATACATGCATGTATTTTTGTGATAAATCCATATTATACTGAGCTTATTTCCCACATTAATCATTTCCCACAATGCATGATGGGACATACTGCTTTGGTTAGTGACCATCGGTTGTACAGTACTTTTCACGATGCATTGTGGGATACTTTGAGTGCACTATATAGGGTGTAATAATCCTCACTATCATTTTGGACAGCACTACAAAATGGTGTCCCCACTATATAGTGCCCTATGTAGTGAATAGGGAGCGGTTTTGGACACAGGGTAAGGGAATTTGGCTTCTGCATCACCTCATATTTGTACCCCAGTTAATCAGGAAGTCATGGATTGCAGCTTGAAAGCTCCTACACACGCCTGTTCAGTGACAGAATGCTCCTTCCCGGGGTGTCGTGGCTCAGGTGGATAAGGCGCCATACCATAAATCCGGGGACCCGGGTTCGATTCCGTCCCAAGGTCATTTCCCAATCCCTCCCTGTCTCTCTCCCGCTCATTTTCTGTCTCTACACTGTCCTATCCAATAAAGGTGCAAAAAGCCCCAAAAAAAATCTTAAAAAAAAAAGAATGCTCCTTCCCAAGTGCAGGACTAATAGACTTAAAAACTCCTTTGTCCCTCACGCCATCAGACTGTACAACTCCTCTCTGGGGGGGTAACAGGAGGACAGACAAAAAAGCAATACTGGACAATGTGCAATACCTCTCCTGCTGGACTTTTTTTCATATCTTTTTAATATATTTGTATATGTAAATACTTAATTTATTTATCTAGAAGTTTTCTAAAGACTTAATTTATCTAGAAGTTTTCTCTTTTTTCTATTCTATTCTCTGTTTATCCTGTAATGATGCTACTGGAATTTTAATTTCCCTGAGGGAACCCTCCCAAAGGGATCAATAAAGTTCTATCTAATCTAATCTAATCAAATCAATCAACTCAAAAATGTACAGTTTAAATGGGACACATGCTTCAGTTACATTGTGTTCACGATCATTTCCAGGGGTACCAATAACAGTGGCACATGTCTTTGTTGAAAATAATTATTTCTTGATTAGGAATTAGTTTTTCTGTAAATAAATTTATTTCTAATAAAGGTTGGGTTTTTCTCTTTTTTTCGGTGCAGAATGAAGCTACTTCACCAAAAGGTGGATTTTTTTTAAAACCCTTTTTAGTCAGCTTTGCGAGGGGTGCCAATAATTATGGAGGGCACTGTACTATTCTAGACTATTACTGAGTACAAACACTAAGGCTACATCCACAAGACAACGGCAGCGAGATTTTTTTTTAAATATCGCGTCCACATGGGCAACAGATCAGTAAAATATCAGGTACATATGGCAACGCAACGCTTGCTGAAAACGATGCAATACACATGCCACACCTCTACGTGCGCTGTAAGACGGTCCCATCGGAGACACCAGAACAATAGAAGAAGTAGACGCATGCGCATAAACCCCTTCTTCTGTAGCATTAGCCACATAAAGTTTTGATTATTAATCAGTAGCGTAAAACGAAAGACACGGAAAGAGGAATGAATGGGGGTAGATGGAAGCCGGTACGCCAATATTCTGATATCCTCCAGAATTCTTTAATGGTCCGGAATAAATTGAATGCTACACGTTGATGGATTACTTTGTTCTTCTACGCCCTTTTTGAGGAATGTATTGTCGGACTTAAACCAACATCTGAAGAGGTGAGATCGCTCCTTTTTTTTTTTTTCCTATTTTTGCTGGCGGGATTGTTTTTGTTTTTGGAAAGCGCACGGGCGGTGCTCGGTTTGGTACTGCTTCTGCAGTGTTTGGACTAAAGACTCTGCCCTAAGGGCTATTCTCTCTCTCTCTCTCTCTCTCTCTCTCTCTCTCTCTCTCTCACTTTGCACCATTACACAATAAATATTCACAGTGAAAATATTTTGTAAGCGCATTTCATGAACCAAGTTATAGGATTTGTTGACAACTCGCATCGAGTTCGTTACACTTTTACCTGGCGTGAAGCTCTGACAGTCATGCGGTTGTGACGTCATCGTAAACAAATCCGTTCTACTCATCCAGACGACTTCGCAACGGCGCCGTTGCCAGATTTTTTCACTCTGGAACCCGTTCTCAAAAGATTTCGTTTTGGGGCACCCAAAACGCCGGTGCCGTGTGGACGCCAGGCCGAAACGATAAACAATTTTATCAGATTCACCTGAATCCGTTGCCGTGTGGACAGGGCCTAACTGGTTTTTGTATTACACTAAGTGTTTGAATTTCAAAACGTCCCATGTAGCCTTCAAAACCCACTCAAAAGCTCTGTTTTGTGTAGCAAATTTTGTAGACTAATAAATACTTTTGAATAGAAGGCTGACAATAAGCATAACAATCATGTGAAAAGCCTTTACAAGACACAACTCTCATCAGTTTGTTTAAGCAAACTGTTTATCCTTGATGGACGGGGATGTTTAGCCTCTGATGTGTGATTTAGTGAATGTTACTTTTTAAAAAATTTTTATGGATGTACACTCACCGGCCACTTTAATAGGAACTTGTTCTCGGTTCTAGGATTCCTGTTTTTGGCTGCAGGAGTGGAACCCAGTGTGCTCTTCTACTGTTGCATGCTGAGATGCTTTTCTGCTCACCATGGTTGTAAAGAGTGATTATATGAGTTACTATATCCTCAAACCAATCTGGCCATTTCCCTCTGACCTCTCTTATTAACGAGACGTTTCCACCCACAGAACTGTCGCTCACTCAGTGTTTTTTTTGTTTTTCGCACCATTCTGTGTAAACTCGAGAGACTGTTGTGTGTGAAAACCCCAGGAGATCAGCAGTTTCTGAAATACTCAAACCAGTCCATCTGGCACCAACACCCATGCCACAGTGAAAGTCACAGAGATCACAATTTTTCCCATTCTGCTGTTTGAAGTGAACATTAACTGAAGCTCTTGATTTGTATCTGTGTGATTTTATGCATTGTGCTGCTGTCAAGGGATTGGCTGATTAGATAACTGCATAAAACAGCATGTGGATGCGTGTGCCTAATAAAGTGGCCGGTGAGTGTACATAAGATACACGGAGAGTGCATGAATTCTGCTTCTGCATGTGCCAAGTACTGTATATCAGGCCATGTCACGCCACCCCTGCATGGATTATCTTTGTCTAACACTTTCCAGTAGACACTAGATGGGAGACTGCCTAGGATGACCAGATCCTCGCATGGGAGGGACTTTAACTTTGATATTTTAAATTAGGACTTAAAAAAAGTCCAGAGTGGTCAAGGCTTGGAGTCACAGAAAATTTATAATGTTTGTTTAGGGTCAGTTGCCCCTGAAAGTTTTTGAACCCCTGGTCTAATAACTGTAAGAAGTCAATGAAAATAAAAATTGTGGGCATCGATTTTGAGATCGATGTAAATCTGTTGAGAAATTTTTTTGGGGGGTACGGTTAACGATCTGTGGTCACCTTATAACGTCTTGATTCTTGGTGGGCTCCGGGTTAACACACTCGAGTCTTTCGACATGTCGTAATTAACATTCACTTTTGCGACAATGTTCGACTTATTTGCGGTAGAATTTTCGGAAAATCCCATCGCGTGCAGTGTATAAGCACAAGTGCGCATGCATGCTCTCCACGCGTGGCTTGCAATCGCCGTTCACCGACTGTACACACTGTTTGACGATACGCATTGGTAACATTGGAAAGACACACGCATTCAGGCGGGATATTTTAGCATATCGACAATGGCAAAAGTCCTAGATAAGAAAGAAGAGGATCGAGCGAGGGAGATTGATAGAGGTGCAGGAATAAAGAACTGTTTTCGATGGGCTTGGTTAGAAAGAACACTGAATGTCAAGATCGACAAGCAGACTGTTACAACGACGCTCGGTGATCACATATGGAAAATAGACGTCCCAGGAAAAGTACTTTGCTCATTGTGTTCTGACATGATAAACTATGCTAGTAGAGGGGCAAGGACTATCGAACTTCACATATACACCAAAAAACACAAAGGTAGGTCGAAAATTATTTTGCCTGTTCAATGATTCATTATATTTACAACCCCGATTCCAAAAAAGTTGGGACAAAGTACAAATTGTAAATAAAAACGGAATGCAATTTACAAATATCAAAAACTGATATTGCATTCACAATAGAACACATACAACATATCAAATGTTGAAAGTGAGACATTTTGAAATTTCATGCCAAATATTGGCTCATTTGAAATTTCATGACAGCAACACATCTCAAAAAAGTCGGGACAGGGGCAATAAGAGGCTGGAAAAGTTAAAGGTACAAAAAAGGAACAGCTGGAGGACCAAATTGCAACTCATTAGGTCAATTGGCAATAGGTCATTAACATGACTGGGTATAAAAAGAGCATCTTGGAGTGGCAGCGGCTCTCAGAAGTAAAGATGGGAAGAGGATCACCAATCCCCCTAATTCTGCGCCAACAAATAGTGGAGCAATATCAGAAAGGAGTTCGACAGTGTAAAATTGCAAAGAGTTTGAACAAATCATCATCTACAGTGCATAATATCATCAAAAGATTCAGAGAACCTGGAAGAATCTCTGTGCGTAAGGGTCAAGGCCGGAAAACCATACTAGGTGACTGTGATCTTTGGGCCCTTAGACGGCACTGCATCACATACAGGCATGCTTCTGTATTGGAAATCACAAAATGGGCTCAGGAATATTTCCAGAGAACATTATCTGTGAACACAATTCACCGTGCCATCCGCTGTTGCCAGCTAAAACTCTGTAGTTCAAAGAAGAAGCCGTATCTAAACACGATCCAGAAGCGCAGACGTCTTCTCTGGGCCAAGGCTCATTTAAAATGGACTGTGGCAAAGTGGAAAACTGTTCTGTGGTCAGACGAATCAAAATTTGAAGTTCTTTATGGAAATCAGGGACGCCGTGTCATTCGGACTAAAGAGGAGAAGGACGACCCAAGTTGTTATCAGCGCTCAGTTCAGAAGCCTGCATCTCTGATGGTATGGGGTTGCATTAATGCGTGTGGCATGGGCAGCTTACACATCTGGAAAGACACCATCAATGCTGAAAGGTATATCCAGGTTCTAGAGCAACATATGCTCCCATCCAGACGACGTCTCTTTCAGGGAAGACCTTGCATTTTCCAACATGACAATGCCAAACCACATACTGCATCAATTACAGCATCATGGCTGCGTAGAAGAAGGGTCCGGGTACTGAACTGGCCAGCCTGCAGTCCAGATCTTTCACCCATAGAAAACATTTGGCGTATCATAAAACGGAAGATACGACAAAAAAGACCTAAGACAGTTGAGCAACTAGAATCCTACATTAGACAAGAATGGGTTAACATTCCTATCCCTAAACTTGAGCAACTTGTCTCCTCAGTCCCCAGACGTTTACAGACTGTTGTAAAGAGAAAAGGGGATGGCTCACAGTGGTAAACATGGCCTTGTCCCAACTTTTTTGAGATGTGTTGTTGTCATGAAATTTAAAGTCACCTAATTTTTCTCTTTAAATGATACATTTTCTCAGTTTAAACATTTGATATGTCATCTATGTTCTATTCTGAATAAAATATGGAATTTTGAAACTTCCACATCATTGCATTCCATTTTTATTTACAATTTGTACTTTGTCCCAACTTTTTTGGAATCGGGGTTGTATAATGTATATCACAAATCAATGCCATGGTGTGTGTGTGTATTATATTATATAAAAAGGGGAAACAGCCGTATCCGCAGTAGTTTCTCCAAGGTTTCATCTTTCATAGATGCTTGATGGGGGCCGCACTGTTGTGCCATGTGGCTAAAGCCCCTTTCAGAAATGGCATTCAAAAGGGGCAGGATACAGCATAGAGATAACAGGAAGGACACAGATGGGTAGAACCTGACCAGGTCATCTTTTACAAGACCCGCCAGTACCTTCTCTGGAGTAAGAGTCCTCTCCAACCCCACCTGTGCCTTCTGGGCCTCTGCTTGCCGAATTTTGTACTGTGGGGTAGTCCGTGGCGATGCTTGTCTTTGCTGTATGGCCAGATCTAGTTTAGTTTGAAGGGTATCCACATGTTTTTGAACATCCTGTTGTTGTTGTTGTTTATTTTGTTTAAGGTGGCACAAGTGTCTCAGAAAATGTTCATATTCAACAGTAAAGGCTTCGGTTGTGGTCTGCAAGTCGCCCTGGTAAAACTCTGTCAACCTTTCTGAATGGAGCTCGATGGAGGCTGTGTCTGGCTGTAGCAATTTCAGATTGGTGGTGGGGCAGCTTATGGGTTGAATAAACCACTTCAAGAGGCTTTCTACAACTGTATGCTGATCATCAAAGAAAGCGGCCTTCATCTCATCAACAAGTGATCTGCACAATGGTTTAAGAGTTTGTTCTTCAAACTCAACTCTATTGAAGTCTTCTTTCCGGTTTGAGTTGCGACATACTCTTATAAAGCCTTCACTTTCCAACTGGTACTGCTTTGCTTTCCCCAGGTATGTGTCCACCTGGCTGTAGTATCCCTTGTTCTGGTTTGGGAGAGACAACACAAAGTCTGTGGTAAGCTGTACAAAGTCAATGACACGTGCAATATTAACATGATCAGCCTGCATAATAATGGAGAGCTCGTTTGTTTCTTCTAGGATATCCGTCATCAACAGCAAGGTACATATGTTTTGTGGATTTGTTAATCTCTCAGAAATGTTTAGATATTTGGTGTCTCCGTTTTTCTGGAACAGGGTGGCGAATGTTGTTAGGAGATCTGAGTATCTGTCACAAATTCGTTTGGAAGCTTTGAAATGTGAAGCCCATCTTGTTAAACAAGCTTTCACCATTTTGAGACACTTCTCCTCATTTAAGGCTTGGATTGACTGAAAGACTGATTCTGCAACTTTACTGTAGTCTATGGCTAAGTAAATGTCAAGCAAAAGCTGGTCATAGTCACTGATTTGAGGGTAGAGTTTTTTCAAGTGCACAAATACAAGCGCCAGTAGATGATTTCTACAGTTTATGTAGATGGAGCTTGGTACATCATCCCTCCAAAGCTTTTGCACCCCACCTCTTTGGCCAGACATTACACGTGTGCCATCAAAACAGACAAATTTAACAAGTGACGGATCTACCCCTTTCTTTGTAAAAACTGCTCTCATAGCATTGTACAAGCTTTTGGCATCAAATGATGATGTGGCAAAATCACCTTGTGCTTGGGTCATTGATGCATTTGAGCCAATAGAAAGAAAGACATGGGGTACGAGAACACCCAATCAGTGCGTTTACATGCACATAGAGAAAATCAAATTTCTGCCATAGCTCGACTGAAATCGAAGTTCTAAATGCCATGGAAACACCATAGCTCGGCTGAAATCGAACCGAACTGGATTTCTCGTAATCGAGCTACGCGACCTAGATTATGCGATTGTAGCCGAGCTACTTAGTGCATGTAAACCCTATCGAGCTACGTAGTCGAGCTACTTACTTCAGCACTGCTCCTTCCGGAAGTGACGAGTGACGAGACCACAAGCGGGAAACACAACAGCCTCGGTCGGCATGACAACAGTAGTAGAAACGTGCACTTCTGGAGCAATGAGGAGATAGAGTTCATGCTCATTCAGCTTAAGGAGTTGAATATATAATATATCTCGATGTTGCTGTCCTCGTCGTCGTTCTTCTTGTGAACACAGAACTGATAACTTTGTTTATACTCTTGAATAGCTCTTCTTCATGACAACAACCGGAAGTGTACCAACACGATGGGGCGTGTAGCGCCACCTGTGGCTCGGGTGCACAATGTACCTCACGCAATAGCTCGATTTCTTTGTGTGCATGTAGGATTGGATTTCTCTGGCACCCCTGCTGGGACCCTTAGCTTGATTACCGACAGTAGCTCGATTTGGATGTGCATGTAAACGCACTGAATGTCATCTCTGGATCCACCCAGGAAAGAAAGCTAATCATCTCATCATGGTCATTGTTGGCTTCACTGTCATCACTGTAGTAGGTGAGCATTGTGGCCTTTTCCAAACTCGTGTCAGTTTTTTGCTCACACCACAGGCTATATGATGACAACAGCTCCTCAACTGAGGGTCCAGTGATATATGTGGCATAACTAGAATTCTTTGACAGAAAGTTCCTTGTCACGGGTTCATTAAGACCGTTGGCTAAGAATGAAATAAAGTCTTTCATCTGGGACTTGGCAATTTGGTGTTTTATCATATAATCAAGAGACTTGATGAGGTGAGAAATGTACTGGCGATTTTCAGAAACATTATTTGCGTAGCCTTTGTCAAGAAGTCCAGCCATCCCACCCCTTGCAATAATGCGATGGACCATTGATTCATTTGCTTCACTGTGTTTATGTAACTCAGCTTTCAGGTGAGCTTCGAGCCTCCTTTTTGGGTGAACACCAAGGTTGGAACCACCGACAATGAATGGCTGAAGGGATATATTATTTCTGTCCTGTTGGCTTGCATAAGCAGAACACACTTTGCAAATAATTCCTGTTCCAGACATAACAAATTGTGGATACTGCTGTAGTAGCCAGTCATTATTTCTCTGTCTCAGATCAACAGATGCATCATCATGTATGCCTTGCTTGTCACCAGGAAGATCTATTTCCATCGGCTGAACAGGACTACTTCATGGACCAGCAATATCACCCACATCTTCATTTAACTCTCTTACATTAGAGGTCTGCTGTAAGAAATAAAAATATATTAAATTTAAAAAAAATCCCCTGTTTTCTGTCCTCAAAATTAATGAAAATGTGATTAGTCTGCAAGCTCTGTAATCAGAGTATTTTCTAGCCAATTCTTTTTTTAAATTTCATTTTTTTTTTTTTAGAAACTCAATATAGTCTGGACTAGCTAGCACTTTAAGATCACCCAATAATTTTCATGCAAGTGGTTCAGACACATGAGCATTATGAAGTTTAAATATGAATTGATGTAGCGGTAGAAGTATTATGAACTTTCCGAGATCACATAAATAACAAAATTAATTTGGTAGACTACTAGGCATATCTGCATGTAGTCATGATTAAATCCCCTTGTGACTGCCCGTGGGCTCATAGGATAAAATTTAGTACATTTATTTAATATTTATTTTGTGATATCAGAAGTCTATTAATAGACTTCTGGTGATATATATTACAATAAAATGACAACAGCAAATTTCTTTCGTTTTCAATGTAAACAAAGGAAGGAGTTGTTATTGGACTCACCTTGTCATCTCCCAAAGTCTCGTTGTTGCAGTTGGACACGCTTGCTGTTGGGAGTGGTAGTGTTGTAATTGATGAGCCTTGCCTTGCACTTAAAAATCGGTCCAAAGGCCCAGTTTGTTTCTTGCTTTCAGGCTGAAGCCTTGCCAGACGGCGGCTCTCCTAAGTGTCGCTTTGCTTGTTGTGTGAGTGTCCTGTAGTAATGGGCCGTCCTCGCGGCATCGTGGCTTCCAGAAAATCAAAGCAGAAACGCTAGCATATGAGTCAATGGTAGATGCCTTAACCAATCAAACCTTGGGAATCCAGCTTCCGCCGATGAGGAAAGAGACTGGTACCTTTCTGAGTGGGTTATAGGTAATGTTCCGTTGCTTGCTTGACATTTTCGGTCGATTTTGGAAATAACTTAATTGTTTTGATCGGAAATCGGAACGATCAAGGTGTGATAAAGATCTCATCTCATTATCTGTAGCCGCTTTATCCTGTTCTACAGGGTCGCAGGCAAGCTGGAGCCTATCCCAGCTGACTACGGGCGAAAGGCGGGGTACACCCTGGACAAGTCGCCAGGTCATCACAGGGCTGACACATAGACACAGACAACCATTCACACTCACATTCACACCTACGGTCAATTTAGAGTCACCAGTTAACCTAACCTGCATGTCTTTGGACTGTGGGGGAAACCGGAGCACCCGGAGGAAACCCACGCGGACACGGGGAGAACATGCAAACTCCACACAGAAAGGCCCTCATCGGCCACGGGGCTCGAACCCGGACCTTCATGCTGTGAGGCGACAGTGCTAACCACTACACCACCGTGCTGCCGTGTGATAAAGATGTGCCCTTTTTTCCTTGATTAATTTGGGGACGCTAATTTGGGCACATTTAATTTGGGCACACCGTTAAACGGCCTGGCCAAGGTGTAATTTAAAGGCCTGATAAATATATATATATATATATATATATATATATATATATATATATATATATATGTGTGTGTGTGTGTGTGTGTATCTTTTATAAATGGGGTTAGCTTATCTAATGTAGCATGTTGGGGAGAATCATAGTATCATATCTATATTTCTGATAAAATTTTAGGTATGATACCATTTATAACTCTCCTACTTATTGCTCATTTCATAGGGGGACGGGGGGATTGCTGGCATGTGCCGCGCAGGAGCACCTGCCCAAATTTTTTAGGTGGAGATGAACTTATAGTTTTTGATTTAAAAAAAATTTCCAATATGTAATGCCAATTATACATGCCTGTTCTTTAATTCAAAATCACCATCTTGATCTTCAAATTGACCATATGGTATCTGTATTACATTACACAACATCCTGTCCAGATAAAACCTAGTTAGTACACACAGCAGTTGAAAGGGAAGTGATAAATGATGTTGAATGTTGCCTGCTTAATATGCAAGACCTCCTGCTACCATGATAACATCAGAAGAAAGCTTAAGAGAATTATATGATAGAACTTTTTTCTGGTTTGCACTTCAATTTAAAGGATTAGAGTATTCAAAGACATGAATAGCTAAAATGCAGAAATATAATACTGTAGAGCTCGTTGATATTAAAAGGTGCATTGATTTTTTGAAATCATCAAATGTGAATTGATTAAAAACAAGTCTCTTATACTATATTAATCATTTTCACCTGGTAGTCCACCAAGAAGGGGAATTTATTTCCAAATAAATTGCAACTTTTTGCTGATAAAATTAATGGTTTGGGGGTAAAAATAATAGCCAAAAATCATTAGCTCCCGCCCCCTGGGCCCCCACCGGGGCTCTGCCCCTGGGCCCCGCTGGGTGCCTGCGGCCCCCAAACCCCCAGCTTTTTTCAGACTTTTTAAATATTTTTCATTTTCATCCCTGCACTATGTTTGGAGTAACAATGATACAACATTAGTTTCTAAATTTCATGTTAAATAAGTAACTAACTGGCTGAATACGTGAAATCAAATGTCTCATCTCATTATCTGTAGCCGCTTTATCCTGTTCTACAGGGTCGCAGGCAAGCTGGAGCCTATCCCAGCTGACTATGGGCGAAAGGCGGGGTACACCCTGGACAAGTCGCCAGGTCATCGCAGGGCTGACACATACACTACGTTCAGACTGCAACCTGAAACGACCCATATCCGATTTGTTGTGAAATCCGATTTTTTTGTTAGGCCGTTCACATTACCAATTATATGAGACTTGTATGCGATCTCCAATATGAACGGAAAACGACCCAAAAGTGTCCCGCATGCGCAAATTGACACGTAATAAGCACATCTACGTAATACGTAAACAAACAAAAAAAAGCGCACTCCATGTTTAATGATTTCTTTTTTTGTTTGTTTGTTTAATTATCTGGTTAGTGTTAAAGTGTGAGGTCTCGTGTGTGTTTTTGTTTCTGAACTGAAATGAAAACGTGTAGCCTGGTAACGAGGGTTGACTCCTAAATGTCTCTCTAATTTCTATATAAGTGCACTACATGTTACTAGGAAGTAATGGATTTTTAAACTCTATATAGTGCACTCGAGCTTCAGTAGGCAGTCATTTGGGATACGGCCGCTGTATTACCAAACTCTTCATTCAGGCTTAATAATTTGCACATATTTATTTCGTCATGTTAATAAACTTTTTCTACATTTTGATAAATATTTATTTAGATTGTTTATAGCCAGCTGAATTCTGCAACTTCTCTCAGCGCTGGCTCAAGGTGCAGAAACACCAGTGCAGTTTGCTATGGAGA
This sequence comes from Neoarius graeffei, assembly GCF_027579695.1. NCBI lineage: Eukaryota > Metazoa > Chordata > Actinopteri > Siluriformes > Ariidae > Neoarius > Neoarius graeffei. Next base: position 58,145,279 of record NC_083572.1, read on the forward strand.
TGAGGCGAGACCTGGCGATGTGGTTTTTGTGGCGGCGGCGGAACTCGCACAATAATCTGATTAATGTGGGCAGCAGACTAATGAGACCGAAGGTGTCAAATTACTGGAAATTTCCAGAACAATCTTATAATCTTGTAATACAGGATGGTTTAAGTTATAAATCAGTTATAGAAACTGTTTTATTTAATCAGGCTAACAGATCAACATCCAGGTCCCTACCAAATCCACCATGAGCTTGATCAATTCTATAAAAGTCTATTTAAATTCTGAAAACTGTACAAATGTTGTTGTTTTCCACCAAAGAGGCGGGATTAGCCAACGCAGAATAGTGACGTTTGTCTCTTGTTGATGACGTGTAGGTCGCATGAATGCGACCTGTCTGGTCAGACTGCAGTCGCATGTGAAAATATCGGATATGCATCGGATTTAGGACCACATATCCAAGCGGCCTGGGTTGCATGTGAAAAAATTGGATCTGTGTCGTTCAGATTGTCAATAACAAATCGGATACAGGTCGCATATGGGCAAAAAAATCGGATATGGGTCGTTTCAGGGTGCAGTCTGAACGTAGTCCTAGACACAGACAACCATTCACACTCACATTCACACCTACGGTCAATTTAGAGTCACCAGTTAACCTAACCTGCATGTCTTTGGACTGTGGGGGAAACCGGAGCACCCGGAGGAAACCCACACGGACACAGGGAGAACATGCAAACTCCACACAGAAAGGCCCTCGCCAGCCACGGGGCTCAAACCCGGACCTTCTTGCTGTGAGGCGGCAGTGCTAACCACTACACTACCGTGCCGCCCTGAAGTCAAGTGTATGCTCGGTCATTGTGTGTATGTGTCACTGTGTCCGATTTACATTTCATAGCCACAAAAAAAGTCAAAGTCCTTTCCACACCAGGATCTGGTCTTCCCAGGCAGTTTCCTGTCCCAGTACTAACCAGCTCTTTGAGGCACATGGGTGCAGTACTGATCTCCGTGTCCGTAGCCCTCAGCCTCTCGCTTATACAGCTAGGGTTATAGTGGGGGGCTAGTCCTCCGGTAACTGTGAGAGTTTGACTTCCCTGCTTGCATCTGTGTTGCAGCGTGCCTTGCCAAATGGTACCATTTTTATGATGGTCTTTGGCATGATCCAGCCACGAGTAGAACTCACGATCTCCTGGTCAAGAGGCAGACACACTAACCACTAGGCCAGCTCGCAGTTTCATAGCCATATTTGGCTATTAAACATTTGAGTTTGTTTATCCCTTGTGTGATGTTCGTATTTTTGTTACTCAGCCAGCGTTGGTGGGTCTGGTGGACCCGCTGCATTTTGGTGCTTTAAATTCAACACAATCAAACAATTTTACATTAAATACTTATCAGATGTTTACTTCACCCCAATTACAAGCAACATAAACACCATATATGGTTAATATTTGCCCTTTACCTTTGTTAGATTACATTTATTTAAAAAAAAAGTGCTACTCGTTTTTTGTTTGTTTTTTAATAAAATGTAATTTTACAAAAAGAAAATCAATTACAGTCAAGATATGAGTGGAAAAAAAGATGTTTATCTTCAAATTTACAAATGAAGCAAGGTTTTTCATAACAACTGATTTTTATTTCTTTGAATTTCATTAGAAATTTAACCCATTCAGTTCAGTTTACACAACACAAGCTGAACACATACAGTAACCATGTCAGTCTATACAACATATTATCCCCATGCTCATCTTCGGTTTGGGACCGGCTGATGCTCCATCTCATCCTCTTCTTCAAAGTCACTGTCAGACTCTGAATTTTCAGAAATATGATCCTCACGTTCTGAAACGTCTTCCTCTACATAATCATCAGAAGCTTCTCTCTCTTCCAAAATCATTTGCAAGTCCATCTGAGCAGAGAATCTTTTGGCCATCTTGATCAGTTGTGATAAGGAGCCACATTGGAAAAGCTATATTTATTGTGTCCCGCCTTCAATTTATGGGAACTTCTGTCTTGGTTCCCGCAAGACAGAGGGTAAAATGTGTAGGAATGTGAGAGCAGACAGGTGTCGGTGCTTGAACGGCAGGGGCAGAAACACAAAACTCACTCTCACACACACACACTAACAGCAGGCCCAGATAGGAGGAGGACAGAGTGAAGGTACACACTTTTATTAGCCCTGGGTCCAGTGGACCCGAACATCCTGTATGTAATATAAATGTGTGGGGGGGGTGTACAGTGTGTGGTCATCAAAAATGTGTTCTGATATATGTTCTTCACAGAAAATGAGCCAAGGCCAATGATCCTGAGTTTGAAAAAATAATTAATCGTATCTGGCGGCACGGTGGTGTAGTGGTTAGCGCTGTCGCCTCACAGCAAGAAGGTCTGGGTTCGAGCCCCATGGCCGGCGAGGGCCTTTCTGTGCGGAGTTTGCATGTTGTCCGCGTGGGTTTCCTCCGGGTGCTCCGGTTTCCCCCACAGTCCAAAGACATGCAGGTTAGGTTAACTGGTGACTCTAAATTGACCGTAGGTGTGAATGTGAGTGTGAATGGTTGTCTGTGTCTATGTGTCAGCCCTGTGATGACCTGGCGACTTGTCCAGGGTGTACCCCGCCTTTTGCCCGTAGTCAGCTGGGATAGGCTCCAGCTTGCCTGCGACCCTGTAAAACAGGATAAAGCGGCTACAGATAATGAGATGAGATGAGAATTAATCGTATCATTGTTCCTTTGATAAAAAATGAAAACAGGTCCCACAGACTCGAACACCATACAAGGGTTAAACTGTAGGTCTTACCTTCTAAGGCTCTTTTTGCAAGTTAAGGGTTGAGAGCTTCTGACTTGGAATTGTCTCTGATACGGTAACACAGAAGCTTACTGTATATTTGACCTTTTTTCTTACACTGTACTGATGAAATAATTTAGTCAGTTGTGTTTCCTTTGTATTTGTGTAAAGTAGAATATTTGTGTTGAAGTCAAAATGGAAGAAATGAAATGGACTTGAAGTCTGTCAGGGTGCAGGCAGCTACGGATGCAAGCACAGGGGAGAGCGGGTGCGATGCAAACCATCAACAAATCCACATCTGTAAGCTGAAGCCGTAGAAAGGGACAGGCACGGGTCGGTCAGTTAACAAACGGGATGTCAAAGGGCAGGCGAGGAAACGGAGTCGGGAAATAAACATAAACTTAGTCAAAACAAGTAATCAGGCAGGAAGTCAGAAGGCTTGGTATGATCAGGTACAGAGGCACAGAGCAATACTTCGCAACGGGTGTTTGTTACTGCTGAGCTTATATAGGGAAGTGATTACCGGCAAATAGGAGACAGGTGCACTTGTTAGTATTCCGGAGATGAGGGGCGCTGTGGTGCTTGGGAGTTGTAGTCCGGAGCGGCCATGTTTGGAGGCTGCTCCGAGCTCCGGTTTTCAGCAGTGTTACGGACAAAGTCAGGAAAATATTGTTTTGCTATCGGTGTTATGCTAAGGGGACTCTTGGGTAAACCCAATTTTGAACTAAACTGAACACAACTACACTGGCAGATTTTGAATCTTCCATGCCATGTGGTACAGCTCCATCCATCAGTGCAGATGCATTCATTTCTGACCATGAAAATAGAAAACGAGTGATTTTATGATGCAAAACCAAATTAGCAATACACCAGCACACTTGTGACAGCACAGATATAAAAGCTCACAATGAGTTTATTTTTGGGGCACATTTTCTTCATGGTAGGTAGGCTATATCATACCCAAGTACAACTGGTTTCCAAATATCCCTGGGAATATACAGTTAATTCATATGAAGTCTCACACACACACACAATGATAGATTGTCCTTAGAGAACATCTGCCCTGCTCATTAAATAATAATCAAATTATAAAATGGTCATGCAGTTTGAGCACATGAACCGTTTATGGGACGGCAAAATAGGACGGAAACAGGTTACAAGAAAGGAGAGGGGGAGAGAGAGAGAGAGAGAGAGGAATAATAATGTCAGTCAAAATTAAAAACGTCTGAAAATGAAATAAAGATGAGCACTATGTTGAGGCCAGGCTGGTGGAATATAAAAGACAGAGTATTAAATATATATAGTGCAAGAGACAAACTGAATGCTAAGCCAGGTCTACCTGCTCTGAGGCCTCCACAGTCGCTTCATTGCTGAAGGAGATAGCATAGGATCAAGCCCTGTCCTTTCCTCATCATCTCCATGCTGATACTTTCTCCCTCGCTCTCTCTCTCTCTCCCTCCCTCCTAGGCAACAACAGTGAGTGATGGAGTGAAACTGACACCCGTTTTTAATAAGATTCTGTGTTATTTTCCCCACTCCTGTAATGCTTTTATTATTGCAGATTCAGTCACAGGTGAACTGTATTGATCACAAGGCTGAGAGAAGGAAGAGAAAACTACGAGGGTGGAAAAAAAAGTCTAACACACATCTAAACGTTTCTTCTAAAGCACTTTGCAGTCTTTCAGATGTTTTAACCTCCACCAAACCAGCCAGCCAAATCCAGCAAATAATAAGATAAGCATTGTACTTCATGTGATTTTAGTATTATTGGACAGCGGGTTGTATATTTGAAGCATTTTCCAATCACCATTAAGTTGTTATTTTGAGATGGCTTTTTTTTTTTTTTTATGAAAGCCCTTTCAGCAACTGCATTTGCTCCATTGGAGGAATTGCATTATAACACAATTGGTGACACGTTTCAGTGTGGAAAGTGCATTAGCATTTATGTCATACATGAACTTTTCAAAGGTTGCATTCCTAAATTTCCTACGGGACACGATTTATGGATCACGTATCACTTGTGTACAGTTTGATCACAGTGAGACAACTGGAGCCTGAAACGCGGAGCCTGGAGAGGAGCCTTCGTGCAAAGAAGCCATTTGTAGAGTAAGAGCTCTATTATTGGATGTTGAAAGGAGGAGGAAGAGGAGAGAGAGTAAGTAATGATGTTACTACTTGCCTAGTCCTGAAGGTCAGCAGTCTGCAGCAGTGCATTGTGGGAGAGTTGCCCCAGTCAGAATGGATGTCTTGTTTGTCTTTGACTTTGGCCCAGAATTTATTGCCTTCCTCCCCTGGCTGAGGAACACCAGGCCTTGGGAACAAACACCATGGGCTCTCCTCCCTCCTTCTCTCTCTCTCTCTCTCTCTCTCTCTCTCTCTCTCTCTCTCTCTCTCTCACACACACATCATAAACCTGAGTCTGACCTTATTCTGTCATCTTGTCAGTCATATAATTCACATGAATTCTATATTTATATATTATGTACTTGCAGTTCAATTTTGGCTTGAGAAAGAGAATGTTTCCAGGAGAAAGGAGATAAAAATTAAAAATTTAGAGACAAAGTATGACAGTGTCTGGTGGCGTTTTTGCGTCATTAGACCTGTGATCTAATTAACTGTGTGTGTGTGTGTGTGTGTGTGTGTGTGTGTGTGTGTGTGAGAGAGAGAGAGAGAGAGAGAGAGAGAGTAAGTGCTGAGTCTTGTGTCCTGTGATGCTGACCTGTCTGCCTCAATGCCTCACAGCTTGTTAGCAATGACAGATCCACTTAATTTTCCAGGACACACACACACACGCAATGACACCCAAATTAATCTATGCTCACATTCAGTTGGGCACAATGAATTTATGATAGTATACACTTTGCATTGTACTTAAAATGTTTTAAGCCAATATCTATCCATCACAATCTGCAGGTTATGGCAACTATTAAAAATAAACAAATTCCCTGTGTCGAAATGGTGTAACACACTTGACCATTTAACACAGAAGACGGTCTTACACAGAAGAACTATTTCTCAGAAGTGAATTTGTATGGTGAAGTCAGCGCTCTCTTGACTCACATTAATCAAAATGTGATTTTTAAGAAGCCCTTCTGAGAGCATAGATGACTTTGCATTGCAAATTACACCACAAACCATCTACAGCTACCTGTGTGTGTGTGTGTGTGTGTGTGTGTGTGTGTGTGTGTGTGTGTGTGTGTACTATTGAGGACCAAATGTCCCCACAAGGATATTAAAATATGATCATTTTGACCTTGTGGGGACATTTGGGTGGTCCCCACAAGGAAGTTGTTGTTGTTGTTTTAGAACAAAAAAAAATGTAAAACGAGCCAAAATGTTTCCTTCTCATTACTGAGATTAAGTTTAGGGTTAGATTTAGGTGCAGGCACAGCATTAATTAACTGCAATAATAATTATGTCAGTGGAACGTCCTCACAAGCATATTGAGACAAACGTGTGTGTGTCTGTCTGTCTGCCTGTGTGTAAAACATCCAAAAGGAAATTTCATATCTGTGGAAATTAGAACATGAATTGGTGCCCAGAATCAATCCACCAATTAGCTAGATCTCATTTTTAAAACATCAACTATGTGTGTGTTCTTAGATTAAATTCCCAACACACAGCAAAAGATCTCATTTTATTTCCTTCAGGATGATGATAGTAATAGTCTTTTCACGAACATCGTCAGTCAATTGTTCAACTTCAGATTGTACAGAACTCAGCTGTCAGACTTCTGATGTGAACAAAGCACACAGCTCATATTACCCTAATCTTAGCCTCCTTACAGCAGCTACCTGTGTGCTTTAGAATCAAATTTAAAAAAAAAAAAACATTTAATAACTTAGAAAGTGTTACATGCTCTCACTCTGGAATACCTTCGTGAACTAATTCCTTCCTCACATGCTAGACCTCTCAGGTCAACTAGCTTAGGTCTTCTGGTTTGCTTATTTGGCACACTTCATAGTACCTTCAAATGTCCAAGCTGTCTAAATTATTTATTTTTAAACATGTAATGATTTCCCCAATTCAGTTTGATTCACGATATCTTCATTAATTCAATGAAGAAAATGTTATTACCAAAATATGCAACATTTCTTTTTCTATTCTTTTTCAACTTAACTGTTCCTTTGGTAGGGCGGTATGATGGTGTAGTGGTTAGCACTGTCACCTCACAGCAAGAAGGTCCTGAGTTCAAGCCCAGCGGCCGGCGAGGGCCTTTCTGTGCGGAGTTTGCATGTTCTCCCCGTGTCTGTGTGGGTTTCCTCCGGGTGCTCAGGTTTCTCTCACAGTCCAAAGACATGCAGGTTAGGCTAAGTGGTGGCTCTAAATGGACCGTAGGTGTGAATGTGAATGGTTGTCTGTGTCTATGCCCATGTTTACATTAGACCGTATCAGCGGATCATCAGATTAACGTTTTTAAAACGATTAGTGTGCACACAGCAACACCAATACACGATTTGCGTGCACACAGCAACACCAATACACGGATACGCTCGGCTCCGCAGGCATCCTGCGCTCCAAATCACTCCGCCCTGAACAGCGAGTGCCCTCTGGAGGGTGCGCACTCCGGCCCTGCGCAGCTCACAGAGCGCGCGAGTGAAGTGAACAAGCAGTGATTCGGGACTGAGCCGCTGTGTGTGTGATCCCAGCGCATATCACTTACCACTTGCAAGTGGAAGGATGGCAAGCCTAAAGACAATCATAACTACACAATGGGCAGTATTTGCATCAGTATTTGCAGTATTTTCATACTTTTATACTCTTTAATGAAAGGTGATACAAGGCGGAAGTCCGCACCGTTTTTCAGCAGTCGCGTCACATGACCAACGCCAGCGAATCAGGAAGGTGGATGTCACGGTGACGTTGTCCAATGAGACGCCAGCTAGAGCTCAGCACAGCGTATCCGCGTATTCTCAATGTTTACACAGCACCGGAGCTGACACGATCTGGATTGAATACGTGGACGCTGGCGGATTCCCGTTTCCCGGCGTTTCCAGGCGGTTTGATGTAAACGGACAGTGCATCCGCGAAGAAAACGAGACAGATACGGTCTAATGTAAACGTAGCCTATGTGTCAGCCCTGTGATGACGTGGCGACTTGTCCAGGGTGTACCCCGCCTTTCGCCCGTAGTCAGCTGGGATAGGCTCCAGCTTGCCCGAGACCCTGCACAGGATAAGCGGCTATGGATGGATGTTCCTTTTGTTAAATTGAAAAAAAGTGAATAAAAATAAGCGATTTCTTAATAAACTTTTTTATGAACATTGGCACTGTCTGCATTTGCTTCTCTTTTCTTTAGCTTTCAGCAGTCTGTAAAATGAGAGCTCTTATTTCTTGTTAAATACAGTGGTGCTTGAAAGTTTGTGAACCCTTTAGAATTTTCTATATTTCTGCATAAATATGACCTAAAACATCATCAGATTTTCACACAAGTCCTAAAAGTAGATAAAGAGAACCCAGTTAAACAAATGAGACAAAAATATTTTACTTGGTCATTTATTTATTGAGGAAAACGATCCAATATTACATATCTGTGAGTGGCAAAAGTATGTGAACCTTTCCTTTCAGTATCTGGTGTGACCCCCTTGTGCAGCAGTAACTGCAGCTAAACGTTTCCAGAAACTGTTGATCAGTCCTGCACACCGGCTTGGAGGAATTTTAGCCCATTCCTCCGTACAGAACAGCTGGGATGTTGGTGGGTTTCCTCACATGAACTGCTCGCTTCAGGTCCTTCCACAACATTTCGATTGGATTAAGGTCAGGACTTTATTCTTCTTTAACCATTCTTTGGTAGAACGACTTGTGTGCTTAGGGTCGTTGTCTTGCTGCATGACCCACCTTCTCTTGAGATTCAGTTCATGGACAGATGTCCTGACATTTTCCTTTAGAATTCGCTGATATAATTCAGAATTAATTGTTCCATCAATGATGGCAAGCCGTCCTGGCCCAGATGCAGCAAAACATGCCCAAACCATGATACTACCACCACCATGTTTCACAGATGGGATAAGGTTCTTATGCTGGAGTGCAGTGTTTTCCTTTCTCCAGACATAACGTTTCTCATTTAAACCAAAAAGTTCTATTTTGGTCTCATCCATCCACAAAACATTTTTCCAATAGCCTTCTGGCTTGTCCACATGATCTTTAGCAAACTGCAGACAAGCAGCAATGTTCTTTTTGGAGAGCAGTGGCTTTCTCCTTGCAACCCTGCCATGCACACCATTGTTGTTCAGTGTTCTCCTGATGGTGGACTCATGAACATTAACATTAGCCAATGTGAGAGAGGCCTTCAGTTGCTTAGAAGTTACTCTGGGGTCCTTTGTGACCTTGCCGGCTATTACATGCCTTTCTCTTGGAGTGATCTTTGTTGGTCGACCACTCCTGGGGAGGGTAACAATGGTCTTGAATTTCCTCCATTTGTACACAGTCTGTTTGACTGTGGATTGGTGGAGTCCAAACTCTTTAGAGATGGTTTTGTAACCTTTTCCAGCCTGATGAGCATCAACGACACTTTTTCTGAGGTCCTCAGAAATCTCCTTTGTTCGTGCCATGATACACTTCCACAAATGTGTTGTGAAGATCAGACTTTGATAGATCCCTGTTCTTTAAATAAAACAGGGTGCCCACTCACACCTGATTGTTATGCCATTGATTGAAAACACCCGACTCTAAATTCACCTTCAAATTAACTGCTAATCCGAGAGGTTCACATACTTTTGCCTCTCACAGATATGTAATATTGGATCATTTTCCTCAATAAATAAATGACCAAGTATAATTTTTTTGTCTCACTTGTTTAGCTGGGTTCTCTTTATTTTTAGGACTTGTGTGAAAATCTGATGTTTTAGGTCATATTTATGCAGAAATATAGAAAATTCTAAAGGGTTCACAAATTTTCAAGCACCACTGTATATTTATATCATGAATCACACAACAGCTTTTTCCCATTTTAGATCTTTTTTTTTTGCATTTTTACGGCATTAGAGCTCTGCCACTTCCGCATACGATGATGTCACATGCCTTCCTGATATTGTACACCTTATGCTATCTAAACAACACAATTACAGTAAGGGAAAAAATAAGAGATTACACAGCCTGATAATAATCAAGGTTCATTTTTTATTTGATTAATTCAAATCATCATAAATTTGTAGCACATTTTATCATTGCATATCATTAAATGCCTATTTATTACGTTTATTTTATGGCCTTTTTTATCGCCTAACTGCTTAATTTGTGCATATTATTAAATATTTTATTGTATTTGTTGTTTATTTTATTTAGATAGTCATCCTATGTTTTGCATGTGCTTATTTTATCTAATTTTATGTACTGTTTTTTTATTCATTTCTCTTTGATTTGACCTGGTGTGCTTATTTGTTGATTTGCTTGTTTATAGCTCTTTCAGCACTTTGTGATTTTCACTACTCAAAATATGTCATTCCGGTCATTTACGTAAATATCTGTACTTCCAAATGGTTTCTTGTATCAACTACTTGGGTTGGAAACCTATTATTTTAAGCTCTGTATCAAATCTCATCTCAGCTGTTGCACTTTACGGTTGTGGCTTATATAAATAGTGGTTTCTCAAAAGATTTTTTTTTTTGCCAATACTAAATCCATAGTGAGGAATTTCTGATCATTCATACCTAATATATACAGTGCCCACCACAATTATTGGCACCCCTTGTAAAGATTAATAAAAAGGGTTAGAAAAAATCCAACTTTTGGTGAAGTAGTTTCGTCCTGAAATCAATTTATTTCAATTGAAGGTTGGATTTTTCTCATTTTTTTCGGTGTGAGATGAACCTAAGAGGTGGATTTTTTTCTAACTCTTTTTACTGAGCTTTACAAGGGGTGCCAATAATTGTGGCTGGCACTGTGAGTATGTGATTAGAGTCATAATACTAGTTTGTTTAGTGTGTGAAATCCCCAGGACATCAGCAGTTTCTGAAATACTGAAACCAGTCCATCTGGCACCAACACCCATGCCACAGTGAAAGTCATACTTTGAGATCACAATTTGATGTTTGAAGTGAACATGAACTGAAACTCTTGATTCGTATCTGCATGATGTCATGCATTGTGCTGCTGTCAAGGGATTGGCTGATTTAGATAACGGCATAAAACAGCAGGTGGATGGGTGTACACTATATGGCCAAAAAACCCTGACCATCACACCCATATGTGGTTCTTCCCCATACTGTTGCCACAAACATAAAAGCACACAGTTGTCTAGAATGTCTTTGTATGCGTTATGATTATGATTTTCCTTCATTGGAATTGAAAGGGGGCGGCACTATCGCTTCACAGCAAGAAGGTTCTGGGTTCGAGCCCAGCGGTCGACGGGGGCCTTTCTGTGCGGAGTTTGCATGTTCTCCCCGTGTCTGTGTGGGTTTCCTCCTGGTGCTCCGATTTCTCCCACAGTCCAAAGACATGCAGGTTAGGCTAATTGGTGGCTCTAAATTGACCGTAGGTGTGAATGGTTGTTTGCCTCTGTGTGTCAGCCCTGCGATGATCTGGCGACTTGTCCTGGGTGTACCCCGCCTCTCGCCCATAGTCAGCTGGGATAGGCTCCAGCTTGCCTGCGACCCTGTAGAACAGGATAAAGCGGCTAGAGATAATGGATGGATGGATGGAATTAAGAGGGGGCGGCACTATCGCTTCACAGCAAGAAGGTTCTGGGTTCGAGCTCAGCGGCCGACAAGGGCCTTTCTGTGTGGAGTTTACATGTTCTCCCCGTGTCCGCGTGGGTTTCCTCCGGGTGCTCCGGTTTCCCCCACAGTCCAAAGACATGCAGGTTAGGTTAACTGGTGACTCTAAATTGACCGTAGGTGTGAATGTGAGTGTGAATGGTTGTTTGTCTCTATGTGTCAACCCTGTGATGACCTGGCGACTTGTCCAGGGTGTACCCCGCCTTTCACCCATAGTCAGCTGGGATAGGCTCCAGCTTGCCCGTGACCCTGCACAGGACAAGCGGTTACGAATAATGGATGGAATTAAGAGGCCTAAACATATTCCAACATGACAATGCCCCTGTTCACAAAGTGATGTACATGGACAAATCTCCACAGCACCGCCATGCTCTAAAATCTAGTGGAAAGCCTTCCCAGAAGAGTGGAGGTTTATTAAGTAAATCTGGAATGAGATGTTCAGCAAGCACGTATAGGTGTAATAGTCATGTGTATACAAACCTTGGACCATTTAGTGTATTTGCATAATTCGATGCAAACATTAATTCGGATAAATCCCACACTACATGTCAAAATTTCCATAGTTCATAGTACATAGATTTCTTTGTGTGCACCATTAATAAATAAGGCTCCTCAACTTGGAAAAGCCTTGGTTTTTTTAATTTTTTTTTTATTTGAAAGACAGAAAGAGGGACAAATAGAGACACAGATGAAGAAGAAGAAGAAGAAGAAGAAAAGTGCATGGAAGGGTTATGTGGGTGTGTATTTGTATTTCGGTGTGTGTCCCAGGGCCAGCAAACATTCATTTACCAAGATGCCAGCCTCATATCTCTCTGCTTATTTCTCTGAGACACTTTGTTTTGATATGAAATTGAAATGTAGCTACATGTG